>NW_027185798.1:31707246-31813733 GCF_028583685.1 Petaurus breviceps papuanus | reverse complement strand
CCTGTTCTCAGATTCCCTGGATCCCCTTCCATGGTCCCAGATTCTACCTGGATTCAATGGCAGACAGCTCCCAGTTCCTTGACCAGCTCTCTGGGCAGGTCCTGCTCTATACTGGTGTCCACAGGGTCTGGTCCACGTCAACTCCTTCACCATTTCTGCTCCAAGGAATTCAAGGCTCAACCAAGCCACAAACAAAGTCTCAGCATTCCAGTCATGCTTCAGTCACCTGGGCTCCTGGCTCCTGGCTCTGGGCTCCTGGGATCCTGTTCAGAAGAAGCTCTACCACCACCACAAGTTCTCAGGACTCAGCTCTCCATTCTTCTGTAGCTGTTCTGCCACCAGATCTTGGTCTCAAGGAAATTCTGACTATGCCTCTCTGGGGCCCCTCCTATATACACAGCATTACCTACTTCACTTCCTTCTGCCAGCCCCTTCCTGTTATGTCAGTTAACAGGAGACAGGAATTCATACCTTCTGTTCCCCCAATCAGAGGCTTGATCAGTTACTAAGTGTTACCGTGTTTCCCGATAATAAGACCTATCCCGAAAATAAGCCCTCCCCTTACTGTGTAAGATTCCTCTAAAATAAGCCCTCCCCCGAAAATAAGCCCTATTGAGATTGCTACTGTAGTGAAGGTGATCCCCTGCGCTACACGCTACATTACGGTACCCTCTGTAGCACCATCTCCCCCCCCCCTGGTGAAACGCTCTCTGAGCTGCATCCAATCAGAGCTGCAGCAGTGAGCGTGTCATCCTGTTCTTCCCCAGTGATTTGCTTATTGAATAAAGGTACATTTTTTTGTTCACATTTACCTGTTTATTAAAATTGCTGTCAATGTTCATTAAAATAAGCCCTCCCCTGAAAATAAGCCCTCTGGTGTTTTTCTGTCCAAAAAAATTAATAATACAGTGTCTTATTATCGGGGAAACACGGTAAGTACCTGCTACTTTTGTCAACACAAAAGGGATCTTCAAGTTCAAAATTACATTACCATTACAACAATGCAGATAACATTCTAAACAGATTTTTCAACAAGACCTTTCAGAATTTCAGAAATACCTGTCTAGAGTTCAAACACCCAAACATAATACACCATCCTCTTCCGAAAGGAAGCAGCATCGGAAATGTCTCTCCTTCATATTAATCACAAAGTCTTATTCATGACCTGAGGTTTGTTGTTATTGTTTTCTGTTGCTAATAATAGAAACATGGTGTCCCAAAAGTCTTAGTGTAGCTTTAAGTATCAAAGCTTTTTTGTTGAGTTAATCATAATTTTTTTATTCTACTTTTTTTTGCTTTTCAATGCCTTTATTTTTTTCAAATCTGTTTAGCATTTTCTTTTTCTTTTTTTCTTAAAAGTTTTTTATTTTAGTTTTCAACATTCATTTCCACAAGATTTTGAGTTCCAAATGTTCTCCCCATCTCTCCCCTACTCCCCACCCTAAGATGGCAAGCATACTGATTACCCCTTCTCCCAGTCTTCCCTCTCTTCTATCTCCCCCTTACCCCCTTTTCCCTTACTTTCTTGTAGGGCAAGATGGATTTCTATACCCCATTGCCTGCATATCTTATTTCTTGGTTGCATGTAGAAACAATTTTTTAACATTTGTTTTTAAAACTTTGAGTTCCATATTCTCTCCCTTCTTTCCTCTTCACCCATCCCCGTTGAGAAGACAAGCAATTCAATATGGGTTACGCATGTGTAGTTATGCAAAACATTTCCATAGTAGTCATATTGTGAAAGACTAATTATATTTCCCTCCATCCTATTCCACCCCCCATTTATTCTATTTTCTCCTTTGACCCTGTCCCTTTTCAAAAGTGTTTGCTTCTGATTACCCCCTCCCCCAATCTACCCTCTCTTCTGTCCTCTCCTCCTCTTATACTCTTCCCCCCTATTTTCCTGGAGGGTAAAATACCCAATTGAGTGTGTATGTTATTCTCCCCTTAAGTCAAATCCAATGAAAGTAAGGTTGAGTCATTCCCTTTCACCTCCCTGCTCTTCCCCTCCATTAAAACAGCTTCCTCTTGTTTTTTTGATGTGAGATAATTTACCATATTCTATCTCTCCCTTTCCCCTTCTACCAATATATTCCTCTCTCACCTCTTAATTTTATTGTCTAGATATCGTCCTTTCATATTCAACTCACCCTGTGCCCTCTTTCTATATACATATACATACATATACACACATACACACACATATGGACACACCCCCGTATTCCCTTCAGCTATCTCGATACTGAAAAAAGTCTCATGAGTTACAGATATCATCTTCCCATGTAGGAATGCAAACAGAACAACTTTAATAAGTTCCTTATGATTTCTCTTTCTAGCATTTTATTTTTCCCAAGTTACATGTCAAAACAATTTTTAACATTCATTTTAAAAACTTTGAGTTCCAAATTCTCTCCCTTCATTCCTCCCCACCCCTACCCCAACCCATTTAGAAGGCAAACAATTCAATATAGGTTATACATGTGTAGTCATGCAAAACATTAATCATGTTGTGAAGGAAAACATAGACATCCCCCTCAAAAAAAACTTCAAGAAAAATATATTTTTAAAAGTATGCTTCAGTAGCAGCTAAGTGGCACAGTGCATAGAGCATGGGCCCTGGGGGCAGGAGGACCTGAATTCAAATCCAGCCTCAGACATTTAACACTTATTAGCCATGTGACCTTGGGCAAGTCACTTAATCCCAATTGCCCTGCTTTCCCCCCTCCAAAAAAAAAAGTATGCTTCAATCTGTGTTCAGACACTACCACCTCTTTTTCTGGGGATGGATACCATTTTCATCATAAGCCTTCGGACTTCTCAGATCATTGTATTGCTAAGAATAGCTAAGTCATTCACAGCTGATCATCTTACAATATTGCTGTTAGTTTGTACATAGTACATTTCGCTTTGCATCAGCTCATGTAAGTCTTTTCAGGTTTTCTGAGAGCCTCCTGCTCATTATTTCTTATAGCAAAATAGTATTTCATCATAATCACATATCACAATTTGTTCAGTCATTCTTCAATTGATGGGCATCCCCTCAATTTCCAATTCTTTGCCACCAGAAAAGAGTTGTTATAAATATTTTTGCACATATAGGTCCTTTAAAAAAATTTTTTTTATCTCTTTGAGATAGAGATCTAGTAGTGGTATTGCTAAGTCGAAGGGATATGCATGGTTTTACAGCGTTTTGAGCTTAGTTCCAAATTCCTCTGTTGAATGATTGAATCAATTCATAACTCTACCAACAGTGCATTCATGTCTCATTTTTCCCCACATCAACATTTGTCATTTTCTTTTTCTGTCCTTTTAGTCAATCTAATTAGGTATGAGGTAGTACCTCAGAATTGTTTTAATTTGCATTTCTCCAATCAATAGTGATTTAGAGCATTTTTTCATATGGCTGTAGATAGCTTTGAATACTTCATCTGAAAACTTCTTATTTTTTGATCATTTATGAATTGGGGAATGGCTCTTATTTTTATAAATTTGACCCAGTTCTCTATATGTTTGAGAAATAAGACCTTTATCAGAGAAACTGGTTTCAAAATTTTTTTACAGCTCCTATTGCTAACTCTATTTCCCTCCATCCTATTTCTCCCCATCCCACTGCTTATTCTATTCTCTCTCCCCTTTTACCCTGTCCCTTCTCAAAAGTGTTTTGCTTCTGACTACCCTCTCCCCCAATCTGCCCTCCCTTCTATCACCACCCATGTCTCTCATCTTCTTCCCTTCCTACTTTCCTGTAGGGTAAGAAAGATTTCTATACAGGTGAGTGGTCTTTAAAATAACCCTTTACTGGACTGGATACGAGGTGAT
The DNA here is from genome assembly GCF_028583685.1 of Petaurus breviceps papuanus. Taxonomy (NCBI): domain Eukaryota; kingdom Metazoa; phylum Chordata; class Mammalia; order Diprotodontia; family Petauridae; genus Petaurus; species Petaurus breviceps. The sequence goes on along the minus strand of NW_027185798.1, from coordinate 31,809,914 downwards.
AAATATTGGCCATAGCAATTCTTGAAGGCCATCTCTGAAGGTATAAAATACTATAGATAGATTGGTGTCTTTGCCTAGTAGAAGAGGGAGTACCCACACTGTTAAGATCCCACAATGTAGATCCTCCAATTTTTGAAGTAAGTGATGGATTGGTATTAACTTGTCTATACTCCCTAATCCAGCCCCTTGTGACTAAGACATTTATTCAGAGACTGTTAAGGTTGCAATTCATGAGTATGGAACAATATAAACCTATCTAGCCCTCATAGGGATTGAATCCTAAGCATCACTGCCTTACACATGTTAGGTGCTTAATAACTGTTTGTTGAATTATCTCTGAAACCATCCCCCTCATCATTTCTTATAGCTCAATAGTACTCCATCACAATCATATGTAACAACTTGTTTAGCCATTCCCCAACTGATGAACATCCCTCAATTTCCAATTCTTTGCCACCACAAAAAGAGCTGCTATTAATATCTTTGTACATATAGATCCTTTTCCTTTGATCTCTGTGGAATATAGACCTAGTAGTGGTATTGCTGGGTCAAAAGGTATGTGTGATTTTATAGCCCTTTGGGCATAATTCCAAGTTGTTCTTCAGAACAGTTGGACCAGTTCACTACTTCAGCATTTATTAGTGTGCATTTTTTCACTTCTTCCCCTCTAGCATTTATCATTTCTGATAGATATGAAGTGATACTTCAGAGTTATTTTAATTTGCATTTCTCCAATAGTAATATAGAGCATTTTTATATGATTGTAGATAGTTTTGATTTCTTCTTTTGAAAACTACCTGTTTATATCCTTTGACCATTTATCAATTGGGGAATGGCTTTTATTTTTATAAGTTTGACTCAGTTTTATATTCAGTATATATTTGAAAAATGAGGACTTTATCAGAGAAACTTGCTATAAAAAATTTTAATTTTACTTTGTCTATGGCACCTTTTGGCATAATGTGGTTTCACTGATTATCTCTTTTAATTAGATCTAGTTTTGCTTTTGCTTTGTCTGAGATCACAATTTCTACCCCTGCATATTAGATTCTGTTCAAGCTCTTTATTTTAATTCTGTGTGTTTCTGTTTCAAGTGTGTTTCTTGTAAATAACATATTGTTGGATTCCTATTTCTAATCCATCCTGCTTTTTGCTTGCTTTTATGGATAAACTTATCCCATTCACATATATAATTATGATTACTAATTGCATATTTCCCTCCATTGCATTTTCTTCTGTTTCTTTCTCTTCCTCTCTCTCTTTTTATCTTGTCTCTCCTCAAAAGTGCATTTTGCTTCTAATCAAGGCTTCTCTTAGTCCACCCTCCCTTTTACCTTCTCCCCCTCCTTTCTTTTATCCCCTTCCCCTCCTGTTTCCCTATTGAGTAAATTACACTTCTATATACAATTGAGTGTGTATAGATATTCTTCCAAACTCTTTGAAGCAATTCCAATGCGAGTGAGGTTCAAGCATTGCCTCCCCATTTTCCCTTCCATTATAAAAGCTTTTCCTTGCCTGCTTCTTTTATGTGAGAAAATTTTTCCCATTCTACCTCTCCTCCCTTTCCCTAGTGCATCCTCTTTCTCATGCTTCATTTTTTTTTGAGATCATTCCAATATAATCAGCTTACACCTTCTGTCTATGTAAATTCCTTTTAACAGCCCTAATAAAGATGAAGTTCTTAGGAGATACATGTATCATCTTCTCATATAGGAATGTAATTAGTTTAACTTTATTGAGTCCCTTATGATTACTCTTTTTAGTTTACCTTTTTATGCTTCTCTTGAGTCTTGTTTTTGAGTGTTAAATATTCTGTTCAGCTCTGGTCTTTTCATCAGGAATGCTTGAAAGTCATCTATTTAATTAAATATCCTTTTTTTCCTCTGAAGTATTATACTCAGTTTTGCTGGGTAGGTTATTCTTGGCTGTAATCCTATCTCCTTTTTCTTTTGGAATATCATATTTCAAGCCCTCTGATCTTTTAATGTAGAAGATGTTAAATCTCATGTGATACTGACTGTGGTTCCATGATATTTGAATTGTTTCTTTTTGGCTGCTTAAGGTATTTTTTCTTTGACCTGGGAACTGGAATTTGGCTATGATATTCCTGGGAGTTTTTATTTAGGGATATCTTTCAGAAAGTGATTGGTGGGTTTTTTCAATTTCTATTTTATCCTCTGGATCTAAGATATCAGAACAGTTTTACTTGGTAATTTCTTTAAATATGATGACTAGGCATTTTCTTTGATCTCGACCTTTTTTAGGCAATCCAATAATTCTTAAATTATTTCTCCTTGGTCTGTCTTCCAGGTCAATTGTTTTTCTCATGAGATATTTCACATTTTCTTCTATTTTTTCATTCTTTTGATTTTATTCTATTATTTCTTGATTTCTCATGAAGTCATAAGCTTTGACTTACTCAATTCTAATTTTTAAGGAATTATTTCCTTCAGTGAGCTTTTGTACCTCTTTTTCCATTTGGTCAATTCTATTTTTTAAGGTATTATTTTCTTTGTGTACCTCTTTTACCAAGTTGTTAATTTTTTTTCATAATTTTTACCCTCATTTCTTTTCCCAATTTTCCTCTATCACTCTTATTTCTTTCTTTAACTCTTCCAGGAATTCTTGTTGGGTTTGGGTCCACTGAGCAATTTTCTTTAACACTTTTTCGGTAGCTGTTTTCACATTGTTTTCTTCTTCTGAGTTTATGTCTTGGTCTTCCCTGAAACCACAGCAGCTTTTTGTGGTCAAATTCTTTTGTTGTTGTTATTTACTCATTTTTCCAGCCTATTTTTTTTTTTAAGCAATCGGGGTTAAGCAACTTGCTCAAGGTTACACGGCCAGCCACTTCTGGGTGTGGTGCTGAGTGTCTGAGCCCTGGATTCAATCTCCAGGTCGTCCCAACACTGGAGCCGGTACTCCCACTCGCTGAGCCACCCTGCCGCACCTCTAGCCTATTTTTTTACCTTGAACTTTATGTTAAAGTTGGACTCTGCTCACTTGGGGGTAGGAAAGCACTGCCCCAAACTTCTGACTTTTTTGTGCTGCTCTTTTCAGAGCTAGTTTTAGGGGGCTGCAAGTTTTTGGTGTGTCCAAGGTGGTGAGATCCTAGGAGAGGTATGGTCACTGCTCTCCTGGTCTGCACTCTGGTCTCTATCTAAGAAGTGCTCTATTCTTTATCTACATTTTGCTAATCAGATAATCAGCCCTTGTAGAGGAAAGCACTAGCACTCTTCTTTGCCTTGGAACTCTGACCAGGGCCCCTGCTCTCTTGTGACTGATGCCTAGTGCTTCCTTCTGCTAAGGAACTATGACCCACCACTGCATATGGGCAATAGTGTTGCCAGTCAGTGCCAACTGCACCTAGTGCTAGCAAAGGGTCCCCTGTAATCTCTTACCAGCCTGTTTTCTGACCCCCTTACTATTGCTGGGCTGAGAATCCCAATGCTGCCACTATTTCCTCTACCAGGTGTATGGATCCAGAGCAGTCTCCACTTCTGATGGCACAGACTTCTCCTGCTGAGCTTTTGAGTTTTCCTAGACCAAAAAAAATCTCACCTTAAACCTTTGTCGGTTCTGCTGCTCCAAAATTTGATTTGGAGCATTTTTAAAAGTTGTTTGGAGGGGAATGTTGGGAGAGTTCAGCTGGGTGACTGCCCCTAATCCATCATCTTGGCTCCGCCTTAATTTTATATAAAATTTTAGACAAAGACACAGCCTGATACAGTAGGATACTGCCCTATTTATAGGAACAATACAATAAGGGTATTTTCTAACTTGGCTAATAAGGAGGGAGGAATAAGGGACAGGATATAGGGAACTTAACCCTAATTGTACCAGTCCAGCAAGAGACTGAAGGAGGTTAGTGCCCAGTCTCTTGGTTTATTAACCTTGGTATACATGCATCCTGGGAGGCTGGGACTCTACCATTCAAACTGGTTTTTACTGGTCAACAAAGGAGAGAGAGGAAATAAGCATTTACATATCTCCTACAGTGTTCTAGGCACTATACTAAGTATTTTATAAGTATTATTTCATTTGAGCCTCACAACAACCCTGAGGGGTAAATGCTGTTATTATTCTCATTTTATAGTTGAGAAAACTGAAGCAAATGGAGATTAAGTGACTTGATGAGGGTCACACAACTAATAAGTGTCAGAGGTCAAATATGAACTCGGGTCTTGCTGACTCCAGAGTCAGGCCTCTGTCCACTATGCCACCTTGCTCCCTCTCTGCAGGGAGAGCCCATTTTCTCTTAAAGCAGTCTGTTTTACTTAGGGATAGCTTTAATTGTTGGGAAGTTATTTGTTTTTTGTTTCTCTGGTAACATTAAGCCTAAATTTGCCTCTTTGAAACTTGTGGCCATTGATTCTGGTTCTATGTATTGGGGCCAAATAGGACAAGTCTCTTCCTGTATGATAACCCTTCATCATACTCCATCCTAACCCAACCATCATATTCCTTCTGAGTCTTCTCTTCTCCAGGATATGTCAGCAATGGCTCTTCTAACTTCCAAAATAATACAGAGAAAGTATTTCCTATTATTATAGATTTATAATTACCATTAGCACAAAATCCTATCCTTTCATCTCAGGCAGATCTGTTCCATATTCTCCAAACTAAAATTAGATGCCCTAAATTTTACTAATCACATTGTGTACAATTCCCAGATTTTCTGCTAATCTATGTTGTTGTCACACTTGGTAAATCTTTCCAAAATCCTACAAAGAAAAAACCAAATGAGTAGGTTCTAGGTGAAGAGATGAAAGAACTAGCTTATATCATTAAAAGCTCCCAATCTTTGATGTCAGCCCTAAAAGTGACTTCTGACCCTAGCCATCTCAGATCTGGCTATTGTAATTTCAATAGAGTCTATACAACTCTAAAGACTAAGCACCAGATTTATCTGCTTTTTTGTTCAAATGTCTATCCAATAAGCAAATTTCCAACTTCATTGTTAATTAACATAGTATCCTTTAATTAATAACAAATTTTGTTTGTGCAGATGCCCATTTATCTATACTCTTATGAGAAAGAGGCCAAAAAAATCATGAGAGAAATTCAGAAAAGCAACCTTGAGGGAAGGTTATTCAATATAGATTCAGACCAGTCTTCTAAATTTTAAATCTCCAACACCCCACCAGTGACCTGCTATGGCCAGTAATGGGTAGGAGAAGAAATGGGCTTTGAGTTGTCTGTGGACACTGCAAAAAATGACCTTCAGCTTCAAAAAGTCCAGTGGGGTTTTTCTCAGAGAGATGGTAGTGGTGTAGAGGTGAGAGCATTAGACTGGGATTAGGAGATCTGAGTTCTAGTACCAGCTCTTACTGTCTTTCTCTATGACTTTACGACAGTCACCTCCCTTCTCTGGACTCATATTCCTCATCTGTAAAATGAAGTGGTTTTCTAGTCCCTACTGAAAGGGACATCTGAGGTGTTTCTCAGATCAGCTCTTAAGTTAAGCTGCTTTTTGAGCCAGAGTTCATCTCATAGTAGAAAGGAGCTCAGGACAAGAATAGATTTTGTGTCAGAAGATCTAGGCTTGAATCCCTGTGTTGTCATCTACTTTTGTGACTTTGAGCAAGTCATGTCGTAGTTTTGGACCTTGGTGCTCTCATTTATAAAATAGGATGAGGGCAGCTAGGCAGTATAGTTGCTAAAGCACTGGCCATGGAGTCAGGAGGACCTGAGTTCAAATCCAGCCTCAGACTGTGTAACTGTCTCTCAGTAACTGTGTGACCAGGGGCAAGTCACTTAATCCTGATTGCCTCAAAAAGATACAATACAATACAATAAAATAGGATGGCTTCTGAGATTCTTTTGTGCTCTAAATACAGGCTTGAAAGTGAATTACACGATGATAATAGTGAACCTGGTACACTATAAGAGTTTGAAGCATCAGAAATTAATTTAATTTAGCTCTAATTCCAAGTATATTTTGAAAAAAATAGGTAAGTACTCATATGGCAATATAGCCATAGTGATAAGTATACTTGAAAACTGAAACCAATACCTAGTAACTCCTGATGTCAAGAAAAATATTCAGTTAACTAGAAGACCCCATTCCCTAATTAGAATAGACAGAGTATTTTATTGATTTTATTAATTCAAAATATATAATAGTTAATATCAAAGCCCTCTGTTGTGAAAATATAATGTGTCATCTTGTTTCCAATAGAAAACAGAATAAGCAGTTAAGAAATAATTACAATTTACTATATTTGTATCACTGTGTTCCTCAAATGTCTCCATTTACAAATTGTACGTTCTTTTTTATACCCTCACAGCATTCTCCAGAAAGAAAATGATAGAAAGAAGTCACTGAGGTTGGATTCCAAGGCCAAAGAATAGAAAATGAGGCAAAATAAAAAGGGAATACAACATGATATTAAATATGCCGTGAGCAAGAGTCAGGACTAGACTCCAAGAATCTTTGCTCTGTTTTGCTTGAAAATTAACGTGAACTTAGAGACAATGGTCTGTGCATGACCAATTTATTTGTTAGGCTACCAGGAACCAATAAATTGGGTCAGTGGCCTCTCAATAACCAAAGACCCTAAGGTAGGGCTTATCAGCCTCCATATAGTTTTGGAAAGTACAGGAGAACAAAGAACTGAATTGGGTAGATGGGGAAAACAAGGCAATTGGTGACTGGGCTGGCAGCATCATGTGTGGGGACAACATGATTGGTTGGAAATTAAAAATGAGGGGCTACAACAACCCCCTTCCCTCTCCTCTTCCCCCCCCCCCAACTAAGAAACATTTGTTGTTTGAGTCCATCAGACTTCTTTGGATAACAATCCAAACATAGCTAGGTGGTGTAAAGATACTAGACCAGATTCCCTGATGTCCACCTGCATTCCTCAAGGATAACATATTTCCTTGAGGTAAGAATAGAACAATGATTAGCAAGAGAACTGAACTTCTAAACTTAGCTCATAGACAAAGAGACAAAAAAAAATGTGGCTTGAGCAATCATACAAAATGGGACAGTAATACAGAATAAGATAAGTTATAGAATAGTTATTTAAAATCAATTTAATGTCTTCACCTCCCTCTCAGAGTAGCCTTAAGGGAGTTATTTCGAAACTGTTCCCTGTAGGATTTCCTTGGGAATTGTAAAGACAATTGCAGTCTTAGGGTTTCCCTTCTAGTTTTCTGGTAGTTCTGGCTGGATGTTCATTAGCATGCTTTCTGGACCTCTAAAAGCTGGCAGTAGTATTAGGTGACAGACAGAAAAGGGTACCACTCAATTGGGGTCCTCAGCTAACTCCATAGAGTACTAGAAGAACTTGCATCAAGTTATCTTTCTGAAACATTTCCCATATGTACCACCAGCAAAGAGACAACAGGGCAATATGGGTAATAGGACCCTTGGTCTTTTTTTGTCTGTTGGATAATTAAAAACCTCTTCCTAGTCCATTCCTATTTCTCCTTGACTCCACTTCCAGAATCAGTGATTCAGTTATACCTTCTGTTCTTTACTGTCAACACCTATTTGCCCTAATATTTAACTATTCCTTACCCATTTCTCCCTCATCCAGGGAGCTGAACCAAACTACCAAGTCGTGATGCGCATCCTCATCTCTCGAAGTGAGATTGACCTCCTAAGCATAAGAGCAGAGTTCAAGAAGAAGTTTGGGAAGTCCCTCTATTCATCTCTCCAGGTTAGACCAGGCTAAAACACTCACCTTTGAGGGGCAATTCATCACCTTGAGCCCCAGAGTCTGTCTTCACATTCTGTCACCATTATTCCTATGGGTCCAGTTTAGGTTTAGTGGCTCCAAGGAGGATATTTCTCTTGTGGGCTGAGAATGGGGTGGTGGGTGTGTGGGGGAACTAAATTTGGATGATGGTGGGAATTAGTTTACTAATACTTGATTCCCCTCTCTTCAGGAAGCCATGAAAGGGGACTGCCAGTCAGCTTTCCTAGCCCTATGTCGGGCTGAAGACATTTGACACACATACCCCAGAATCTTGTGTCTACCACTTTCATCTACCCCTCTTGTAATTTCCAAGGATTGGAGACTTGCAGGCCTGACTGGGCTTTTCAGTGGTCATCTGGTCTATTCCTTTGCCTTTAAATAAGATGGCTCTTCACTAAAACTAAACAGGAATCTCTCATATACTCCAAAGTTTCATCTATAGCCTGTGTTAGGACACTACTTAAAAAAGGTCCCAGAATCCTATACCCCAAGATTAGGGTTAATCTGCTGTCTTGCTCCTCTAGCTTTGCCCAGGTTCTTCCAGTCTTTACAAGGTACATATATTCAGTGGAGAATCTCACAAGTGCCTCAACTCTCCCGGCAAGTTTATGGTTCCTGTTCCCTTGGGTGGAGTTAAGAGCTAGAAAAGCTTAGATCTGTACTTTCAAAACACAAACAGAACAGTTTCTAGATCCACCTCCTCTACTACAGACCCTCCTCTCCTCCCCCCCCCCCCACTATTCACCTTTCTTTAGGGAATTAAGACCAAAATTTAGATCAACAATTAAGAAAATAGCCACAGGGCAGAAGACACAAAATCAGAGGTTACAAGAGAGGAAATATCTTCTATGTTAGGTGGGGTATAGGGAATGGATGCCTTTTAGAGTTTCTGTGATCAGCATGTAGCCTGACCCAAATCTCGTGCACCAATGCTGATTTATAAATGGAACACTATGTATATAGGACCTACAAAAAAAAAAGAGCAACAAAATGAAATTTAAGCTCCCTCTGTTGGCCCTAGGATAAGCCACCCCACCGGACACATTCCTTGCCCTTTTTTCCATATCTTACTAGGACAAAAACTCTACTCCACCCTGCCCCACAGGATAGTATTAAGGGTAAGGTTAAAAACAAACCAACAAACTCAGGAAAGAAGTTTTATTTTCAAACTTCTAAGAAGGCATTACAAATGCCAGGTAGAAACCCAAACAAAACCCTGAAACCAAAATGAGAAGCATACCCTGGGGAGAGCCAAGAGAAGTCCAGCCAATTAGAGGTGGGGAGAAAGGGACACTCTAGACTAAGAAATTTCACCCAGGAGCCTGAGTCTGTGCATTAGTGTCTCTGTATTATGGAACAGATCATGGGGCAGCATGAACCCCATCCTTCATCTTGATGCTTCCCTGTACAATGGGGAGAAGGATCAGGGGACAGCAGCAGGTGGGTGTGAGATTTAGGAGGCACAACCCTTTGATAACACTGAGAATAGCCCCATGGCCTTGATCAACTCTTGCCATGGTCATTGCTCCCTGCTCCCTAGTACCCCACTACTAAGAAAACCCAGAAGGGCTAGGGTGAACAGGCAGGCAAATGGAGGAACCATAATGAGAAGCCTCTCAAAGAAGTGGGGCACATCAGACTAGGCACAGCAGCTTGGCTTGGGGGACAGCTATAGAAGGACACAGTCTGACTCCTGCTTTGACCGCTGCCTACGTTCTCCAGCTGGACGTCCAGATGAGGCTCCTCTCTCCTGTATCAACATGAACAATTGGTTAACTATCTACCCTAGAAAAGCAGCATAAGTAGAGTTTGGGATTCTAGGCTGATGGGACAGTAGATAAGAGAAAAGTGAAAGGGGTTACTAATTGAATCTCAGGAGGGGAGAGTTTGGGAAGTATGGGAGTTTGAAGGTGAGAAAAGCAGAGGTGAGGAGCACTGAGATTAGGGATACTTGGGGAAAAGAACTAGCTTCAGAGAGGGACTGAAGAAGAGCAGAGCAGGCCTTGCCTAGGAGGGAGTACTAAGGCTAGTGCTGGGAAAACATGGATGGGGTGGGTCACCTGTGGGGATGGGGCACGAGGTGGCATGGGTTGGGCCTGCTGTTGCTGGTATTCCTCCTGCTGCAGCTGCCTGGCCAATTCCAGATCACTGAGACCCAAGGTGCCTTGTTGCTGTTGTTGCTGGAGGGACAGGGCAATCATGTAGTCCTAAAAAAGAAAACAGGGGTTGAGGAGGAAAGACACTAGGGAAACTCAGGTCTAGTTTTACCAATAAGTCCCTGATCCCCACCCACCCCCAATCACCAGGCCTTTCTCCCTTTCAGTCAAAGACAAAACAAAACAAAACAAAAAACCAGTTAACCTAGTATAATCAGAGATATCCCAGATGATAAATAGGGAAATAGAAAGCAGGAGTAGAAAGGAAGTAGATGGATAGTCTACTAACCTGATTACTGACTCAACCCCTAACCTGAAATCCATAGTCTCAGGAGTCCTTGGAAAGATTTCATAGGGTTTGTGAACGTGGAATAGGTAAAAAATACAACTTTATTTTCACTAACATCTAACTAAAATCTAGCATTTCCTTCAATTACAAAATGGGGAAAACAAAAACAAAAGATGTGAGGAGTCTGTAGGCTTCATTAGATTTTGACAGAAATGGTTAAGAAACTAGACTAGATCATCAAAAACAGATTACATATCAAATTACATTCCTAGGGGCGGCTAGGTGGCACAGTGAGTAAAGTGCTGGCCCCAGAGTAAGGAAGATGGGGATCGGTTCAGGCCTCAGATGTTTAACACCCACACAAAAAAAAATGGCTGTGTAACCTAGGGCAAGTTACTTAACCCCAAATTGCTTTAAAAAAAATTACATTCCTTACTCCTTACCTGCCATTGCCTCATGAAAGAAGCATAAGCCCTGCCTGTCCCACTCACCTGATCCACTTGTCGTTGTGTCTCCTGAGAGTGAGCTGCACTCCCCGCCCCAGCCTCCTTGCCCAGAGCTTGACTTAGGTGGAAGTCAGAGTCACAGAAGCAGCTGTCTCCATCCACATTGTGCAGGCTCTCCCAAACCACCTGTTCCTCCTGCAGAAAGCCCTGATCAGTGACCAGTAGGTAGAGATGACTCTGTCAAAGTAAAAGAGAGTGTTCAGAAAACAGTTGATGGAAGCCTTGGGGATTTTTGTAGAGGTACAACTGCTAGGAAGCAATTGGGGCATATTTGAATTTCCTGGGTTTGGTGTGAAAGTGTGAACATAATTTTGGTCAGGTGCATCTTTTTTTAATACATGTTTCCATAGGCTCATAGATTCAGAGCTAGAAGAGATTTTATTTGGGAATAAGGGGATTATATGAGCAGAAATGTTTCTTAAGTATGTGGTCCTGTTCTCTCCACCTCTTCCTCACTGCAAAGCCTGCTACCCAAGTGCTATGGAGATGAAATCACAACTAAATTCTTCATGGAAAGACATTAGGTAAAACAAAGTGAGTTGGGAGAACATGATGTAGGAAAGAGGTCAGTGGGAATACTGACCCTTAACCCCCTGAAACCTCTATTACCTTATGTTTAATCATAGTGCTAAAGTGATTATTTCGAAAAAAGACACTGAGTTCTCCTTCCTTGGCAGCTGCCGTTAGCTCACATAGTCCATGGTATGTCAGCTGTGCTGCCGTCACTTCCAGGAACTGCTCTGCAATTAGGCCTGGCAAGGAAAATACAGACTGGGATGAACTTTGGTTTAGATCCAGAGTCTAAAGTTGAAAGGATCACCCAGAGATGATCCTAAAACTTTGGGCGCCCTTTAAAGTACAATCATCTTTACCTCCCCAAATATTACCTCCACCTGCCCTATTGTCTGCCTCAGTCTCCCCTTCCTATAAAGCAGGAAGTGTGTTCTAAGGATAGAGAGTAGGGGCATTACCTTCTGTCACGAGGTTGGTATCATTGGAGTGCTTACAGGTTATGATCTTCTCTACCAACTGATTGTAGCTCAGTTTGCCAACTGCACTCACAGCCTCAGGGCTCTACAGGGATGATGAGGTTGAATGAATCAAGAGAATCTCCTCCCTGCCACCCCAGGGATGTAGGATGCCTCCTATATCCCACTTTGGTTACAGTAGCATGACCAAAGTTGCCTGATCTCTCAACTTATAAAAGTTTGCACATGGTATTTATACTTCCTTTTAATGTCTTTTGTTTAAGGTTAATCTGCCCAGAAATTCCCAGCAACCATTGCTGTCTATATTCTAATAGCCCCCTCAGCCCTCTTTCTTAACTTTTTTCTCTCAACCCCCATTCTGTCCCTGCCACTCTCCCCAGGACCTTCTCTTACTTCAGTTTTGTTTGGAGAAATAGAACTCACCTGTGGATCCACCAGCCAACCATGATAGAGGGGAATTCCAAGTAGGTCAAAGACACTGCACTCAGGTGTATATTCAAAATCAGAGACACCTGTGAACCGCACATTGACATCCAGACCCGTGGCCAGTTTGGGCAGTACTGTCATCGCATCGTCCACATTCTGGGGTAGGAGAGGAAGGAGAGAGACAAAGAAGCTAGCCTATACCTTCACACCTTCCACACATTTCTAAGAAGAGAACTGAATCATGCTATTTCTTTTTTTTCTTTTTTTTTTGGAGGGGGGAAGGTAGGGTAATTGGGGTTAAGTGACTTGCCCAAAGTCCCACAGCTAGTTTTTGTGTTAAGTGTCTGAGACCGAATTTGAACTCAGGTTCCTCTGACTCCAGGACCGGTGCTCTATTCACTGTGCCACCTTGCCGCCCCTCAATCATGCTATTTCTTTACTCCCTGGGTCCAACAGTCTTGATTCACCTTCCCCTAGAACCTTGCATAATTCATCCATTTGCCTTCTTATTCCTTTGCTTATTCCTTATGCCTTTGCTTCACCAACCCCAATAGATAAGGATCTTTTCAGGAGGAAGAACCCCTGCCTTAAAAATGGGGAAAAGGAAAACACACTAGGGAAAGAGGGGAGAAGATCTGTCTACAGTGCCCAATGATGAATTGTCCACCTCCATTCTCTACAAATCTTCTTTCTTCAGATCTATGACCATCTTGGAAGTCCCTCCTGCCTTACCTGCTGAAAGTTTAACTGCAGTGCTTCTGACTTCTCTTGTGGCTTGATGGATAGTAGGCAGTCTCCTACAGTAGAAAGTCCCTTATGAATTAAGCCTGACAAACCTCCCAAACATGTTCTCCCTTACCCTAGAGAATTGAAAATCCATAAGATAACCCAAATATGAAGATATCTTAGAATGCATCTAGTTTCAACCCCTTCCCCCCCCATTTTAGTGGATGAGCAAACTAGTCCAGAGAGGCTAGGCAGAAAGCCAAGCAACAGCTTGAATTCAAGTCTCCTGACTACCAATCCAATGTTCTTTTACCAGCCAGACTTATAGAAAGTGTCTCACAAGGAAAACCCCTTGCTATTCTGAATTTCAATTCTAGACAAATCAACTGTCTGCAGAGTTGCACTGAATACCATTCCAGTCCACATGTAACTCACTCACCAAGGTGTGCCATTAGCTCATCTGAAGTGATCACTTCCTTTTGAGGGGCCAGCTTCACCTGAAGATAAGAATGAATACCCAAAGAATTAATGGTGTGTCTGTCCTTTCACAAGTTCTAGAATACAAAGCATTGTAGAGAAAGGGATCTATGGAGGGTGGGGGGAGGCTAGGGGGATGAAATAATATGAATAAAAACATCTACAAATAGTTTTTTAAAAATGGAGATTAAAGGGGTGGCCAGGTGGCTCAGCAAGTAAGAGCACTGGCTCCAGTGTCAGGATGACCTGGATCAAATCCAGGCTCAGATACTTAGCACCACACCCAGAAATAATAACTGGCTGTGTAACCTTGAGCAAGTTACTTAACCCTGATTGCTTAAGAAAAAAAAAAGTAGAGATTAAATACCAGGAAAAACTTCTCATTTTTCAAGGGGATAGGACAAAGAAGGATGGGATCTATCTCTGAGTTACTGAAACGATGGCATAATGTGAAGTTCTGTTACCATTTGAAAGAAACAGGAATGATGTGGAAGGTAACTAGAGAAGGAGGTATTCCACTTGTCCCCTCAGCAGAAACTCCTCCTGTGTGCACCCCACCCCATATATATATATATATGTACATACCTTCCACTGAAGAAAGAGGATGTTCATGATGGCAAGCAGTGGGCAAGGCCCATTGGTGCTCTGAGTGATGATGGGGGTCCGCTCCCCCTTCCAGGGTATCCACTTCACACAATAAAAGTCAGGCTCATGCTGATGGTTTGAAGGAGACTGGGGAAGCCCCTGAGGACTGGGCTCCACCTTCACTACCTCTTCTGAGCTCTGGGTTGGTCCTGGTTGCTGTGGATCATCTTCTGGAGGTGGTGATTCCAGGTTATCCTTGTCCTGGGCAAGCAGTGAGACTTGGTCTACTGGTTCCTGCTCTCCAACTGTACCCTTAGTATCTTGAGCATCTTTCTGTTTGGGGTCCAACTCTGACTCTGACAGGACTTCATTATTTTCAAAGGTGTCTGCTTCTGGAGTCCTGATCTCATGAGAGGATGGCTGGCCAGATTGAGGGTGCTCCATGGCTAGAAGGAAACAAGTAGGTTGTGTTCCACAGGGAACCCTCTCCAATGACCACAAAGATATGTTCAATCCAGGTTTGGTTATCAGCAGAGTGAATAGTTCAGGGGAAGGTTAAGCATCAGATATAGGTGGATCCAGGAAAGTCTAGGAAAAGGAGAGTAGTGACAGTGATGAAAAGTTGGGTGTGGTTCAGGCACTGCCCCTCTGTAATGGAAATGTAAATTTAAAGATCTTCCCTGCCCCTAGGCTAAAGTGCACCAGGAGCCTGGGGTGGGAGGCTTGTTTTTCAGTAGATACTTTTTGATTGGTCAGTGGATCCAAAAGGTTGTTACATTCTCTGAGCCAGGAGAAGGCTATATAAGCCCTGATGTGAGGCTTTGTTTTGGGGGCTCACTTTGAGAAGTGTTCTGTGATTTGATCTGTATTCTGGGAAGCTGTGGTCCAGGCCCCCCCTCCCGCCCCCCCGGCTTTGAAAAACCCAGATGTGGAAACCCAGATGTTGACTGGGTATGGATGTAATGGTTGGACAGTTTGGAAATCTGTCTACTTGATCTGTTTCTGTCTTGATAATTCTGCCTGTATACTTTGAAGTTCGGGGTGCTGACCTTTTCCCCTGAACAAGGTAAACGATACTTGTTTGACTGATTAAAGTAAGCTTGTTAACCCATTTTGAGTTGCTTTCCTTTATCAAAGCAGATCCAAGAACCTGTATGGGCAGCAAACCCTGAGGACGTGCTTGGGGTGCTTGCTGCTACACCCTCTACTGGGTACAAACAGGACTAACTTCTTCTTTTCCTGGCTTGTATAAACAGCATGGTTACAGGCTGATCACTGTCTGCCTCTATCTGGCTGTTACTAGATGGAACTAAAGAGGAGAAAACATAAATATGTGGTGGATTACTCCAGTGAAATCAGGAGTACAGACTGGAATCAGCTCTCAGAAACAGAGAATAAGGAGAGAAAAGGAACAAGAATAAGAAGAGAAACAATGAGACTGAGACACACAGAAAGGAGATAGAGAAGAACCCCCCTCCACCATCACCACCACCAAGCAGTTCTAATTATTATTAAAACCTTGGTGTTCTGCTCACTCAGTGAAAATCATCAAGACCCCAGTCATAACTCTCAGAAAGAAGATGGTTGAAATCACTTTCTGGATCCCTCTGTCTTACACCAAGGCCCTGCTACCTGCCTGCCCAAGAGATACCTTGAATAGATAGAGATTTTATGCTTTTCCTCAAAGAACAAGTTATCTGCTTTCTCCTTTCTTTTTTATGAGGTGTAAAGGAGTGAATAAGTTTAAGTTACTTAAAATTTTTATTTTATTTTATTTTTTTCTCCCCCTGAGATCAAGAAAATTTTCCTGAGGCTGGTATTAGCAAACATCCCCAGTTTGGGAGTTAACAAATGTCTCCAGTGCTAGAGTTAGCAAATCCCTTGGCATACTTGGAATTTTTTTAAAAAGAGGGATAGTAAATTAAAATAATGGCCCCTTTAGGGCATTGAGGGACATTTTATACTTTTCTGAGAAAACCTCCTTTCCTTGTATGGCCCTAAACAGCAGCAGGAGAGTAAAAGATAGACCTTCAGAAGGACTTCCCAGTGGGTGAGGAACAGAAATATAGGAATAAGTTATGGAGACTAAATTGAAGCCCCGATCATACACTAAGGTCTCCAGCATCAGAGCACAGAAGCAGTTCCTAAAATAGTAAGGAAATCTTTCTGGACTAATTGGAAGACAGGGATAACTTTCCTCCCAACTCTACTTCATCAAATAAGTTCACCTCTTTTGAATCTCACCTACCCCATACATCTATACCCTATGCATTTTTCTCTTTGGTTGTATATATTGGATAAGGGAAGTCCATGATTAACTTGTAAAGAGAGATGAACCTTTGTCTGAGATTTTAATTCTATCTCTCTATGGATGGTGTGGATATATTCATTGGCATTAGTAGATATATCGATAATTTATTGAGAGTGAGTGATTGAATCTTATGAATTGGAAAACTGGTTTAGGCTGTTATGGATTGATTTGGAATAGATTAGTTGACTCACTCTTGGGTTAGAGTACTCCTTTGAACAGGACCTATAAACTAAAGCAGACCTACCAAGGCTTTCATCCTTTTTGCCTTTTTGGACAAAGACCTGGACTCTAAGGGTTCCCAAATTCATCTTCCCTTCTATAATGACTTCCTGCAAAGGCACATGGGAGGTACATTACTATCACCCATTTGGCTTAAGAGAATTGTTCCTGGAACCAAAATCCAAGAACCTCCATACTCCCTGAATTGAAGGAAGATTTCCTGGTCAATGTCAAGGTCCTGGTCAGTCTGATCCTAGAATAGAGTCTTCTCACGAGAAGGGGGGACATTTCCTGGACAATGTCAGCCTTGGGATTGTTTCTCTAATAACTTCAAGTCTGAGAATTCTGGTACTCAGGGTTTTACAGATAAAAGGGAGGTTATTGGGTACCACCAGCCTCTTAGGGAAGAAGAAAAGTATCATACATATGGCTCCTCAAACTGGAACATCAGCAAGAGAATGAAACTGCAACATGAGGGAGCAAAAGATCTCTTTATCTTTCTTTACTGTCATGAATTATTTGGATGGTACAGGTCCAGTGGGAAGGGGGTACATATCTAGCAATGCTTTTCCTTTCTAGGAATAGTCTGAGCCTTCAGAGTAATACTCTAAGTCTTAATGCCTTTATGAAGATGAAACAGAAACTCACCAGCATATTTGGGATTTGCCTCCCTAACAACCTCAAGTTCATTTCCCTTCCTAAGGGAAGTTAAACCATAGGGTGTTATAAGACTCTGGAGGACCACATAGGCCCTTTGAGGAAGGTGGGACTCACTGGCAAGGGAAAGAGAATCTTATTGACTACTAAGAGACTACTGTGAATATTTGTTTTTGCATTTTCTGAGGAGTAGAATAAAGGCTGTCCTGTACCCAGTGTGTACTATTACCCTGAGTGCTTGTATAGAAGCTGGGGATCTTTTACCCCCATCTTTGGAGACCGAGTTTGAGTTATAATCTGAAGTTTCCCAAAGGCAACTCAGTGGGAATGAAGAGACATGGTCTATATGGTTGCATCCAGTTGTGAACCCAGAACTTAAAAGGTTAAGCTTCAGGTTATACATGACTAGATCAGTAAATAATTAATTTACTTATTTAATGCATGTTCTTGTTTTACACTCATCTAGCTATCTTTGTGTCCTTTATGTCTATAACCATTTAACTAAATAGCAATAGGGATACAAACATGCCTTGGATGATAGTTGGTGAAAAGTGTCTTAGGCCTTGATTTCTAGGAAATATCCCTCCCTGAACCTTCTTGTTTCCATGAAAGAGAAATGAAATCTTCATAGAAATCATGCCTTCTTCATTTCCCTATCCTAGCCCAGAATGCTCCCCATTTTGAAACAGATAGGGATTTGAGAGTGGAAGTGATAGGAAGAACCAGAGGTAGGGGATGGGAAATGAAAGGTCAGGTTAGAAGAATTGAAGAAAGATGACTGCAGCACATCTACTCAAACTACCCAGACTCTGAACTAAAGTATATAGCTAACTGCATGTCGTTTGTATTTTGTCAATTTTAGGTCAGAATGTACAGAAAGTACTCTCTCTCTTTTCTCTCCCTCTTTCCCTCTCTGTCCTATTCCCCCAATATTCCAAGGGAGCACTTAAAGAAAACTCAGGAAGTTAATATTAAAATGATTGGTAAAGGTGGAACAGTTTGGAACACCCCTCTCATATCTTCTGTGTAGTGCCAGAATCTATTCATAATTAATTGGAGGATAGGGAGCTAATTGAAGACTTCAGAAGCACATACCCTTTAAAATGAATGGGATTGGGGCTACTAGGTGGTACAGTGGATAGAACACCAGTCCTGGAGTCAGGAGGACCTGAGTTCAAATTCAGCCTCAGACACTTACTAGCCATGTGACCTTGGGCAAATCACAACCCCATTACCTCTAAAAAATAAAAATAAAAAGAATGGGGTCTTATCAGGTCAGAAGAGACTAGATCAGGAACAAGGAGCTAGACAACAAGAGAATCTGAGTCTTAGAAATAATGACCAGATATGATTGTACATGCCTATATCAAATTGCATGCAGTCTTGGAAATGGCAGGGGAGGGGGAAAAATTTGGAACTCAAAATCATATAAAAGTGAATGTTGAGGGGCGGCCAGGTAGCACAGTGAGTAAGAGCACCGGCCCCAGAGTCGGGATAACCTGGGATTGAATCTGGGCTCAGACACTTAGCACCCACCCAGAAACACCTGGCCATGTAACCTTGAGCAAGTTACTTAACCCCAATTGCTTAAAAAAAAAAGTAAATGTTGAAAACTGAAAGTAAATAAATTAAAATTTTAAAAAGAAACAATGACCAGACTGGACAGAGATCCAGAAAGCTCCCATTCCTCAAGGTATACAAAGTACATACTGCCCCTATGCCCATTCTTGGTGTAGTGGTCTTTAGGATTTCATTTCCTTTCACTATACCTGAGGTTAAGTGGGAATGGTCAAACCAACATTGATCAATTCTCTCTTCCTCTTGGCCCCCCAAATTCTTAACCATACTCTTTATCTTAGGTCAGTGAAGATGAAAGAAATCCTCAGTCCCTTCTTGAGACATAAAGGCCATTATCAGGGAATTTTTAGGGAAGAGCCAATTACTATAGATAAGAAGGCAAAAGAAAAGAGAGACTTGTAGCTATCTCAAGGAGACCCAAGGAAACTTCCCTTTCTCACTTAAGTCCCCCATTGTTCCAGATTCCCTTTCAGTCTCCCCCAAACTCTCGATTAGTGTTTCAGAGTTTCTCCTCTAAATAAGTCAAAGCAGTATCGTGGTGCCATCCACTTGCCTACACAAAGGAGCAAGATGCCTTAAAGGAAAGAAAATGTAAGAACCAAAAAACTCTTCCAACATTTTCCCCCTTAAAAGACCTTTCAGAATGTGTGGAATAAAGCTTGGGAGGGTGGTGTCATCTCCCAGAGGCTAGATAGGAAAGAGACAACGGGGTAGGGGAAGTAATTAAAAGAAAGTTTTACCTTAAACCAGAGGGCGTTTGTTCAGGGACTCAGTTCAGGAGTTTGCTAGGGGGCTCCCAATCCAGAGAAGGATGCTCTCTGCTTAGCTTCTATAGCTTCTTGCAGCTGTCAACACCTGGGCTGACGGGCTTCAGAGCTGCTTGGTGTCCAGGCTTGTGGAAGCCGTTTCGTACTCACGCCCACCACTGTCGGGCAGTGGGAAACAGAGGGGGGTGCCACAGATACAGCTCAGCTGTCTCCCCTCAGCCCCATCCTGTACACCCTTAGAATATGCAGACCCCTTTAGGCTTTGGGAGGGTCCCCAGGTCTAGGGTGTGCTCTCCAGGCCCTGACTAAAGCCTGGTTTTCCAGGGGGAAGTTTCTGTTTGTTCTTCTTTTCCTTCTTCTTTTTTTCTATTGAGAGAAATCATCAGTTAAAGACAGATTCCCTGGGGTAGGGGGTAGACTGCCGAATTCCAAAAGGTTTTCATAAGGGCCATCTGCCGTGGTCAGCAGCTGGCGACAGGCAGAGAGAGGGAGAGGGAGAACGAGAAGGAAGCAGAGAAAAACAAGGGCCCTTCTGTTCCCTCCCACTGCTGCTAGAGAGGATGAGGACTCTTGTGCCTCTCTGGTGAGAGCGGGGAAGAGCAAGAGAGGGGGGAGGAGCAGGAGAGGGAGGGGACAAAGTGCTGCCCACCCAGCACTGGGAGAACAAGCCGGGAGCTTTCAGTGTCTGCTACCTGCAATCGACTCATTTTGTGCCAGTGTGTATTTTGGCATTTTCTCCCCTCGTTCCCTCCTTGTGCTCTTAGCCCCTCTTCTCCTTTCCCCCAGCCCTTGCTGTGTCATTTTCGAGCCGTAGACAAACTGGTTGAGCTCTCTCCTTATACAACCTTACACCCAGCGGTAACTGAGAAGGCAGCAGTCAGTCCAAGGCTCCTGGATTCCAGTTCTTTGGCCATTTCTCCACTACTATCACCCCCATTAATTACCAACTTACGGAGTATCCAAGAAGGAGCAGGGTTTGAGAGAGGGAAATAAAAAGATAAAAAAGAAAATGAAAACATTTGAAGGACCAGTATATTAACTTTGCCTCAGACATTCCCACTGGGGTAAGGATGATAGGATGAAGGTAGTAGGGACCCCAGAGAAGAGAAGTGACAAGAAGGTAGGAATTCCATTTCTAAATTCTGAGGAAACCCCAAATTCAATTGAACAGTCATTAAGTAGCTCTGTGAGCTAGGCACTGTGCTTGGTGCTACATATACAAAGTACCCAAAAGAAGTCTTGAAAGAGGATGCACTAAGTTGGGGGTGGGTGGAAATTCTGGGTCTTAAAAAGGCAAATGATGGGTTAGAGTGGCAAGAAATCCATAGGATCATATAAGATTGAGACATGGAATGTCCCATAGACACCTCAGACTCAACATTTCCAAAACAGGACCCATTATTTTTCCCTTCTAACCTACCCTTACTTCCAGACTTTCCAGTTTCAAAAAATGAAAGTCTCTGCATTCAAGAAGGTCACATTCTACCCAGGAATACAACATGTATCCAGATAAATATATCCATCAATAAACACGCATTTTTTTTAAGAGCCTATATGTGCTAGGGCTAGGCATTGCTAGGTGCTGTGGATACAAATAAAAGAATGAAACAATTCCTATTCTCAAGGAATTTACATTCTGCTGGCAGAAACAAATACACCCATAAGTATATATGAAATAAAGATAAAGAAAATAAATACAATATTGTTAAATACAAAGTAGCTTGTGAGGGAGGATGCTAGCAGGCAAGATCAGAAAATGCTAAACATACCAGTTGGAGTTTGAACATATCTTGAAGGAAGAGAGGGATTCTGAGGCAGAATTGAGACAGAAGTACATTTTCATGTGGAGTAGCCAGTACAAAGGCAGAGAGATGAGGGATGGAATATATTGTATAAGGAACAAAGAGAAGATCAGTTTAGCTGGATCAGTGTGGAAAGGGGGGAAATGTCCAAGGGGGCTAGAAAGATAGGTTGAGATGAGGTTACACAAGGCTTTCTTTAAAAGCTAAATATAGGGGTGGCCAGGTAGCACAGTGAGTAAGAGCACCAGCTCCAGTGTCAGGATAACCTGGAGATCGAATCCCGGGCTCAGACACTTAGCACCCACCCAGAAACACCTGGCTGTGTAACCTTGAGCAAGTTACTTAACTCTCTTAAAATAATTGCTTAAAAAAAATAAAAAAATTTAAAAAAGGTAAATATGGAAGTTTATATTAGATCCTGGAGTTAGGAGGCAACCATTAGAATCTATTTAATAGGGGAAAACATGGTGAGATCTAGGGTACAGAAAGACTTAAGGCAGGCAGATCAATCAGAAGGCCTTTGCAAATAACCTAGGCAGAGGTAATGAGGGCCTAAACCAAGCTGGTGGCAATAGAAATGGAAAGGGTCCAAAATGAGAAACAAGATGGAGATAGACATGGCAAGAACGGCAACTGATTGGGTGTGTAGAGTAAAAGAGAGTTAGGAATTGAGGAAAATTCAAAGGTTTCTGGGAATCTGGAAAAATGCTGATATCTTCTATAGAAATAGGAAAGTCTAGTTTTGGGGAGAAAAATATTTAGTTTCTGGTTTGCATATGTTCAATTTAAGATGTCTCTGGGACATCAAGTTTGAAATGCCTAGTTGGTCCTTGGTGATACTCAGAGAAAGGACTAGAGTTGGATATATAGATCTAAGAGTCATCTGCCTAAAGATGATAGTTACATTCCACGGGAATTAATATGGTCACTGAGAGAGTATGTACATAGAAAAGACAAAAGCACCCAGGATACAAGTATGTTCACCCCCAGCAGTTAGGGAACATGATAAGAATAAGTCAGTAAATGAATCTGAGAAGAAGTGGGCAGAGAGGTAGGAAGAAAACTGGAAGAGACCAGTGTGATGAAAATCTAGAAAAGAGAGGGTAAAGTACCTAATTAGCAGTGTATAAGGCTTCAGAGAGTTCAAGGAAGATGAGGACTGAGAATCAGATTTGGCAATTAAGAGAGCTTTGATAAATGTGGATAGAGTAGTTTCATTTGATCAATGGGGTTGGAAGCCAGATGGCAAAGGGTTGAAAAGGGAGGCAATCAGTAGACACAGCTATTTCCAGGAGTTTGACTGAAAAGGGAAGGAAAGTTTTAGGATGATAGCTAGAGGGGATGAAAGAATATACTGAAGGGTTTTGGATTTTTTTAAGCCTAACATCAAGAACCTCTGCTGGGCCCAAGAAACAGAGGAACTGTGTCCACTACTTTCTCCAATAAGACACCCCCTCTCTGCTCTGGACACATGCCCATGGCCCAGACCAGGTTCAGTCTTGAGGGAATGTGATTACTAAAAAGAAGGGATAGGATATTTTTCTCATACTCTTTAGCTCAGTGAACCCCTACCTTGGCAATCTAGGTATAAATTAATTAAAATTTAGGTTTGGCTCATGTATATATTCCCAAAGGGAGAAATAAGAAGTTATTCAATGTATAATAAAAATATAAAAAATATTTTAAAAAATGTATAATAAAAATCAAGTATGGGACAGGTAGAAAAGAAATGCTAAAAGATACAAAAAACTCTCAGCAGACATGGACAATAACTAAGGAATTGGTATTTCTATTTCGTTCTGCCAGGAAGTTAAGCCATAGATGTCAGAACATGAAGCAGGTTGCAGAACCATTAGAACAGTCACTGCAGATCACTCATTCTACATTTTACTTTATCTTCTCACTCACTTTCAAAGCCCATCTTTTTGGTTGGGTCAGGAGCTGAACTCCATCCCCAGATGTTGGTGCCCTCTCTGATGCAGAAACTCCTCCTGCCAATAGAAGGGTCCTTGTGATGAACTCAGGACCTCTGATCTCTCAAACTCACAAGGTCATTCGATCTCGAGCAAATCACTTAACCTCACTCATCTCCACTTTATTGTTGTTGGGTCGTATCCAACTCTCCCTGACCCCATGTTGGCATTTTCTTGGCCAAGATTCTGGAGTGATTTGCCATTGCCTTCTCCAGCTCATCTTACAGATGAGGAAGGAAGGCAAACAAGGTTAAGTGACTTGCCCAGGGTAACAGCTAGGAAGTGTCTCAGGCCAAATTTGAACTCATGATGGTGAGTCTTCCTGATTCCAAGCCTGGTGCTCTATCGTCTGTGCCACTAGCTGCCTTCAGCTTTAGTTTACTCATCTGTAAAAGGGAGATAATAATAGCACTTATCTCACAGGATCATTGTGAGGATCGAACAAAATAACTAAATTAAATAAATGAAGTGCTTCACCTTAAAGCACTATAAAAATGGTAGCTACGGATTTGTTTTTGATGTTTGGTCCCCTAATAAGTAAGGGAAACTCAGAACAAAATAGACAGCCGTGGCGGGGCTGAGGTTCAAGCTCCTCTAGTCGAGTCCCCCTACTCTAATTTCTCTGGCTTCCTTCAAGGCTCACCTTCTGCCAAAGGTGTTTCCTAATCCCCCTTCATGCAGGTGCTAATGCATCTCCTACAACCGCTACATGGGATACATTTCCTGCACGTACAGTATCTTGTCTGTACATCACAGTTCGTCTGCTTATGAGCGCCTTGACAGCAGAGGCTGTCGTTTGCCTTTCTTTTATCCCCATCCCTTAGCACGGCGTCTGGCACAGTGCGTTGACTGACTTACAGGCGGACTGACTGACAGGTGGCCCCCCATCCCTTAGCAGAAAACCTCAGGTTTTTGTTTTATTTTGTTGTTTTTTTTTTAATGCCACCTGGAGAGTAGAAGGAAGAAACTGTTTCTTTTTAACTAATGCGGCAATTCCACCCCTTGATAATGCGAGTGGTCAAAATGCTCTAGGACTCTTTGAGGAGGGAGGTCATTTTGCTATCTTGGAATAAGGATTCCCCTGGAAAACCCAGGGATGGTGTAACACACGAGAAGACTGTCTCAGATGCTTTATGAACCAGAACTGTATGGACAAGTGTGAACTGACAGAAGTCAAAGTTTGGGTTCTCGTGGCATTTGCAAACATCCACTAAACATTTTCTTCGGAAATGAACCTCAGCATCTGCTCTCCAGACCTCAGCGTTTCCTCAGGCCCAATGGACTACATTTCCCAGCAAGTCCTGCGCCAACCGGGACGCATTCCTGCCTCCGGAAATGGCTCTGTGGGCGGAGCCAAGGAAGAGGCGGCTCAGGACGAGACCAGAAACTAGAGTTGTCTCCACCCTCTGAGGGGCGGGGTGACGTCGGGCGACGTGAGCGGTCCGATGACATGCTCCCTCTTTGGGCATGGGGCGGGGTCGGTACGCGGTGAGTGCGAGCCCCGCCCCCCTCCCCTCCTCTAGCCTTGCACCTCCCGCCGGCTGCCTGTGGCCTCCGGGCTCGGGGCGGGGCGCGTCGTGGGCAGTTCGAGGGGCAGCTCTGCGGGGCCGTAGAGGAGGCTGCGCCGCGCCGCGCCCGTTCGAGCTCGGCCATGGAGCGCTTCTTGCAGGGCTGCCGGGCCGCTGTGCAGGTAACGGGGCCGGGGCCCTTCCCGTGAGGGCGGGGCGGGGCGGGGCGGGGCCGAGAGGTGAAGTGAGGAAGGGGACCCGGATCTCCGAGGGGGAATGCCGCCTCCTGGTGCAGGGGCCCGGAGCCAGGCTGCGAGCCTTCCCACCCCTGCGGGTCGTGGGCTCGCTGTCATGGGCGCCCCTCCCCCCGGGCTCCTGGGGGTTCCCCCGTCGCCTCCCCGGGGTGACCGACGGTATGCCGGCCCTCCTGCGGCCGGTGGGGCGGAGGCCCGGGCGCCTGGTGCTCTCCTTGGCACGGTTTGGGCACGTTCTAGATAACAAGCTGTTGTGCTAAACATACACTTTGTCAGCCGCCCAGCTCTCCAAGCGCACGCACCACGTGTCGTCCTGCCCCCGAGCTTTCTGTCCCTCAGGCACCCACACCTAGTCACCATTCCCCTGCCGGATGAGCGTGACCGCATGAAGGACCGCGGAGTATTAGCTTGTCTTGGCCCATTCCCGGTGAATGGGGAAGCGTGCCTAGGCTGGAGCACCCAATAATCATAGTTACGATACTAACAGTAAGTGACATCAGACAGCCCTGTAAGGTTTGTAGAGTGCTTTATCTAGTGTGATCCCACACCAACTCTGAGTGTAGTGCTACAGGTATTATTACTGCTGAGACCCAGAGAGAGGAGAATGAATGAAAATGAAGGAGAAAACCTATTAAGTGCTTACAGACTCATTGCTCAACGTTGGGAATATAAATTAAGATTGAGACGTTCCCTGCTCGTAAGGAACTGAAAAGAACACATTTATTGATTTTTCTGGCTTCAAATCCAGTGTTCTATCCAGTGTACATGGTGCTACCTCTTTAAAAAGTTTGCCAGGGAAAAAGATTCTCCTAGGTCATATAGCACATTTCATTTCTGGGTCAGATTATACCTAAAACAACCAGAGAGTTAGTTGACTATCTTTTTCCTTTAAAAATCGCCTGATTTCATAATTTCCTTATATTCAACGAAATTCAAACAGATATTAAGTACATATTCTATTCTTGGATAATAGATGGTGTCTTACAATAGCTGTGATAGATAAGAATCAGCTAATGTTCACTTGCCTTTTGTAGGTTCAGCCATTTATTCTTTTTTTAAACAAATTTTTAATTTATGTCTTTTTGCTTTTTACAACACTAGAATTTCTTCTAGTATCCCCTCCCTCTACTGTTTCCCAGAGTCATTCCATATAAAAATGTTTTTATAAAGAAAAAACAGAAAGGACAAGAGAACAAATCCAGTAAAACCAATCAACATATTGGGAAAAAGCTTGAAAATATATATAATATTCTATACCTGCGGACCTCTGCAAAGAAGTGTTGTGAGGGGTATCTTCTCATATCTCTCTTTTGGTGCCATCCTTAGCCTTGGTAATTTTGCAAAATTCACTTATGATTATTTTGTGATTGTTCTTTACATTTACATTATTGTAGTTGTTTATGCATATTATTTTCTTGTCTCAGCTTATTTTACTCTGCATCAGATCCTGTAAAGTTTTCCAGGCTTCTCTATATCCATCATATTCTTTATTTCTTATAACATAGTAATATTCTATTATGTTCTTGTACCTTGGTTTGTTAGGTTTTCCCCAGTCAATGGGCATCTACTTTGTTTCTAATTCTTTTCAGCCATTTGCCCTTTAACTTGGGGTGATTGAAGTACTTGCCTCAGAAGGCGGAATAAAATTTTTAAAAAAGTTTAAATGCTTTTATTACATTTACTATATTAAATATATTAATATCTAACCATATGGGGTGGCTAGGTGGTGCAGTGAATAGAGCACCGGCCCTGGAGTCAGGAGGACCTGAGTTCAAATTTGGCCTCAGATATCTAACACAAAAACTAGCTGTGTGACCTTAGGCAAGTCACCCAATTGCCCTCCAAAAAGCAAAAAAAAAAAAAATCTAACCATATGCTATTAATTTTATTATATAAATAATTAATGTTTAAAGTTTGGAACCTTTTCCTTACAAACAACTTTTGGGATATCTCAAAGGATCTTTTGCCTCTAAAATTCTATTCACGTTATAGATGAGGAAATAAGTAACTGACAGTTAAGATACTGCCCCTAATGAGATTTAATAATCAGTACTAGGGAAATAGTTTCCAAACTTTTATGGACTGGAGTAAGGATGAAGAAGGGAAATGGACATGAAATTTCATTGCAGGTTAGGATCTTCCTCTGCAACTTAAAACCTAAGGCTTTAAGTTTTGCCTTGAGCACTGTAGCCTCCAAGACCTATCCAACTTCATGACATTTTATTCTTTTAGGTGGATTAAAGGAACAATGCAAGTGTCCAAAGGATACCATGTAGGATGATGAAGGGCCTCAAGTCCATGACATGAGGATCAGTTAAAAAAATTGGGCACATTTCACCTAAAGAAAAGAAGATGGGGGAGGGGGTAACGTGAGGGTGTGTGAGACACAATAGTAGTCTTCAAATATTTGAAGGCTGCTATGTGGAGAAGGTATTAAGACTTGTTTTGATTAACCCTGACACCTTACCTAAACAAAACCAGGAGCAATAGTGGAAATTGCAAAGAGGCCAATTTCTGACAACTCTAATGGAATAGACTGACTCAGTATCCTTCCTTTGAGAGCTGTTCAGGTAGAGGCTTCTTTTATATGTGCTTTGGACTAGATGGTCAACTCTCAAATTGCTTGTCTAAGGAGTGATAAATCCATTCAGTTCAACAAACATTAAGCACCATTCTATTCAGCACAGAAGGGATGGAGAAATGGTAATATAGGAAGAATGAATGAAAGGAATAGTGGCAGGATATATTTTAGCAAGAAACAGTGGAGGACAAAGGTTCATGTTGTGTAAGGTGTAGGACAACTATTGGGGAAATTAGCAGAAGACTTTACAGTTGCTTAGGATAGAGCTATCTGATAACCCAAACAAGCCTTCCATTGACATATTTTTAGCTTTTGTACCAGAAGAATGTTCTCCAGCTTTTGTCACAGTGGTGTAAGATGACCTATTTAAAGGACATTCTGTTGAACAAATTGGCTGATATAAATTTGTCCTTTGCTCTTTTAGGACTGATGGCCCACAGGGTGATTTATCTTTCACTAGAGTGTACATTTTCTTGTCATTAGGATTGAGCTATCCCCAAGAGTTCAATCCAACAACTGCCCAAGGATCTATGGAATCTATGTATTTTTCAGGGGTTAGGTTGGAATTAACAGTCACCTGCCATCCTTGAAAACTTTGTCTGATGGCCTGATATCATTAAAATTTGCCTGTTCTACTGTCAGCATTGAATACTATTATATAAAGTATGTATGTGTCAGATTAAGCTTTTGGAATTTAGGCTTCAGCTGGTGTACTCCACAGGTGATGATCAGGGACGCAGAAACAGAGCAACAGAGCAACCAAGGTTCTGCCTTATGGGTCCTTTTGAAAAAGAAAAAAAAAATCTTATTTACTCATGGCTCTTGGATTCCATTTCTTCCATCAGAAGCTCAGGTTCCACATTGCTACTAAGCATAGCTATATTTGGCCTCAACTCTCTCTCTCCCAGTCAGAAAACTGAGGGTGTTGTCCAGTTTAAGCTGCTTTCAACTTGTGAGGAATGGGGGTGGGGACTGAGAGGTACACCTGTTATTCCACACCCTTTTCTCTTTAAGTCTGGGCCACCTTCCCCAGCCTGGTGTCTGTGGCTTTGCTTTCAAAGTTGATTGGCAATAATTCTGTCTTTCAGCAGATCAGGTTTCTTCACTTGGTCTCCTGTATTCTTTTTCTTGATTTAGCTTTTTCACCTCATCTCCTCATCTGCTGTTTCAGGATAGTTCCATCGGTGCTTGAGGTTGCATACTTCTATCATTAAACTGTGGGCCTCCGTTTTTCTGCTGTTAGATGCTTTTCTTTCACTTGATCTGTAAAATCTTTAAAAAGCTGAGTGATCACTGTGGCATAAGGTGATCAGGAAGGACTTCAAAACAGAAAGAGATTGAGATTGTAAAGCCAGTCTGTGCTGGGCTCTGAAGATCCAAAGACAAACATGAAATTGACTCTGCTTTCAAGGAGTTTATCTTATACTTGGCAGTTTCAAACACATACACAAATAAATGCAGTATGTGGAAAGTTGAGGAAGAAATACTTTGGCATAGCTCAGCAAGGACGTATTAGAAAAGGTAGTACTTAAGCTGAGCTCTGAAGGAACAGGATTCTGAGAAGTAGAGATATTCAGGTATGTTGCGGTCAAAACTAGTAATCATTGATCTAGGGTTGTGGCCTTCTAGGGCCTCAAGTGTGGCCCTTTGACTGAATATAAACTTCACAGAACAAATCCCCTTAATAAAAGGATCTAGAAGGTCACATGTGGCCTCAAGGCCAAAGGTTTCCCACCCCTGTTAGACTCTTACTTTGTGTCAGCAGTATGCTAGATGCTGGGGAGAGAAATTAAAAAGTGAGCTGGTTCTTGCCCTTAAGGAGTTTACATTCTCCTGGGAAATATATGTTTACACATAATTAATGCAGTCTATATATACAATATGTGTACCACAATTGGGGATAGAGCACTAATAATCTGGGAATGAGGAACAGGCTCTCAGAGAAGGTGACTTTTGAACTAAGTCTTGAAGGGAGTTTAGGTGCTCATTTATATATACATTTATATGTGTAATGTTACCATCCTTTTTAGAAGGTAAGTTTCTTGACATCAAAAATTGTTTTATTGGGATGGCTAGGTGTCGCAGTGAATAGAGCACCGCCCTGAAGTCAGGAGGACCTGAGTTCAAATGTAGCCTCAGATACTTAACACTTACAAGTTGTGTGACCTTGGGCAAGTCACTTAACCCCAATTGCCCTGCATTCCTTCCTCCAAAAACCAAAAAAAAATTGTTTTATGTTTGTCTTTGGGGATTCCCAGTGCCTAGCGCATGGTAGGCACTTAATCCATAATTGTTGGTTGTTTAAAGAGGCAGAGATGAAGAGAGAAAACATTCCAAACATTGGGGGATGGGGGGGTAGGGTAGGGGATGGCATGTAGCCTGTATAAAGGTAGGGATGTGGGAGATTTTGTGTCAAGTTTAGAGAACAGTAAGCCACTTTAGATGGAGAGTAGAATGTGTGAGGAGGAGTAATGTGTATTTAGTCTGGAGAGAAGCCAGATCATGAAGGGCTTAAACTGCTAGACAGAGAAGTTAGTGTATATTTTATCCTAAATGCAACGTGGAGCCATTGAAGTCACTTTAACAGGAGAATGACCTTGACTTATGTTTCAAGAATTCCAGTTTGGCAGCTCTATGGAGGATGGAGTTGGACTCATTAGAAGGTTGTTGAAATAGTCCAGCTAAGAGCTGATGGGCTTATACTGGAGTGATTATGGTGTGAGGAGGGTAAAGGGGGAAAATGAGAAAAGATATTGAGGAGGCAGAATGGACAAGGTTTGGCAACTGATGAATTATATGGAGTGAATGAATGAAAAGTTGAGGTTGACTCCTGTGTTCTGAACTTGAGTGACTGGAAGAATTGTGTCATCAATAGAAATGGAGAAATTTTTTTTTTGGGGGGGGCGATAATGAATTCTGTTTTGTTCCTGTTGAGTTTGAGAATACTCAGGAGTGTATAGGTAGAGATGTCCTGCTGGCAGGTGGAGATGTGGGACTGGAGCTTAAAAAGAGACTTGAAGTCTGGATATGTTTATTCTGGATTAATCTGCATAGAAATGGTAGTTGAACCCTTGGGAGTTGATGAGATAACCAAGAGAGTTTGGAAGAGAGAAAATGAAATAAGGTTCTAGATAGATCTGTGGGGTCTACCCACACATAGGGGCAATCCTTGAATGAAAATCCTGTAAAGACTTAAAAAGTTCAGTCTGACATGTAGAAATTGAACCTTGGCAGGAAAATGTCAGGAGAAGGGTGATCAATTGTCAGATAATGCATAGAAGTCAAAAAGGAGGAAGACTGAAAAAGCCCATTGGATTTAGTAGTTGAGGGATCATTGGTGACCTCGAAGAGAACAGTAGAGTTGAAAGCCTGATTGCATTTGGGATTTAAAAAATTAGGGTTGAGATGAGTGGTAGATGAGAATGTTAGATAAAATGGACTAACTACTAGCTGTTCCAGGATCAAATGCAAAATGGCTCTGTTTGGCATTCAGACCCTTCATAACCTAGCCCACTTCTATCTTTCCAGTCTTCTTATACTTTACTTGCTCCCCACTATGTATGCTTTGATCCAGTGACACTACTCTCCTGGGTGTTCCAAGAATAAGACACTGTCTCTCAGCTCTCAACATTGTCTCTGGCTGTTCCTCTCATCCTGGAATGTTCTCCCTCTGCACTGACTACTTATCTGACTTCCTTTAAATCCCAATTTCCATTTAAGTCCCAAAGGTTTCTACAGGAAGCCTTTCCCAACCCCTCTTAATTCTAGTGTCTTACCTTTCTTAATTTTGTTCCTGTTTATTTTTTATATAGCTTGTTTGTACATACTTGTTTGCTTGTCTCCCCCATTAATCTGTAAGTTTATTGAGAGCAGGGACTGTCTTTTGCTTCTATTTGTATCCTCAGCACTTAAAACTGTGCTTGGCACATAATAGGCACTTACTAAATGTTTATTGACCGACTTGTACAAATAATTAAAAGCAGGTAATAGAGTGTTGTGTTCTGGAACAGCTAGCTAGTAGTTCACTTTGGCTGGAACATCAAATTTGAAGACAATAGTATTAAATAAGGCTTGAAAGGCAGAACAATGCCACTGTAATCAAAAGGAAAGATATGGATTTGGAATTTTAAAAAAAAACACTTTGTATTTATACTAAGTACTTCTGGTAGAAGTCTGACTTCCATAATCTATATGGAATTGGCACAAATATATTAAGTCAGAAGTTATTCTCCTGTAGACAAATGGTCAAAAGACAAGAATGGTTTTCAGAAGAAGATATATAATCTATTGATTACCACTTGAAAAAATATTTGAAATGACTGATAAACAGATAAATACATAGTAAAATAATCTTGATGTGTACTACCTCACATTCCTCTAATTAGCAAAGATGCTAAAAGATGGGAAAATTCCTTATTGGGTGGCCTGTCTTCCCACAGGCCTGCTGATTCTTTATGGGTGGAGTTATGAATCAGGTCAGCCATTATAGAAATCATTGTGAAATTATGCAAGAAAAGTGAATATGTTCATACCTTTTGATCTAGAGATACTACCACTGGGATACATCCCTACCAGGTTACCGATGTTAAGAAAAGATGGGGGGGCGGCCAGGTAGCACAGCAAGTAAGAGCACTGGCTCCAGTGTTGGGACGACCTGGAGATTGAATCCCGGGCTCAGACACTCAGCACCACACCCAGAAATAACTGGCCGTGTAACCTAGAGCAAGTTACTTAACCCCGATTGCTTAAAAATGAAAAAAAATTTTTAAAAAGAAAAGATGGGGGGGGGAGTTTCCGAGGCTAGGTAGTGCAGTGAATAGAGTACTGGCCCTGGAGTCAGGAGGGGCTGAGTTTATTTAAATCTGACCTCAGACACTTAACACTTACTACTTGTGTTACCTTAGGAAAGTCACTCAACCCCAATTGCCCTGCCTTTCCCCCTCCCAAAAAAAAAGCAAAAAAAAAAAAAGAGGTTCTCCCTACAAATAAAAGGGGACATATTCAGTTATTGTTAGTAATAATCAAAAGCTGGGAAGAAAATATGTTTCCAACGATTGGTTAATAGCTAGACAAATTGCTATGTGTGACTGTAATAGAGAAAGTAACTAGTACAGTGGATAATCTGCTGGAAGACTTTAAATCAGGACTATTTGGACTCCATTACTAAGTCTCTGGACTTTTCTACTTCCTTGTCAGCCACCTTCTCACTCTGAAGCTAACTGTCCTTATGGCCCTATCCTTTGATTAGCAAATCACTGTCAGGGACGACCATTTCAGGAGTGTATTTCAAAGCAACCTTATTTGCTGCAGCTTAATTTAGTTTTGGTTCAGATTGGTTCAGAAATGACACAGTCTCAAATTTGCTATGTATATATAGTATTAATATTTATTTTAGTAATAATAATGGTCTCAATCAGTAAGTCCCAATAGTTATGTCACAATCAGTAAATCTCAATAGGTATGTCACAATCTTACCACAATTGACCAGCACTAATGAGGAAATTATCTACATTTGGATCATGAAACTGGGGAGTACTGGGTCAACCTCCAGAGTCCCAATGGGAAGTTCCTGCCAAGGCTACATATCCATGGGGGGGGGGGACTCCTGAAGATGACTCAGGACTACCTGGCTTTAGTAGTACCTTCTAACCAAGAAGGCATTTTGCCAATTAAATGTGTGATGGATGGGGAAAGAGCTGTTCTCAAAACATCCTTGAGATCATTTCTGTTTAGGAGTGTTTGATGGGGGGGGGGGGGGGGAAGGGAAGAGTAGGGGGCAGCCCTCCCTGGCAGCAGACATCATAAAAATCATAAATAGTCCTTCTATGGCTGGCTAAGAATAAGATTAGAGTCAGATTGCAGGCATATTGAGTGAGGTCAGAATGTCCTAATAAATTTATGCATCACAAGGAGGTGCTCCTGTCATTCATCCTTAATTCCCTCCTGACCCTATTCCAGGCTCTGGATTTTTCCACCTCCTCCTTAGCAGTGCCTTCTATTAGAATGTAAGCTCCTTGAGGGCTGGGGTTGTCTTTTTTGCCTATATTTGCATTTCCAGTGCATAACAGTACCTAGTACATAGAAAATGCTTAATAAAATCTTTAGCTAGCTAGTTACATAGCTATCTGCTAGCTGTTTGATCCTGGACAAATCAAAATTTGAGCTTCGGTTTCCTCATTTGTAAATAGGATAGAATAAAATCTTTAGCACCCCACAAAATTGAGGCTGAAATGAGATAATTAGTAAGTCACCTTGTAAATTTTAATGCACTATGTAAATCTTTATTACTCCGCAATAAGGAATTATGAATATGAAGGTACAGAGAAAAATAGGATTGTGTGAAGTGATACAAAATGAATAAAGTTGACCCAAAAGAACGATATACACAGTGAATGCAACACTATAACTCAACATGGAATTAACAAAGCTGGTCAAATAGAACTTTGTTAAAACCCTAGCCTGGTGCCAAAGTTAAAGGATTTATCCCTCCCTCTCTCTTAACAGAAATGTTTTTTTGTTTGGTTTTTGTGGGAGTAGGTCTTTGGGGAAAATATTTATTGTATCAAACACAGATGATAAAAAAATTTGTCAGTCCTACCCACCCCACCTTCCCCCCACCCCCCTTAGCAGGTGTAAGACACATTATGGAAGATCTTAAATGCCAGATTAAGAAGTTAGCATTTACTCTATTAGCAGTGGAGAACCACTGAAAGTTTTAGAACAAAAAAGTGCCTTAAAATGATTATTCTAGTAGCCTTATGGAAGATGAATTGGAGTAGGGAAAGCCTGGAAGGAGGCAGCTTAATGAGGAACCTTGACAGCAGTGCAAGCAAGAGATGGTAAGGGTATCCATGTGAGTGCAGAAAAGGACTTGGGGGATGGGGTGGCTAGGTGGCTCAGTGAGTGAAGAGCTGGCCCCAAGTCAGGAGGATCCGAGTTCGGTTTTGGCCTCAGACACTTAACACCCACACAAAAACACTAGCAGTATAACCTTGGGCAAGTTACTTAACCCCAGTTGCCCTCCAAAAGGCAAAAAAAAAAAAAAGAAAAAGAAAAGGACCTGGGGGAAGAGATGTGAGGCAAGTGAAATTAACAATATTTGGCAGTCGATGAACATGGCAAATGAGGAAGGAAAGTGAAGTCATGGATGACTCCAGGGTTTGGACCCTTTGTGACTGGGTCCTCTACAGAAATTGGGAAGTTTGGAAAAGGTGCATTGGTTAAGTGGGGAACTCATTGAATTTGGTATGCCTTTGAGCAATCAAGCAGGAGATCCCCAACAGGTATGTATCATCTTATTTTGATTGCTTGGCCTTTCTAATCTGAAGTTTGTTCCTTTTGTCTAGACTTCTCTTCTGCTGCTGTTTTAGTCTGGTTCTCTTAGTGCACATGTAGATCTAGTTGCTGCTCCTAATTCTCTAGGGATTCACCTTCACCTCAGGTACTTAAAGATGATATTTCATCCTTTATTTCTGCTCAGTCTTCTCGCTAAACTCATTACTTTTAATGCCAGTAATAATGTTGTTAGTGAATTCTGGTGCTGGGGTCTGGCTGAGCCTGATTTAACTTGCCCTGAGGTAGCACTAATATAAATGAGCTTTTTGGAAAGGTTTGTACAGAGACCTATGCCCTCTGAGTGCATTTTAGTCCTAAATTATATCTCTTTGTCTCTTCTCCATTCTTCTTAACTTCCTTTTTTTCAGTTCCAGGGCCGTATTCCACTCTTATTTGTGTTCTCCCTCTCTCCCTCCAAAGGATATCATATCCCAATATTTCCTTTGCTGGCAAGTTATCTTTGTGGCCACTTATCTTAAGTGCTTTGTTGTTTCTTCAGTACACATCTACCCAGGCAGCTCCCTGGTATCCTGGAAACCAAAAGATCTTTCTTATTTATTAGAGCAATAGCTAGGAAATGGGTGAGTGGATAGGGAGCTTCCAGGATGGAGTCTTGTATACTTAGTTTTTTCCCTGTATTCAAAAACTGCTCAGTACTTCAAAAAAATATATTTCTCTAAATCTTAGTGGTGCTTGGCGTGAAAAAGATGTGGCTTCTTCTGTATTCAAAGAGGGGCTGGCTAGGTGACCTAGTAAGTGCCTTTCCCAAAAAGCATTTGTCTAATTGCTAACATACCCAGTACTTTTTGTACTTTACCCAGTAGGGATATTTCAACCAATCAATCAACCAACCTGTAAAATAGCCTGTTTAAAAAAAAAGATCTTTGTATCCAACAAACAAACTTTTATGAAAAGTCATTTCAAACTGGGCGCTAAGAAAACAACAAAAACCATTTAACTACATGTACATGATGTGACTAGATCATCTTGGAAATATTCCTTTTAAGTTTAAAAACTCAGTTTTGGGGCAGCCAGGTGGCACAGCGAGTGGGAGCACTGGCTCCAGTGTTGAGAGGACCTGGAGATCGAGTCCGGGCTCAGACACTTGGCACCCACCCAGAAACACCTGGTCGTGTAACTTTGAGCAAGTTGCTTAACCCCAGTTGCTTAGGGGCGGCCAGGTGGCTCAGCAAGTAAGAGCACTGGCTCCAGTGTCAGGATGACCTGGATCAAATCCAGGCTCAGATACTCAGCACCACACCCAGAAATAACTGGCTGTGTAACCTTGAGCAAGTTACTTAACCCCGATTGCTTAAAAAAAACAACTCAGTTTTTAATTCTTGTTGTGGTCAGGATTTACCATAACTACTTAAAGTTTTTTTGAAGTCTTATGGTTATTAGTATATTTTTGAATGACGTTTTTGTCACCATCCTATTTAAAGTACCATAATAACTTTTAAAAATCAGTCTGCCTTCTACTTCCCCCACCCCTCCCTCCTTGAGAAAGCAAGAAAAATGAAACCCTTTTTAAAAAAAGTATAGATAAAGCAAAACAGATTGTCCCATTAGTCATGTCCAGGAAAAAAAAAAGCATCACTAGTAAGTCTGCTTTCTGTTTGGAGGTGAGTACCATGTTTTCACCATGATTCCTCTGAAATATGGTTGGTCATTGTATTGATCAGTTCTTAGTATTATTATTGTATAAATCGATCTTTTCATTTCACTTTTTATCAGTTTGTACAAGTTTTCCCAGATTTTTCTGAAATCATACCTCTAATAATTTCTTTCTTTCCTTCTTTTTTGGCTTTTTGGACGGGGGAAGGTAGGGCAATTGGGGTTAAGTAACTTGCTCAAGGTTACACAGATAGTAAGTGTTAAGTTTCTAGGCCAGATTTGAACTCAGGTCCTCCTGACTCCAGGGCTGGTGCTCTGTTCACTGCACCACCTAGCCGCTCCCCTCTAATCATTTCTTACAGTAATGTTTATTGATTTGATAAAGCACAATAGCATTCTTTCAGATTCATATACCATAATTTGTTCAGCTATTCCACAATTGATGGGCACGCCTTCCATTTTAAAAAGAGCTGCTATAAATGTTTTTGTACACTTGGGTCCTTCTTCTCTTTCTTTGATCTCTTTAGAAAATCCACTGGTGATATTGCCTGGGTTAAAGGGGGGTATGCACAGTTTAATAGTTTTTGGTACATAGTGCCAAATTATTTTCTAGAATAACCTGATCTGTTCACAGCTCCACCAATAGTACATCAGCATACCTATTTTCCCACAGCTCCTCCAGCATTTCCCATTTTCCTTTTTTGTCAACTTTGACAGTGGGTGTGAGATGATATCTCAGAGATATTTTAATTTTTGTTTCTCCAATTATTAGTGATTTAAAGCATTTTTTTCATATAGCTGTTGATAGTATGGATTTCTTTCTCTAAAAACCATCTGTTCATATCCTTTATATTTCATTTGGGGAATGCCCTTATTCCATAATAAGATGGAATAAGGGGAGATTTGTGCAGTAGGATTATAGCTTTATTCAGAGGTACTCTAGAGGAGAAACTTGAGACAATACTGGGATAGATGATTTGGAGAAATCCTATAGTTTTTTCTTTTTCTTAGCATTAGTCATGTTTAGTTGATTACTTTTCCCTGCCTTTATCTTTTTGCCTCATTTCTACCTCTAGGAAGTCTTTGTGACCTGATTGAAGTGTACAGGATTTGTGAACTTCCACCTCATACCTACAGTCACTCTTATTTCTCCCAACCACTCATTCCAAAATCAGATATTCCCTTAGGATCATAGGATCATAGATTTAGAGCTGAAAATTACTTTTGAGGTTTTCTAGTCCAACCACCTCAATTTACAGCTAAGGAAAATGAAGCTTGTAGAAATTAGGTGACTCTTAGGAAACTGAGTGAGATAGGAGCTGAAAAATAAATTGGTAAAAGAGAATGTTTCATAGTGGCCAGAGCTTGGGGCTCTGGGCTCATTTGCATGAATATGATGCAATAAATGACAACCAGGTGTCTTGGACGCTGATGGTTTTAAATTCATTTCATTTTCAAGTAGCTTGATATGTGGGGAGGTACAACGCAACAAGGTTAATTATAGTAGCTGATATGTTTCCTGTCTCAGAACTCTTATCAGCAGCTTGGCTTTTCAAAGCGATTTAAAAATAAAAATAAAAATTCCATCAGCAGCTGTTATTCTTGTTCCAGCCTTGGATCTGAACCTGCTAGAGAAAACTTCCATGTCTTAAGTTGAGGAGCGATAGTCATATGAAGAATCTCTGAGAATGGCAGGGTTAACATGGGTATCTGGAGAACTGATTAGATTGTGTGTTTATGTAACACTTTTATTTTTGCATTGCCTTTGCATTTTGTTCTTCTGATTTTTAAGTGTAGCACCTCTATTTTTGAAGACCAGAAAAACCTCTATGCAGAGAAGCTCAAGACGGCAAGAAATTCAAGGGTATAAGATAGTATGTAGTTAAACTGGTTAATTAACTACAGTTAACTGAAGGCTACAGAGGGAGGACAAGTAATGCCAGAATAGGGCCTTCTCTTCTTCAGACTAAATATCTCCTCTTCCTTCAACCAAGTCTCAACCTTCCTTTAGGTGTTCTCTGGTTTACTGGGGGCCTTCCTAAAGGCTGAATACAACATGGGCTAACCAGTACAAGCCTCTAATTCTTACAGGTGAGAAAACTGAAGTCTAGAAAGACAAAAATGACTTGCCCAAAGTGAAGAGATCTGCACTCCTTCTTGCCTTCTGCTTCTCAGACTCTTAGCTTCCTTCACAGCTCTTCTGGGATGATTCCTGTGGGAACCTTTTTCAGATCCTCTAATTGGTTGTTGTCTTCGTGCTTGAAGAGGACCAAAATGACTTCACTTATGTCAGGGTCAAGGTACAGTGACTAGCCAATCAGACCAGTTCAGTCCAGTGAACATTTGGAATGAAAAAGTTTCGAAATTTGCTCATTTCATGTTTCTTTTGAGTTACTGAAATTCTGCTTTGCTTATAGAACACCTTCTTTGATGTGGCCATGCTATGCTGGATGGTCTTGTGCTAGAGTGCCAAAGGTGGCAAATGATGTATACACTTTTTACTTAAATACCTCAAAAAGCTTGATTTAATTGATTTAGTATCCCATTAACAGCTCTATGACTACAGGGATTCTTTACCTTTTTTTGTGTCATGGACCTGTTTGGCAATCTGATAAAGTTTATGGATCCCTTCTTAGAATCATGTTATTAAATTTATAAAATAAAATGCAAAGGATTACAAAAAAAAAAACAATTGTATTGAAATAGTTATCAAAATAATAGAAAAAAAGACCCAAGTTCATGGGCTCCTAATTAAGAAACTCTGACTTAGTAGTATATGGGATTATGAGTTGCTGTGACCAAAAATATCATCCAATTAGCTAGTTCTCTGATAGACATATAGCTCATTCCCAGGTCTATACGTGAAACCTTTCCATAATGATTATATTCACAGAGTTTGCATTTCATTGGCATAGAAAGAACCCAAAGTTACCCCCATGCCCTGGAGAAGCTTTAAAGTAGGACTTTAATAGAGAATATATGCATAAATTGTAAAACAAAACAATATGTAAGTACATGAGAGGTTCAGAGTGGTAAATGAAGTCTAAGTAAGGAAACCTTATTATCAGTAAAAGAAGGATCAGGAAAGTTCCAAATAGTAGATAGCATGTGAATTGGACTTGAAAGACAGGTAGCAATTCAACCAGCCATAAATGAGGGACAGTGCCATTCAAGGCCTAGGAAATAGTGTAATAGAGATAAGAAAGCAGAGGACATATAATGAGGATAGTAAGTAGGGGGGGGGCATGTTTGGCAAAATTACAGAGTGTGAGAAGGGAATAGTATATGATAAAGCTAAAAAAGGAAAGATATTAAATTGTGGAAGACCTGAAATGACAGGCTTGAACTATATTCAGCATTAGAACTAGAATTCTATAGTCCAGCCAAGCTAGCCTGCTAACTATTCCTCAGGCTTGCTATTCCATCTTCTACCTCCATGGGCTGTCCCCCAGGCCTGGGATGCACTTCATGCTCATCTCCACCTCCTAGAATCCTTGTTTTCCTTCAAGGTTTAACTAACTCAGGTGCCACTTATTCCACGAAACCTGCTTCACCCATTCAAACTATTTTTCCAAATCTCACCTCCCTTCACAGCCAGTGGTGTCCTAGAAAAAGTGTAGATTACTCATTGCTTCCACTACCTCACTTCCTACTTCTCAACACCTTTCAGTTGTGCTTTTGACTCTACTGCTAGACTGAAATTGGTTTCTCTCAGGTTACCAGTGATCTCTCTTGATAAAGCAGTGACTTTTTCCCAGTCCCACCTTTTCTTTCTTGATGTCACTACAGTTTTTAATTCTTGACCTCTTTTTGGAAAGTCTCTCTTTGAGTGTTCATACTCTCCTTGTTCTCTTCCTATCTTCTCATTCTAAGAGGCAACATCCTCAGAGTTTTGTCTTGAATTTTTTTTCTCCCCCTTTCTCCTCACTCTCTCTAGTAATCTCATGAATACCTTGTGGTCAATTATCTGTCCTCTTAACTGACTCTCTTGATATTTAAGCCCAAATCCTCTTCTCTGAAGTCTAGCCCAATATCACCAACTGCCTGTCACCATCTTTATGAGGATGTCCATAGATTTCTCAAATTCAACACGTCCATAATCCTACCCTGTCCTTACACTTCCATGTTTGAATAGAGGGAACCATGATTCTTCCAGTTACCCAAGTCTGCAACCTCGGAGTCTGTCCCTGTGCATTACTGCCCCTCACTTGCCCATATCCAGTCAGTTCTCTAGTCTTGCTGAATTTATCTCCATAACAATCTTGTATCTGTCCCCTTCACTCATGCCCTGGATTCAGGCACTTATCACCTCTCGTCTGTACTGTTACAATAGCCTTTTAAATGGTCTCTCTGCTTCCATTCTTTCCTTTTTGCATTTTGTCTTCCACATACCTGCCAAAATTGTCTTTTTTTTTTTTTTTGCTTTTTGGAGGGAAATTGGGGTTAAGTGACTTGCCCAAGGTCACATGGCTAAATTGTCTTCTTAAAGTGGGGGTCTGACTATGTCATTGCCTTTTAAAAAAGTTCTCCATGGGGCAGCTAGGTGGCACAGTAAGTAAAGTGCCAGCCCTGAAGTCAGGAGGACCCAAGTTCAGTTCTGGCCTCAGATACTTAACACCCACACAAAAAAACTAGCTGTGTAACCTTGGACAAGTTACTCAACCCCAATTGCCTTCCAAAAATAAAAAGGCAAAAAAAAAGTTCTCCACTATCTTTAGGATAAAATACAAACTCTTTGACTTGGCATGTTTAAAGCCCTTTACATTTAAGTTCTCCCCTACCTTTAATTTTATTTTTTAAATTTTCAATTAATTTTTTTTATTAACAGGCATTTGTTTTCTCTCCCTTTCTGCCCAACTCCACCTTGGAAAAAAAGAAAAATGAAAGCTTTGTAACAAATATGCAGTGTCGAGAAAAATACATTCCCTTATTGGTCATGTCCAAAAATGTGTAACTCCTGCATATTTACTCCATAACTTCTGTCACAAGATGGATAGCATTCTTTACTGTGCTCTCTGGAATCCTTGCATTGGTTGATCACTATGTTAGGTCTCCAGTCTACTTTTTTATTTAATGGGGTTTTTCCCCCAATTACATGCAAAAACTATTTTTAATATTTGCTTTTAAAATGTTGAGTTCCAAATTCTCTCCCTCCCTCATTTCTCCTTTTCCTGAAAAGGCAAGCAATTATACATGTGCAGTTATGCAAAACATATTTCCATATTAGTCATGTTGTGAAAAAAAACACAAGAAAAATAAAGTTAAAAAAGAATGCTTCAATTTACATTCAGACTCCATCTGTTCTTTCTCTGGAAATAGATAGAATTTTTCATCATCAGTCCTTTAGAGTTGTCTTGAATCATTGTATTGCTGAGAATAGATAAGTCATTCACAATTGATCATTGTACAGTATCGTTGTTACTGTGTGCAGTGTTCTGGTTGTATTCACTTTGTATTAGTTCACATAAGTTTCCAGGTTTTTCTGAGAGCATCCTGCTCATCATATCTGCCACAACTTGGTCAGCTATTCCCCAGTTGATGGGCTTCCCCTCAATTTTCAATTCTTTGCTACCACTAAAAGAGCTGCCATAAATATTTTTGTACAAATAGATCCTTTTCTTTTCTATCTCTTTGGGCTATAGAACTGTATCAAAAATATGCTTGGCTTTAGCCTGTTGGGCATAGTTCTAAATTGTTCTTCAGAATGGTTGCATCTGTTCACAATTCCACTGACAATGCATTAGTGTCTCAGTTTTCCACATCCTCTCCAACATTTGTCATTTTCTTTTTCTGTCAGGTTAGTCAATCTGATAAGTGTGGGTGGCACCTCAGAATTGTTTTAATTTTTATTTCTCTAATCAGATGTTATTTAGAGCATTTTTTCACATGACTATAGATAGCTTTGATTACTTTGTCTGAAAACTTCCTGTCCGTAGCCTTTGACCATTTATCATTTGGAGAATGGCCCTTATTTTTATAAATTTGACTCAGTTCTCTATATATTTGAGAAGTGATCTGGTCAACTTTAAAAAAATTATTTTGTTGCTCTTCATTTATTCTTATGTACCAGCTAAACTAGCTTACTTGCTATTCCTTAACTCTGCATTCCATCTCTGTCTTTGAGCCTTTATACAGGCTGTCCCAAATGCTTGAAATGTACTACCTCCTACACCTATGTTTCTTAGAATGGTTAGCATCCTTTAAAGTTTATCTGTATTTCCTGTGATAGCTATATCCAGGTCACCTGGTTGTCAGCATTTCCTCCCTCTTCATATTATGTTTCCTTATCTGTTTAAATGTTGCATCCCCCTAGTAGAATGTAAGCTCTTGAAATGCAGGGACTTTTGTTTTTTGTCTTTGTATTCTCAGCACCTGGCACTACTGTCTACATAATAGGTACTTAATAAATGTTTATTGACTTGAATTGGGGAGACAATAAGTTCTTGAAGGGTTTTGAGCAGATTAATAACATTTACTAGATCTATTCATATAAAGGAAGATAAATCTGAAGCAAGCTGATTTCTGCAGTTATCCTGATCCCAGAGCTACTTAAGCTATCTTGGAGCATGGACCAAGGAGTCCTAGATTATTCTGTATTCCTCTGTTGACTCTTCCTGTTGTGCCCAAAGCTCTCTCTTTACCTCCCAGATAAAAGATCAAAATATTTACTGCAACAGTAAAGTGATATGGTTTTACATTGTGATTTGAATTGACCTTCAGAGAAACAGTGCAACCTGACAGATACACAATTCTGGGAGGTCATTATGACTCATGGTTTGTTTAGTGACATTTACCCTCAGAATAGAACTTCTGTAAGTCATGAGATCATGAGGAATTATGGAAAACAGAAAAGAGAAGAAGCCTTAGCAGAATAATAGTATTTGCTACCTGGGGTTCTGAAGAATTTGGTCTGTTAATATCTACTGAATGGGCTGATCAAAAGTCCAAAATATTTCAAGAGTGTAGCATTATCTGTATTAATGTAGTTTCTTCTGAAGAAGGAAACTTCACTCTGAAAATCAACTGTATGCCACTAATGTACAAATTGATATTATTCACCCTAAAGAAAGAGCTAACCAGCTGTCCCTCTGTGCCCTAACTCAGCTTGTCTATAAAGCTCATTGCTCATTCCCCAAGCTTCAGCTGCTGGGGTAAGGGACAAAAAGAGCTAAAAATTTGAGAAGTCAGTACTGACCTAAGGGGATATGACAGATTGCTGTATGACAATATAGAGAACAAGAGAGAGAAAGAATGTGACTCCATACCTGAGCCATTACTTAAGCCTAGACTCACCACTCTACCAACAAAGTGGCAGCAATAAAAAACAATTAAAATCCATCCAGAGCAGGATGTGTCAGTTCTTCCAGGAAGCAGTCAGAGGTCAGGATCAAAGATCTTAACTAGCTACAGAATCCTGAAAGGAAAAAAAGGAGCATA
The DNA here is from genome assembly GCF_028583685.1 of Petaurus breviceps papuanus. Classification (NCBI taxonomy): domain Eukaryota; kingdom Metazoa; phylum Chordata; class Mammalia; order Diprotodontia; family Petauridae; genus Petaurus; species Petaurus breviceps. The sequence goes on along the minus strand of NW_027185798.1, from coordinate 31,766,018 downwards.
AGGAGATGTCAGGGATCTGTAAATGGGTTTCTTCCTTGAAATAGTGAAAGGGAAGAGGTCTGAGGTTCAGTACCTAAATGGTGTTCTTAGAATCAGCTGACTCAGACTTCTGGCAAAGATAAGTCATCTAGGTGAGAGGCATGCCAGTTGCCCAGCTCCTAAATACCTACTCCAGAAAAGCTCCGAAGTTCAGACCATATTGAATAATCTAAACTATTAAGAAACCAAAGTAAGTGACATCTTCTACCCCAGAACTGCATAAAAATCGGCTAGCAGCCTGTAGGCAAGAGGAAAAGGTAGGTTCACATATATTTCTCCTAGCAAAGCCACTACTCGTGTCCTAGAAATATGTAACCTACAAGGTTCTGCAACTGGAGGCAGCAAGAATTGAGGACTCTTCTTAGTAAACCCTAAGGAAGGGACCTTGGAAATCCCAGAGAATGGCAGCAGCAGTGACTAGCATGGCACAGCACTCAACTATGAACAACCCAGGCCCAGGGGCCTGTCCTAAGATGCCAGGTATTGAGTGAAATAAAAGCCTTTGAGGAAAGAATTAGAAATAAGTAGCTTAGAAGAGAATGTGGCAAACCGTACCCAAGAAATGAGATTCCTTGCAAACTCTGACCAAACAAATCAATAATTCTGTGAGACAGCAAGAAACATTATAATATAGATAAGAGATTGAAGAAATAGAAAAAAAAAAGTAAGATCTCTAATACCAAAGACACAAGACCTGGAAAATATCAAGAAGAGACAATTTAAGAATCATTAAACTTCCCCAAAACTATGATTTTTTTTTTGGAGGGCAATTGGGGTTAAGTGATTTGCCCAGAGTCACATGGCTAGTTAATTGTGTCATGTGTCTGAGGTCAGATTTGAACTCAGGTCCTCCTAACTCCAGGACCAGTTCTCTATTCACTGCACCACCTAGCCTTCCCTAAAACTATGATTTTTAAAAAAGCCTAGATTCAAGAAATCTTAAATGAAAACTGCTATATCTTTTAGGACCAGAGGGCCAAGTAAATTCAAAAAGAATCCACCGATCATCTCCTGAAAGGGAACCCAAAAGGAAAAGGACCAGGAATCTAGTCAAAATCTAGAATTCATGTCAAAGAAAAAATACTGCAAACATTTAGAATAGTGTTCAACAAAACTAATTCAAGAAACTAGTCACAGAAGACCTGACAGATTCTACTAAAACCAGAGGAAATCGTAAATACAGTATTCCAAAAAGCAAAATCAATTCATCAATCAAACATTTATTAAGTACCTACTATGTGCCTGGCACTGTGCTGAGTCCTGGAAATAGAAAAACAACAACAAAACAAAAAAAAACAAAACAGTCCCAGCCCTCAAGCAACTTTCATTCTAACCAAGGAAACAACGTTGCAAACAACTATACAAAGCCGGCTATCTATAAGATAAATAGAAAATCATTAATAGTGGGAAAGTACTGGAATTAAGAGGGATTGAGGAAGGCTTCCTGTAGAAGATAGGATTTTAGTGTGTTCTTAAAAAGGAAGCCAGAAAGGTCAGTAGTGGGAGCAGAGAAGGGAGAGTGATGCAGGCATGGGGAACAGTCAGAGGAAATGGGTCAGGCCAGTCTGGAGCGGAGAGATGGAGCCCAAAGGTGAGTGTCACTGAATCAGAGTATCTTTGAAGGAATAAATTATGAGAAGACTGGAAAGATAGGAGAGACTAGGTTATGAAGGGCTTTGAATGGGAAACAAAGCATTTTGTATTTGCTCTTGGTGGCAATAAGAAACTAATAAAGTTTATTGCAGTGGAGGGAGAGGTGGTGCCATGATTGGAGCCATGTTTTAGGAAAATTACTTTAGTGGCTGAATGGAAAATGAATTGGAATGGGGAGAGTTGAGTCAGGCAGACTCACCTGCAAGCTATTGTAATAATCAAGGCATGTGGTGAGAGGGCCTGCATTAGAGTGGTGGTGGCAGTGTCAGAGGAGAGAAGGAAGTGTGTTGGAGAGATAGTGCAAAAGTGAAATGGACAGACCTCAGATATAGGGGAAAGGGGGTGCAGTAAGAGATAGTGAAGAGTCCAGAATGACTCCTAAGTTATGACCCTGAAGAACTGGGAGGATGGTGTTGCCCTCTGCAGTAATAGGTGAAGTGGTGGGGATGTTAGGGGGAAAGATAATTCTGTTTTGGACATATTGAGTTTAAGATGTCTACCAGACATCTACTTTGAGATGTCTGAAAAGTAGTTGGAGATGTGAGATGGCAGGTCTGCAGAGAGATTAGGGCAACAAAGGTAGATTTAAGAATCATCTGTATAGACATGGTAACAAAATCCATGGAAATTGATCACCGAGTGAAGTACCCGTGTTTCCCCGATAATAAGACCTATCCCGAAAATAAGCCCTCCCCTTACTGTGTAAGATTCCTCTAAAATAAGCCCTCCCCCGAAAATAAGCCCTATTGAGATTGCTACTGTAGTGAAGGTGATCCCCTGCACTACACGCTACATTACGGTACCCTCTGTATGCACCGTTCCCCCCCCCCGTGAAATACACGCCGTGCTCCGAGTTGCATACAATCAGAGCTGCAGCAGTGAGCACGTCATACTGTTCTTTATTGAATTCATTATTGAATAAAGGTACATTTTTTTGTTCACATTTACCTGTTTATTAAAATTGCTGTCAATGTTCATTAAAATAAGCCCTCCCCTGAAAATAAACCCCGTGTTTTTCTGTCCAAAAAAAATAAGACAGTGTCTTATTATTGGGGAAACACGGTATAGAGGGAGAAGAGAAGAGGGCCTAGGACAGAACCCTGGGGAATACCTGTGATTAGAGGTTGTAATCTGGATCCAGCAAAGGAGATAGAAAAGGAGTAGTCAAATAGGTAGGAAGAAAACCAGGAGACAATGGTATCCCAGACCTAGAGGTAAGAATATTGAGAAGGAGAAAGCAATCAACAGTGTCAAAGGCTGCCGAAAAGTCAAGAAGAGGATTTAGAAAAGGCCATTGGATTTGGGAACCAAGAGATCATTAGTAACTTTGGAGAGAGGAGTTTCAGTGGAATAATTAGGTCAGAAGCTTAATTATAAGAGTTTAAGAAAAGAAAAGGTGGAGGCTTATAACCAAGAATAACTTAGTCATTTATCCAATCCAAGATTTTCAGAGGGAAACAGACATGAAGGTCTTTGGATACTTGAGGATGGGTCAGGCCAGGAGCATACCATGTGCAAAGGACTCCACTGCCTAGCGAGAGGCTGTGCACCTGAGCAAGCAGAGGTCCCAGACCCCTGTGCTGAGGTGCTGTGATGGCTTTATGAGCCCATACCCAGTTTCTGGTCACAGTTCAGGATAGACTGAAAAGACCTTTACTTGAGGGAGGGAGGAAGGTGATGTTACCAAGTCGGGAGGATTTGGGCTGTGTATTAAGATAGAAGGAAGTTCAGAAGCAAGTAGCAGTGTTGTAGCTAAGACCTCCAAGGGCAAACACAATTTCAGTTCCAGCTTCTAGCCAGACCTGCAGAGGAATAACCAGTGTAGGAGACCCAGACCAAAGAGGAGTCTACAGTTCTGTCACTTAGATACAGGTAGTTGATGGGGGCTGAGTTCAATAGCATTCTACTGTTGCTCAGACTGAAACCCAAGTCAGTAATTTGTAGAGCTCAGACCAGGGGAGAGGTTAGATTTTGCCCTGTATCAGACTACTTTGGGAGCACTGAAAGCTTGTAGGTCCCTCTCTTAAACTGACTCTGAAATCCTGGAATAATTAAACACACATTACCCCCCAAAAAAAACCAGAACAGGACTGGCCCAAACCTATTTTGGTGGCAGGGAAGCTCAAGACACAAACCCAGAAGAAAAGAATAATTCTAAAACATCTTCAAGCAAAGCTTTAGAGGAGAAAAAAAAGCACATCTTGGGAACAAACTCAACATAGATTTCTGGGAGAAATAAAGCAAGCATTTAAATTTTTTTTTTTTAATGAAGTGAGAGTGCTTGAGGAAAAAACTGGAAGACAAATAAGAGGTATTATAGAAAGAATTGGAAAGGAAATTAATACCTTGGCACAAAGAGGTACAGAACTTTACCCAAGCAGAAGCCAATGATTCCATGAGACAACAAAAAATATTAAAACAAAGTCAGGAGACTGGAAAAAAAATGGAAGAAAACGTGTGATTTTCACAACAAAAACAAATGGCCTGTAAAACAGATTGAGGAGAAAAAATTTAAGAATCATTGGACTATCTGAACACCATTGCCCAGAAAATAGCCTAAGCATTCTATTTCAAGAAATCTTAAAAGAAAACTGCTTAGATCTCTTATAGCCAGAGGACAAAGTAGAAATAGAGTCCATTGGTCATCTCTGGAAAGAAAATATAAAATGAAAACTCCCAGAAACATCATAGAAAAAATCCCAAGTTCCAAGTAAAAATACACACACACACTGCAAATAGCCAGAAAGAATTCAAGTATTGAAGAGCCATAGTTAATAATAAATTTTTGATAACTGTGTGCAAAAGCTTTTTGATTTTATATAATCAGAATTTTCTATTTCACATTTTGTAATGCTCTCTATATTTTCTTTGGTCCTAAATTCTTCCATTATCCACAGATCTGACAAATAAACCATTCCATGCTCTCCTAATTTACTTATGGCATCACTCTTTATGTGTACATCATGTACCTATTTTGATCTTATCCTAGTATACAGTGTGAGATGTTGTTCTATATCCAGTTTCTGCCATACTGTTTTCCAGTTTTCCCAGAAGTTTTGGTCAAATAATGAGTTTTGTTCCAAAAGCTTGGATCTTTGGCTTTATCATATACTAGATTATTATGACTATTTACTATAATGTAATGTGTACCTAATCTTTTCCACTCATCCATCACTATTTCTTAGCCAATAACAGATTATTTAGATAATTATCCCTTTATAATGCCATTTGAGATTTGATACAGCTCAATTACCTTCCTTCATATTTTTTTTTCATGGATTTCCTTGATATCCTTGACCTTTTGTTCTTCCAGATGAATTTTATTATTTTTTTGAGCTCTATAGAATAATTTTTTGGTAGTTTGATTGATGTGACACAGTCACATACAATTTAATAGCCTCCGCTGTAAAGGAGCTGAGAACTTGGAATATAATATTTCAAAAAACAAAGAATATAAGCTTATAGCCAAGAATAGCTTACCTAGCACAACTGAACATAATGTCAAGGGGGAAAAATGTGCCCTTATTGAAACAGAATACTTATAAGTTCAAACCCAAGAGTGAAGATAAACATCAAAAGATAAGCATGAATGAAAAGTGAGAAGAATCTAAATGAAGATAAACTTCTTGCTTTTAAATATGGGGAGATGATACATGTGTTCCCTCTTATCTTCAGGGGTCATAGAGGGGAGATGAATTACCCAAGACCTGAGAGTGGTTCTGTTATTTCTTGATCTTAACAGAAGAATGGAATGAGAAGAAAGAAGAATTACATTAGGCAGAAAGGTGAAAGGGAGAAAGGAAGGTTAGGGAAAATTATTTCATATAATCAGGGTTTAAAAATGAACATCTGTATAAATAAAGGGAGCAGCTGGCAGTTGAACCTCACTCTCATATGAACTGGTCAGAGGAAGGAGGAATACAGAATACACATGCACATAGAAATACATTTCACTCTATTGGGAAATAGGAGGGAAAGAGAAATGGGAAATTAGAGGGGAGAGTAGATTAAGGGAAAAATTAGTCCTACACAAAATTAACTTTAAAGATGTACAAAATAGGGGCGGCTAGGTGGCACAGTGAGTAAAGTGCCAGCCCAGGAGTCTGGAGGACCTGAGTTCAGTTCCGGCCTCAGAGACTTAACAAGCTCACCAAAAAAAAAAAAAACTAGCCGTGTAAACTTGGGCAAGTTACTTAACCCCAATTGCCCTCCAAAAGGCAAAAAAAAAAAAAAAAGATGTACAAAATAATTGTAGCTTTTTTTGAGGTGGCAAAGAATGGGAATCTCAGGGGGTGCCCATAAACTGGGGGATGGATAAACAAATTATGGTATATAAATGTGATGGAATGGTTTGTTGTCTTTCATTCTTGAAGAAGACCAAAATGGCATCACTTTGTTGGAAGCCAAGATACAGTGTGTCCTACTGTGACTGATCAGACCAGTAAAACCTTAGAATGCTCTCCCACAGGTCAGGCACAAATTGTCCACGTGAACATTTTGACTGGATTCTCTAGATTTGCACATCTCATCTCATCTTTTGAGTTACTTCAATTCTGCTTTACTTATAGAGCACGTCTTCTTTGATGCAGGCACGCCATGCTGGGCGTTCCTGTGCCAGTGTCTCCCATGTCTCAAAATAAATTCCAGAGTTCTTCAGAAAGACCTTGAGAGTGTCCTTGTATCACTTCTTCTGACCACCATGTGAGCACTTACTTTTCGTGAGTCCTTCATAAACAGTCTTTTAAGGCAACTGTATATTTCATATTTGAGCAACGAGTTGTTTTCTCTTCATTAGTTTGAATGCTTGGTAGTTCACTTTGAAAAAGGACCTCAGTGTCTGGTACCTTATCTTGCCAGGTGATCTTCAGAATCTTCCTAAGATAATTCAGATGGAAATGATTCAGTATCCTGGCACGATGTTGGTATACTGTCCAGGTTTTACAGGCATACAACAATGAGGTCAGCACAACAGCTCTGTAGACCTCCATTTTGGTAGGCAGCCTAATACACACTTCTCTTCTACACTTTCCTTTGGAGCCTCCCAAACACTAAGCTAGCTCTGGCAATGTTTGTGTCAACCTCATAATCTATGTGTACATCCACTGGAAAGTATACTGCTAAGGTAAGTGAACTTATCCACAGCATTCAAAATTTCTCCATTTGCTGTAACCAGTGGTTCCATATGTGAATGGTGTGGTGCTGGCTGACGGAGCACCTGTGCTTTCTTGGTGTAAATTGTTAGGCCAAAATTAGCACAAGCAGCAGAAAATTGATCCATACATTATTGGCTCTCAGTTTCAGAGACTGCATTGAGTACACAATCATTTGGAAACAAAAATCAAGCAGCAACTCTCCACTTTAGTCTTGATGTGATGGAATACTATTTTGCTCTAAGAAATGATGGAGATGATTTCAGAGAAACCTGAGAAGATTTGTTCAAACTGATATGGAGTTAAGTGAACAGAATGAGAACAATTTATCCAATGATATCAGTATGGTAAAGGCAAACAACTTTGAAAGAATTAGGAATTCTCATCAGCATTTCCAGAGGACTAGTGATGAAATAGGCTTTCCATCTCCCGATAGCAAAAGCATCAAAGCAAAGAATGAAAGAGGTGGTTTTTTGGACATAGTGAACATGGAAATTTGTTTTGACTGACTCTATAAATACATGAGTCCAGAGGAACTTAGAATGGTAAATGTATTTGAGCAATTAGAAGGAGCTGTATGATATATTATTCTTGTAGGGAGAAAAGATACACATGTCCCTTCAGAATCTTAATGTCTTTGAAGGCAATTGAGGGGGTTAAATAAGAAAAACAGGGAAGAGGAGTGGATTATTTCTGTTCTGTGTGTTTTAAAGGGACAAAGAGAGGAGAGGGTAAAAGGAATACACTAGTATAGAAAGGAGAAAGAGGAGGATGGACCTTGCTATTTCTCTTAATGGGATATATGAAAAGAAGAATATCAAATATCCAAACAGAAGAAGAGGTAGAGGAGTGGGCACCAATGAACTCCACTCTCATCTGAAGTGGACATAGGTGGGTTGAACACATATACTAAGAGTTCTGAGTAAAAATATATTTAACTCAACAGGAAAATAATTTGGAATAGCAAGGGTGATGGGATTAAGAGGGTTGACAATAATAGGGAAGGAATTTGTTGTTGAGTCGTTCAGTTGTGTCCAACTCTTTGTGACCTCATGGACTGTAGCACTCCAGGCCCTCCTCTCCTCCACTCTGTCCTGAAGTCTGTCCAAGCTCATGTTAATTTGCTTCCATGATGCTATCTATCCATCTCATCCTCTGCCAGCCCTTCTCCTTTTGCTTTCAATCTTTCCCAGCATCACTCTTTTCCAGTGAGTTGTGTCTTCTCATTATATGGCCAAAATATTTAAGCTTCAGCTTCAGTATTTGTCCTTCCAATAAATAGCCAGAATAATTTCTTTAAGTATTTACTGATTTGACCTCTTTTTCTGTCCAAGCAACTCTCAAAAGTCTTCTCCAGCACCACAATTTGAGTGCATCAGTTCTTCAGAGTTCAGCTTTCCTTATTGTAAAATAAACTTTCTAGTAGAGAATAAGGGATTAAAAAGATGGGACAGTAGAAAAGGGAAAGAACTAGAATTTTAAATGAGGGTTGCCTTAGATTATTAATTCAGTAAAGGCTGAACAAATTGTGGTATGTTAATGTAATGGAATATTACTATACTGTAACAAAAGAGATTATTTTAGTGACTCCTGGATACTATAAACTGATATGGAATGAAGTGAGCAGAACCAGAATATATACAAGGACAAGAATATTATTGAGACATTGAGTTGTTGAGACATTTTTCAGTTGTGTCCAAGTCTTTGTGACCCCATGTGGGGTTTTCTTGGCAAAGGCTGGAGTGGTTTGCCATTTCCTTCTCTAGCTCATTTTACAGATGAAGAAATTGGTTAAGTGACTTGCCCAGTGTTATACCACTAGTAAGTGTCTGAGTCTGAATTTGAACTCATGAAGATGAGTCTTCTTGATTTAGGCCTGGCACCCTACCCACTGTACCACTGCCCTGAACATTGTAAAGAAAGACAATTTTGAAAGACTTAAGGACTCTGGTTAAAGTAATGACTCGCAGCACCTCCAGAGGACTTGTGACATGAAGCAGGTTACCCACTTCCTGACAGATGTTGGATAGATGGTGGACACAAAATACACTGACAGATATTTTTTGATATGGCCATTGTGTGGATTCTTTTTATTTGATGATGCCTTTTTTTCTAGTTGTAACAGTCTTTTTCTTTTTCTTTTTGGTTAATGGGAAGGGGAAAGGGGTTAGCAATAATGAAGCAAAAAAAAGAGGGCAATTGTAAACCTTTTAAAAGTGCATAGAAGAAAACAGAAGGAAATTTAGAAGGACATACAGAGAAGCAGGAGTTGTGAAAGTAAAGTGTAGAATATACTATATGTATATTTTTTTAAAATAAGCAGTGTGAAATGGAGATATGTGGTTTCATATAGAATTTTCTTTCTATGTACTGCTCTGTGTGTATGGAAATGCCCTTTCTTTGGTGTTTAAATTCAGAATTTTATTAAATTATTTAAAAAAATAATCTGTGACTTGGAGTATGCCCATAGACAAGAATGTGGGAAGAGACAAGGTGCAGTCTTAAGATTTTCTAGGGCAAAGCTAATGACTTTATGAGAAATCAAGATGCTGTTAAACAGATCCAAACAAATGAAAGAATAGAAGGCAATGTGAAATATCTCATGGGAAAAACCACTGACCTGGAAAATAGATCCAGGAGAGACAATTTAAAAATTATTGGACTGCCTGAGAGCCATGACCAAAGTAAGAGCCTAGAAAGCATCCTCCAGGAAGTTCTCAAAGAAAACTGCCCTGATGTTTTAGAACGAGAGGGCAAAATAGAGGTTGAAAGAATCCACTGATCACCTCCTGAAAAAGATCCCAAAAAGAAAACTCCTAGGAATATTATAGCCAGGTTCCGGAATTCCCAGATTAAGGAGAGAATATTACAAGCAGCCAGGAAGAAACAATTTGAATATTGTGGAAACACAATCAGGATAACCCAGGATCTGGCAGCTTCTACACTGAGGGATCGAAGGGCCTGGAATGTGATATTCCAGAGGTCAAGGGAGCTGGGATTAAAACCAAGAGTCACTTGGGGTGGCCAGGTAGCACAGCGAGTAAGAGCACCAGTTCCAGTGTTGAGAAGACCTGGAGATCGAATCCCGGGCTCAGACACTTAGCACCCACCCAGAAACACCTGGCTGTGTAACCTTGAGCAAGTTACTTAACCCCAATTGCTTAGGGGCGGCCAGGTGGCTCAGCGAGTAAGAGCACAGGCTCCAGTGTCGGGATGACCTGGATCAAATATGGGCTCAGATACCCAGCACCACACCCAGAAATAACTGGCCGTGTAACCTTGAGCAAGTTACTTAACCCCGATTGCTTTAAAAAAAAAAAAAAAACCCAAGAGTCACCTACCCAGCAAAACTGAGTATCATGTTTCAGGGGAAAATATGGTCATTCAGTGGAATACAGGACTTTCAAGCATTCTTGCTGAAAAAAACAGAGTTGAATAGAAAATTTGACATTCAGATACAAGAAGCAAGAGAAGCATGAGAAGGTAAACAGGGAAAAGAAATCATAAGGAACTTATCAAAGTTGAACTATTTTTTTTTTTAAAGCAATCGGGGTTGAGTGGCTTCCTTGGGGTTGCACGGCCAGTTGTTGTTTCTGGGTGTGGTGCTGAGTGTCTGGGCCCGGATTTGATCTGGGTCGTCCTGGCACTGGGGCCGGTGCTCTTGCTCGCTGAGCCACCTGGCCAAAGTTAAACTATTAACATTCCTACATGGAAAAACAATAATTGTAACTCATGAAACTTTTCTCAGTAGTTGAAGGGATTAGAAAAAAAAAAAAATATATATATATATATGTGTGTGTGTGTGTGTGTGTGTGTGTATATATATATATGTCTTTATATGAGGGTATGTGGGCATATGAATACATATGTGAATGTGTGTATATATGTTTACAGGTATACATAGATAGAGGGCACGGGACCAATTTAACAGGAAGGGATGATACTTAAAAGGTGAAATTAAGAGGTGAGAGGAATATAATGAGAGGAGAAGGGGAGAGACAGAGTGGGGCAAACTATCTCATACAGAAGAGGCAAGGAAAAATGGTTACAATGGAGGGGAAGAATAGGAAGGCAAAAGGGAATGGGTCAACCTTATTCCTATTGAATCTGGCTTGAGGAGGGAGTGAAATACACACTAAATAGGGGATCCCACCCTCCAGGAGAATAGGGGGTAAAGGGGATGTGAGGGAGGATGATGGAAGGGAGGGCAGGCTGGGGAGGAGGGAAGTTGGAAGCACCCACTTGTGAAAAGGGACAGGATCAAAGTAGAGAATAGAACAAGTGGGAGGTGGGATAGGAGGGAGGGAAATATAGTCAGTACATCTACTATGTTATTGTTTTGCATTAGCCGCACATGTACAATCTATACTGAACTGCTTGTCTCCCCAGTAGGGGTGGGTGGCAGGGGGGGAAGGGAATGAATCTGGAATTGAAAGTTTTAAAATCAAATATTCAAAGATATATAAACGTGTGTGTAAAAAATAAAATAAAATAAAATTGTATTCATTAAAAAAAAGATTTTCTAGGGCAGATTATTTTAATATATTTGGTTTTATTCTTTTTGTTTCACTGGGCATGAGTAAAAAAATGTACATAGCCAAATACGTGTGTGTATGTGTGTTTGTCCAGCAGTAGTATAAAGGATGAATTGACTGAGGTGAGAAAATATTAGGAAACTAGTACATTACTCTGAATTATACGAAGGAGGCTGTACTAGGAATAGAGGGAAGAGGGACAGATGCTAGAGATGTGCAAAGAGAGAATCTATAGAACTTGGTAACTAATGGGCTATGAATAGTGAAGCTTCATTATTCATCTTTTTGTTTTGTTTTGTTTTGTTTTATTTAAGCCGTTGGGGTTAAGTAACTTGCTCAAGGTTACACGGCCAGTTATTTCTGGGTGGGTGCCAAGTATCTGAGCCCAGGATTCAATCCAGGTCATCCTGACACTGGAGCTGGTGCTCTTACTCGCTGAGCCACCTGGCCGCCCCTAAGCAATTGGGGTTAAGTAACTTGCTCAAGGTTACACGGCCAGGTGTTTCTGTGTGGGTGCTAAGTGTCTGAGCCAGATTCGATCCCCAGGTCATCGCAACACTGGAGCCGGTGCTCTTACTCGCTGTGCTACCTGGCCTCCCCCCATTATTCATCTTTATTCATTGTTACTCCCATGACTTGGTTTTTCTCTCCTGATCCTCTTGCTAATAAATCACCAGCCATTTAGGAGAAAACTATCCTTGATCCTCTCCTCCCTTTCTTTTACTCCAATTCTTCCCAACCATATCCCTCTCCTTTCCCACTTTCATTGTGCCCTCTGGAATTCCTGTTAAAGTATGAACTACTTCCCCTTCAACTTGTACCCCTTTTCCCCAAATTCCTGCTCTCACTGAGAATTGGCTTCATTCTGACTACACTGCATCTATGGCTATTCCTCTCTGGCACTGACTGTACCTTCTCTCACACAACTGGACTTTCTTGTTACCTCTTTCAATCCTTGCCTCCTTTGAAAGCCCACTCAGTCACAATTTTTTATCTTGTCCAAATTATGGATACTGTAGAATACCAACCCCCAAATCATTCTCACATCTTTATCTAGAAATTTAGCATCTAGCTCATCATTTTCCTCTCTTCCCCAGCTCCTACCTTTATACTAGGGAACTTTGCTAATCACATAAATGTTCCCTCAAATTCTCTAACCTTCCAATTCCTTAACTTCTTTAATGACCTTCAGAAGTGGGGAACCTGTGACTTCGAGGCCACATGTGGCTCTCCAGGTCCTCAAGTGCAACCCTTTGACCTAATCCAGGATTTGTTCTGTGAAGTTTGGATTCATTTGAAGGGCTGCACTTGAGGACCTAGAGGACCACATGTGACCTTGAGGCCTTAGGTTCCCCATCCCTGAGCCCTATACTTTCTCTTCATTGCAGGCATACACTAGGAGAGGACACAATAGATTTCATCATTACCCACAAGTTTTCCACTTCGCTGATTAGAAACTCTGGTTTTCCTACATCTGATATTGAAGAAAAAAATTATTAAGGTTGTACTACTTTGCATTTTAGTCACAGGTCTGACAATTTAATTTAACATTAATTTGATATCCAAGCCATTAATCTGATATCTAGCTTAGTGAGAGATGTCCAGACCAGCCCAGTACCTTCTCTTTTCATGCCCTCAGACATATCTGTACCTCAAAACAATTAGAGGTAACATTATAGGAATCTTGAAAAATATATATACAATATATAAAAACACAGTTTTGGGTTACTATTTCAGAATAGTTAAGTAATGATGGTTATTGTTCCATTCTTTTTTTAATTTTTTTTTTAATTTATTTTTGTTTTCTTTTTTTATTTTAGTTTATTTATTTACTTTTAGTTTACGACATTCAGTTCCACAATCCCTTGAGTTCCAAATTTCTCCCCCTCTCCACCATGGTGGCATGCGATCAGATATAGGTTCTACAAATACCTTCACATTAAACATTAGTCAAGTTGGGTTTTTTTTTGAACTGGGGGAAGGTAGGGCAATTGGGATTAAGTGACTTGCCCGAGGTCACACAGCTATTTTTTGTGTGTGTTAAGTGTCTGAGGTCCTCCTGACTCCAGGGCCAGTTCACTGTGCCACCTAGCTGCCCCAATATTAGTCAAGTTTTAAAGAAGAATTATTTTTTTTTAAGCACTCGGGGTTAAGTAACTTGCTCAAGGTTACACGGCCAGTTATTATTTCTGGGTGTGGTGCTGAGTATCTGAGCCCGGATTTGATCCAGGTCATCCCGACACTGGAGCCGGTGCTCTTACTCACTGAGCCACCTGGCCGCCCCTAAGCAATTGGGGTTAAGTAACTTGCTCAAGGTTACATGGCCAGGTGTTTCTGGGTGGGTGCTAAGTGTCTGAGCCCGGGATTCGATCTCCAGGTCTTCTCAACACTGGAGCCGGTGCTCTTACTCGCTGTGCTACCTGGCCGCCCCTTAAAGAAGAATTATAACCAATGGAGTGAACAATGAGAAAGAAGGAACAAAGCAAAACAAAACACAAAAGAGAGAGAACAAGTAGTTTGCTTCAATCTGCTTTCAGACTGTAGTTCTTTCTCTGAATGTGGATATCCCTTTCCATCATGAGTCTTTTGGAGTTGTCTTATAGTGGTGTCTCATTGCTGAGAGGAGCCCAGTCTATCAAAGTCATTCATCACATATACAATGTGTCTGTAATTGCGTACAAAGTTCTCCTGGTTCTGCTCTCCTTGCTCAGCATCAGATTATATAAGTCTCTCCAGGTTATTATGAGGTGCTTCTCATTTCTTATAGCACAATAGTATTCAATTACATTCATATACCACAACTTGTTTAGCCATTCCCCAATTGATGGGCATCCCCTTGATTTCCAATTCTTTGCCACCACAAAAAGAGCCACTATAAATATTTTTGTACATACAGGTCCTTTCCCCACTTTTATGATCTCTTTGGGATACAGCCATAGAAGTAGTATTGCTGGGTCAAATATGCCCTTTGGGCATAGTTCGAAATTGTTCTCTAGAATGGTTGGGTCAGTTCACAACTCCACCAACAATGCATTAGTGTTCCAATTTTACCATATCCTCTCCAGAATTTATCATTTTCCTGTTTTGTAATGTTAGCCAATCTGACAGGTAAGATGTGGTACTTTCAGAGTTGTTTTGATTTGCATTTCTCTAATCAATAGTGATTTAGAGCCTTTTTTCATATGCTTATAGATATCTTTAATTTCTTCCTCTGAAAATTGCCTGTTCATATTCTTTGACAATTTATTAATTGGGGAATGACTTGTATTCTTATAGATTTGACTCAGTTATCTGTATGTTTTAGAAATAAGGCCTTTATTAGACACACTGGTTATAACATTTCTTTCTCAATTTTCCATTTCCCTCCTAATCTTGGTTATATTGACTTTATTTGTACAAAAACTTTTCAATTTAATGTGATCAAAATTATCCATTTTGTATTTCATAATGCTCTCTATCTCTTGTTTGTTCATAAATTCTTCCCTTCTCCATAAATCTGACAGGTAAACTATTCTTTGCTCTTCCAGATTGCTTACAATATCATCCTTTATATCTAGATCATGCACCCATTTAGATTTTTGTAAGATACTACTATATAACTGCCATACTATTTTCCAGCTTTCCCAGCAGTTTTTGTCAAATAGTGAGGTTTTTATCCCAGAAATTGGGGTCTTTGGATTTATCAAACAGTAGATTACTATAGTCATTGACTGCTGTGTTTCATGTACCTAATCTATTCCATTGATCCACTACTCTATTCCTCAGCCAGTACCAAGTAGTTTTGATGACTGCTGCTTTATAATACAGATTAAAAATCTTGTATGGAGCATTTCTTTTCATTAATTCCCTTGATATTCTGGACCTTTTGTTCTTCCAGATGAATTTTATTACTATTTTTTCTAGCACTATAAAATAATTGTTGGTAGATTGATTGACATGGCGCTAAATTCATTATTTCATTATTTCCTTGATCATTATCTTCAAGAAGTTAAAAGGGACTCCTTGTCAATAGTATCAAAAATCTCTTCTATTGAAAATAATAATAGCTAGCATTTATATAGTACTTTTAAAGTTTACAAAACTACAAATATTATCTCATTTTATTCTCAACCCTAAGAGGTGAGTATTGTTATTCCCAATTTACAGATGAGGAAACTAGGGCAGAAAGCAGTTAAGTGACTTGCCCTGGGTCCAACAGCTAGTATCTAAGGTCAGATTTGGACCCAGATCCTTCTTGACTCCAAATCTAGTGCTCTCTGCACTGAACCCTTTTGTTGCCTCTTTCAGAATCTCTTCTGAATATTAGAATTTCCCGAATATTTCCTTTGAAGAGAATTGGGCATTTTCTTTGGAAAAGTCAAGTCTACAAACATTTATTAATTGTATTCTATGACCGTGGGCAAGTCACTTCACCCTGTGTGCCTCGGTTTCCTCATCTCTAAAAGAGCTGGAAAAGGAAATGGCAAACCACTCTAGTATCTTTGTCAAGAAAACCCCAAATTGGGACAGCTAGGTGGTACAGTGAATAGAGCATCAGCCCTGGAATCAGGAGGACCTGAGTTCAAATCTGGATTCAGACACTTAACACTTACTAAGCGTGTGATCTTGGGCAATTCAACCCCAATTGCCCTGCCTTCCCTCCTCCAAAAAGAACAACAAAAAAACAAAATCCCAAATAGGGTCAGGTAGAATTGGACATGAATGATTGACTAAACAATAACAAAATATATTAAGTGTTGGGGGTACCAAAGAAAGGCAAGAAACATCCCCTGCTCCCAAGGAAATCAGTCTAGAAAGACAATGTGCAAACAACTGTGAACAGACAAGATATCTATTGGATAAATCACAGATAATAACAAAAGGAAAGCATTAGCATTAAAAGACATTAGGAAGGGTTTTTTTTCTGAGACGTGGAGAAAGCCTGGAGGCAGGGATGGGAAGAGAGAGAATTCCTGGCTTGAGGGACTGCTGGGGAAAATGCCTGGAGTCAGGAGGAGTATCTTTTATGAAGAACTGCTAGGAGGCTAGTGTCCCCCAGATTTTGAGTTACAAATTCTCTCCCCGTTTTTCCCCTACCCACCGCCCCAAAATAGCAGCCCCACAGGATATCCCCTCCTCCAATCTGCTCTGTCCCATATTTTCTCCCATACCCCTTTTGACTTTTCCAGTGGATCTCTATGCCCCAGTGCCTGTATGTCTTATTTCCCAATTACATGTAAAATAGTATTAATAATAGTGTATATATATATATATACATATACACACACTTATATATATATTTGAGTATTTGATTTTAAAACTTTGAATTCCAGATTCATTCCCTTCCTCCCTTGTCACCCACCCTTACTGGAAAGATAAGCAGTTCAGTATAGGTTGTACATGTGTGGCTAATGCAAAACAATAACATAGTAGATATATTGTAAAAAACTGACTATATTTCCCTCCCTCCTATCCCACCTCCCACTTGTTCTATTCTCTACTTTGATCCCGTCCCTTTTCAAAAGTGGGTGCTTCCAACTTCCCTTCCCCCCAGGCTGCCCTCCCTTCCATCATCCCCCCTCTGATCCCCTTCCCCCCTACTCTCCTGTAGGGTGAGATATCCTATTTAGTGTGTATGTCATTTCCTCCTCAAGCCAAATTAAAAAAAACATGGAACGCTTCACGAATTTGCGTGCCATCCTTGCGCAGGGGCCATGCTGATCTTCTCTGTATCGTTCCAGTTTTAGTGTACGTGCTGCCAAAGCGAGCACTAGGAGGCTAGTGTCACTGCAGTCCAACTGTATGTGGTACATAAGTACTTAGATGTGAGAAGATTTGAGAGATAGGGAAAAGCCTATATTATTAAGGCTTTAAGAGCAAAATAGAGAGTTTTATATGTGACTCTAGAGATGATAGGAAGCTACTGTAGTTTATTGAACAAGGTAGTGACTGGGACAGACCATACTTTAGAAAGATCAATTTGATTTTTTGATGGAAGATGGACTGAAATGGGAAGAGGAGGCTAGGATACCCACCTTTGGGTGTGTGGGAGATGAAGGGAGGAATTTTGTTTCCACATAATTAAAAGTGCTCCTATCTTTGATAGATTGTAGATCTGAGATGATGGGTTCTAATCAGAGCTGTGATCTAACAGAACCAGGCTTCTGATCTGATAGGGGGCTAGAGGCTTGTACGCATGCTTGCCTAGCTGTTTGAGGGTCGCACGATGTGGGCAGTTCAGGAGGTTGCGCCTAGCCAATGGAGAACAAGATGGGAAGTTCTAATGGAAGCAGTATAAAAGGGTTCCGCATTTGTCTGAGTTGGTATACTCCATTAAGGGAGCTGCCCATTTATTCAGAAAGAATAAATGTGAAATAAATGTAATGAAAACCTTCCTGGCTTTCCAACGAATATTATTTATTTCTAGACTAAGTATATTTTTCACAGGTTATTCTCTCACACTGGCATTTCCCTTAGGGGAAGGAGAAGACTGCCCTTAGCACTAACTGAATCTAGAGCCCTATCTATGCTTTGGAGGTAAAAACTATGATCTTAACTTGATAGAGGTATTTCCACTTTTTTATCTGTTTCCTTAAGACAAACCTTTTGTCCTTGATCTGTTACCTACTTTGGAGGGGGGGGGGGGCCACAGGGGCGGGACAAGCCTGCTTGCAAAGGGCTTTTAGACCAAAAACTAAACTGAACTTGGAAAAAAAGGTGTTTTTTTTTTCTTTTTATTTGCTTCCACACTGACCATAATCTCCTATCATTCTACCTTTCCTATACTTCCCCCCTCTTAAACCTATTTTTCACCTTTGTGGAGATCTCCAATCCTTCTCCTCTCTCTACTTTTCAGAACATCACCCTTTCTCTGACTTCACTTTCTTCCCTCTCTAATTTTGGTCTAGTAGTTAATGCTATCTTCTGCTCTCAATTCACTTGCCTCCTTGTCCTGTCACTATTCATATCTTGCCAAACCTCAGCCCTGGATTACTCCCACTATCTGCCTCCACTCCTATTCACCAGCTGATAAATGCAGTTGGAAAAAATGTTACAACCTTGTTCACTGGATACATTACAAATTCATAGTAACTGACTTCTACTATGCCTCACTGCTGCAAGTCATAGATTTTCTGGCATCAGCCAACCTGTATTCATATGTACTTGATCCTGTCTTCTCTGGTCTTCCCCAGCAGATTATTTCCTCAGTCATCTCTCAAATCTTCAACCTCTCAGTACCTATTGGTTCTTTCTCTACTGCCTCGGCACTTACCCAAGTCTCTTCCATCCTTGAAAACAAACAAACAAACTTTACTAGTCCTTATTATTCCCCCGAACTATCACCCTCTTCCCTTTCTTAGCACTCCTTGAAAAAGCTATTACTTGCCTCCACTTCTATCACTTTTCAGACCTTTGCAATAGAACCACCAGCTTCACTTAGCTGAAACTGTTCCTTCTGAAATCACCAACTATCTCTTAATTTTAAAACTTGATGGTCTTTTCTCAGTCCATATCTGCTTCTCTGCAGCCTTTGCCACTATGGATCATCCTCTCTGACTGGATAATCTCTTCTTGAGGTTTTTGGAACAGTGGACAGTGATCTCTCCTGGGTCTCCTACTTCTCTATCCATGCCTCCTCAGACTCCTTTGCTGACGCATCATCCATATTATTCTTCCTAGGCCCTGTTTTTTTCTCTCTACATCAGTTCTCGTGAATTTCATTTTCATCTTGCTGCAGATGATGCCCAGATTTCTATATCCAGCCCCAGGCTCCCTCTTGAACAGAAGTCCCTCACATCAGCCATTGCTTATTGAATATATTCTTCCCCTCTTCCTAAAGTCCCTGTTTTTGTTTAAGGCACTACAAACTTTCCAGTCTCCCAGGTTTAACCTTTTCATTATCCTCAATGCTTCATTTTTCCTCATTCTGTATATCCAATCTACTGCCAAATGTTTCTCTTTGCATATCTCTGCATCTTCCTTCTTCTCTATTTTAACCAGGCCCTCATCACTTCTTACATAGATTATTTTAACATAGTCCTTATTGATCTCACTACTCCATCTTTCCCCATTCTTATCCATCCTACACACTGCCCCCAGAGTAATTTATCTTAAGGGCAAATTTGACCACATGACTCCCTTATTCATTCAACTCCTGGTTCCCTCCTGCCTCAAGGACAAAATATTAACCTCTCTGTTTAGCTTTTAAGACCTTTTACAAACTAGCTCCAACCTATCTTTACAGTTTTAATAGACATTACTCTTCCTCCTGCACTCTCCAATCCAGTCAAACTCACTTCTGTACCTCACACAAGACATCCAGTCCATTGCCTGTCTCCTTATCTTTGTACTGGCCATCCCATATGCCTGAAATGCATTCTCTCCTTATCTCCACTTCATAGAATCCTTTTATTGCTTTAAGATGCAACTCAAGCACCACATTTTTTTTCTTTTCATTTCTATATACAGTGTGGGACAGGAAAGGATTGTATATGAAATTTCAAATTTACATTATACAGAGCTTTCTTTTAAGGCATATAATAAATTCAATATAAAACTTTGCTTGTTTGGTATCCCTTCTGTTCTCTTCTCAACTTTTTGTCAGGGAGGGGGGAATTCTATTCCTATGCTTTTTCTTTGTTCTACCTCCCCCCCTAAAAAAACAAAACTAAAACTAAACCATTGTAACATGCACATAGTTAAGCAAAAACAAATTCCTATACTCACCATATCTAAAAATGTATGTCCTACTGTATGCTGAGTCTGTCATCTCTGAGGAGGGTGGAGTAGCATGCTTCATCGATGAAGTCTTAAAGTTTTTGCTTTTTACAGTGTTGTTATTTTATAAATTATTCTCCTGGTTTTGTTCATTTCACTCTGCATCAGTACATAACTGATAACAAGAATTCTCAGGTTTCTCTAAAACCATTCCTTTTGTCACTTCTGACAACACAATAATATTCCATTATATTCATATGTCACAATTTGTTCAGTCATTCCTCAACCAATGGAGTTTCCAGTTTTTTTCAAGCCCTGTATGAAACCTTAACTGATCCTTCTCTAACCACCAGTGTCCTCACTCCCAAACCACCTTGTATTTAATTACTTTTTATGTATTTCTATATAGTCACTTTACATTTATGCTATACATATCTATATATGAACTTGTATTCCATATAAGTAGGGATTATTTCTCTCTTTCACTTGTACCCCAAGGACCTGGGAAAATACCTGGTACATAGTGGGTACTTAATAAACATTTATTGTTTGAACAATTGAGAAGGAAGAGTTAGAGAGGACCCTTCCAAGGACTGGGACTTCGGAGGCGGAGGGAAATGCTGGTGCTGCTCCCAGGAGCTTGGGACATCAGTACGTTGGTGTCATTCCCTAGACTGAGATGGATATCTTTGTCTGAAGAGAGGCATAAATATAAAGGAAGCACTTCTTATGAAGGGGACCCAGTGGTTTGGGAGGTTGAAACAAGGACCTGGAGACTGGGAAGTCTCAAAGCCTGGGGAAGAGTAGGTTGTCTCTCCTTGTTGAGGTCAAATGAAAGAGGACTGAAAGAAGAGCCTTTGAATTGAATAATTATCGGTAACTTTTTTTTAACATGATTTCATTGTTATAAATCACTCCCAGTGAGGAAACTCCCTCTGCCTGTGCATATCCACCCAGTTTGGCAATTTATGGTCTCAGAGATTTGCAGGGGTGAGTTAAATGACTTGCCAAAGTAATAGCATTGGTCACTTTTAAGAAAGCTATTTTCATAGAGTTCTGGGCACCTAAGCCAGAATGTAAGAGGGTTAAGAAGAGAGTAGATCTTGAAAGGAAGTGATGATTTGGGGTTTAGAATACTTTGTCCAAAATTATGTCCCTCTTTATGAAAAGAGGGAACATTGAGGGGGGTGGGGAGGGTTGGAGCTGGATTGTATAGAGGGGTCAAAGGAAGAATTTCTCTCCCCCCCCCCATAATTCCCACAATTTTATGGGAAGATGAATGGAGCCAATATATAAAAAGACATTGAAGATGTAGGAAAGGGAGAGTTGGCAGGAAGAAGAGAGGTTTTAAGAAGAATAAGTGTCAGCAAAGGAATAGATATGCCTGTGTGTAGAGAGGGAAGGAGAAGAAAACAGGTAAGGATCCTGACCACTTGTCCTCAATCTCCTTAGTACAGTATCTGCTCCAAATCAAGTAGTTTGGGATGTGGTTGTGGCTTTGAAGAGAGAAGAAAAAGTTTGAAACAGTCATTGTGGGGAATGATATATGGATTCATTAAGAAAATTGGTGATTAACCTGGAGGTGCCATCAGCTCAGATAGGAGGAGGTCCATGTAATCAGTATTATTGTCATATCTATTCCTTTTCTTGTTCCCCCATCTGTGAAATGGACATATCATCAAAACACTGCCAACCTACTTTACAGGGTTGTTGTGAATATCAGATATATTTAAGAAGGCAGAAACCTTTTATTTTTCAAATTACAACAGTCTCAACCTGACTTTATATATATATTCACTTAACACTTGACTTTATATAATAGCAACTAACATTTTTATAGCACTTACTATGTACTAAGCACTGTGCTCATACAAGGTGAATTATTGACTGAAAAATAGGAATGGACATCATCCCTCATTTTTTCCTCCTTTACTTTAAAATTTGTTGGAGAGGTGACCTTTCTCCTTGCCATAGCCAACCTCTCTACACGTACCCCTGATAGTGTCATTGTGTTGAGGTTTAGGGGTGCTGGGACCCTAAAATAGCAACACGTGGGTCCTGCCCGAATGAATTCGACTGATGTGTTCTTTCATCCAAAGAAAAACAAAGTTTATTAAAGATCTGCCACATTGGGTAGACTCTTAAGGAATCTGCACATTTGTAACCCTTTAGTGGGCCATATTGAATCTGAGCGCTTTAATGGAGGCCGAGATGGATCTTATATACAGAAAGACTGTGGGAGGGATATAGGGTTGGCCAAGTAGTTGGGAGAAGTGGCCTATGGAGGCTCTTGATGGGAGTGACCAGTAGGTTGGGGTGAATAGAGGTCCAAAACCAGGAATCCTGAGAATGGGGTTTTGATAGGATCAAGGTTGGGAAGTAGTAAAGATTACAGACAGTGGAAGGCTAGGCTAGGTTAAGAGTAACAAGAAGGGGCGGCTAGGTGGCACAGTGAATAGAGCACTGGCCCCTGGAGTCAGGAGGATCTAAGTTCAAATCCAGCCTCAGACACTTAACACAAAAACTACCCGTGTGACCTTGGGCAAGTCACTTAACCCCAATTGCCCTCCAAACAACAACAAAAAACCACTTTAAAAAAAACAGTAACTGAGAACTGGGCATAATGATAGTGGAAGTCTTACAGCCTCAAGTGAACCCCAGATCAAGTGGGAAGATTCAAAGAGACTTCAAGGGGGTTCCCAGAGCTTGTACTCCCCAGTATAATCTAGCTTAAGGACCCCTTGGCCTGGCCATCTGTCTTGTTGCCTACCCTTAGGATTCCCAAGTCAGTCTTTTTTTTTTTAATTTTTATTCATTTTGAAAAAAACCTCCCCCAAAATTTCCATGAATACAGCACAGCATAAGAAGAGGATTCAACATAAAACCATGAACTTGTATTTTACAGTTTACTTTTTTAACTATGTAATAAATATTACATATTATTTTCAAAGTTACCCAGCTTTTCTATGCTTCTTTCTAATTTTTCTTTCATTCTCTGCTATGTACTTTTTATTCTTTTTTCTCCTTCCCTCCCTGGTCTACCTAGTAAAGGCTACCATTAAACACAAATGTATAAAGAAATATATATATGTAAAACCATACTACACATACTCCTATTTCCTTGGATATGGATAGCATCTTCCTTCATAGGACCTTTGTGGTGGATTTGGAATTAGTTGTTTTTTTAATGTTGGGTAGAATTTACTTGTAAATCCATCTGATATCTGATCCTGATGCTTTTTTCTTAGGAAGCTCATTTATGGCCTGTTCAATTTCTTTTTCTAAACATAGATTTATTTAGATATTTTATTTCCTCTTCTGTTAATCAAGGCAGTTTTTATTTTTGTAAATATTTTTCTGTTTCACTTAAATTGTTAAATTTATTGGCATATAATTGGATGAAAAATTCCTTATTACTTTGATTTCATTTTCATTAGTGGTATATTCACTCACATTTTTTAATACTAGTGATTTGGTTTTCTCTTTTTTTTAAAATTATATTAGCCATTCTGTTTATCTGTTTGTTTTTCTTTTTAATAAAACCAACTCCTAGTTTTATTTATTAATTCAGTGGTTTTCTTGTACTCAGCATTTTGATTTTTAAGACTTCCAATTTGGGGCGGCTAGGTGGTGCAGTGAATAGAGGCACCAACCCTGGTGTCAGGAGGACCTGAGTTCAAATCCAGCCTTAGACACACACGAGCCATGTGACCTTGGGCAAGTCACTTAACCCCAATTGCCCCACCTTCCCCCCTCCAAAAAGCAAAAAAAAAAAAAAAATTTAAATAAGATTTCCAATTTGATGTTTAATTGGGGATTTTTTATTTTTTTTTCTAGTTTTCTCAATTGCATACCCAATTCATTGACCTGCTCTTTGTTTTATTGATAGAAGCATTTAGAGATAGAAAATTTTCTCTTGATTACTCCTTTTACCACATGCCATAAGTTTTGATATGTTGTCTTATGAGACAGTTGAAATCTTAGACTTTTCTCAGTTCCCCTTTCCCCTCTCTTCCTAACCACCTACTTTCTCTTTTCAGGAATCCCGACCTCTTCATGTTGTATTGGGAAATGAAGCCTGTGACTTGGACTCTATGGTGTCTGCTCTCACCCTGGCCTTCTACCTGGAAAATGTGAGTGCCTGGGGTACGGTTGTTTGCAGTGTAGTCTTCCTAATTCAGCTTTCCACTTATCTAGGCACTTTGATTCTATTTTTCCAGGCTTCTTCATACTAATAATTATCTTTTCCCTCTAGCACTTAGACTTCAAAGTCATCTATCATTTCATTGATTTTCACATCCTTACTATTTAGAATGATGGTATTTTCAAATATGTAAATAGAGTAACAAGCACACAAATGTCTGTAACTTAAAATTCACATTATGATTAGTGTTATAGATAGTAACAAAGTAAGGTCCCAACATAAGTTTAGGTCAGCCTGTTTTGCCCTCTCTCATTGTGTGTGTGTGTGTGTGTGTGTGTGTGTGTGTGTGTGTGGCCTTGTAGCTAAGACATGATTCATCTTTTCCTTCTCCCATCTGCTTTTAATACACCTAATTTCTTTTCACCTTTCTACCCAGACATCTGAGTCCAAGGTAGCCTTTGTGCCAGTTTTAAATATCCCACGCTCTGAGCTAGCTCTGAGAGGTGAGAGTGTCTTTCTGCTTTCGGAACTTAACATCCCAGAGTCCTCCTTGATATTCCGTGATGAAATTGACCTTCATGCTTTGTACCAGACTGGACAACTTACCCTTACCCTTGTTGATCATCATATCCTGCCAAGGTAAGTGTAACAATTATTAATTATCAGTATTTATCAAGTGTCCCTCCTGTGTTCAGAGCATATAGCCATACTGGAAGACACATAATCTTCTGCAAGAGGTTCCCTGATTAATAGTTGAATGACACACTGGTAATAAACAAAAAATAAAAAGTGTCTCTCAAAAATCCTTGCTACTACAAGAAGCAATGTCATGGATAATCCAAAATAGTTAATAATCCATATGTTTTTTGCTTGGTTTTGGTGTATTATTTATAATAATGCTTAATATTACTGACATGGTAGCCAGTGTATAATGTCCTTATAGCTCTGCTTTTGAAAAGAGATCAGAAAATTCCTATATAAAGGCATGTGACTTCTTGTTTACCTTTGAGTAAAATCTTACAGTAGAGTCTATAAATAATTTGGTAGTGTTTTTTTACTTTATACTAATATAATGATCCCATTCCTATTTTTCTACTGGAAAAATCATCATAGTACATATATCTTCTTAATTATGTTTGGCTCAAACTGATATTAAAATAAGTTTTGCATTTTCTGAGCACACACTTTAACTGGTAGCTTAATTTTGGAAGGAGACATCTCAGAAAACATGCTGAGAGACAGAAGACAGGTTGAAATAAATACTTCAAATAGTATATAAGATATGTAATCCACTCATATGATTGAGAAGTGGCTACAGTTATCAAAAGAACTGTACAAGTGAACTGAGGAAGAGCATGATGGTTGAATTAATGATCTGGAGAAGAGTTAATGGTCCTGGAAGCCTAGCTTAAGAGACCCCTAAGGACTTCTATAATGACTTCTTGTGAGACCCATAGCTTAGTAGGGGACAGTTGGAGTTTTCTCCCATATGCCTATTTTTTCTCTCCCCCATCCCTCACAGCAATGACACAGTTCTGGAGAAGGCTGTAACAGAGGTGTTGGACCACCGGCCCCTAGACCAACAACATCTCCCTCACTGCCAAGTAACAGCAGAGCTCGTGGGGTCCTGTGCCACTCTGGTGGCTGAGAGAATCCTTCAGGGAAAGCCGGAAATCTTGGACTGGCAAACTGCAGCACTTCTTCATGGTGAGGGGAGTATGCAGCACTTCTTCAAGTCATCTCAGTACAGACCAAAGGGCTTTTCCACCTTTGCCCACTGGGGCTAGCCTATAATACAGTTCGGTATTTGTCTAAAGGTTTATGGAGTGATTTTCATTTTGGATATTTGAGGGAGGGAGACAGAACAGTGGTAACCTGCACCTTTGCAGGCTGTTTAGTAGCCCAACATCACTGGGTTTTGCCTTTTCTGCTTTGGGGAGACTCATCTATCTTCGCCTGTGACAGAAGTTTTCCAAGCCTGGAACACCTATCCTTCTTTTTATTTCCACTTCAAACTCAGGGTCTTTTTTCCCTTTCTGCTTTCCCAGGATTTTGATAACTAGTCTTCATTCTTAGTTTATAAGAGAAGGAGGAAATAAAGTCAACACAGTGCTTTCCAACCCTTTTTCTCCCCCAGTGAATTTACTGCACTCTTTCCAATACCATGTGTTCAGCTAGTTTGAAGGAAGCGTTTAGGGTAGTGTGTGAGGGCAGAATTTCAGGTATCATTATTCCTCTTTCCCACAGGGACCATAATCTTGGATTGTGTCAACATGGCCCCTGAAGCTGGCAAGGTCACTCCAAAGGATTCCAAATATGTGGCACAATTGGAAGCCCACTTTCCAGAATTACCTAGTAGGAGCAAAATCTTTGAGTCCCTGCAGAAGGCAAAGTTTGATGTATCAGGTATGAAACATTAAGCCAACTTTCCTTCTTAGCACAGAAGGTGGGCAAACCAATGGGGAAACTCTTGTCCTTTGTTGTTGAACACTGTAGTCATGGTTTGAGGCAGCTGGGAAGTATGAGAAATAGTTTAAGCTTTAAATATAGGGTAAACATAAGCCAGAAAGAAACCAAGATTTGAATGAGACTGCTTATTTAATTAGCCTATAAGGAATATTTGTCCAGCAGCTAGATGTATTCTTGATACCTCTGGTAACATAGTGTCTTGGCTTGTGTGGGTTTGGGAGAGTCTGTATTAAGAGACGTTGTTCCCTTCATTCAGGAGCTCCCTATCAAATAAGGGAAATAGCACACACATTTTAAAGCAAGTAAGTCACGTATTAACTGAGTTCATAAGTACTGAGATATATTACCAAGTGATGGAAGGATTGGAGTCAGTATATGGGGAGGGAATAGAACTGAATGTGGGTACCTGCCTCTAATCCAAGGGAAGGATAGGGTTAATGTTTCTGGGATATGAAATTCTGTGAGCCTAGCCATTTACTAGTATGCCTCCATTCCTTAAGACTTTTTTTTTTAATCTTTGAGATCATTTGTTTAGATTCTGCTCAAACTAGGCAGCAATCTGTATTTTTCTTTTTACAGTGTTAACATTGGTGGCAGCCAAATTTATTTTATGCCATTTTTGGATGTTTTTTTTCTTTATATTGCTCATTCACTCCTATTGTACAGTCCCTTTAAACCTTCTCAGTAGTCCTAATCCATTATCAGACTGAGGTTTCTTGGTCTCTGAGCCCTCTTCTCTGCCTTTAGCTCCTTCATTCCACATCTTCACCCTTTGCCTGTCCACTTTCCAGGGCTGACTACAGAGCAGATGCTGAGAAAAGATTTGAAGACAATCTCTGGGGATGGTACCATGATGGCCATTAGTACAGTATACATGGATTTGGAGGTAAAAGCCAGGTATAAGGGAGTTTACACAGAATAAGTATGGTGGAGACAAACCAATGCTTTATGTATCCTTCCCCTGCAATCTCAGATTACACTTGATGTATTTGATGATAGTCTTAGAGAATCATACAATGTTAACACTAAAAGAGACCTTAGAAATCATTTAGTCTAACCATCTCATTTTATACATGACAAAATTTGAGTTCTTAATTAGTCTGTCGCTCTAGGTCAGTCAACAATTCCATTATTGGAGGACTGCTTATGCCATTTCGTGCCCATAGGTCACCAGTGGAAGTATATCATAGACTATTTACATTCACCACTTATTCCTCCTTTGCCCTTTGGATGATCTGAAATTTTGTATTTTTCAGAGAGTATGGTGTTCTAAGATTAGCAACCATACAATGTCAGTGGAAGAAATCTCAGTTAAAAAATGGTGTTTTTTTGTGCCAAGGAACAGCTTAGGCTCATAAGAAGGACTTTCTTTAGTGTAACCCAGCTGATATGGAGGGTAGAGGAGAGGAGATAAAAAGACAGACAGGCACCTTCCCCCTTGTCCCTAATGTCTCCTGCTCAATATCCAGTCTGAGAGTGGGAAGAGAAGTGGGTACCTTACCATCGTACCTCTTGAATCTCCTTACTGGCTTCCAGCCTACTGCAGGAAGAATAGAAGCTACATTCCAGCATACCTGTTTCCCGATGCAGAAGTTTCCAACCTGCTCCCCTGCCTTGGGGAAGTAGAATATCACTATCTCTTCTTTTCCAAGTTCTTACTCCCTCACTTAAACTGCCTAATGTTCTAAAAGGGAAGGGAGGGGAAAGGGAATACACATTTGTCAAGCTCCTACCAAGTGTCAGGCACTGTGTCAAGTGCTTTACAAATACTATCTCATTTGATCCTCACAAGAGCAATGAGGGGTAGGAGACATTATTATCTCTGTTTTACAGATAAGGAAACTGAGGCAAATAAAGGTTAAGTGACTTGCCCAGGGTCATGAAGCATTTGAACATGGATCTTCCTGATGCCAGGCCCAGCACTCTGTCCATTGCCACCTAGCTGACTCTACCCTTAGGTTATAATATTAACTTCAAAATTCTCCCTTAGATTAACATACTTCCAACTGGTCATATCTTCCACCCCTCAGTGATTCTGAACCCCTGTAGGTTATCATCCAAACCATTCCCTGTTCCCCACTACCCAATTCCTTGTTCCCATTCCTCTCAACCCAACCCTGTTCCCATCATGTCCCATTGTAAAGCTATCCACCCATCCCCCTGTGTTCTCTGGAATGCCTGCCCCATAGGCAACTAACTTGTGTTCATTTTAAGTCTTTTCCTTTCCCAGTTCTTCCATCTTCTGGCTCTCACTGAGACCTGGCTCCCTCCTTGTGACATACTCTTTCCAACACTAGCTGCAATTTTATTAATTCTGCCTCAATTTCCTAGTCAGGATTGGGGAATTGAAATACTCCTTCTTCCCCTTTGCTCCTTGCAGGTTTCCCCCCCATCACCATCACTCAGTAACCTCTTCCTTCGTGGAGATTCATTTAATCCATATCTATCACCCAATCAAAACCTGATAATTGTTGTCTACCTCCCTCCAGATCCCTCTCCTTCCTTCCTTTATACTAGGGGACTTCAACATACAGATTGATCAGTTCTCAAACACACTATCCTGCAGATTCCATAACCAACTGATTTCTCATGTCCACTATTTGTCCACTTCACCTCACCTACACACAAAGATAGTGATATCCTTAATCTTGCCATTACTCACAAGTGTACCAACTCCCTGTTTGTGAATTCTGAAATTCCCTTATCTGATTACAGTCTGTTGATTTTCCAGCTGCCCCTCTTCCTTCCATTACCAGATTCTTTTCTTTGTCCACACTGTGACCTTCAATTCTTTGATCCCTCAGTTTCCTCCCAGGCCATTGTCTCTGCACTAGCCACACTCTCCTTTCCCCATCTTAACCCCTGGGAGAACCCGTTCAACCCTACACTGTCTTCTTCTCTTGAGTTATTTGCCCCCTTATCATATTGCCAATCACTCTCACTATCCACTGCCTTTGAGCCCACACATATGCTGCTGAATGGAGAGGAAGAAAATCATGCAGCTGTTCTGGTTGAGTCCACTATAAATTTGTTATTTAGTCTCAACTCTGCCCTCACTGCTGCTTGGCAATCCTTCCAGTTTCCTAGTTAACTCAGTCTCCACAATGGCTCTTTCGTAACTTTTCTTTCCTCCTCAAACCTTTCCATAGTTCCCCCTCTTCCATCTTCTTAGCTGAGAACCTTTCTTTATATTTTACAGGGAAAATGGAGGCCATTCGCTGAGTGCTTCTTCTTCTTCTCCTCCCCTTGTGTCACTCACATGCCTTCTGCCATTATCTGCTCCTTCATCCCTGTCTCACATAAAAGCATAGGGGCAGCTAGGTGGTGAAATGGATAGAGAGCAGTGGGCCTGGAGTCAGGAAGATCTGAGTTCAAATCTAGACTCAGACACTTATTGTATCACCCTGGGCAAATCACTCAACCTTGTTTGCCTCAGTTTCCTCATAAGTAAAATGGAGATAATAATAGCACCTATCTCCTAGGGTTGTTGGGAAGATAAAATGAGATGATATTTGTAAAGTACTTAACACAGTTGGTGTGTAGTCATGGCTGACTCTTCCTGACCCCATTTGGAGCTTCCTTGGTAAAGGGAGTAGAAGGGTTTGCCATTTCCTTCTCCTGCCCATTTTACAGATGAGGAACTGAGGCAAACAGCGTTAATTGACTTGCCCAGAGTCACACAGCTAGTAAGTATCTGAGGATACACATTTGAACTCAGGAAGATGAGTCTTCCTTGACTCCAAACCTGGCCCTCTATCCACTGCGCCACCTAGAAGCCCTACTTAATGTAGTACCTGGCACATAGTAAGTTCTATAAATATGATAGCTGCTACTATTATTATTGTTGTTATTATTACTTCTACTACTACTCCATGAAGAGATGGCCCTTCTCCTTGCCAAAATAACTTCCTCTGTATGTCCAAGTGGTCCCAGTCTATCCCTCACTTCTAGCAGATTCCCTCTTTTATCATTGCCCACTCTCTCACTTATTTTCAGGCTCTCCTTGTCTACTGATTGGCTTCCCTGATGCCAACAAACATGCCGTTTCTCCTTACCTGATCCTTCCATTCCTTTGAATGTTCCAAATCTCTCCGGCTTTTGGGGGCCAAACGCCATGAGAAGGCTATCTTCAGTAGGTGTCTTACTTCCTCTGCTTTCCCTCTCTTCAGTACGGCTTCTCACCTCATCAGGCAACTGAAACTGCTCTCACCAAGATGACCAGTGATCTCAAGGGCCAAATCCAGTGACCTTTGCTCAGTCTTCATTCTCCTTGACCTCTCCGCAGCCTTTTACACTGTGGATCATACACTCTCTTCTCTGTAGGTTTTCAGGACACCTTTCTTCCCTGGTTCTCCTCCCTCTCTGACTGTACTGTTCTGTCTTCTTTGCTGAATCTTTATCTGTGTCTCATTGGCTAGCTATGGTTGTTCCACAGGGCTCTGTCCTGGGCCCTCTTCCTCCTCCTTCTGTACTGCTTCACTTGGTGATCTCATGGGCTCCCATGGATGCATTTTAATCTCTAAGCTAGTATTTCTCACAATCTACTTATCCTGGCTCAGTCTTTTGGCTGACCTCCAGTCTTGCATCTCCAGCTGCCTTTTAGACATCTTACACAGAATATTTGTAGACAAATTAAACTTGGATATATACAAAGCAGAATTCATTATCTTTCTCCATGAATCCTCCCCTCCTTCCCTATTACTATAGAGGGCAACACTATCATCCTGGACTCCTCACTATTTCACACAGTCTTTATCCAATCTGTTACCAGTGCCTGTCCATTTCACCTCTGCAACGTTTCTCTAATATACCCCCCACCACCTGACTCCTGCGCTATTACAATAGCCTTTTGGTGGCTTTACCAGTCTCAAGTTCCTGCTCACTCCAGTCAATCCTCCATTCAGCCATTAAAGTGATTTTCCAAAAGCATGGGTCTGACCATGTTAAATACTCCTATTTCCCATTCAGTAAACTCCAGTAGTTCCCATCTGCCTCCAAGATTAAAAGCAAAATGTTCAGTTTTATATTCAAAGCCCTTCATAATCTAGCCTTCTCCTCCTTTCCAATCTTCTTCCACCTAATTCCCTGTCAGGTACTCTTTAGTACAGTGACCCTGGTCTTCTGGCTGTTCCATGAACAAGACGCTCCATCTCTCAGCATTTTCCCTGACTCCTCCATTCCTAGAATGGTCTCCCTCTTCAATCTCCCCTTCTGACTTCTTGGCTTCCTTTAAGTCTCATCTGAAACCCCATCCTTCTACAGGAAGAATTTCCAACCTCTCTTAATTCTAGTATCTTCTTTCTCTTAATTATTTCCACTCATCCTGTATATAGCTTGTTTGTACAGATTTGTTTGCTTCTTGTTGTCTCTCCCCTTAAATTGTGAGCTTGAGGGCAGGGATTATATTTTGTCTTCCTTTGTATCCCTGTCACCTAGCATAGTGCCTGGCACATTAGTAGGCATTAATAAATGTTTATTGATTGGTTGATTACCTGCACTGTCAGGATGGGGAGGATCCCATGAACTAAGAAATGCTACAGAGGAAGTCAGCCCAGAAGAAGTGGAAAACTCTCAAGAATGAAGTTTTGAAGATACAAAGGGAAATTATTCCAATGGGCAGGAAAAATAGGAATTCCACCTTAGATTTTTTTTTAAGATATGTGTAGAAAAGGGAAGGAAGAGCAAATAATTGTGTAAACATGGCATAGTGCTATAGAAAACTGTCAGGAGTGAAAAGGTTGAACAAGCTGAGGTTGGTGGGAAAAGCTAAGTATACCAAGAAAGAATCATGGAAAGTTGGGGTTTTTTTTTTAATGTCTTTGCTATATTGAGGGGGGAAAGTATTAAAGAAGGCCTAGGACTGCTACTTGGGTTGACAAGGACAGTAACTTATTTCCAAGAAGAGAGAGCAGGTCAGTCGCTGTTTTGCATCTGTTTTCTCTTCCAAAGAGAGTGACATTTAAATAGGAAAGGACAGAACAAAACTATCTTACAGGGAATTGTTACCCAAGATAAGTAATTAGGTAGTAAGAGATCACCTAGCTGCTCTGGCTTAGGTGAACTACATTCTTGGGTGCTGAAAGGAATGGCAAGTGTAATTGGCAATCCAGCGTCAATGATAATTAAAAGATCATGGAGAATAGGAAAGGTATGACAGAAATGGAGAAAGGTGAATGTCCTAATTTTCAAAAAAGGGAAGTGAATAAAACCTGCAAACTATGGGCTAGTAATTGATTCCTAATAAAATGCTAGAATATAAAGGTAATGGTTAGAATGTAAAGGTAATAGTGAATATCTGAAAAAGGAAAGCTTCAAGAGCAGGATATTACAAAAATATTTGTAACAGCTCTTTTTATAGTAGCAAAAAAACTGGAAACTAAAGGTAGCCACCTATTGGAAAATGGCTAAACAAATTATGGTATATTCATGTGATGGAACATTATTGCTCTATAAGACATCGCAAAATGGAGAATTTCAGAGAAAACTGGAAAGATTTCTGTGAACTAATGCAGAGTGAAGTATGCAAAACCAAGAGAACAATTTATATAACGACAATATTATTAAGAAAAACAACTTTAGGGGTGGCTAGGTGGTGCAGTGAATAGAGCACTGGCCTTGAAGTCAGGAGGACCTGGGTTCGGATCTGGCCTCAGACACTTAACACAAAAATTAGCCGTGTGTACTTGGGTAAGTCACTTAACCCCAATTGCCCTCCAAAAAGCCAAGAAAAAAACCAAACCAACTTTGATAGACTTCAGAACTCTTGTTTGTTGCAATGACAAATGTGATTCCATAGGACCGAAGGGGTGCCTCTGGTGAAGTGCCCTTGGATCTGTGGTTGGCCCTGTGCTGTTTATCATTTTAGTCAGTGATTTATACAAAGGCATAGGCAACAAACTCATCATGTTTATACATGACACAAAACTAAGAGATATAGCTCAAACACTCGATAGAATTAGGATCCCAAAAGATCTTAACTGGCTAGAACATTGAGCTAATCTAATAAGATGAAATTTAATAAGGATAAATGTAAAGTCTTATATTGGGATTAAAAAAAATTAACTTATGAGTATAAGATGGAGGAGGCAGGGTTAGACAGCATTATGAAAAAAGATCTGGGGGTTTTATTATGCTACCAGCATGGTCTGAGCCAGCAGTGTAATATGGCAGCCAAAAAGCTAAAGCTATGGTCTTTAGCTATCCTAAAGAGAAATGTAACTCTAGGCTTTTAGGGAAGAGATTGTTTTCATTGTTAGAAGCACTTAATAGGAGCTTAATAAATGTTTATTGAATTGAATAGTTTCTAGTCACAAAAAAAGTAATAGGTACACTATATTGTGCCCTAAACAGACAACAACTAGAATATTGTGTCTGGGCCTGGATATCCATTGAAGAAAAGACATTGAAGAATGTCTGGAAGAGCCTAACTAAAATGATAAAGGGCCTTGACTCCATGCCATGTAAACATGGGAATTCAGAGTCTGTCATGGCTGTTCCCATCGATATTGCACGTAGGATAATTCAAGTCCTTTTGGTCCACTAAAGCTATACCTTTATATTTAAACCACAAAAAGTGAAGCTGGAAGTCTAGAAGAGATAGAGAACAAGAGCTGAAAAATAGTTTAGATGGAAGCTGTTAGGACACCCATGGGCTTACTTCCCAGCTACATGGTTCCTTCTAGAAGCCACATGGCTACTAAGAAGGCAACAGTTAAGAATTAAAGAGCTTCTGGACCAAGCCAGTGACTATAGGAACTTAAGCTGACAACATTTTGAAGCAGCAGAGAATTCTTCAATGGGGAGGCCTTGTTCCAAGGGGGAATCAGAACCAAGACATAACAAAGGACAGGACCATGAGGTGGTGATGGGAAGGCACAAAATTGAACCTGCCTTTCCATGGGAGCCACAATACACTTTGGATATTAACCCAAAGACTTTGTTCCTTAGCAGAGAAGGGTAAGGAATCCGGCCTCAACCTCACTGTAGCACTGTTGAGATTGAACAACAGTATAGATGGAACTCGATGGTGGAGACAATTGTCGTCTTCTCACAGAACAGTCTCAACCCTAGGGTAGGATTCTGTCTGTAGGATTAGCTACGTCCCTACAGAAGGTGTGGCCTACTAGAGAGGGAAGGAAGCTAGATTTATTTTTTGTATGTTTGTTGAATTAAATAAAGCCTGGCCTGTATTTAATATTTTGTTATCCTAAGTATTCACATGAGGCTTGAAGGCCATCATATATAAGCCAAATTCTAATGTTTCTGGGGAAACCCTGTTAAGTGCAAAAGCCACAGACATACATTGGGAAGTCCCCAAGACTGCAGCTGATACATAATAAACCCAGAAGTTCTGGGCCAGAGGTTATATTGGAGATAAGCCTGATAAGAGGATACTGAGTTAGAAAAGGCCCTTACTCTGTAGGCAGGGAAGTTTGAGCTGTACTTGGTATGTGATAAGGAGCCTCTGAAGGTTTTTAAGCAGAAGAATGACAAGACTGGCTTTATACATTTTAAAGATTGTTCTGCATATTTGTTATGAGGATGGTGTTTTTTATTCTTTTTTTTTTTTAAAGCAATCGGAGTTAAGTAACTTGCTCAAGGTTACACGGCCAGTTATTTCTGGGTGTGGTGCCAAGCATCTGAGCCCAGATTTGATCCCCAGGTCATCCTGACACTGGACGAGGTGCTCTTACTCGCTGTGCTACCAGGCCGCCCCGTTTTTTATTCTTTTAAAAAAATTGGGTGAGAAAGAAAATAACTGGTTGTTATTAGAAAAATATTTTTTTTAAAGGAAAGATTATTCTTTTGGGTATGAAGAACAGATTGGAGGAGAAATAAAGATGAGGCAAGAACTATAAGAATTATGTTATAGTAATCCAGTTAGATGATGCTGAGGGTCTGTACTGTGGTGGTAGCAGTGAAAATAGAGGTGAGATACAGTTCAAGAGACATTGTAGAAATGGAATTAAGAAGTCTGGGTAATCAGATAAAGGTGTGGGTAGAGGGAAGAGTCAAAAAAGATAACCCCAACGATACGAACATGGAAGACTAAGTGAATTGTGGTGGCATTGACACAAATTATATAGTTAGAGAAACTAATTTGTGGGGAAATAGAGAACTTGGCTTGAACATGTTAACTTTGAGGTACCAGTGGACCTCAGACCCACTTCCAGAACCAGGTTGTAGGTATCTTGATTGGCAGTTGGAGCTCAGAAGAGAGGTTAAGACAGAGTTATGTGGATCACCATCTGCATGACATAAGTTGTTGAAGCTGTAGCAGTTACTGAAATTAGCAGGTGAGGCACAAGAAAAGCACATAGAAGAGAAGAATTTAGACCCTTAGGAATACCCACATTTTAAGAGGTTTATCAGTGATGGGGAGAAGGAAAATGGGAGAGTGGCTAAATGGGTTAGATGGGTTAAGAGAAGTAGATTTTTTTGGATTGGGGAGACCTGAGAGTGTTTGTAGACAGATGGGAAGGTACCAGTTGTGAGGGTGAAGTTGAAAATTCATGAGAGAGTCCCAGGTCCCAGAGGAAACAGTCGGGAATCAAATCAAGATGAAATTCCGGCTTTCAGTCTCTCCTCAATTTATTCCATGTGGATCTGACTTTGTCATCCCCTACTCAGAAATCTTTAGTGACTCTCTGTGGCTTCTGGGATAAAATGTAAACTCCTTAGCTTGACTTTTAAAACCTTACAAAGCTGGGCTCCTGCCAGCCTTTCCATACTTCTTTCACATTATTCTCCTTCACTCAGTCTGAGTTCCAGCCTAAATGGCCTCCTAGGTATTCCTTGAGGCAGAAAGATAGGAGGTTCAAGTCAATCTTCCAGACATTTATGAGGATCCGCTATGTGCCAGACTGTGCTAAGTATGGGGGATAGAAAGAAAAAATGAAATCCTCATGATCCTTAAGGAGCTGATTATTTGCTGGGATGAATAACATATACACAAATAAGTGTAGCAAAGGAAAAATTGGGGACTGAGACTATACTAACAAATGAGATTTTGGTTGGTGGGGTGAATTTTAAGATTGTATTATATTTCTTAAAGGTGGTATAAGTCATCTATGACTTAGCCCTAACCACCTTCAAGAAATATATTACAATCTATGTTTTCGTGTAGCAGAGATAGCATAGAGAAGGTTCTTATAATTGAGCAGTTGTGTCATCAGGCTATTAGAGGACTTATTGTGGATACTGGATGGTAGTAAGGAAGAGGAAAACAAAACACTGACATAATTGAAATGATTGGAAGAATAAACCCACATAATCCTCGGCATTTCTTTATGTTACTAACAAAGCCTAACAGCAAGAGATAGAAAGAGAAATTCCATTTAAAGTTACTGTAGACATTATAAAATATTTGGGAATCTGCCTGCCAAAGCAAGCCCAGGAACTACAAAATAGTTTTCACACAAATAAAGTTAGATCTAAATAACTGGAAAAACATCAGTTGCTTATAGGTAGACCCAACTATTTATTTATTATTTATTATAATGAATAAAAATGACAATTCTACCTTAATTAATTTACTTATTCAATGCCATACCAATCAAACTACCAAAAAATGATTTTATAGAGCTAGAAAAAAAAAATAGTAAAACTCATCTGGAAGAATAAAAGGTCCAGAATATCAAGGGAATTAATGAAAAGAAATGCTAGGGAAGGTGGTCTAGCCATACCAGAAGTTAAATTGTATTATAAAGCAGCAATCATCAAAACTACTTGGTACTGGCTAAGAAATAGAGTGGTAGATCAGTGGAATAAGTTAGGTACACAAGACAGAGTAGTCAATGACTATAGTAATCTCCTGTTTGATAAACCCAAAGACTTCAGCTTCTGAGATGAGAACTCACTATTTGATTTTTGTTTTTCTTTTTGTTTTTTTTTAAATTTATTTATTTAGTTTTAGTTTGCAACATTCAGTTCCACAATCCCTTGAGTTCCAAATTCTCTCCCCCTCCCTCTCTTTCCCCCTCTCCCCCCATGGCAGCATGAAATCTGATACAGGTTCTACAAAAACTTCACATTAAACATTAGTCAAGTTGTAAAAAGAATTAAAACCAATGGAGTGAACAGAAAGAACAAAAGAAAGAAAGAACAAAACAAAACACGAAAGAGAGAGAACAAGTAGTTTGCTTCAGTCTGCATTCAGACTCTGTAGTTCTTTCTCTGGATGCGGATAGCCCTTTCCATCATGACTCTTTTGGAGTTGTCTTAATCGCATTGCATTGCTAAGAGGAGTCCAGTCTATCAAAGTTAATTGTCACAGATACGATGTGTCTGTAATTGTGTACAAAGTTCTCCTGGTTCTGCCCTCCTCACTCAGCATCATTTTATATATAAGTCTCTCCAGGTTATTATGAAGTTTGTCTGCTCCTCATTTCTTATAGCACAATAGTATTCCATTGGATTCATATACCACAACTGTTTATCCATTCCCCAATTGATGGACATCCCCTTAATTTCCAGTTCTTTGCCACCACAAAAAGGGCCACTATAAATATTTCTGTACATATGGATCCTCCTTCCACTTGTATAATCTCTTTGGGATACAACCCTAGAAGTGGTATTGCTGGGTCAAAGGGTATGCACATTTTTATAACCCTTTGGGCATAAAGAAGTCACTATTTGACAAAAACTACTGGGAAAACTGCAAAATAGTATGGCAGAAACTAGGAATAGACCACCAACTTGCACAGTATACCAAAATAAAATCAAAATGGTACACAATTTAGATATAAAGGTTAATACTATAAGCAAACTGGGAAAGCAAGGAATAGTTTACCTGTCAGATTTATGGAGAACTGAAGAATTTATGACCAAATAAGAGATAGAGAATATTATGAAATGCAAATTTAATCATTTTGATTACATTAAATTGAAAAGTTTTTGCATAAAGTCAATGCAAGCAAGATTAGGAGGGAAACAGAAAACTGGGAAAGAATTTTTACAGCCAGTATCTCTCATAAAGGTCTCATTTCTAAAATATATAAAGAACTGAGTCAAATGCATAAGAATACAAGTCATTCCCCAGTTGGTAAATGGTCAAAGCATATGAACAGGCAGTTTTCAGATGAAGAAATTAAAATTATCCGTAATCATATTGAAAAAAATGCTCTAAATCACTATTGATTAGAAAAGTGCAAATCAAAACAACTCTGAGGTACCACATCTTACCTGTCAGATTGGCTAACATGACAAAACAGGAAAATGATAAATGCTAGAGAAGATGTGGGAAAATTGGAATACCAATGCATTGTTGGTGGAGTTATGAACTGATATGCCCAAAGGGGTATAAAAAATGTGCCTACCCTTTGATCCAGCAATACCACTTCTATGGCTGTATCCCAAACAAATCATACAAGTGGGAAAAGGACCTGTATGTACAAAAATATTTAAAGCAGCTCTTTTTGTGGCAAAGAATTAGAAATCAAGGGGATGGCCATCAGTTGGAGAATGACTAAACAAGTTGTGGTATATAAATGTAATGGAATACTATTGTGCTATAAAAAATGATGAGCAGGCAGACTTCAGAAAAACCTGGAAAGAGTTGAATGAAGTGATGCTGAGTGAAGTGAAGAGAACCAGGAGAACTTGTACACAGTAACAGCCACAATGTGTGATGACTAACGCTGATAGACTTATCTCTTCTTAGCAACGCAAGGATCCAAGACAACTCCAAAGGACTCATAATGGGAAATACTGTCCACATCCAGAAGAAGAATTGTTGAGTCTGAATGCAGATTGAAGCATGTTGTTTGCTGTCTTTTTTTTGTTTGTTTATTCTTTCTCGTGGTTTCTCCCATTGTTCTGATTCTTCTCTTGTAACATGACTAATGTGAAAATAGGTTCAATATGAATATATATGTAGAGCCTATATCAAATTAATGCTGTCTTGGGGTTGGGGGAGGGGAAAGATGGGGAGAAAATTTGGAACTCAAAATCTTATAGAAGTGAATGTTGAAAACTATAAATAAATAAATAAAACTAAGAAAAAAGAATGACCTAGAGGTCCCAGATGATGGATGGACAGATGGAGAAGGGTAAAGATGGCTAGATTGACACAAAGAGACAGAGACACTGTATATTATGTACCTACTATATGCCAAGCACTGTGCTAAACCCTGAGAATATAGAAAACAAGCAAAAATGACAGTCTCTACCCTAAAGGAGCTTGTAGCACATGAAGGGTAGCTAAAAAGTACTTAAGCATGGGGGTAAGTGGGCATGTGAGGAGAAGAGGTCTCAGGAGTGAGTCCAGGTGTGACAGTGTGGAGTCTTTCCTGGGGAAGGAGTCACCAACCAAGGGAGTAGGGCCTCAGGGGGACGTTTTTCTGTGATGGCAAGGCAGCAAGTGAGGAGAAGAAGAGGTCCCAAGAGTGACGCCAGGCCTGAGTAGTAGAAGCCACTTTCACAGATGTCCAAAGAAGAAGGATCATTTAGGGATATGATAGAAGGGTGATCTAGAAGTGGTTACGGGGAGCACAAAGCTATTTCCTAGCTTTGTGATTTGGATGTGTAGGAAAAGGATCAGCCACTAGGGGAGAGGCTATAGTGAGGCTTTGATGTCTTTGGGAGAGACCTGGATTTCCATTCAGGTGAAGAGGTAGAAAGAATACTTTTTGAAAAATTTGAGGATGTAGAAGAGTTTATTAATGATGGAGCAGGGATTCTGAAGGATCCCCAATGGTTCATAGGTGATCCAAGTTCAAGTGGGACTATGGAAGATGATTATGATTAGAATATGGATTAAGGTTTAGTATAAGCTTGTATGGGCATGCAGTTTGTTCCAAGGCTTTATAATCAGGATTGAAGAGATAGATAGTACAAGAGGAATTAAGTTGGGGTGGCACATTCCCTTCTTTAACAGAACCCATCCATTAGAGAATTTACAGTTAACGAGGCCCAGAGTTTGAAAATTTCTGACTCCACCAGGTTTCCTCTCCAGGTGCTCCTCTGTTCATAGAACAGTGAGGCCTTCTAGTGTTAGCTAGGACAGTTAAAGGACTGTTGAATGTGTGACGACCTCCATAGGAATGACTGAACAATGAAATTGTGGTATTTCAATCTATTGCACCATTAAAAATATTAAGCATTACATTGACATAAGAAATAGCAAGAAGTGTGAAAAAGCATGAATTGATGCAAAGAATTATAAGAACAAAGTACATATTGACAACTATGTAAAAAATGACAGTGACAAAACTAAGTATACATATATAAAAGAGATCAGATGAGAAAGTAGTGTTACATTATTTGGTTATTACATTTATTTTAATTATTTAAATGATGGTTTATTTGTATTTTTATTCCATTTTTATTCTATTGTAGTAAGACTTAAATTTTCATTTAAAATCTTTTAATAATGTGAATGAAGATCATGAATTTGGAAAGAATAAGTGGGGAAATATTTCTCTTGTCATGTGTCTGTCCTTTACTTTGTGTGTATTATTATTATATTTCTATTTGTATATAAGCACCTAGAAGATGAGGAACTGTGACTGTAAGATTTTAAAAGCTTACTGGAGATAGAAACTCATATTTCTTTTGTATCCCCAGTTGCACCTCATGTGGTATTACATGCATAATAAGATACATAGTGGGTACTCAATAAATATTTGAACATATTAGATAATTTTCTTTGTATATTAGTATACTACATGAAAACATGAACTTTTTTATTGGTGAGTACCTCTGTATAGTTCTTATTATCCATTTTATTTTTCTTTTCCAGGTCTTCCTTCAGAGATCCAGCCTAACAGCAGAGCTAGATGCCTTCTGCCAAGCTCATGGCTATGATGCCCTTGTTGCGATGACTATCACTTACAGCCCTCATAATGAGCCAGTGAGGCAGCTGGTTGTTTTCTGCCCTAGCATGGACCTCCAGAGTGTGGTAAGTCTATAGCCCTTCAACCTAACTTCCATTCTTTTGGCAGCTCTGTGTATACAGAAAGCCCCCTTGATATAGATCCTGATTTTTTTGTTTGGAATGTTACAGAGTTTATAGCCTTATACTGGCTGTTGGTGGTGGGAGAGGTTACAATAGAAACATGAATCACAGTCTCTACCTTCAAGGAACTTTAAATCTATTTGAATGGAGCAATTCTAAGGTGCTAATCACTTTTGGGTTCTCCTCTTTACTTAGCCACTCATCTCTTATCTATATCCACCAAAATATCTCTCCATTCAGATCTTGCCTACTCCTTTCTATACCTGATTCTATCCAATCCCCTGTAAAATTCAGGTGAATTCTCCCCACCATGAAAGAATTAATTGGGTTATGAATTATTGGGTGATATTCTTATAGAAAGGATTGTGAGAGGGTGGACTTGGCCCCTTTCCCAATCTTCTTGTTACCCACCTGGCGCCATCTGCCCCTTTTCTCACCTCTTGGTTACTGATTAACTCAGGGAAAAATTTTGAGAGAGAAAGGCAAAGGAATTCCTAGGGCCTTATGAGATGCCAAGGACTGATCTAATCATAACAGACACTTTTATTCATCTAAATAAGTTATATCCATCCTTTCCTTTGTCTCTTTCTCTATCCCATCCTCATCTATCCAGGCTGAACAATTTGATTCAGTATCAGAAGCAGAGGGTATTAAGGGAAGCAGGAAATGTCCTTTACTGTAACTGAGTCCAAGACTCTTCTGTCTTTCTTCTAAGATTGTGCTAGGGGTTGAGGAACCTGTGGCCTTCTAGGTCCTTGGGTGTGGCTTTTTGACTTGAGTCCAAGTTTTATAGAACAAATCCTTTTATTAAGGGGATTTGTTCTGTGAAGTTTGGATTCAGTCAAACTTGAGGACTCCACACTTGAGGACCTAGAGGTTCACATGTGGCCTCAAGGCTACAGGTTCCCCACCCCTGTACCATATATCTGGATTGCCTCTCTTGGGAGACTGGTTTTTATTATTCCCAGTCTGCTCTACCATATCCTCCTTCCCTTGCATTTGATTGTTCATTCCAGCTCCACAGTGTTTTTCCTTTATTCTCCAGCTAAGTGCTTCTCTCTCTACAGCTAGGGACCAGGGTAAAATCTCAAGCATGAGATTACCCCCTTTGTCTTTAGGAAGAGATTATTTTAGGAGCTTGGCTTAGGAGGTAAAGTTCATTCATTATTATCTCTTCTTCCTTAGATCTGTGGAGCCTTGGAGTGTTCCCGAAGTCCACCTCTGAATCTGACTCCAGCCCCATCCCCCCACCCTCACCTCAGGGCCTATTTCCAGGGAAATGCTCTAGCTTCCAGGAAGAAAGTTCTCCCCATCATCAAAGATGCCCTATGGGGGCATTCTGGTGCCATGAAGACACTTTCAGGGACGCCTGGGCCAGAAGGCTGCTCTCAGGATCAGATGGATGATGACCTGGACAAAACCATTAATACCCTGATTCCTGAAATGAGTCGAGACGAGGAGGAACCTGTGCTGCCCCCCACACCTATGAACAGCTTAGTGGACGAGTGCCCTCTGGATCAGGGCCTGCCCAAACTCTCAGCTGAAGCTATCTTTGAGAAATGCAGCCAGATCACAATGGCACGTTCCTCTAGTAGTCCTCCCCAGAAGAAGAAGTGACCTGTGGGGTGGGAATAGGGGGAAGTTGCAGAACATAGTAGGAGAAGGTACCCAGCCCAGCTTGAATGCATGATTTGGAATATTAGGGAATTTCTGTGATTCTCTTCATTGCTCCAGGACCCAGGTACACTATTCACATAGATGTGGAAGGAGATAGAAGTCAAAGATATGATGGCTGTAGGGATGGTTTTCTACCTTTCCTGCCGATTCTCCACTAATCAGCCAGTTTTCTTTATTGATTACTTCTGGAAATCTGCACTGACCTCATTCTTTTACAAGCCAGGGGTATAGCATCTCACACACAGAGCTATGAAAAGGTAGTTAATAAGGAGGAGAAGGAAATGGTATCAGGTGAACTCCTGCAATGCTCTCAGCCACTATCTGAACAAAGCCTGGGTACCTCCCATGAAACTGAGGGGCAAATCCACTTGTTCAGCAAGTGTTTGTGTATTCTGTGCTAGGTATAGCAGAGATGGCTTTGGAAACTACAGTTTTCAGCCTATTTATGATACCTAGGACTACGATTTTTCTTTCTGCCACTATTGAGGTGATAGTATTTAACTTGAAAGTTAAATTTCCATTCAACTGGTTCCATAAAATTGGTTGTGGACTCTCTCTGGCATTGCAGAGGATGATGCTTGAGGCCAGATATTGAGTCTCATTTTTCTGAGCAGGTTACCAGGCTCTAGGGTTCTTCTAGTCCCCTTTTCCAGAGTGCCAGGGGCTCTTAAAGATTAGTGTCTTATCACATCTTTGAGAGCTAATTAGTGAATCATTATCACCTTCAAAAGACACTCTTCTCTCAAAATAGTAAAACTGAAGCAATGGTTCATTCTCTTTGTGTCTCTGCCTCTCTGTCTCTCTCTGTGTCTATCTATCTCTGATCTGTCTCTTGTTTCTTTCTTCCCCTACCATCACTTTCTTTTATGTTTCTTACCTCTTTGCCAGTATTTCCTCTCTCTTCGTTTAGGAGAACAATTGCTGTTGTGGAAAGAGTTGGACTGAAAGTCAAGAGATTTCATTTCTACTGACTTTGGGGTTTATTTTTATTGATGTCCTTTGTATTTGCATCTGAATTTGTATTTACATTTCTGAATATATCCCACCTCACTCTTCTACCCAGTGAACCATCCCTTGTAACAAAAATTTAAAAAGAAAGAAAACTAAAATCTTAACTGTGGGACTGTGGGTGTCAGTCAACCTTGCTGAGCTTCTGTTTCCTCCTATATAAAATGAATTAATCTTGATTGAATGGTCCCTAAGATTCCTTCCAACTCTAAGTCTTTTATCCATCTCTCCCTCTATTTTTCTATCTTCTTTCTCCATCAATTTTCACTTGAGGATGTGAAGTGGGAACATATTCTCCCTCTCCCTAACTCAGCCCAGCAAGTTCCAGTGTTGCTGAAGTGTGTGTGTGTGTGTGTGTGTGTGTGTGTGTGTGTGTGAGAGAGAGAGAGAAAAGAGAGAGAGAGAGAGAGATTAGGCCAAAGGACTCAGCCTCATGTAGCATATACAATTATATACATATGAATCATACCATACCTTAGTGATTTAAAGGAGCAGCCTTTCACTGAC
Organism: Petaurus breviceps papuanus; assembly: GCF_028583685.1. Lineage (NCBI taxonomy): Eukaryota > Metazoa > Chordata > Mammalia > Diprotodontia > Petauridae > Petaurus > Petaurus breviceps. The sequence continues at coordinate 31,721,183 of NW_027185798.1, read as the reverse complement.
TCGCATGTATTTGATTCAGCCCTCTGTTCTTCCCCTTTAGTGTCCTCCTATACCCCTCCAACAGGCCTGCTTCCCTTCCACTTCTTTATGTTCCCAGATAACCGGAGAAGGTGCTGCCATTAACTTTACTGAATATTTAGGTACCTCCCACCCTTTGGCATGACATTGTCCCTCAAGAGAATGTGTGTGTGTGTCTGTCTGTCTGTGTGTGTGTAGGGAGACTATTTCTTTGAAGGATGTCTGCAGCCATATGAAAGATAAAAAGCAATGGCATAATCACTGAACCAAAGGAATTTGTGTTTTGTAATTGTGGGGAGTTTTATTTTGCACTTTGTTAAGGCATTAAATGCAGTTTTCCTGTCCTATGTTATTTTGTCTTTTTAAAAAACCAAGTTTTTGCATTCTTTCCTTTTGCCTTCCTATAAACCTCACCCTTTTCCCCCCAGTTCTGCTCTTCAATATGGATGGTTAGTGGCTTTGCCCCAGCCCATCTCCAGCTCTCTTTATCTATTCCTAAAATAAATGATGCCATCTTCAAGAGCTTTTCTCTCTGTTAATAGAGGCCTACACCCTTCCTTGCTCTACCTAGGCTGCCAAGAATCAAATCGGTTTTAGGACTAAGGAGAGGAATATAAAGAGGTACTTGCTTTCTCTTAAACACCTCCAGAGGACCAAGGGGTAGGAAAGAAAGGAGAAAAGCCAGTTCCTCACACACACAGAGATTCTCTTTCATTCTACACCAAACTACCTATCCCTTGGAAATCTAGTCTGAGAACAAGAGCATCCTCTTCCCGCCCACCCACTCCCCACACCCTTGCATAAAGAGGCGGATTTTCTTTGGGCAAGCCTCTTTGGGAGGGGAGGTGGCAAAACCTGTTTGAAGATGAGTTTACTTCCCTCTCTACCTCCTCCTCCTTTGGAGGCCATAAGAGCAGTCACTGAGACAGCAGCACAAGAGGGAAGAGGGGACGGGGAACTTCTCTCCACTCTTCATCTTAGATGTTTAGCGAACAGAGAGACTTATGAAGATGGGAACTTTACGGGAATCAAGAGATCTTGGGTAAGTGCTGGGCCTTCCCATCTCACCTGGCTGCCTCTCGAAAACCTGGTGTCATTGGTCTTGAGGGGGCATCTCTTTAAGTCCTGTTTGACTCAGCCAAAGCTCAAGGTGGTTTCATAGAGGAGATGGGACAAAGTCATTACTTTTGGCAAAGAACAGGATAAATAGAAAGTATAGAGACAGATGGATAGAAAGGACTCGAGAAGAGCTCCTCGGGCAAAATGAGAGATTATGGTGAATTTATCTGTGCTTTCAGTCCTAATCCACACTCCAAAACAAGGAAACTGGGACCAGAACCTTCTTGACTGTTTTCTTGTTCCTAGCTGACATTGACCTATACCTTGATTTCCCTGGCCCCACCCCACAAAAGGTTGGGGAAAGGCAGGCCTGACTGGTTGTCGTCTTCCTCAACTGTAAGGTAACAAACAACTGGGTAGATATGTCCTGGATTTAGACCAATTGCAATGTGGACTACCTCTCAACTTAGCTTTACAGGTGGGGAAACAGAGAAGTGTAAGATATTCAAGTCACTCCTGTTTCTGTCCCAAAACCAAAGAGTAGGGACAAGCTGGTTCAGCAAGAGGGTGGGAAGAGACTTCTGGCCAGCTTCTCTTACAGGTCTGCTATTTGTGCCCTTTGCTGCTTCCTATTACTCCCAAGAATAATGCTGCCCGACTAACCACTTTTCAATTCCTTTATACCTTGGCAATGGTCTCAGGGCTGGACAGAATGTGGAAACAGAAGAGCTGGGACCATCACTGAGATTTGGGGAAGTGGAATTGAAGGAAGAGTGGCAAGATGAAGAGTTCCCCCGGTGAGAGGACGGGGTGGGGGAGTGGGAAGGAAGTGGAGTTGGGATGTAGAGAAAGAGAGGATCAGGAATCCCTGGGAGCATAGGTGGGGAGACAGAAGGGGCAAAGTTATGGTAGAAAGAGTAGGACTTAGTACCCCATTCCCAGTTTCTTCCTGCCCTCTTCAACTAATTAATTCCTCACATCTCAGACTGCTCCCTGAGGAGACCAATTCCTCTGAAGATCCAGAGGACAATAGAGAAGGCACCCAGATGGGTGAGTAAGGTCAGAGCTGGGTACCAAGCCCTGGTTTTTACTGTGGGGAGGGTGTGCCTCCCTTCTCCATCCTCAACATTTGCCCAGTTTTCCTTTTCTCATGTCCCTTTCATCGGTTCCATCCTCCTCCTTCCCTCTTGCTGTTCCCAGTCTGTTAAATTTACTTTTTTCCTCTCTTCAGTTCTCTTCTCCCTGTTGCCCCAGGTCCCTTAAACACTTTAGCACTATGTGGCAGGCGTCACATGCGGAAGCGCCTTTCAGCCCCAGAGCTCCAGCTGAGCTTGGGAGAGGACACAGGAAATAAAGAAGTCTCTCCCACCCACTCCACACCTTCTTCTCCACCTGGTAGCTCTGACGTAGACTTGGATGATTTGGAGACACCCTCAGACTCAGAACAGCTGGACAGCGGGCATGAATTTGAATGGGAAGGTAGGAACTGAGGCTAAGAACTAAGTTAGAATAACTGAGGATTGGGGGAATGAATGGATCAGGGTAGAATAACAGGGCTAGTAAAGTGGGAGACAATTTAGGAGGCAGAATTAACAGGGCAAGGGACCAGTAGGGGTAAAGGTGTAGTTAATAAGTCTGTAACGGGCATGGCTAGTGGAGCTGAGAAATAATCATCTGAAGTTAATAGGATTGATCATGGACAACATGAATTGTCCAAGTACCATGGGCTGTTCAAGTAAGCAGTTGGTTCCCCAATGGGTAGTCTTGAGGCAGAGGCTGGATATCCACTTGTCAGGAATGTTCTAGAGGAGATTTTCTTTTTTTTTTTAGTAGAGGTTGGATTAGATGGGCCCTAGGGTTCCTTCCCTTTTCTAAATTCTGTGAACTAAAAAACTAGCTAGTAAGGGGCAGGTCTAACACAGGCTCCTTGCCAGTGAGATAAAAATTCAATTAAAAAAAAGTTCAATAAAAATGATACTGGATTTAGAGTCATAAAACCTCAGTTTAAGGCCCCTTTTCTGAGCCTCAGAGTAAAATGAGGGGCCAATATAGGTCTCTTCTAACTAAATGTTTTGATCCTAAAAATGGGGATAAAAGTTAGGAGGTCAGTATGGGAATGGAGCTAACAAGGCAATGGGTGGGACTAACATAACAAAAAATGTGTGTCTGTATGCCTTTATATCAAATAGACCACAAATGTAATTAGTGGGCACATAAAAATTAAGTAACTGGTAGCTGGAAAGGACTTTCATTTGGGGCATGTGTACCCAAATGGATCAAGGCCACCAGTTATCCCCACTGGGTACAGCCCTGGCTATGTTCACTGAGAACTGGGGAATAAAGGTTGAAGTGGGCTGATAGGGAGATGGATAGGAATGTAACCTAGTGGTCATGGTCACTGTGCTTCTGTTACATTCAAGAGTGATGAGCTGTGAATTTATATAACCTATTCCTGTCTCTTTAGATGAACTTCCCCAAGCAGAGGGCCTAGGGGCAAGTGAAGCAGCTGAAAGACTGGGCCAGGGTTGTGTGTGGGATGTGGCTGGGGAGGACGGTCATCGGTGGAAGGTGTTCCGAACAGGACATCGAGAGCTTCGAGTGGATATGACAGTCATTGAACCCTATAAGAAGGTCTTGTCTCATGGAGGTAATAAATGACAATAGGACAAATATAGGAGTTGGGTTCCCTATAATTAATAGTATTTGAGCTGGAGACTATCAGTCCCCATCACCATTCTAACTTCCTAACTCCCTGTCCCTTTCCTTCTTGGTCTGCTCTGAAGCTACTTCTCTCAGACTTCACTAATTCTATTTTCCTTACTGCTCCTAATCTTGTCCTCCCCAGGTTACCATGGTGATGGTCTCAATGCTGTTATCCTTTTTGCTTCCTGCTATCTACCCAGAAGCAGCGTCCCTAACTACAGCTATATCATGGAGCACCTGTTTAGGTGAGGAGAGAAATTTGAAAAACTGTGGGGAGGGGTGGCCAGGTGGCTCAGTGAGTAAGAGTGCCAGCCCCAGATACTTGGCACCCACACAAAAAACAACTGGCCGTGTAACCTTGAGCAAATTACTTAACCCCAATTGCTTTAAAAAAAAGAAAAAGAAAAACTGTGGGGAGAGTAGACTGAAGGAGGGAAGGGAAAAGAAGCTAGAAAGACCTCTAACATAATTCATAATCAATGTCACCCTATTTTCTCCTTTTCATTCCCCCTCCTCCCTCAATTCCACCTTCAGGTACATAGTGGGGACATTAGAATTACTAGTAGCTGAAAATTACCTGCTTGTCCACCTGAATGGAGGCACAAGCAGAGCCCAGGTGCCCCCTCTGAGTTGGATCCGCCAATGTTACCGTACCCTGGACCGTCGGTGAGAAGCGTGGCAGAGCTCATTGTTACTGGCTCTTCCTCACCCCCTCCTTTCTTCTCTGATATCATTCCATTCTCTTCTCTTGTTCCCCCATACTTTTCTCTCTCTTCCCTTCTCTTTCTTCCTTCTTTCCCTTTCCCCAAATATCCCTCCCCTCATTTATTTTTGCTCTGTCTCTGCCTTCCAGGCCCAGGTCTCTCAGACCTTCTTTTTCGCTTTTATTCAATGAATATGGGCCACCTGGAATTCTTGTACAAGAATTCTGTGGAATAGAAAGAATGCAAGAGGGAGACACAAGAATGAGGAAAAAACTAGGAAACTACAGATAGGAGAGTCCAGAGAAAAGTAAGCTGAAGGCCTGCATCCCCAAGTTGAATTGGATTGGGGATGGAAGGCATTTCAGGAATTTCTTCAGAATGAGGAGGGCATGAGAGACAAAAAAAAAAAAAAGAAAGTGAGGGTCTCACACTGCAGCTAGAAGGATAACGGTTAGACCTCAAAGGGAAATTCCTAATGGAGAATTGCAAATGGATTCTGATTAAAGGGGGTTTCAAGAAGATACAGAGATCTCCAACTGGGCTTGGGGTTCACATTAAGAAGAATATGATAATCCCACACTTTTTGCTTCAGACTCCGAAAAAACCTTCGTGCCCTGGTGGTCGTACATGCCACGTGGTATGTGAAGGCATTTCTGGTGATGCTCCGGCCTTTTATAAGGTATTTATTTACCTCAAAGGATACAGGCATGCTGCTCCTCAGATCCACTGCCCTTTCCTCTCTTCCTCAAATTCAGGGCCCAGACTCAGATTTCCCACCTTCCTCTCATCCTTTTTGGCTCTAACCATTCTTCCCTGTCCCAACTAACCACTAATTACCCTCGTCTTCTATGAAGATATAATCTTAAATATACATAATCTTTCCTCTATCCTAAGTTCCAAGTTTAGCAGAAAGGTTCGTTTTCTGGACAGTCTAGGAGAGCTGGCCCAGCTCATCTCCTTGGAACATATTCACATCCCTGATGCTGTCAGACAGTGAGTTCTGGGAGGGACTCCTAGGGTGGGAAAGAGAGGAGGAATAGATAAACAGAATCATGTGAAGAGATAAGAAATGAAAAACCTAGTTCTTACCTTCAGAACTTTACACTTAAAACTTTACTGGGAGATGCATCATTCATAAGAAAGTGACAGGAATTCTCTGTATTTGGCCCATGCAAATATGTTGGATATAGGCTGGGTAAAATCCCAGGGAGATAAAAAAGAGTGAGCAGAGCAGGATAGGGTTAGAAGAGGTGAACTCTCTTGAGGTGAGTTTGAAAAGAGGGGAGGGGCAAGGATTGTGGGATCACAGATTGACAACTGGAAGGGACCTCAAATGTCATATCTCTGTTGAGGGAGCTGAAGTTTAGAGATGTAGGTGGCTTGATTGAGATTACACAGGTAGTAACATGACTAATGTGCAAATATATTTAATATGATGCTACATGTATAACCTGTATCAGATTGCTTGCTGTCTTGGGGAAAAGGGTGAGGAGGGAGGGAGGGAGGGAGAAACTTTGGAAACCAAAATCTCATTAAAAGTGAATGTTGAAAACTATCTTTATATGTAATTGGAAAAATAAAATACTATTAAGTGTGTGTGGAGGGAGATTATACAGGTAGTGAGCAGCAAAGCCCCATTTGAATCCAAAATCCAGCACACACAATGTGGGGGAGACTAGTCATAGTTTTGAGAGGACAGATTTTATATAGAGGAAGCTAAGTAGGGAAAAGTAGAAAGGACTCGGGCATCTATTTACTAGACCCACTCCTTCACCCACGTTAGTGTAGGGTCAAGTTATGATGCTCCACTCTTTGTCCTTTCTCTCTCCCTACAACCCAGGCTGGACAAGGATCTGCATGGCCGTGGAGGACCTAACACTGATGTCTGAACTGGATAATGGGCCCTAGAACCAAGGAAGGACGCTTCCCTCCAGTTACTCCATCCCCTGAAGTCATACCCACATTCTCTCTCTGTCTCTGGGTCTCTCTTTCTCTCCCTTAACCCATTAACCCTTTTTGGATTTTGCTTTTCAGCTCATCCAGGTGTTCTCACCTCTCAAACGTATGGGATCCAGGGAATCCTAAACTCCAGCCATGCCAACGACTTTGCCCTTGACATTTAAGCCTAAGGGCTGGACTGAAAAGGCAGGTTTGGACTTAATGCCTGCAGCCTGCTTGTGCCCGTGACTATGTATTAGGCAGAGTGAGCTGTCTGAGCAGAGCTGCCTTTCTGCCTGTCTCAGTGCCTTCATATCCCGATTCTTCTTCAAGAATTTCAGATGTGCAACTGCAGTTTAATAAAACAAGTTACGAGAGAGGACTCAGTTTTGTTAAGGAAACCTCCCCAGTTCTCATCCCAATGACAGTCACAATCTCTTTGCCTAGGTCCTACCTGCAACGTGTCTTGTGGAAAAGGGGTACTCAGGAGAAGAAAGCAGAGACAGAGATGATATGGCTCGGGGTGGGAGTGGGAGTTCTGTGGCAAGGTCCCTCTGTTTCCATGCAACGCCCCAGGGGAAGTGTCACGAGCTTCCGGACTTCCCCTCAGTTCAAACGAACCCGGGAGTCCGAAACGAAAAGGGAGGGAGGGAGAAAGACGCTGAGCCCCTGCCCCGTCCCTCCTCCCCAAACGGCCGGTAAATCTCTCCTCCCCATGATCCCCACCGGCCGTGCGCTGTTCTGGGCCCTGTGGCTGATCCTGGGGGCCATCTCGGTGAAAGCCAGGGTCCTTGTCCAGAGCCAGCCCGGAGCGGGTTGGACTGGTGGCAGTGAAGAGGACACCATCACAGCAAGGATCCCGAGCAAGGTCTGGCCCGACATCGTGAAAACGGATGAACCAGGTTTGGTTGGGAAAACGATAAATCCAGAGGAAGAGGAAGAAGACACGCTGGCTGCCCCTGCTGCCCTTGAGCTCCTGGAAGACTCCATACCAGCATCAGAGAACGAGCGAAAAGACGGCCTGGAGGAGGGCCGGGAGCTAGATGGGGACGAGCAGCAGAAGGAAGACCAAGAAAATGACGAAGACCAGGACCGAGAACTTAACCAGAAGGAAGAGCAAAGGAAACACTCCAGAGACCCAGGGCAGGGGCAGGGTCAAACGCTGAGAATCAAGCAGGTGCAGAACCAAGAACAGGGCGAGATCCAGGAGGTAGAGGGCCAAGAGTTGCCAGAGGAGCAAGGGCGGGGAGAGGCCCCAGAGCAGAGGCAAGGGGAGGAGGCTGGAGGGTTGGAGGAACAGAGCCTGGGCCAAGAGCTGGAGCAGACTGAGGTGCAGAAACGGGTGAAGGAGCAGCAACAGCCGCTCCAGGATCAGGGGCCGGCGCAGGAGCAGCCGCAGATTCTAGAGCCCGTGGAGGGGGCGCAGCTGCCGCTCCTGCCGTTCCTGCCGCTCCCGCCGTTCCCGCCGCTCCCGCCGCCGCCGCCGCCGCCGCCCCCCCAGGAGCTGGCGCTGCCGGTGCAGGCGCCAGCGCCCACACCAGAGCAGCCAGTGCAGGAGCACTTGCTCCTCAAAGCTGCTGAGCTGCTGGATCTGAGCCTTGGGCCCGGGAAGAACGACTCGGGGTATTTCCCCAGCCTCGGTCTCCCCCTCTATGAGCCGCAGCAGCAGCAGCCGCCAGCCGAACTGGAGCTTTCCAACACAGGTCCGGTTCCTCCACCAGAGATGCACCTGGTGATGCTAGCGTGGGGCCCATGGGAATGTCACTGCCCGACTGGTACTATGAGCCGAGTTCGGGGAGGAAGGTTTTGGGGTTTCACTAGGCGTCTTCGATCTGGGGCCCTGAGTCGCCTACAGACCCAGCGCCAGCCCTGCACTTACGCCCGCTGCCACTGTAACCGGGAGAAGAAAGAATGTCCTTCAGACCACGTCTCTTGCCCCTCCACCCCTGGTGCCTGCAACCACCGTGCTTCCCTGACCCCACTGGGGAGTCCAGAAAACACCATCAACGAAACGGCATTCTGGAAACAAGTCCAAGAGGGGTTAGAAGAAGTTTGGGTAGGACTCCAGTCTCTGGTAACTAATGAGAAAAGGGTGAGCATTAGGGACGAATGAATGAATGAATGAGGCGTTTATTATTAAGCACCTGCTTAATAAGACAGTCCCTGCTCTGATTAGTTTTATATCAATATTATCGTGTGCCATTAGTCATTGAAATCAACAAATTTAGATACTAGCTAATCATTTCTGATCAAATAGCTCTTGATTATTCTTTGACCAATCTTTTTGTTGGTCATTTTGTTATCAAAATCACTGAGACTGTACAAAGTAATTATTGTACAGATTAATCTTTAATAAATGGAAACTGACTCCTTGATAATTATTAGATGTAGATGGATCAATGATTTATCCATTTGTTGGCTTGAGCAGCTCAAACAGCACCTGACTGGGTAATGATGTATTTTACACGGACTAGTATAGTTCCTTTATTTGAGGAGTAGGATGATTTTTCAGTATAAGGATTAAGTCAGGTAAATGGTACATTTATCTCTGTCACTTCCTGTTCCTATCTCCACCCCTTATTGGTTCTCTACATACCTGTAAATGTCCAGAGTATAAATTAAAGCATAAAATGAGTGGGTTCTCTTGTATTCTAAGTAGGAGTGGAAAGTTTCAAAGCCTTGTAGTTTCTCCACTACTTAAGCCCAACACACTATCTTGTAAGATGGTTGTGGGTAGTGGTGTGGTTAGAAGGCAGTATTAATAGGATGGTAGGTGGAGGAAAGTCAAGGGGAAGGGATAATATACAAATGTGATTGTAATTTCCCCCTTTCTCTTCCCTAGCTAGATAAAGAGAAGCCAGAGGTGATGGCCATGTCCAACCCCAGAGGAAGAGGAGGGGGTGTCAGCAGCCTAATCTCTTTCCCTCTTCCACTTTCACTTCTAACTTTCCACATCCCATGGTATCTTTTGTAAAGTAATAAAGGCTGTTTATAAAAAATTTTTTAAAAAACAGAACCTTTTGATCTGTTATCTCATCGAAGGGGTGGTTGGGCCAAGAAGAGGATGGAGACATACCTCCTCCCAAGAAAAGAATCAGTCATTTCTGTACAAGTTTCCTCCCCTGCTCCCTACTCCCAAGTTATAGCCTGAAATGTTGTTATTTTTTTCCCCTTATTTCCAAGGCTAGTTTGTCAATCTAACATCAAAGAAAGGGAAGAAGTAGAGAGCAGAAGAGTCAAGGAATCAAGGCCCTTCAGATGTTATCCCATCCTTTCCCCAGACTTCATTCTGTCCAGCCCCTCTCTAAGGCAGGGGAAGAGCACGATTTGGCTAGACTCATCTTTGTTCCTCACCCTCCTATACTCACCAAGTAAGCCAAGAATCTCCTAACCCTACCCACCCAGATACAACATTCCCTCTCCTCCCCCAACTCCCCCATCCCTATAAACCTCTACAAAGAAAGATTCTTCTGAAGCTTTTTGTTGGAGAATTTTTTTTATTTGAAAAAATGTATTTAACAAAGTCTGGCAGGTTTTTTTTTGTTTTTTGATAAATTAAGACTCTCAATCCCACCCCAATCACTTTGGAAGTTGGTAAAAGTGATGGGGAAGGCATAAGTGACATCAAGTGAGTTCCATAAAAGGGAAGGCCAATGGTGAGATCTCAAAAGGGAAGAGAAAAAGGAGTGTGGCCCAAGACTAAAGATGAAAACCAACAGTGTTCACAGATCCAGCTGACCAGACAGTACCTCACCCTTCCAAAACCAAGTCAATTCAATTCCCAGGCAGACTCCTAGTTTCCACTCAGCTTTCAGGGTATAACGCAGGCTACCCCTCAAAACCAACAGAAAGATGAACTAGGAGTAAGCCAGGGAATTACTGTGCCAATATCAACCATTGATCTAAAGAGAAAGTAAAAAAGTAGGAAGAACAAAGTTTTGATAAAACAAAGGCCCTTAGTCAGTGTAGATGGTGGCCAAGTGCTTATAAAGCTGGAAGAATCAGAGTCTCAGGTCACATGCCCCTGAGAGTTCCTTACTCAGGGCCTCTTTCCTGCCATGAGGGTGACTATAGAGCCAGAGAACCCCTTTCCTTGGTTGAGTGGAGGGTCAGGTTTAGGTTTGGCTTACACTTTCCTCAATCTAGTTCCCTACACCTCTGGAAAGGGAAGAAAGTAGATAGACTGGAGGTATCAAGACAGCCACTGCTTTGCCGTCACACCACACTGGCCCCTTTTGTCAGATGGGGAGCTGCTCAGAATTCATCCTAACCCTTACCTGGGCCTGCTATTGCACAGGAGAACAATATGGAGTTTTCACCACTGCACTGGTCCTTCCCTTCCCAGGGTACTCTACTAAGGTCTTAGTCCTCTGGGGCCTCTCTTTCAATTAGCAAGAATGACATTACACAAACATACACCTAGCACAGTAACATTAGATACACACACACAGATAGTAAAATAAAGTTGCATGGCTTGGAAAGGTGTAGAATCTTGCTAACCCTGGCTATAAAAGACCCCATGTCTGTCCACAGCCCAGCTGCAGAGACTCTAAGATGGGCCAGAACTTGAGGAAGAAAATCGATTGGGAAGAAAAACACACATTCTCAAACCTCAAATCTACTAGGATTTATACTCTGAGCAGAACCCTGCCCCCAAACAACCATATTCATTGTGAGGTTTCCACCTACAAATTCAAAGGTAGCCCTTTATCTTTCTCCTAGGATGGTCAGGACGTCCTCCCTGAGGTATAACTTCCTTCTGTAGTCCCAGGTCCCACAACCTTTTTTCCATTTTCTCCCTCACCTGTTCCAGCAGGGGAGGTCAATGGAGGTCAAGCCTGATCCTGAGGATCTGACAGAAGGACAAATGTCTAGCACACAGGCAGTTTCTCCCAATTCCCAACCCCGAGACAGATGTAGTGGGAATTGTGATGGTTCCTGGCATGGTTGGGGAGTAATTTAGAGAACTGGTCTTAAATTAACTTTTTAATTAAAAAAAAAAAGTTGGGGAGGGAGAGGGGATAATTGGTGGGAGATACTAATGCTATAGAAACCAGGGTTAAAAGGCCCTAGGTATTCAGAGATAGATGCTGAAATGCCGTGAGCTGAGGAGCTAGAGTCCAAAGGGGGAAAATGAGAGAAGTTGGTGGTTGTCTTCTCCAGCCCCTTGCCTGAAATTTGCTTTCAGTCCAGGAAGAGAACGGGAGAGGTTGTGGATGTAGGTAGCAATCAACAAAGCTGGCCTTAGCTTTGGCAATGCAACCCATATACCCCAAGAAGAGGATTCCTAAATTAGGGGTCCAAGTAAAGAGCAGCCCAGGGCCCAGACCATCATTAAGGAACCTAGAATTCACCCTTGGTTCCTCCCAGGGGTGGCTGTGAAGGCTCCTATCTCAGGTCAGTTGGGTATCCAAGGATAGAGCTGGCTAGCCAGTGGTCATTTGGTCAGTCCTGCTGCCTTGACCCCATCTCCAGGAGGGGCTTGACCAAGGTGGTACAGTGGAGAGTCCAGTCTCCCAAGCCCTTCTAGACACTGATAGGGAGGGAAGACAGAGGGGAAGATCCTGGGGTCATTGGTTCAGGAAGGGGCAGCATTTCTTCTTAGCTGAGCACAGGACTGGGGACTCCAAGATGGTAAAACCTGAATAGGAAAAGAATGGAATGGTCAGGCTTAAAGTAGACCAAAGACCTAGGAGGAAGGGAAAGACCGTCATTGTGGCTATTTCCAACATAGTGGAGCTTAATGAATGTTGGAACTGAGTAGACTATATGTCTGATGATTTTGCTTTCTGAATTTCTGCCTCTTTCAGTCTCCACATTGCTGTCGCTTGCTTGTGTTTCTTTTAATCACCCTTCTCCTAGCTGCTGGACTTCTCTCACCATGGGACTTCATCCACATGTTTTCCTCTCCCGTTAGCTAGAGGATGGAGTAGGTGCTGGGGCAGGGTTTCTTTCTCCTTCACTCACCATCTCCCTTAGAACTATAAGCCCCTGGAGCTACTCCACGGCCTGTCCCGGTTTCCCTTGGATCTCATTTGCTCTTGTACAGCACCTGTCTGTGAGAAAAAGGCATCTTAGATAATTCTATTAACTCTTCTGTGCCTCAACTCCCCACACACATAGTTATTTTGCCTGGAAAGGAGATACCAAGCTTTACTTGTTATTTTATTCCTAGGTCTCCTTAACTATGAAGTCAGATATCACTCAGATATCACTGCCTTGCCTCCAGCTATAAATCTCAGCCCCTTTTCTCTTATTCTGTCCTTCCTAAGTATGAAATGTAAGCAGGTATTCCTAATAACATTCTGCACTTGTATAACTTTTTTTTGATACCCATTTTATTTGACTTTCAAAACCTTGTTTTTGAAATAGACTTTGGGGACTTCCATTTCACAGCCCCTGGGCAACAGCCTCATTCTTCAGTACAAGGGAACAGTTCCTGATTAGGCCCCCATTCCAAACCTTACACTCTTCTCTTATTTACCATGGATAGTCCATCTCCAGCTCCCATCTCTCCAGAGCCAATGTGTGTTAGATGAACAAAATTCATAGGCTCTCCAATCATGGTCCTGTCAATCCGCCTTCTCTTCTTCTTCTGCTGAGAAAGGTTGGAGTGATTAAGAGTAAAGACTGTCTGTCAAGTCAGAGCTGGGAAAGAGGGACAAGATACTAGAACCCTCTAGTGAGGAAAGACCCTTTCATCAATAAGACCACAGGAGAGAGGGGCAGACAAATGTACTAGGGAAAGGGACAAGAACTGGGCAGACAGTAAGATGAAAGAAAAAGACCTGGGGCAGTGGTCTATAGAAGAGATGCTGAATCAGCTGAGGTCACTCTGGTCAATGAGGGAACAATGTGGGTGGCTACCTAACACTGCCCCTCCCTGTCCGCCCAGCACTGGCAGGCATTTTTTAGCTTTGCTTCATGCATTATCTGCCTGAGATACTATCCTGGCAGAAAAGAAACAGTGTGCCTCCAAAAAGACAAAACCCAGCAGGTGTGTTATCCATAAGGTATAAGGTATGTTACTTCTTAAGGGGGGGGGGGGCTGTGGGAGGGGGCAGGGGGAGAGACTCACCGGCTGGGGTTTCTCTACCACGCAGCAGCCCAGTTTGTGCCAAAACTCACTCATGTTCCCTGATGGTTCCAGTTTTGTCCCCCTGCCCGAGGCCCCAGAGGGCTCCTTTTCTGGTCCCTTGGTCCTCCTTCTTTGGAGACCACCTCTTCCCCCTTATTCTCCTCTGGGGATTGACAAACAATTGGAATGAGTCAGATGGACTTGAGAAGGTAGACTCCTAAGAACCTTCAACTAGTCAGTTCCTCAGACCATGGGAGACTAGGAAGAGAAGAGAGTAGAATGGATGAGGCAGAAAGTTGTATCTTCCTCAAAACTCGGAGACCTGGAAAAGAGAAGGAGGTGAAGTCAAGGTCAGTAAGTACATCTCTCCCCTTAAGGACCCCTTTCCCCAATGTCAAAAGCATCTTCCCAACCTCCTCCTCCTGCCCCCTCCCCCC
>NW_027185798.1:31672924-31707236 GCF_028583685.1 Petaurus breviceps papuanus | reverse complement strand
CTCTCCCGGGAAGCTGAGTGGACAGAGGTAGATGGGGGGGAAGGGGGTGGTGGCAGAGGGAACAAGGATTCTTCTGTTCCTCCTTCCAGGGACCTGGCCAGAGCTGGGGGGAAGGGAGAGTGTGTATGGGACTTGGCACCAACGGTCGAATGATGCTAAGAAGTGACCAGGAAATTCCGTTCTTCAAGACTTTAGAATCTTTAGGCTGTTGAGGTTCAAAGGAGAAACCTCATGACCCTGCCTATCCCCGCCCCTGTCCCCACCTCCCCTCCAGCCCAGGTGGCCATCTTGAGTGGAAGTGGGGCTATGGGGAGGTCAGACCTGGGTGACTGTGGTGGGGGGAAGGGGAACAACACCAGAGCAGAAAAGGAAGCAGGCAGTCAGCTAAAGCTAGGGCAGCTAGCAAAGGGTGGGCCTCGGGAGAGAATGGAGCCCAAGGCTGGAGAGCTCCAGAGGCGGAGTCTCTAGGCTTTCCCAGCCATACATGGAAAGGGGGGGAGTGGCTGAGAACCCAGTCAGAAGGCTGGGGGTTCGATTCTAGGAGGGGACTTCCAGATAGTCAAGGAGACCTTCAACTTCTCGCTTGTTCTCGAAGAGAAAAAGTGAAACATAGAAACAAGACAACGTATTCTGCTCAAGGTCACAGGCACTAAGGATCATAAGCGAGAAATTTCTCTCTTTCACGTGAAAGGAAAAAGCTGTGGCCGCCCAGCCAACTTTTCTCCTAGGAAATCAAGACCCAAGGTGGTTTTGCCCTCTAGTTCCCAGGCCTCGAGATCCTCAGCCCGGGCTTGATGGGCTAGAGATTTTATGGGAAAAGAAACCTAGAGGGAGGCAGGAGGTGCTCTGTTCCCTGGTCCTACATTGGCCCCAAACCGGTTTTCCCGGTCCCACGGGCCTCCCAGCACCCGGCCTCCGGCTCGCTGCCGCTGCCTGACAAGCCTTCACAAGAAGCAGCTGGAGAGAAAGAGAAAGGAAAAGGGGGGAGAGAAAGGGGAAGCTCTGGCTCTGGGTACAACACCTCGGCCTCTTCCTGGAAAGGCCCTAGGATAAGGAGGGGGTGAAGGGCCAAGTAAAGGGGACAGGACCCCAGGTTTTCAGCCAACTGGCAGGCTCAAGCAAGACCCAGCCTCCCCAGTACTTGGAGTCTGGGGGTCGGTGGCAGCACTGTACCCCACCCCAGGCCTCCTGGAGGGACCCCCCAAATAAACACGGAGTCCTGCAGTTCCCGAGCTCCATTCCCACCCCCTAGCCCCAGACTCCCAGAAGCCTTTCTCAGGGACCTTCTCTTTTCTGTAAGCCTCTCAACTGGCCTGCGGCTTGAAACTTGTAGGCGGAAGTGCACCATCCCCGTCCTCAGCGGCTGCCCCCCTCTACCTTGCTCAGCCTTTATCCGAGCTTCCCCCACCCAGGTCCCTGATCTAAATCTCCCACGCTGTAGACCATTCTTGGTTGGGCTCGGGGGGGGGGGGGCCCCCCCCCCCCCCCCTTTTGCCCCCTTTTCCCCCCGGCCCCCCCCCCCGTGCCCCTTCTCAATCTCCCACGCTGTTGAAACTTCTTGGGTGGGGGGGGGGGGGGGGGGGTCCCTCCCCACCCCCACTTCTTCCACCTTTACTCCCCAGTGCCCCCTGCTCCGGTCCTTCGGTTGCTCTCATTGTAAGCAAACAACTGCACCTAGGTCTGGAGAGTTCTTCTGGGGAAAGCCAATTAAATGGGGGGTTTCCTCCTCAGCCCCTGCCACCTCGAAGCCCTCCAGTCTCAGACTCTCTTTCCACCAGCATCCGGTGGCCCTCCTTCCCACCCCTCCCTGCGCAGAGTGGACAAAAGACCAGAGATGGCCAAGTCCCGACTCTCTGACCTGCCTCTCCCGGGGACTGCAATGTCTGCTGGCGAGATTGAGGGGCTTCTGGGCTCCAGCTCCGGGTCCTCTCGTCAGGGAGTTCAAGGTTTTCTCTTCTAGGCAGTGTGGGGGAACTGAGGGCGGGCCTGGAGAGAGGTGGGGCTGCCTGATGGCGGAAACGGTAGCAACTCGATTACGAAATCCGCCTTTCTCCAGCCAGGCCCGCAGCTCCCACTCTGGACGGACTGGGGAATGCACGGCTGAGAGCTGAGGGGGCCGCTCTGGGGGCCAGCCCACCCAGCTGTGGAAGCCAGAGGGCAAGAGAGCCCAGGTGGGCCTGCTTCTGTGCCCTCCTGCCCGGGTGGGGGGAGGAGAAAGTGGTGATTCCCTGAGTCACACGTAGCTGTTTGCTCTTCGCTGAAGGTCAAAAGGAACATTTCTGCCCCTTCTGCGAGCAGATTAACCATTAGTGACATTAGACTTCACGGATCACAGACCTACCTACTCCCTCTGCGTCTCCTCTCCAAGGAGTCTCCTCTCGTGTGCCCTTTCTCAAGAGGGATGGGGCATAGATCTCTTTTTGGATGGTCCTCCCAGCTTGGGTTTGTGTGAGAAGGGGATTCTGAGAGAGGACAATGTTGAAAAGGAGTCAAGGATTTCTCTGATTCTCAAAGCAGTTCCTTAAAGTTGGGGGAGGGAAAGACACACTTTTTACCCTCTATTCCTGCTGGCAAGGTAGACATTTTAACTCATAAACCTAAAAATAAATCAAAGAATAAGAAACTGGTTACTCATGCACTATTAGCAGCAGTTTGGGAGAAATGGGAGTTAATTAACATATTGTGACTGGACCTCCAGCAGGCCTATCTTCTTTCTTCCCCTAGAGAGGATAGGCCCTAGAATCATTGAGAATTAGCAGAGTCAGAGGCTCAGGCAGGGAGGGGGAGGGGAGCGGGGGAGTCCTTCCGCCCCTTTAGGAGGGGCTGCATTGCAGGGGGAGACGGCTTAGACCGTGAGACAGACTCAGTCAGAGAGAGAAAGGCGTGAAAGCAAGGCAGAAAAAGCTTCAACCGCAACCTTCTCTTTATCCATCAGCCCCAAGCCTCCTGAAGCCTGACACATCCGTGGAAGCCACAAACTTGGTGACTGGTAAGCTGAGCTGAGGGAGAATGGTAGTTAGGGTTAATAAAGATGCAGCTTGTTTTGCAGGGATGGACCATGGGTTGGACAGGAGATTCACCGGGAGGACAGAAAAGGCAAAAAAAAGGGGAGTTCTAAATAATAGATGGTCAATTGATAGAATCGATCTATCATATTTATTCATGTATTTATTTTCACATCTATTTGCATATTTCCTGCTATAGAGAGGTATATTTACCTATATATTTAATAACCTTTCCAAATCTTATTTCTAGTTATTTTTGTATGTATATACACTCTTTTCCTACAATGTATCTTAAATATGTAATATTTCTAGGTTGATATGTTCATCTTTCAGTCTATTGATACATCTTTATTATTACTCATCTATTTTCCTCATTAAAAAAAAATCCTTTCAGTATTTCTCTGATGTGTCTACCCTCTCCATGAAATCATCCTTCACCCTTGGAAGGATTTATAGGAGGTATGTAGGAACAGCTTCCAGTTCTCTGGACATCAGTCTTCCCTTGTCTTAACCTTTCTCTATAGAGGAGAGGCTGGAGTAGGGAAGGTGAGGCCTTCTGTGGTGAGGAGCTGTCCTACAATATCATTTGAATTCAATGCAGTTTACAAGAGCAGGGAAAGGGAGCCAATTTCTGGAGGATTGTGTGTTTGCAGCTTAAAGGACTGGAGGTAAAGGTCCAGTAAAAAGGGTTGGGGACAGGATATGGGGTATTTATAATAGAAGGGCTTCCATTACTTTTCATTCATGAGTAATGTCATGACACAGACCCTGTGAGGTGAAGTAAGATACACATAAGGTCTTAAGAAGGTTTGATGTAACCAAGTCTTTGTGTGGCTATGAATGGGTGTGTCTCTGTCTTTGCATTTCTGTATTCCTATATCTCTTCTCTCTGAATATCTGATAATCTTTATCAACACGTGAAATTATCCAGATAACTGAGGGCAAAATATGCTTTTGCTTGAAATTCTAGATAACTGAAAATGAAAGCTATAGTTTCTGTCTAAGCTTAGGGTATAAGCTTAGGGTATAAGGGTATTTGGTGGAGTAAGGAAAGGCTTTTTTTTTTTTTACCAGATTTTGTTTAGAATGGAATTTTGCATGGAATTAAAATGTATACCTTTGTTATGAAGAGCGTTTTAAACATCAGTCATTCAGATAAATTTTATATGTAGACCTAGTTCATTTCTCTGTTGTAAATTACTGCCTATTTATTTAGATCTTTGTATCTGTCTCTATCTCTGTATGAGCTTCTGGGTTAATGACATATCTAGATTTAGATCCTAAGCAAATATTTTATAAAAAGATATTTTGCCTGACTTAATTGCAAAAAATAAAATAGATTTACTGCTCTGCCTCCCATGTAAGGACTACTCAGTCAGCCTTTATTTACATCAGAGCAACAGAAAATGGAGGCAGCTCTTAGGATCTATTTCTTGCTCTTTATGGTCTTTTACATTTTCCCCGTGTATTTATACCCCATGGATAATATTTTAACACTCAGAAAATTGTTAAGTAGATATTTCTTGCAAATTTAGAGGATGTCACTAGGGTTTATAAAAGCAGAGAGCTTACATTATCTTATAAGTGATCAATAAATATGAAGAATCCTATTAGCTTAGTGCTGTATTAGGTTTTGTAGGAGATATAAGAACAGTACAAATTATCAATCCTGTCTTCAAGAAAGCATTGTAACACAGCCCTTGGAAAATATGTACTGCGGGGAAGGCCGTTTGCTGAACCTGGTACCGCTGTTTTGCTTTCTGGGGGTATTTCTTGGGACCTCTTAGCCCCAAGCCTTTGCATGGTTAAATATATGGAAAGCATCTCTTTTTGTACATGTACATATATTTTTTGCAAATATTTTTGAGGTGGAGCAGAGCTGAATATCCCAGGATGATGACCTCACCTTTCCCACATACTTCCCCCACACTATGCCAGCCCTCCCAGCCTCACCCTCCCTTTCTTCTAAGCAACTTCCATGCTGACTAATGCTCAGCTTGTAGGGTGTATTTTAGAGTTCATGCCTAGCTAAAAAGAGAAAGAGCAACAAAGATCAGTTAACATTAAAAATCCCTTCCAGCCTTCAAGACTTCCATAGCCCTGTTCTAGCAAAGGACTTTCCCTTTAAGACTCCAGTACAGAAATTTCACATTATTCAGGGAAATTTTTGTACTATGTAGGACAGAGGCAAAGACATACAGGTCCAGCATGGTGGTGGGAACTAGTGCAGGGAATTATTTTCTACAGCTTAGGAGGCCTTTCTTCTCAGGGATAGGGTTGAGTCTTCTTGTCCCTTCTGGACATTCTAGTCAATACCTTATACCTCCACTGCAGTTTCCCTTTTTGGTTGCCAGGATTGTACAAAGATATAGAGGTTTTTTCTGCCTGGCAGTAGTGTGTGGGTGGGATGAGTTTGGTTAGGGAGGAGTGATAGGAATTCAATCAGTTTGTCAAAAACTCCATTTAATAACTGAATTCTGCCTTCAGTTATTACTTGAAATAAGGGCAAAAGAAATAATAAGCAGTCAACAAGGCACTAGGGTTCAGCTTTTGTGTATAGGAGGGCAAAGCCAGAAAACTGGACCAGGTATTTAGGCCTGACAGATTTAGGATGTTAATCTACAGGTGCACCTTTAAATTGAAAAGTCATTTAACATCATGGATTAACCTTTGTATGCTGAACTCTGTACAATTGTTAAAAGAAAATAGGTTTGTATCTTGCTCTAAGAAAAAGTCAGAGCTAAATGGAGATACATATTTTAAAAAAATTTTAAAAGGCATGAGGCCTACGCAATGCAATTAATTATATATATTACATTCCACATATGTAATATAGAACTAATTCCATATATCTTATTCTACACATATAATATAGAACTAACTCTATATATTGTATTCTACATATGATATAGAAAAATTCTATATGTGATATAGTCTATAATACTTCTATATTCTTATAGCATTCTATACATGGGTTCTGGGGAAATGATGGAAGGATAGGTATGGAGTTGATCAAAGTTAATTAAAGGCTTCCTGAAGGAGTTGATTCTATCATAGAATTTAGAAAGGAAGAAGGAGCAAAGAGAATGGTAGAGAGGTGGAGGGAAGCCTTTTCAAGACCATGAGGAAAAATGGTGACAATAATCTGTCAGAAGTGTAAAGTTTGTGGAGAGAGGGACCAGAGTATAGAGTTGAATAAGGCTATAAGGGAACTATTCTAAGATGGTTCACTTAGAACAGCAGTTAAAGGCAAAGGATGAAAAGGAGGATTATTGAAGTCCTTGGATTGGATGGGTGGAGCACAGGAGCTGTTACTGCATGTCTCTGAGCAGGGGAGGGACAGGAAAACAGGCTAGGAGCATTATGGAGACTCTTTGCAGTATGTATACTAATTGATGATTCCTTCCCAGGGAGCCATGAGGGACCCTGTGAGCAGCCAATATAGCTCCTTCCTTTTCTGGAGGATGCCCATTCCTGAACTGGACCTGTCCGAGTTGGAGGGCCTCGGTCTGCTGGACATGTCCACTTATAAGACTCGAGGCAACAACAGTGGAAAACTGTCTGAGGAGGAGCGAAGTGAAGCTGGGCAGAAGAATTGTCCTGAAGGCGATGCCCTCCTCGAGTACAGCACCTTCAACTTTTGGAGAGCCCCTATTGCCAGCATCCACTCCTTTGAGTTGGACTTGATTTAAGGCTAAAATCTTTCTCCCTATCACCATTTATGTATTTTTCCTTTTCTTTGGGCCCTTCCTTGCTCCCTATCTATACTTCTTTTTAGCCTGCTTTCCCCCCTTCATTGTGTTGAGGTGGTGCTAAAAGAATCTGCCATGGAATGGCTATTTATTTATTGTTATTTATTTTCCTCTGCATTGTACCCCCATAGGCACCCCCCTTCCCTACCAAGTCCTTCAAATCACTTTGGAAGAGGTATGGTTCTTCAAACAAAAGATCGTAGGTACCCAAATCCTTTTACTCCTGAGACTAGCTTTAGAAAACAAGCCTGATTGGGGGGTAGGCCCAAACCAACCTGCCTCAGAGTCAAGGAGCAGTATAGTGGTGAGAGATGTAGTTAATTGAGTCTTGACCCCACTGTTATCAGCTTTATAGAGTTTATCAGCCTTTCCATCTCTACCCCAAGGTCAACTAACATGGGTGGCTTTCTCAATAATCATAGAAAATTCTGGGATTTTTATTTGGGACTGCCTGCTATAAAAAGGTAAAGCCTGTTTCAAATAATAAAGTAACCAAGTGTCTTTCGAGACAGAGAAGGGAAGAAGACTTAGCCCTGAGGCAACAGATGGTTGAAAGATGGAGCCAAGTGAAAATAGTTAAACAAATTCTGAAATAATTGAAGCCCTTCCATCCCTTTATTGGAGTTATTTTCTTTCCTCCTCAAGCTTTATTCTTAATTGAAGGTCATGGGTAGGGATACAGAAAATTCACTAAGAAAAAAAAACACTCAAATCTTAGCTTTTAACATGTTATTTTTGCTGTTTATGACAGTCCCACATTGTTGGGAGCCACTTGTTCTGAGCTCCATCCCATGACCTGCAGTCTCAAAGGACCTCAATTTCAATCCCTTTGGAAATTACCAGCCCAGCAGTCTCTAATGGTTCAGGTACCTTGAGGGCATAAAATAAGATGATCAATACCTTCTTCACATCCTGACACTCTACCACACTATCTTTGAGAATTCTCTACTCTTTCCCCCAGTTACTGCTGCCCACTTGTGCTGACATTTCCTCACACTCATCTAATAAAGCTGTTTAATCCCACATCTGAACTTCATGTTACCTTCTCTTTGTTTATAAGGAAGCAGCCCGTGTCTGAGGATTTTGTTTCCTAGTTGTAGGGTTTCATTCATTTTAGCCTTATCTCTTTGGGTGGGTGGTTAAAATAAACACCCTTTCACTAAAAAAGGTGATGGTTCAAGCATATGATGAGGGAAATGATGAAAAGTCTAGTTTAGAGAAGTAATGGGGGTGGGGGGGTGGCTAGGTGTCGCAGTGAATAGAGCACCGGCCCTGGAGTTAGGAGGACCTTAGTTCAAATTAGAGCTCAGGCACTTAACACTAACTAGTCATGTGACCTTGGGCAAGTCACTTAACCCCAATTGCTCTGCCTTCCCCCCTCCAAAAATCGAAAAAAAAATTAATTTGGTTTGCTTCAATTTCGTGTGCCGGTTTGTTCCGAATCTCTCCCATTTCCCATCACCTGCAAGGCTTAGGTGCAAAGGCTTCTAATTAGATGTAGAGCAAAAGGGATCATCCCATGTGATCCCCTATTTTACAGATAAGGAAAGGAGCCCAGACAAGGGACGTCACAAAGCTTTTGAGTGACATCTACTACACCAAGCTCTTACCAGACCCCTCAGCTCTTGTGTCCGACTTGCCCCTCCCCCATCCACTTCATCTCAAGGTGACCATCATTTGGCAGGTATTACTATGAAGTGGTAAGTGTCATCAGGACACTTCGGAAAGAGAAGGGAAAGGAGCTGAAGTAAACCGCAACAAATGTACAATTTGGTTAGAGCAAGAAAGCTAGAATTCAAGTCACAGTTCATTAAGCTCCCTGAAGGCACCACAAAGGAGCTCCAGGAATTCAAAGGGAAATCACTTCCCAATGGGAAGATGCACGTTTTTGATGACCAAAGGTTAAGATGATTCCCTCCACTTGGGGCATTCAAGACAAGGCGTGGGGGCTTAAGGAGCGCACAATGGTATCAATGCCACGTCCGAGGAGGCCTGAAACCCCCCACATGCGCGCTGTGATAACGTAATCGGACACTTAAGGCTGCTGGGACTTCTCAAGAATCGTATCTTGTGAGGGAAAAAAATCACCCTAAGTCGGATAAATAAATTTGCTGGACCCCGGAATCCTTCACCCCGCCTGCCCCTGGTCGGCCCTCTGGGAGGCCGTCAAACGTACTTAATTCTCCCCCCCCCTTCTCCCCTCCCCCATTAGAATGGAAGCTGCAGGCGGGCAGGAAATGTCTCCAGCGCGCACACAGCAGGTGATTAATAAAAGCTAGTCGCCTTTCGTATTAACGCCTCGGGGAAAAAAAAGCAATCATTTCCACTCATGGGGTCAAGGGCACGTTCTTGCGTGCTCCGAGTGGAAGGAGCGGGAATGACCTCCGAGGGCCGCGGACGCGACCGCGTGACCCCAGCGTCACAAACGTCCCTCGAACCCACGCCCTGTCCAGAGGCTGAGACCTCAGAACCGCGGTTCCGTGGGGCCCCGGGGCTGAGACCCCCACTTGGCGACCGCGGCCCTGGAGGAGTTTCTCCTCACGGTTTTCTCCCGTTCTTGGCGCCAAAAAAAAAAAAAAAAAAAAAACCCGGCCAGGCCCCGCCTCTTGCCGGGACTTTGCCGTAAAACTCCGCAGCGCTAAAATAGTCCCATTCACCCCGACTTCAGGAAATGTCTGTCGCCCTCAGTAGGCACCGGGACTCGGAGAATGAGCCTCCGAGGCCCCGCGACCCTCTCTTCGGCGGGGACGGGGATGTCTTTAATCGTTTCCCACGAAGGATTCCTCCGCCGGAGGTAATCCTAGGCGGCCCAAGAACTTCCGGGTCCGCCATTTTGTCTCCATTTCTCCACGAGGGGGGGTTAAAGGCCCCCCCATATGCATTCATGAAAAAGCCTAAAAAAGTAGCTACAGCCGACGGGGCGTCCGACTCGGGGAAAAAGGGCACCAAACTGGCGGGCGCGGAGGGAGCGGAGCCGGCGGCGCCCCCCACGCAGCGGTAAGTTCCCAGGGAGGGGTGGGGAAGGGAGCTGGGCTGGGGGGGCGACCCGCGGCCCCCTCCCGCCTCCTCCTGCGCGGCCCGGGAAGCCGAGGGCTTGAGCGCGGCCGCGGGAGCCGGAGCGGCGGGGGGAGCCCTAGGAGGGGGCCCGGAGGAAGGAGATGGAGTCGGGAGGAAGGGGAGGGGTCTGGGAGAGGGCGGGGAGCACCGGGGCCGGTGCCCAGGCTCGGCCGCGGGGGGCGCCGGCGAGGCCGCCAGGGCGCCCCACGTGTGCGCCCCGCGATCGCGAGGCGTCGGCCCCTGGCTCAGGCACGGGATGGGGGGGAGGGTCGCGGCGTCCCCGGGGCTAGGACCCGTCCTCCCTGCACCGGGGTCGCGGGGGCTCGTTCGACCCCCTCTCGGCGCCCCTGCCCAGACCCTCGTCTCCCCCAGGGCATCTTTTATTTAAGAGCGTGCTGGTGCCCAGATCCTCTGCGGCCACGCGGCGCCGTCCCACTTCATTTCATGCATCCTGCAGATTCCGTGGTGTGGGGGTCAGCCCAGTGTAGCCGTGAGGGAGACATCACCTGACGAAGTGCTCTCTTTTTTTTTGGAGGGGGGAAGGGCACGGCAGTTGGGTTTAAGTGACTTGCCCAAGGTCACACATTGCTAGGCCCAAGTGTCTGAGGCCGCATTTGAACTCCTGTCTCCAGGGCCGGTGCGCCATTCGCCGCACCACGCAGCCGCCCCTAAAGCGCTGTCATCTTACAAGTACCATTCGTTTCTGTCCTTAGGGTTGGGGGATTAGAGCTATCCGGGCGTAGTGAGACCGTGCTAGGTCCCGGCCAGCCCCTGCCCGGCCTCTGCCCTTGAGATGATCGGGTGGGGTCGCCCCCGCCCCTGGCAGAAGGCGGGATCATGAAGACTCTCGATCAGACCACGCCCAGACCTGGCCTGGTGGGGTTTTCTTTTTCCAGATGTGCTGGGATGCGGGGCCCTTGTGCCCGTGCTTTGGAGTAATTCCTGTTTACTCTCTGTAGCTGCCCCCTCCCAGCACAGACCGATGGAGGGCTGGTTCATTCCCCCTAGTCCGGGGAGCAGTTACTGTAGGGGGCAAGGTGTGTGCAGCTTGTAGCGTAGTCGTAGCTTGAGTAGTTAAATGGAGGTTTTGACGGGCAGACACTTGAAAAGCTGCATTTGATTTTTAACTAGTAGGCAAAAACACTAAGCAAAGCCTCCTTTGTGCCATTAGGGAGGCAGCAGCAGGGAAAGTGCAACATTTGGACCCTGGGGGACCTGGGTCGGAACACTTTGTCCTCCAGTTAGACAATGGCAGTGCCACTTAGCCTCTCTTAGACTTAGTTTCTTGATCTGTAAATTGGGGGTACTGCTGTCCTAAAGAAAGTTGATTTTTTTTATTTATCCGATTTATTCCCTTTTGAGAATTAAAATATCCTTGGAAGATAGGGGTCACGATAATCTTATTATGTAAATGGAGAAATTGAGTCCTGGTCTAAGATAGAGATCAGTACTCGCCTTGTCTAGTCCTGTGCTTGAAGAGAGGGACCCAGATTAAATTGGTTTGATTTAGAAACCGTTGGTGCTATTTCATTGTGCTTCACTCTGATCCCAGGGCCCTCCAGTGTTCATAAAATACTGGTTTCTAACATGAGCTCCTTAATTTCATCAAGCAGTGGTTTGTAATAGGAGGTTTTTACAGTCATGCATCCTCCATGCCCTCTGGAGATGCTCTGTATACGGGTGTCCCTAAAGACTTAGTGCAGTTTTAAATTATTAAAGCCTAGGACTGCACTAAGACTTTTGGGACACCCTGTATAATGTGCACAATACTTTGTATTGTGTTTCCTGAAATAATGTTTGGCACAGAGTTCATTTCACAGCGGTGGCATGCTGCTTTATTAACTGACACTCAGGACAAAAAAAATGGACTTGGAGTAATTTCTTTGTAGTGCTTTGTATTTCCCAGAGCATTTTTTTGAAGGATTGTTGGTTAGGATTTGTGCATCAACTAGA
Source organism: Petaurus breviceps papuanus (assembly GCF_028583685.1). NCBI lineage: Eukaryota > Metazoa > Chordata > Mammalia > Diprotodontia > Petauridae > Petaurus > Petaurus breviceps. The sequence continues at coordinate 31,695,469 of NW_027185798.1, read as the reverse complement.
GAACTCATTACTTGTGTCCCATAAGATAGAAATCAGAAGGTAATTGCTAATAGGTCAGTCAAGAGTCTTTTAGAAAGCATTTTCATTAACACTATTGTTTTGGGGGTTACAGCTTCCTGAAAATACTTGTTCCTATGCATAAAGATGTCTTTGGTGGATCTGGGAAAGAGGTTGCTAGAAGCAGCAAGAGAAGGACAAGATGATGAAGTGAGGACTTTGATGGCCAACGGTGCCCCTTTTACTACAGATTGGGTAAGTTTAAGGGAGAGAACATCTTTCTAAGCTACCTGAAGCAGAGACTGTTTACCATCAAGGGAAGTAAGGAAAGGAATGAATCCTAGCATGGAAAGAGACCCCAGAAGTCCAACCCTTACATGAGACAGAGTCAAGACCCCTAGTGATGGGATAACTCACCACCTACCAAGACTGTTCATTCTGTTTTTGGACAGCAGTAGTTGTTAGGAAGTTTTATTTTATGTTCAGCCAAAATCTGCTGCCCATAACCCCTGCCTCTTGCACCCATTTGGCCCTTCAGCATGAAACAACACAGGATAAGGCAATTGCTGAATCCTGAGGATATCCATGGGGAGTGAGCGGGACAAAGACAGAGTGTGGCCTGCATTCTGTGTTTGTGGTGATCTGTGACTCAGAGAGGAGGAAGCAGTATTTCAGCGGACTCTTCCTACCTGGAGACCCTTTTGGGGGGCTTTATTCTCACTGTGCCAGGTTTTGTGCCTTTTGTTACACCTTGAAGACATGATTAGTGTGCTATTTTTTACTCCAATTTTTCACATTGGATCTTATGGATATATTGGTGGTAGTTGGAATATGTATGTTTCTGAAATATTTTTTGAGTGTGTCTTCTAAAGGTTTAATTTTCTCTTGGGTAAATATTTGGGTTTACTAGCAGGGCAGCTAGATGGCATGGTGGATAGAGCACTGGGTCTGTAGTCAGGAATACCTGAATTCAAATATGTGAGGACATACCTACTAGCTGTGTGACCCTGAGCAAGTCACTTAACACTGTTTGCCTCAGTTTCCTCATCAGATAAGCTGGAGAAGGAAATGGCAATCTATGCCAGTATCTTTGCCAAGAAAACGCTAAATGGGGTAGTGAAGAGTAAGACACGACTGAAACACTAAAATGACTGAACAACGGTACTTGGGTTGGAAGCATCTGTAATTTTCTGATATCAACAGAATCAGTACAGTGAGAATGATTTCTTAAAACAATAAACCTCTTGGTGCTCTTTTCAACATTGTATTCTGGTTGATAGGAATTTTCTAGCCTTTTCAATTTCCTTTGTCAAATCTTTTAACCGTCAAAGAGAAAACTGTAATGTCCTGAGACTTAAAAGTCAGTTTGGGGAGCAGAGATCCAGGTTATATAATATTTTTGAGCTTGAGGTTCCTCAGACTTTCTTGGTTTTAACTGGTTGGTGAAGAAGCGTATTTCATAGCCTTAGGGCCAGCTGCTCTTGCGTGAGAGAGGATGAACAAAAAGAAAACCTGTGAAGTGAACACTTCTGTAAATAGATCTGGGAAAGAGCAATGTGAATGAAACCCAGTTATGCATAGCACCAGGAGAATGAAAATGTGAAATGCTGAGAGTGAGCTAAAGGAGCTTAAAATAGCCAGCACTAGACTTTGAGGAGCAGCCTCTGCTACATTTCAGAGCCGAGTATTGATAATTCAAGTAGGATCTGGCTGTAGATGAGAAATAATTGGGGTTTTGCCATTGACAGGTCATCACCAATACCATTCTGCTGCACACTCCTGCCCATGCTTGTAGACCCATTAACCCCATTTTGTGTTGTATCCACAGGTCCACTACTTTACACAAAGTTATTTCTATTAAAGATGCATTATAGGACTTTTGCATGTAACTTGCTAGTCCCCATTTCTCTCTTCTAATTCTTTTACCAATTCATATTCCTCATCTCCTTTCAAACACTGCACAATGGTCAGTTCTTCCTGGATTTTATTCTACCTGGTGGTTCAATTTTTTATTTGTTTTTTTTTTATCTGACTAATCTCTTTTGTTTAACCACCTTCATTTCTGAATATAGCCCTTCCCCAGCAAGACATTAACAAGGAATAAAAGAAAAACAAGAAACAGTTCCAATTTAACTAACATATCAGTCGGATCTGATAGTATTTGTGATGTCCATATCAATAATCCTCTACCTCTGCAGAGAAGGGCTGACTGGTTTTACTGTTTCACTTAAAACATACTTGGGTAATTAGCTGGCAATGTATTAGTTTATCACATTTACTGATGGGCTGCTGAGAAAATGATGGAAGAGATTTCCAGGTCTTTACAGCTGACTTCTCATCCAGGTTGTAAGCTGGTCACTGGGATCACAGTTCCTGTGTTTATGTGTTGTCCATGGCCTCAGTCCAGGATGTGCACACATTCAATGGGTGTTATTTCTCCACAGCTTGGAACATCACCTCTCCACCTGGCAGCCCAGTACGGTCATTATTCCACAGCGGAAGTGCTCCTGAGAGCAGGGGTTAGCAGGGATGCCAGGACTAAAGTAGACAGAACTCCCTTGCATATGGCTGCAGCAGATGGACACGCACATATCGTGGAACTGCTCGTCCGGGTAAAGCAAGATATATTTGGGTTGAGTCCTATTCAAATGAGAACCATTACTGTAACTCTAAAGCAGGCTGCAGAGGCTTACTCAGCACTCTGATTCACTTGCCTGAATGGGCAGGAGGGAACTGAGGGCAGGGAGAACTTGGGTGGAAAGGCCAGGCTCCTGAGGCAGGAGAACTGATCTTTCTCAGGGGTAGCAGTGCTTCCAAGGAGTCGGCCTCCTCATACTCTTAAAATATTGAATAAGAAGCAGGTGGTCCCTGGTTCTTCAAGCACTTAGATTTCATTATGCATACAGTGAGACAGATGCATGTTCTTTTTGTCTTACTGAGAAATATTGCTTCTCTGTCTGTTCCACTTCCTCAGTACTCTCCTTGAAAGGGCCTGTCCCCAGTCTGTGTAGCATATTTATTAGCATTGAGAGAGAGAGAGAATTTGGAGGTGCTTTCCTTCTAAGGTACTTAAGCATGATCCAAATTGGAATATGTATATTTCTCCAGTAATCCTTCAAACTTTGTGGTGGGAACTCATACCTGCTGCCCTGTATCTGTCATCAGAGTGAAAATGTGTTTTTTTGTGGCAGAATGGTGCAGATGTGAATGCCAAGGACATGCTGAAAATGACTGCGTTACATTGGGCCACAGAACACCATCATCGTGATGTGGTGGAACTGCTGATCAAGTATGGAGCTGATGTCCATGCCTTCAGCAAGTTTGATAAATCTGCCTTTGACATAGCTCTGGAGAAGAACAACCCAGAAATCCTAGTCATTCTCCAGGTGTGTGGCTCTGGCACTTAGCTGTCATTTCCCTAGAGGCTAGTCAGACAAGCAGAAATTTATTATACAAACGGATTCAGAATTGAATTTTCCCAACCTTTTCAAAATAACACTTAAAAAAAAATCCCTTTAATAAGGGGGGAGGTGTCCATAGCACATGCTGTAATCAATTCAGTTTTTATTTTCAAAGAGAATAATGGTGTGGGAAGTCAACAAATAATTTATATTTATTTGGTTTTGAAATCTATTGTGTTGGTTCCTTCCAAGAGGTTTGCCTTTCCAGTTACATTTGACTGCAGCAAATCTTTACATGTTTTCTGGATGTCTGTTAGTTGCTAAGGGAGACTGTCCCAATATCATGCTTGGGATCACAAGGAAGGCTAATGTGTAGGTAATTAAGTTGACTGTACGTGAGAAATAGATGCAACTTTTTGTTCCTTTTATGTCTGTTTTCCCCATAAGTTGTTCCCTCCAGACTTGTTGCCCAGTTCAACTCTCAGTTCCCTATTTAAACTTCCTTATGTAACAGGGATTTTTTTTAGCCCTGAACATGTTTATGGAAAACTGCTTCTGATAATAACAGAATCTAAAGGGAGGCCATCTTTGCTTCAGCTATGGAAACTAGATTTCAGAAGGTCAGGTTCCAACCGTGGGAGTCATTTGCTGGACAGGTACATACTTTCGCATTTCTTCCTAGGAATAGTGGAGTACATTGTTTCAAACTCAGGAGGTGATTCCTGACTTTATGGAGACATTAGCATACCCAGCATATAAATTCTGGGCCAGAAGACATAGTAGAGGTTAACTAGTCTAGCCCCTTCATTAGGGAAGGTAAGAAACAACAAAGTTAAGTGGTTTGCCTATCTTCAGAGTTTTTGAACATGATAGTTCTTTGTTTTTCTAAGACCTAACCTTGGGAAAGTAACCTGATGTATCTGTTTCTTTTGTCTGAGAAAAAAACCAACAGCCCTAATGTGAACACTGAGCTCCCTGGGACATTTGTACTGGGACTGGTTCTAGATGGTAGAATGTTGTCAAGGGAGCTGTTGAGTAACTATCTAAGGCTACAGTAAGCATTCTGACTCTGAAAAGTCGTGCCTTCTCTGGTAGGAGGCCATGCAGAACCAGGTGAATGCCAATCCCGAGAGAGCCAATCCGGTGGCCAGCACAGTGACAATGGCTGCTCCCTTCATCTTCACGTCTGGAGAAGTTGTTAACCTGGCCAGCCTTGTTTCTTCAACCAGCACCAAAACCACTACAGGTAATTGGCTAACAAGCAGGAACCAGATTTCTGTATGGAAAGTTCATAGGATGCCAGCATGTTTTCCTTTATACTAGAGAAGCAGCAGATGGTGCCACATTGCCCAGAGAGCTTCACCTGGACTCAGGAAGACCTGAGTTCAAATACAGCCTCAGATACTGTGACCCTGGGCAAGTCACTTCACCTCTGCCTGCTTGTTTCCTCGGTTTTAACGTGGGGATAATAAGAGCGCCTATCTCATGGGGTTGTTGTGAGGATCAAATGAGAGATGGCTGGTACAATTCGTAGCACAGTGCCTGGCACGGAAGGGGGAGTTATAAGCTGGTGCCATCTTCATCATCTCTGTAAATTGGATAAATAGGAAGCGATTTCTCAGTAGGTTACGTTTGTATTTCTGCCCCTGGGGAAAGTGGCGCAGAGAGTAAAAGCGGTGTGGCACAGCGAAAGGCGCGCTGTATTGGGAGCCAGGACCTGCGTTCACATTCACCCTGAGTCACTGACTCCCTGTGTGACTTTGGGAAATTTATTTAACCTTTGGGTTTCATTTGCCTTATGTAAAATTGGACAAATTAATCTCTGTGGTCGCTTGTAATTCTAAATTTATGCTTCTGTGAATATATTTGGGCACTTTTTCTAATTAAAAATAAAGTTTGCTACTGAAGAGCTGTATATAGTATGTTAAGCACCATGTTTCTCTCCCAAGTAGTGAAGTGTTTGTCAGGTGGTAACAAGAAAAATAATCAAATATACATGTTCTGAAGGTGTAGCGATTATAGAAAAAGAGGAATTGATTAAAAGTTTTAAGTCCAGTTGTAACCCTGGAGTTGCCAAAATAGTTAAGTGAGTTAAATAACTAATTAAGAGTGTGTTCTCTCAGGCTGCTTAGAGATGAAGTCTGTAGTTTTTGCAGACCAGTGCTTTAGCAAGTTTATTTATCAGTTGTCTTTACAATTATTTGTCTTAAAGGGATTTGAGGTTTCTCTTCTTTGTTCCATTAACTTTATCTGACTTGATTTTCAAATTTTTTAAATCTTTAATGCAAAGTTAAAAGGAAGATTCATAATTCTGATGCGGTTTTCTGAACATTAGAGAATGAATACAGAACTGCTGTTTAAAGGGGAAAAATTGTTCTCTATAAATGGTGTAATTGCCTCTTAATATTTTCTCTGGTGTGACCACTAGGGGACAGTATTGCTTTTCCCTTTATAAGCCATAAGCCACCTTTTGCTTCAAATAGATAATTTTAAAAAACAGTTGTTTTTAATGGTGCACAGACACGAAAACAATGCTTATAGGCCCCGTTCAAGGACATAACTTTGAATATCCTTTAAATAAAGTTCCATTATTTGGCATCGAAACCTTTGAGGAGTGGATATGTTTCTGATACTGAACTGGCTTGTCCTGCAGTCAACTGTGGCCTCCATTCTCATGAGCCAGAATCACATAGATTGCAGTGTTTGGGACAAATATGCAAGTCCTCATGGCTATGTGCTATAGCCGATCTATAATTGAAGTGATGTCTTTACTATGGTCGGTTACACCTGAAGCAATTTACCCAGCAATTCCCTATAGTTTGCTGATCTTCCTGTTGTTTAATACGTGTAGAGAAGAGGAAGAGAAAAGAAGTAGAAAAAATTCAGTGTAGGCTATTCGTCCGATGGGTTTTCTTTTCCACTTTGAGGTTTTTCAGTGTCTATTACTTCAAAGTGTTCCTTTTTCTAAGAAACAGTTGAATTTATATTAGAATATATATCATTTTGGTGTTTGAGATTGCAGAGTCCAAGTCTTTCCAGAGTTTTCAGTGATCCATATGTGAATTATCTGCAGTAGTTTAAAACTTCTAGAGTTTAGTCCTTGTATACTTGAGGCCATGTAACCCCTAACCATCAGTCAAAGTTCAAATTAATTTTTAAAATTAACAGTAGACAAATTTGCTGTCCTTTAACATAATGCATTCTAAAACTTGAGATTTTTTTTGGATACTCTGATGTTTTGACTTGTCATTGCTTCTGTTGCCTTCCATAAATATAGAGAACAGAGAGTAGCTTAAATGCCTATTGCCAGCTAAGGCATGGTATTCCATCAAGCTTAAAATGGAGGCAGCTTGTTGCCTTTGGATTTACAGTAATTACTCTGGGATCTGCTCTCATTATCACTAACACTGAGATTGGCTAGTTGGTGACTGTTAGTTTCCTTTATCCCAAGCCTCCCATTAAACCTGGCCTGGGACTTTTGATCATACACTTCAAATTATCAACAAATAATTCAGTTCCCCAACATGCTTTGTGATGTTTTTTAATGTTGAGTTTTGCCCTCCGGGAACAAGGAAGTGATGTCGATGAGGAGAAGATCTACTGCCTCATCCCAGATGCTTCTGGGAGAAGTCTCATGTGTCCCATACTTTGTTAGGTATTACTGGTTTTAAGTGTCAGAGACCGCGGCGTCTGTGTGTGTGTGTGTGTGTGTGTGTGTGTGTGTGTGTGTAGGAAATTGGGTGAATGATTGTCTGAACCAAGTACAGAATCATTCAAAAGTAATGAAGACTCGTACATAAGACTCTAGTCACAGGGCTTAGCAAAGCAGAGTTCTGATGAACTGAGTCCACCAAGCTAATTTTTCACATGCATGCTATCTTTACAAGGACCGTAAAGATAAAAGGTTGCATGTTTTCCTCAACTGGGACAAGGACGTAAGGTGTTCCATTAGGTTTTGCTATGGCTGGTAACCACCAACCAAGAAAGTGCATTAGGGGATGAATAATAGTTGGATCCTGCCCTGCAGGAAGTAAGTCCAGATAACTCCCCTCCTGGAGGTCAGACAGTCCTATCAACTCCAGCCATTTGGCTTCCTGAGCAGTTTCTTTTCTTTGGAATACAGTGCTCAGAGTGCTGGACCTTGAGTCAAGAAGACCCAACTCAAATATTGCCTCAGACATTTATTATATATGAGATCCTGGGCAAGTCACTTAACCTCTGTCGTCCTCAGTTTCCTGTGCTCTAAAATGGGCATAATAGCACCTGCCTCTCAGGGTTATTGTAAGGACCAAATGAGATGCTATTGGTAAAGATCCTTACAAACCTTAAATTTAACAATAGTTTTTATTTATATACATATATATTTTTTTTTGACATACATTTTGACAATTGGGGTTAAGTGACTTGGTCAAGGTCACACATCTAGTAAGTGTGTCAAGTATCTGAGGTCAGATTTGAACTCAGGTCCTCCTGACTCCAGGGCTTTTGCTGCATTCACTGTGCCACCTAGCTGCCCCCAAGCAATTAGTTACATTTTTAAAAATAATTTTCTTTTTGAAAATATTCTGAACTCTAGAAATGAACATTTCCATATACTGGCACATAGTAAGCACTTAATAAATGTTAATTGACTGACACAGTAGAACAGAAAAAGACTGCGCACCAAACTGAATTTCTTTTATGTGCAACATACTTTTCTTTTTAAATACCTGTTAAATTCGCATGTAACTTGCAAAACATCCTTACTTGTCTGTCATTCTTGCTGGCCTTTTGTTCTCTTCTGTGTATTTTAAGAAAGTGTTTGAGTGACCCACTTTTCTTTTTCTTTCTTTTTGGCTACCCAGTTCCACTCTTCCTGCGCTCCCACCTACCCCACCCCTCCCCTCTTCTGAAAGAGAAAAGAACGACAGAGCCTGTGTGGCCAAACAGAACAGATTCCGGCATTGTCTGGGCCCCAAAAGAAAGCTCATCCTTGGTTCTCTGGAGGTATAACTGGGCATTCATTGGTCAGGCCTTTTAGTTATTTCTTTTTACAGTGTTGTTGTCATATACATTCCTCTGGATCTCAGTTCATACGAATCTCCTTAGGCTTCTCTGAAACTGTTCTTTCATACTTTCTCATGGCTCAGTAATGTTATATTGCACTTGTAGAGGGATTATAGAAACAGCCAGCATCTAGACAGCTCTTCAGGGTTTAAAGAGCGCTTTACACACATTAATTCTCAACAAAACTTTGGGGGCTAATGCTCTTATCCACATTTTTTATAGATTAGGAAACTGAGGCATATAGAGGTTAAGTGACTTGTCCAGGGTGACATACCTTGTAAGCTTTTTTTTTTTCTTTTTGGAGGGGGAAGGCTGGGCAGTTGGGGTTAAGTGACTTGCCCAAAGTAACATGGCTAGTAAGTGTTAAGTGTCTGAGGCCAGATTTGAACTCAGTCCTCCTGACTGTAGGGCTGGTGCTCTATTCGCTGCACCACCTAGCCACCCCAAAAGTTGTGGGGTTTTTGCTTTTTCTCTTTTTTTGGAGGGACCTTATAAGCTTTGAGGTAGGTTTTTAATCTGGTCTTGTGACACCAAAATCAATGATCTATCCTTTGTACCACCCAGCTGCGTTTATATTATCATATGTTCAGCCATCTTTAAAGTAAGGGCATTCCCTTAGTGTCCATTTCTTTTCTGTAACAACAACAAAAACCTGTTAAAAATATTTTTGTCCATATGGATCCATTTCCTTTAATTCATTGGCCATGTCAAAAATACAGTGTGTCAGGGCGGCTAGGTGGCGCAGTGAGTAGAGCACTGGCCTTGGAGTCAGGAGGACCTGAGTTCAAATCCAGCCTCCAACACTTAACACACACACACACACACAAAAACCTAGCTGTGTGACCTTGGACAAGTCACTTAACCCCAACTGTCCTCCCTCCCAAAAAAGAGAGAGAACAAAAATACAGTGTGTCCCAAAAGTCTTAGTGCCATTTAAAGCTTTAATAGCTTGTTTATTTTCATTAATTAATATTAATAATAGCATATTATTTTTAAGCTGTTAAAAGTTAAGAACTGCCCTGAGACTTTGGGGGGCACCCTGCATACATATGTTTTGCAGTTTAAGCTTATCACTTCTCAAACAGGAGGTTAGTGACTGTAATGTTTTTTTTTCTTTCAACTTTTTTTTTAATTAATTTGTTTGTTTCCTTTTAGTTTACAGGATTCAATTCCTTGAGTTTCATATTTTGTCCCCCTCCCTCTCCTCCCCCCCATGGCGGCATATAGTCAAGTATAGGATCTGGACTGTAATGTTAATGGCATATAAGATCTTCCCTGCCCATTAATAGACCTCTGGTGGAGCCCATTAAGGGAGGCTTGCTTGTATGAAGGCTTTCACACCTTTTGCTAATTTCTGATTAGGCACTGAGTCACAGAGTTGTGATGCCTTCTGGCTCTGAGAAGCAAATGTATATACTCTGAGTGGGTATTTTGCTATAGGGGCTCGCTTATGAGAAGGATCTTGTGATTCTCTGGTTGAGATTCTGAGTGGCCATATGTTCAGAGCTCCCCAACTGCTCAGATGTAAAGGCTCCCTTCATCCAGGGATGGATGTAAAGTGCATAGTTGATTGAGGCAGTCAAAGCCCTGTCCGTTGATTTGTATTTTCTCCGAAGTTCAGGGTGCTGACTTTTCCCCTGAACTAATGAATGTAATTTAGAAAGATTGTTCTCCTTAAACAGCTGTCTCCTAGTAAAGCAGGTCTAAGAACCTGGGGATGCCAGTGTGGTTGCCGCTACAGTGGCCTGCTTCATCTTTAGTCTTCAGGGTTCGTGGTTTATCGCTGTATTGGTCAGAGTTCTAAAGCCTTCCAAGTTGTTTTTGTCCATAATGTTATTTTATATATTTATTGTATTTGTAACAATTTGTTATACAAATTGTCCCCCTGAGTTTTGCTCACTTAGCTCTTTGTAGCTCTGCATTAATTCATAGAAGTCTTCCCAGTTTTCTCTGATTTCTTATGGCAGAAGAAGCTTTTCCATTCATAGATCATAACTTGTTCGGCCATTGCCCAATAGGAGAATATCCCCTTGCTTGGCTTCTATGACCTCTTTAGGGTGTAGACCTTGTAGTGGTGTAGCTGGATCGAAGGGTGCATATGCGCAGTTTAGTGACTTGAAACAGTTTCCACTCACTTTCAGACAAGCTGGACCAGTTCCTAACTCCAGCAGCAGTTATTAACATGCTTGTTGCCCTGTAGGCCCTCCAACAACTCTTATGTTCTTCTTTTGCCATCTTAATCTGATAGGTGTGAGGTGGAGCCTTAGAGTTGCTTTAATTCACATTTCTGTAGTTATTACTTATTTGGAGCATTTTTTCGTATGTTTTTTGATTGCTTGGGTTTCTTCCTTTGAACTATGGATGCTTTTATCCATAGTCTTCCTTTGATTGTTGAGGAACATCTCTTTTTCTTGTAAATTTGAATCAGTTCATTGTATTGTATTAGATAGAAGAATTTCATCAGAAAAATTTGCTGGAAGATTTTTTTTCTCAATTTTTCTTCTAATTTCATTTGTTTTGATTTAGTTTGTACAAAAATGTTTTAATTTTTTTAATGTGATCAAAATTGTATAGTTTTCAGAAGAGGACCAGTATTTTAGTCAGAAGTTGCGACAGAAGGGTATGACAACTAATGCTATCAACAACAACAACAAAAAAAAGCTTAGCAATCTAACAGATGAGAAAACTAAGTTCTTTACATTATTAAAGGATATAGAGCATCATGAAAAAATACACTTCTAGAAATTGGTTAAATTTAAGAGTCACAGATCATAAATACCTTGACTGGGAGGCTAGGGCTGCAGTTAGTCATGAAGCCAGAGTGTTAGGAATCACTGTCAATTGAAGGCCAGCCAGCAAAGAAGAAAGATTATTTTAGAAATTTTAATGCAACATTAAAATGTGGTTCATTTCATAAAATTTTAATTTGAACAAAGCTGGGTTGGGAACACAGTACATAGAATAAGGTATACCTGCATATAAGAAGCCTTCTTTCCAGGAGATTATGGTCTCTTTAATAATGTTGAATAGGATAGGATAGTCATATGACAAAGTTAAAGCACTAAGCCAATACATAATTGAACTAGACAAGTGTTAACAGCAAGTGTATATTTGCTGGGACAGCTAGGTGGCGCAGTGAATAGAGCACCGGCCCTGGAGTCAGGAGGACCCGAGTTCAAATCCGGCCTCAGACACTTGACAATTACTAGCTGTGTGACTTTGGGCAAGTCTTGCTTAACCCCATTTGCCTTCCAAAAAGCAAAAAAAAAAAGTCTATTTGCATGTATTGCAGGGTACACATTGATCCAGGTTTTAAAAACTTTCAGGATTTTTGTGTATGGAGATTCTAGTTTCCCCTGCTTCCCCACCTAGCTTCTTCTTGCTCACAGTAGTAGTGATAATGGTGTAATAATGATAATAATTGCTTACAGTTGCGAAGCCCTTATGTTCTTCTTTCATTCTCACAACAGCTTTTTGATGAAGTAGTTTGAATTTTTTTAAATAAGAAAATAGACAAGTTAAATGACTTGTCTAAGATCACACATCCAGTAAGAAGGAGAGACATGACTAAAACCCAGATGTTCTGATTCTGAATTCACTGTTCTTTCCACTCGATCATAACTGCCCATATGGTGATGAGTGAGAGGTCTGAGTAGGACGTGTTCAGCCAGCACTATGGCAGCTTGTGATAAGGGGAGCTGTGTGTGTGTGTAGTCACTGGTGGCGGCAATGCTCCTGCTGCAGAGTGGAAGGTGGGGGATGCTCTGGCCCTGCCAGCTACTGATGCAACAGCAGCGACATAGGAACCAACTTGTGGAGGGAGCCAGAGGGGGAGTCTCACTTGCTCATGGACCCACCTTGTTCATTTACCCCGATTTCAGGGAAGGGATTTGTTTTTGACCTTACATAAATTTATTTAAATCTGATACACGTTTGTATTGATTGGCAGGAAAGATTAAGTCCATTATTGTGTTTTAGTTCATCTCAGATTACCCCGAATCTGCTGGACCTCATCTGCCTTTTCCTCCCCAATAGGTGATTCCCACACTTCAGCAGTACAGTTCTCCAATTCTACCACCTCAGTACTGGCCACCCTGGCTGCTCTGGCTGAGGCATCAGCTCCCCTTTCCAACTCCCACAGAGCCACAGGTAAGTGAGGGAGCATATGGCTAGTGAAAGTCCTTTTTATTTTTTCAGATTTAATTTGCATGAAATGAAAAAGAATTGTGCTTAATTACAGGCTGCTCTAAAAAAGGTAATGTGGATTCTTTGAACATCAGAAAGAAAAGTTGCTAATGATGTAATCAGTCAGCTGAATAGTATCAGGGAATGTGAGTCATTCTTTTGTATCCTTGCAACCTTGGTGTGTCTGCTGGGACTTCAGTTGCTTCACATTGAATGAAGTGTTTTAATTTGTATTAGATGATCTTTCAGAGATATTGTATGGCATGTTTTGACTCTGATACTCTTCAGTCTGAATAGTCAGCTGAGCTGTATTGTACCAAATAGATAGGAACATTACCTGTCTCTTTGCCATGGCCTGTGTACTCAAAGTTGTCTGGTTTTTATTTTCTCGGATGTTTTTTATATGGTGGCGGGTGATGTAGATAGATGTAGAGCCCCAAAGCCTTCAAGTCATTGAGCTGTGTTGGAAGGGAAAAGGCAGCTCCCCATACCTGGGTGCCTGTTTGGAGATGGAAAGGAATCCTCCAGGAATATTTCAAGAATCCCCGCAGGGAATCTTTCTTGTAGTTCACACATAAAAGCAATAGTTCTAATTTGTCTCCATCATTAACACTTGAATAGTGATGATGATAATGTTATTCTGTTCTTATTCAGTTCAGTAAGCCTGTATTAAGTCTACTCTGCAAGGCCTTGTGCTTGGTGGAGATGATTGAGGTGGCATATGTAAGTCCCTGCCTTCTAGAAGCTTCTGTCTCACCAGGGACCTGCGAGGTACATGCAGAAACATAAACCTGGGGGCATTGGAGGGAGGGACACTAGTGACTAGGGAGAAAAGGCTTCATGACTGAGTTCTCCAAGAAGAAAGAGGAGTTGGAGAGGCAGAAATGGAGAGGAATTGCATTCCAGGTATAACGGAAGTCTTGCAGAAATGTGGGAAGGCAGGATACGGGCCGGGAGGCTTGGGTAGCAGTTAGTTATTTGTCTAGCGTGGCTGGTGCATGAAGGATGGTAGTGATAGCAGATAAGGCTGGAAGGGGAAGTTAAAGTCAATATGAAAGGCCTTCATTGTCAGGTTGAAGAGTCAGTTTCTTATCCTTCAGCTATTGTAGTTTTCGAATAGCAAGGTGACATGATCAGACCAGTGTCTTATAAAGATTATTTTGGCAAGTCTGCATCTTTATCATAGCTACACTTAGAGAACAGAATCAGGGAGAGCGGTTAGGAGGCTATTTCAGCAGTCCAAGGGAGAAGTGATTAAAGTCTGAGGGTGGTGGCCTTGGGAGTGAAGAGAAGGGACTGAGTCCCCAGAACTCATATGTAAGGCTCAGCTTGGTGAAAAGCTCTCTTGCAAGCGATTGTGATATCTCTCTCTCTGTTTCTCTGTCTTTCTCTCTCCTTCCGTCTCTCTCTCTGTCTCCTCTCTCCCTCTCTCCCCCCTTTCCATCTCTCTTCCTCTCCCTCCATCTCTCCCTACCCCCAACCCCCTTGTGTGTATGTCTCTCTCCCATTAGTCCTCTACAGAGGAGGGACTGTGCTTATGCCAGCCCCTAATTTTCCTATATAAGTACTAAAATATATTCAGTCCAAATAGTGTGGCCTGCTAACTAACCTATTCCCTGAACTTGACAGTTTTATCTCCTATCTCTCTGTATTCATACAGTTCTCCCATCCCAGGTCTGGAATGTATTCCCTCCTTCTCTGCACCTGTCAGAGCCTGGGTCTTCAATGCTTAGGTCACATGCTACAAAAGCCTACCTCTGATTCCCCCCACCCCTCAGTAATATTTCCCTTCTCAGTCTTCCCTGGGTCTGCCAGTCTCTTATTCTCCCTGATCACCCCAGTAAGCATCTTGAGGACTGGCAATGGTTTCCTGAGATTTTTTCCCCTTAAGTCCTTAGTGCCTGGCACAATTCCTTGCACATACACTTGCACCAGTATACATTTGTTAAATACATCCTATGTGCAAAATGACAACAGTTGAGGAAATTGAAAAACTATGTCATCAGACCAACTTACTTTAAAAGAACAAACCTTTAGACATGGGGTGCATTGCTTAGCTCATTCAGCATTAGCATGTTTGTCAGTCTCACTTAGAAATGCTGCTTTTTGGGGTGGCCAGGTAGCACAGCGAATAAGAGTCGGGACGACCTGGGGATCGAATTCGGGCTCAGACACTTAGCACCACACCCAGAAATAACTGGTCGTGTAACCTTGAGCAAGTTACTTAACCCCAATTGCTTTAAAAAAAAAAAAAAGGAAATGCTGCTTTTCAGATGAGCCAGTGTTGTTCTCTCCTTATTTTTGTTACCAGGATCTTGTGACTTGCTCATGAATTGTTCAGTTTAACAGGATTTCCAGGTTTCATCTGATTTTTGAATATTATTGTTTCAAGGAGACTTAGAGCTATATTCTTGTTTTAAAAGTGCTGGGATTGAAAAAAAGAACAACTTTTTATTCCTCTTTTACTTCTAGCCAATTCAGAAGAAATCATAGATGCAAATTCTGTTGACTCAGCAATCCAACAAGTGGTGGGGAGTGGAGGCCAAAGGGTCATCACCATAGTGACAGATGGAGTTCCCCTGGGGAACCTCCAGACTACAATTCCCCCTGGTGGTATTGGCCACCCATTCATTGTGACTATGCAAGATGGACAACAAGGTAAGCTGCCCAATTTGGATGGTAGTCCACTAAAAGACGGAACAGAAATTAAACTCTTGAATATAAAAGGAAGTTAGGATGAGGATGGACTGGTAGAGGTTGGAGGAGACTGCAAAGATTGGCATAAAAATGAAGTCAGGGTGTCTCAGCTTCCTTCACTCCTTCTAAAAATGCCTCGAGGTGAGAAGAGAATGGATGTACTCACCTTTTTCTCTACCATTATGACTCGGTTGTTGACCAAAGCTATAACTTCTGTTCAGAATCCCATGCTTTCTCATTTGCATGATGCTATGTGAGACTTTTCCCTTCCTCACATTCATTGAAAAAAAAAGTTTGTGTCTGTATTGAGAAGAAAAATGTAAAAAGGAATAAAAACTTTATTTACAGTACAATTAGGTCTTCTCAGGCCTATTTAGGAAATTATTGATGGCAAGCTCACCTATACAGTTTTGTTACCAGATTCTTTTCAAGGCTTATTTGGTGCTTGATGACTGAAATTGTTGAGTGGGTGAATGTTGATTTAATTGGGGTAAGAGGCTAGATTCATTAGGATTTTTATCTATATGTAGAATATGCTGGTGTTGAGATGATTGGCATTATGTATATGTAGCTTGCTTCTGAAAGCCTGGTGTAGTGGCTACAGAACTAGCCTTCAATCAGGAATCTGTGGGATCACGTTCTCCCCTAGGAGAACTCCTGGTTTGAGACCCTGGGGCCAGTCATTTAACCTTTAAGTGCCCTGGGCACCTCTCTCTGACAGAGAAAGTGCCAGCTTGAATTGGGAGAGTTTCCTCACCTGAAAGTTCCCTGTTGGATTGAAATCACAGGTCTAGGCCCCATCCATATCCCTAGCTTACTCTTAACAGGAGCATGCTTTGGGATAAGAATTGCGATTCACGCATCAAATTTGCTTTTGTGAATTGTCCACGTTTATAGATTACCTCCAGCAGATTTTAAGTTCCTTTTAAGGTGGATCTCTAGTGGGAGCAGGCTCAGATTCACTGTCCCTTGAAGTAAACTCAAAGAATACAAATTAGTTGTAAAATCAACCTAAGTTAAATTTAATGGGGCAAATAAATAGACTGAAGCCAAAATACCAAAAATCTGCTGTAGATGATGCTGCCACAGCTCATTTCTGTTAACACAGACAAGTAAAGATTCACTGTAGTCTCCTAAAGTTTTGTTGCCTTAGGTCTTCTTTAGATGGCTCCTGCTATTTCACTACATCTCCATTAATCCCATTAGCAAATATACCTGTCCATTTCCCAAACCTCCACATCAGCCTATACAAGGAGGAAAATGAATTCTTTGTTCTTGGTTGTTCACCACACAGTGTGCCGAGCTCCAAGCTTGGGACTGTCTTCAACACTTCAGTCATTTTGACTGTGTACTCCTGCTCCCTTAAGAGCTTTGAAATTTTTCCATAATCCTCCCTGGGGAACCCAGAGAGTGTATATAATAAAAGGGTATCAAATTAAACTTCTCAGTGTTGATTTCTTTGAGTAGAGAATCCCCAAACCCACAGAAAACAAGACCTATATTTTTTATTGTGTATTCACTTCCTCCCCTTGGTGTCCCTTGGCTTATAGTTCTAACTGTACCTGCTGGTCAGGTTGCAGAGGAGACCATTATTGAAGAGGAAACAGAAGAGGAAGAAGCAACTGGGGAGCTGCCAGTGGCCAAGAAACAAAGAAGAGAAGAAGTGACAGACAGCTTGGATGAAGCCAAGGTAATGCTCTTAGCATTGGTGGAAGAGAGAAGGGGCCAGTAAGGTGAGGAGGAGAGATGTTTCTGGAGACAGGCAGGGCAGAGGCTTCGGGTTGGGAAGAGCCACAAGTGGGCTTGTAGAGCTGGATAGCAGTCTTCCTGAGGGCAGCGTGACCCCCTGGAGCTCAGATTGAGTAGGAAGCTGATGTGCTCAGACAGCAGCTTTAGGAAGACCACCTTGGCAGCTAAGCGGAGGATAGATGGCACAGTAAGGGGCCAAGCAGTAGGCCTAACAATCATCCCAGCAGCTGGTGTGAGTGTAGAGAAAGGCATGTCCATGATGGATGGTATGAGCATAGAAGGACAAGATTGGACATCAGATTAGGTTTGTGGGCGGGTGAGTGAGAATAAGAAGCCAGTGTGTGCTAGAAGAGGGGAGGGTCTGGGAGAAAGAGAATGTGATCTCTTCTGGATCTGTTGAGTGCGAAACACCAATGGAACATCTGGTTGGAGATGCTCACGAGCCACTGGGGAGGCGGGCAGACGCAAATGGCCTCTAACTTTTACAGGAAGACACAGAGAGAGAACTGCTCCAGCAGCAGCTGCAGGAGGCCAATCGCAGGGCCCAGGAATACCGACATCAGCTTCTAAGGAAAGAGCAGGAGGCGGAGCAGTATCGTCTGCAGCTGGAGGCCATGTCCCAGCAGCAGCCAGATGGAACTGAGATCCCCATGGTGGAGGAGGTGGCTGAGGTGGACGCCTTGGTGGTCACAGAAGAAGAGATGGAAGGGAAGGGGACAGAAGTGACAGGGTCAGCAGGGACTATGGAACCGCATGCTGATGTTGCCATGGAAACTGTGGCATCCTAACGTTCAGGCCTCTACCCCACATCTTCCTTTACACAAAAAAACCCCATAAGAATATTAAGAAATGCCAAGAATATTTAAAAAAGAAAACAACAATAGGTCACGGCCCTGTGGGCTCAGGAGATCTCTTCACACAGCTGGAAAATTAAAACATAAATTGGAGGGAGATGTCTGCTGAGACCCAAAGAATGGGCACCAAATGTCTCAGCTCACAAAATTTGTTTCAAACATAAAGGTTTAGGTTTGCTTTTATAAATAGATCCCTAAGTTTAAATCCCCAGAGTTCTGTATTTGTTATGATAACTCCCCTATACACCCAGGCTCCTTAATCATATTACCAGCACGTAATCTGAAATTTGCCTTGGACTAAATCGTGTACCTGCTTGCTAGATGAGATTTGGAGAAGAAAAGATACCCTGTATTCAGAATATCGTGTTGATCTTAGCTGCCCTGATTTGCCTGCACTGAAAACAACTGTTAGGCAATTGCCTGACCAAACTTGAAGCTGTTTTGTGTCATAGCAGAGGTTTTGACAGCCAGGGTTTCTAGTACTTAGGCAGAGTGGCCCAAGTGATACGGGAGCCTGGGCAGCCTGGCAGGACTCACGTATGGGGTATGTCTGACCTCAGTGGGAAAGTGCAGCAGGAGCTGGGAGGGTGTCTGGAGAGTCCACTCAGGGCTAAGGATTCAGCCTTTTTTTGTACTTGGTATTCAGCCTAGAACACTCAGTTTTTTAAGCACATTCTTGATCTACCTGTGCCTTTCCCTGGTGTGTAGATTCATCCACTCATAGATGCAAAATATCAAAGGTACGACTGAGAGTGTTTCATTGTTCTGTGTTCATCGAGATTAGGATGAGTAAATTTGCCTAATTATTTCTCTCCTTCCTGTCTGCCTTCCCCTCCAGCACTTGGTAAAGTGGCATTCTGGCTTCAGTGAATGTTAACATTTGTTGGTGACTAAATCAGAATTATCAGTGTTGTAAACTGAGGAAGAACCAAAGACTTTTATCAAGGACTACTTAAAAAACAAAACACACGTGCCATTTGAAGTGTTTTCTTCCTTCATTTTTCATATGTGCCAGTGTAGAGTTTGTTTTCCAGGAAAAAAAAAATGTTTATAAAGGAACAAGGGAGAAGGGGAATGCAGGGGTGGGTTAGGGTTGTATTTCAGAGAGGGCCCCCCTCCCTCTAGCCTTGTTGCCTTTCTTCTTTTGTTGCAAAGCAAGAGAAGAAACCCAGGGAGAGATGAGCCTAGTAAACACTCAAATGACTGTTTAGAATATGGTTGTCTTAATTAGTGATCATGAGGAAAACATGCATTTTTAATTTGGAAAAAAAAATTGACAGTTAACATGGCTCCATTTACTTTGATTAACCAAGCAGTTTGAAGCAGTTTTCCAGAGTTTCGAGATCAGTTTGGGCTTAGAATAGATTGAAAACAGAACTTCAAAAACAAATTTAACAATTGGATTTAGCTTTATTGCTGTATATTCATTTAATCAGTTTTAGAAGTTGGTCTCAGCTCATGGCTTCCTCAGCCTTCATTGTGACCTTCATGGAGCAGGGTGGCTCTTAGATGCTTTCCCCAGCCTGGGAAGGAGACTCAGGCCCTATATCCTCTTGGTTCCACTTGGGGTACTTATTTTTTTTTCAGCTTTCCTTTGGGGAGGGGTGTGTGTGTGTGTGTGAGAGAGAGAGAGAGAGAGAGAGAGAGAGAGAGAGAGAGGGAGGGAGAGAGAGAGAGAGGAAGAAAGCTGAACAAAGTCGATTTCAGGGGATTTTTGTTTTCTATTCTCTCTTCATGTGTTGACTTGAATGCATTTTTTTAAATCCACAGAAGCTCTTTAGGCCAAAGAACCTCGGCTTCTAGGCATGATCTGGGTGATACAGGTTTGTCCTACTTTCTCTTCTTTGTCTAGCATTTGCATGTTTCTTTCTGTGCACCCAGAACTCCCTCTTCCTCCTTCCCATTTTGATTGGCACATTGATACCAGTTACTCCTGATTTCTTCCCCCAATCTCTTCTCCTCTGCCCATTTCTTGAATGTCAGTTCTTCACAGATCATGGAGGTGGGTTGTAGGGATATTTTTGGTGGTTACAAAGGCATATTAAAGGCTTGTTGGTGGAAGAGTGGACTAGCATACCCTGTCATCTTCATTCCTTTGGAATAGAGAGTTCGGTGCTCAGGAGAAGGGAGGTAGGAGCTTGGTCTTTGGCTATATGACAGTTGTTCAGATCAGGGTGGTTTGAGAGTTGTTTGATGTTAAATGATAGTAATTAGCATAGTTCTGTGTATCTTCTTGGGATTTGCTGGGGTGGGTAATTGCCCCAACTCTAGGGAACCACACGGCAGCTCTTCCTTACCCAATCTGGCTTTAGAGGGTCAGAGAGGGCTTATTGGCAGAACAGCCACTGAGGGTTAGGTGGCAGCTCCTATTCCCCAGGCACATGGTTAGAGAGTTGGTACTAATGAGAAGGAAATTTGGGGCCCCAGGGGTTGTCTCTCTTAAAATAAAAGCTGCTTCATAAATGTCAGTATTACTCTTAGGAACCCCCAGGCTTATGTTTGCATTTTAGTCTAAGTATGATTTCTTATTCTTTCCTCAAAAAGGAAGAAATGGGAATTCCTTCCTTCCCAACGTTAAGGAAAGTGAGGTATGAATTTGTAGCCCCTTCCCATCACTGTGCCTGTGGGGGCTTCTCCATTGTAAGAACTAGTTTCAAGATATTATGTACATAATACACACACACACACACACACACACACACACACACATCTGTGTTTGTTTTTATGTCTCACTTCTTCCACCCCTCCACTTACTATAGCTTTAAATAATGCTTCCTCTCAATTCAGTAATGCCAGGAATCTGTGACATAAAATTCCTTGTTTTCTTTATTTTGCTTTAAAAGAACTGAATTCTTCATAGGGCTGTCAATTGTGTGACTCAGATGTTTTATTGGTGCGTTGTGTTTATGTATGTGTATGTGTGTATGTACATGTACACACAGGCAGGCATGCACGTATGTATAAACACAGACACGTACCTTTTCCACGTTTTCTCTTTTCCTCAGGGTTCAACTCTGAGGAAAAACTATGTAGAATGAAAGAGTTAAGGGATCTGTAAGAAGTATTTTTTTCTCCTTAGATTATTGCAAAGGCAGGAGGGAGAGAACAGAGACCATTCATTTCTTGGTTTGGGTTTCTTTGTGAAGAGGGCTCTTTGGGCAGGCATGAAGAAGGCTGCGAAGCGAGTATCCAGAATGAACTGGTACTGGGCTTCTAAAGGCTTTGCTTTGCATGCGGTTTGACTGGTGCTGTGGGTGCTGGGTGTTTTACAGTGGCATCAAACATTGTAGATAGGACTCCCTAATTCAGTAGGATGGACGAGGCATCTCTTCTCACTGTGACTATTATCCAGCCCAGGCTTTTGACTCTCCAAAGCAGAGCCAGAAAAAAGGGAAATGACTTTCTGTGCTTCTCCTTCCTTACTCTTGTGACCACGTTGGGAGTTCCCATCACTGTTCCCACAGTGATCTTTGTCTTTAGGTCAGATGATGCCTGGGACACAGTTAATTCTCCCAGAAAATGCATTCTAAATGAAGATGTTTCTTTTGTGATTTCTTTGGACATCTGCCTTATGCTTTATTTTGCATGCCCAACCTAGAAAGGCTGGAAGCAGAAATTAGGGTGAGGTGAATGTGGAGATTTAATGCCCTCTATGCTGCTTTCTGTCACACATGATGGCTAAATGCCCCAGATTCTTATTCATTTCATGAATTCTCTGAATGCACACCTTACATTCTACCCAGGGACCACCAGCAAGAGAGACTGTGAGTAGCTTTGAATCCCAGGTGCTGTCTTTTCTGAGCGTCACAGGGCTAAAAGGGATGGAGGTGCTGGTGACATTTCTAGACTGTGTAATAGCCATCGTGTTATTGTCAGGAAATTGTGACCCCAAATCTCCACCTCACATCCCCTGCCTCTCTGACCCCATTGCACTTACCACAATGAGGTTTTTCCACACAGGGGGAACGGAATTACTTGGTCATTTCCATTCTGTGTGGGAGTTCCTGTCTCTCTCTGCCCTTCCCCCTCCAGGCCCCTGTCCCCATCCCTTCCACCCTGGCCGTGTTCTGGAGGGTGTTTCTGAGAATTAATGTAGGTTGTGACCTATGGCCATGCTGCCCTCTCTGCTTCAGGGATCTTGCTTTGTTACAGACAGTAACAGAATCTCCCTCAGCTTTGCCTTTTTCACCAGCTTTCTATTCCCCATTCCCCAGTGTGCCTCCCCCCACAAATCATTTCTCCAAGTGCCCTCAATTTTCCAAGTTGTCTGACAGTTTTATATACAAGACACTTTTAGGAAAACCTAAATATTTTCCTCTTTTCTATTTAGGATGGTATTGAAATAGAGTTTGATTCTGAGTGTGTATGTATACATATACAGATATATATATATATATTTACAATTTTTGTACAATTGTTTTAAAAATAAAAGATGTTTCTTAATAAAATGCCAATGTTTTACTGTCTGGTTGTCTTGACACTTCCTGCCTCTGGTACTCCAGTATCTCTCAGATATGGAACTTTACCATTCTGAATTTGGCCACTGGGATGTACATCCCTTCTTCATTTCATCAGTCTCCTTCCTCAGCTTGCTCCCACACCCTTTTCCTTTTCTT
>NW_027185798.1:31640649-31672914 GCF_028583685.1 Petaurus breviceps papuanus | reverse complement strand
CCTAGTAGATTTGGTCAGAAATTGCATATTCTACCCACCACCCATCCCTAAAAAATATTTTCCTTAAAGCAAAGTTCCTAGAAGAATAGTGGAGGGGTGGGGTGGAAGGGTTAAAGGTTCACTAATTAACTGAAAACCACAAACAGGGACCACTTTACTAGTGTTAAGTGCCTGAGTCAGGCCCCCACCACCTCCAAAAAGTATCTGGTAGGTAAGGCAGTGTGGTTTAATGTGGAAGCCATTCATATTAAAGCCAATCCTGTTCATATACATATAAGAAGTTCCAAAAATACGGTGAGTTGGCTAAGGAGTTCCCAGAGTAAGCTAGGAGGTTTGAGCCTGGTCATAGTCCTAGGACTACCTTGGGAGGAGAATTAGACAAGTAAAGAGAGAAACACTAATGGCCAAAGCTGCTCCCTTTTCAGAGCTGCAGCCTGCTTGATGGGCTGAGGGAACCTTGTCTCCTCTCTGAAGGTTGTCTCTTAGCTGGTGAATTGTTTCCCAGCTGGTTCAGAATAGTATCTTAGTGCCAGAAAACCCTCTCATTTTACAAATGTGGGAACTTAGTCACCTGTTTTTGGATAGCTGAATTCAGGAAAAATGTAAAGAAGAAACAAGGGAAACTGTCCTGGGTCTTATTGTCTTGGTGAGATCGATTCCAGGAAAAATTGGGGGTGAGGGGCTGCTGACTGGCAACATCTCTGAAAGAACTGCTATTAGCCAAATGCATGCTTGAGCCTTACTTGTCGGAGACTATTAAAATCTCTCTAGGTATTACCGTACCTACTATTTTAAACAAATTACTCCCTTTATCTTATAGGTCAGTTTTGTTCCTTGCCCTGAGTCCTCAGGATTTTGAAGGGTCAGTTTCTGGATCTTTGGAGGGCAGAAACTAAATTATGATTTCCAAGATGTATGATGAGGTACCTAGGGGACATTAATCTGAGTTACCACAGTATAGTTTGGGCCCCTAGTGACTAAGCCTCCTTAGAGCCCATGAGGCAGAGCAGCTTTTGCAAGCTGGTGATTGTGGAACCTTCTGTGTTTCAAATCCCTAGAGCCTGTCACAAGGTGATGGACTCTGTCCCCCCAGGGCCCTGCTTTCTCCACAACCTTCTAAGGTGCCTCTGGGATCCCAGCTTGGAAATCCTTGCAGGAAGAATTGGCTTCTTATTGTCAGCTATCTGATCCTTCTGAAGCCCAGATCTAAAGTGCAAACAGAAGATGGCTATTAGCATTGATTTCTCAATCAGATTTATCCTTTTATTGACATCACTAATATTTATTTGAAATCAGTTGAATTTTTAAAGTATGTGTGAATTGCACCCTGACAGTTCTTGAATGAAGAAATTATTATTCTTCACAATTAGCTTCAAATAGGACCCTGATGAAATGAATTCACTAATGGCTATTCATTGCTGAAGACCCTAAAGGAAGATTATGAGATCCAATATGAGACTGGTGTTAGTCTTTAATTTGACCATCATCTGCTTCAACCCCATATTACAGTTTAGAAGACTGAGGCTCAGATGGCTTGCTCAAAGTCACAATAAATGTATATATCCTACTGCCCTTAGGATATAATACCAACTCATCCTGGCATTTAAAGCCCTTTACCATATGATCCCAGTTGACTTTTCCATGATTTTTTCTGGGTTCAAATCCTGAATCTGCCATTTACTACTTGGGTGACCTTAGGCCAATGAATTTACTTCCCTGGGTTTGTTTCTTCATCTGTAAAATCTGACCTTATGTACAACCCCTTTTCTGGTTCTAAATCAATGATCCATCCTGTGAATCTGTTAACTTGGGGGGAAAAAAAAGAACAAAAAAACTTTGGCAGTATTTGTTCTTCCCCATCAGAGACAATGGAGAGATCACTGGGCATGGAGTCAGGAAGACCTGAGTTCAAATCCAACTTCAGACATTTCCTAGTTGTGCCACTCTGGGCAAGTTACTTAACCTCTGTTGGCCTTGGTTCCCTCAATTTTAAAATGGGGATAATAACAGCACCTACCCCCTAGGATTGTTACGAGGATCAAATGGGATAATGTTTGTCAAATGCCTGGCACATAGTAGGAGCTTAATAAACGCTTGCTTACTTGGTCACATCAGTTTATTCTAGATATTGTTTGTGAATTTATTTTTGAGGTAGTATTTACCACAATGATGGCACCAAATGTTGGTTTGGAGAAGATACTGGTACGTCAGATGTATAGGAAGATTTCCCCTTCTTTTCATGTGGGTTAGTTCTCACAACATGGTGTCTCTATTCTCACAAAGGTGTCTAGGTCACACTCATATTCTATTAACAAACGACTATTAGTTGTGGAGGTTTCCTTAATTGCTTGAGTGAATTGTGGTTCCCTATACGTAGAATGGACATTCTCCACATCTCTACCTATTGTATTCAACATTTATCAGTTCCTAAAATACAGGAGGATCCTCGTTGGAAATCCTCTTCAGTCAATCAACAGGCATTTATTAATAAGTAACTCCTATGTGCCAAGCACTATAGAAATGAATGCAAAGAAAGAATCCCTCCTCTCACGAAATTTGCATTCAGAAGTCCTCTTCCTTCCTATTCAGAAGCCCAGTAACTGTGGGTGTTAGCCGAAGGCCCTATGCCAAGGCCCCTTCTCTTTTCGCTCAATACTATTTCAGTAATTTCATCAGCTCCCATGGGTTCAATTATTATCTTTATGCAGATGAATCTGAAATCTATATAACCAAACCTTAGTTTTTCTCCCATGAGTTACAGTCTTGTCATATCTAACTACCTCTTGGATATCTCCAAATGAATATTCTTGTAGGGCATCTCAAAGTCAACATGTCCAAAACAATCTATTTTCTCACCCTAACCCTCCCCACTTCAGAACTTCCTCAATGGTGTGAAGGACTCCACCACTCTCCTGGGTCAGCCAGGTCCACAGCTTTGGTATCAGCCTCAACTCTTTACTCTCCCCCCACCGCATCCAATCCATTTCCAAATTTTGTGATTTCTACTTTTACACTTGTCTCTCCTATAGATTCCTTTTATATGGCCACCAACCTAGAAAAGTATCTCCTCTCTTCTTACTGAACTAAAGCAATAAATGGTTTCTTTGCCTTAAGTCTCCCCCCACTCCAATCCATTCTCCACTCACCAGATCTCCTTCCCCTTGGGAGGGACCCTTTCTTGGTGTCGGGCATATAGTAAGCACTTAAAAAATAAATGCTCGTTGGCCCACCAACGGAACCACTTCTTGCCTAGAATGGAGCCCTCCCTCTCCAATATCTTATTTTTTATTTTGACCCCTGCTAGGCATTTATATATTAAAGTATTTTAAGCTCTTCCCTCACTTTCCAAAATAGAACGAAATTAAAAGATTGCCCGTCTTAGTTCAGTTGTTTGCTCTACAGTCTCCAGGCTTGCGGGGCCAGATTTTGGACTGTATTACAAATATGCTACATTGTGGCCGCTGTCACGTTGTAGCCCAGTGTTTTATAAATTCAACCCCTCCCACCCAATACGCACTTCGGTAGTAAAATGTGATTTTTCATTTTCCTGCATCTCCAGAGCTTAGCAGAGTTCATGCTTATTAGAATAAATGTGTCCAACTGCACCGTTGAAATCGGGCAGCAATGCAAAATTAGGGGAAATGGGGTGTGTGACTGAAAGCAGTAAAGGAGCTTCCTGCAATTAAAAACCAAAGCGAGGCCGCCAACGGCAGACGGACGGAAGCGCGTGGAGCCGTTGCATTAGGAGCTGGAAGGGGCCTTAGCTATCGCCCAGAAACCACCCATTCATCTTGCAGACGAAGAAAGTGAGGATGGCTAGGAAGGCACTGCATGTGGCAACAGCAGCCTCCACAGCGTGGGCTGGGAAAGCCGGCAGAAAGGCCGAGGGTGAAGAGCCAGAAGAGAACCGTCCCAGAACGGGGGGTGGGGAGGCCCAGACTTTAAACCAGGGAGACACAGAGCAGGACTGGGCAAAGGGGCAGCTTCAGAGATGGGAGGGGCGGGCCGGGGAATGCTGAAAGGGCAAAACCCTGACTGTCCAGGGGCGAAGCCAAGGGGCAGTGGCCAGGAAAGGAGAGAGGGCAGCGGCACGCCGGCAGTTCCCGCCCCGAGCCTGCTCCGCCGCACCGCCTCTCCTAACACAGGCCCCCACGTGGAATCCCCAGAGACCCCGCTGGAGCCGCAGCTTAAAGGTCTCAGCGCGAGGCGCGGGGCGGGGCGGGAGTCAGAGTGGGAGCCGGTCATTCCTTCCCATTGGCTCTTCTCGATAACGGACGGGCGTAGCCAGCCAGCCCCGCCCCGAGGAAGGCAGGGCGAGGCCCGCCTCAGCGCTATAACTGCGAGGCGGAGAGTTGCGCGTGCGTAGGCTAAAGCTCATTCCCCGAGCTGTGCCCGTGTTGGTGCGGGAGGCTGGGGGGTCAATGTCACGCTCCTGCCCAAGCCCTTCCTCCCCTGCGTAATCCTGCTGCCTGGGGGCCTGCACAAGCCCGGCCCTCCCTCCGGACCCCGACTCAGTGCCCCGCCACCCCTCCATCCAGCGGGTAGCTCGCCCCACGTTAGACAATCCTCGCGCCCCTGGCCCAACCCAGATCGTAGGCTCTGCCTTTCCTCAGCAACGTCCTCCCGGCATCCTTTTCCCGACCCTTGGCTCCACTCCCTCCCTCCATCTGCAAAAGCCCTGGAACCTTGGAAATTGCCTTCCCGCATCCCCACCCACCTTTTCCTCAATTCCCTAATTGAGGAAACCTTTCCTGACTAACTCCACTGGGACCGTAGCCACTCCAACTGCTTCACAAAAGCCGAGATGGAGATGCATAACAGAAGCGGACAAGCCCAGAGAAATACGGAGACGCTTCTGGCATCGTCTCCCTCTCCCCCACCCCCATATTAGTAAATAGACATTAGGTCTTGGGGCACATCGTTGTATTGGGGTGAGGGGAGGCTCCTACACGGTAGGAGGTGATGATGTCTCGGGCAGCCCCGAGAACACTGTACACTATACAGACGTACCCTACCCCAATCCCCCAATCGTGGACATCCCCAGCCTGGGGGTCTCAGACTATGGAGGAGGCTGGGAGGGGAAGGGCTAAGGCAGCTTGGCTGGAGGAGATAAGGGTGGGAGCCCCAGCCAGCTCCCACTAAGGAGGGCTGGCTCACAGTGGTGGGAGGGAGAGGTAAGGCCTCCCCCATTACCCAAACCCCTGGAGACAAGGGGCAACAGGGAAAGACTACGATGAGAGTCAATAAATAAGCCCAAGATGGGCAATAAGTACAGGAGAGAGGTCCAGAGTCCAGGAAAGGATGGAAGCTGGCAATGTGATTAGTGAGTTATTTGTCCGTTCGGGAGTCTTCATTGCCACACCCTTTCTAGGCAGGGTAGTTACCATCAATAGTTAAAATGGCCACCAGGAGGGGTCGCTTGAGAGGGGGAGGTCACAAGGAGAGGAGCCTTTGGGGGTAGCTGTGGCTTCTCCACATCCACCCTCTTCAGGGCTCGTCCCCTGTAGCCCTCAGGCCGGCCAAGGTACAGAGGGTACCTCCCGTGACCCCCAGAATATCGTGAGGTTCCCACTGAGGGGACTCGAGTCAGGAGGCCGGGGGGCACCCGGTGGGGTGAAGGAGATATGCCCCGGGTGCCTCCAATCCCAAGTCGAGGGGCAGGAGCAGAGAGTGGGGGGCGGGATGGGGGTGGGCACTTCCCATCCGGGGGAATGTCCAGCCGGAGAGGAGGAGTACAGTCTCGTGGGAGGGGAGAGGCTCCAGAAAAGAGGGGATGGGCTGGCTCTGGTGGGGGGACTCGGGGCTGCACCCGGGTAGCCAAGGGGAGAGGGGTACAGGGACTATTTGGGGACAGAGCCTCTGTCCCCTTCCTAGGAGGCTGAGGAGCATGGAGATAGCGAAGCAGTTCCTCCAAGGTGGTCACTTCTACAGCCTGGCCAGGACAGCCAGGAGGGGGTGGCCTCACTAGCACCCTTGGGGCAGGTCCAGAGCCACTTCGGGATTGGGCAGAGCTATCCTTGGCATTGTTCCCATTATGGTTCCACTCCCAAGGGCCCTGGACTGGTTGGAGTTGCTTGACTGGCAGTTCTGGTGTGGATTCAGGAGTGGGCAGGCAGGCCAGTTCTGGGGCAGGCATGCCTTCAGCGGGTGGTAGGAACGTGGTATAGAGCTGGGGCATTGGGGGCGAGTCTCCATCCTTGGCTGGGGGAGGTGGGTCAGGACCCCCACCATGGAGCCTGGCCAAGCTTCGAAGAGAGAGGGGGCGGGGGAGTCCGGGGGTCTCCACATCCTTGTTTCCCCTTCGAGCATGTCGGTAGGCATGACGACAGGCACAGGACACCAGGAAACCAGAAATAGAGGCCCCCAGGGCAAAGGCTGCTGCCACACTGGCCAGGAGTAGTGGCACGGGGACCGTGTGAGGAGATGAGGAGTGGGGAGGATCTCGTCGAACACCTGAGGGGACACAGAGAGACTTAGCAGTGGACGTGGAAGACAGGAAAGAGGTGATGGGGAAAATGAAGAGAAATGCCATCCGATGGCTCTCTGAAGTCTGACCCTCATCCCTCGAGCTGTAGCCTCAACTCCACTGCATACAGCCTTGACCTCCCCTTCCCAACCACAGTCAGACTTTGGGGCAGCTCCTAGACACTCACACCCCCCACACAGAAGGGATCTCAGGACTGAGGTGTCCCTGAGGCCTAGTCCTGCCCCCCTGAAGCCATGCTGAGAGCACCTTCCATACTCTGTCCATGCAGAGGGAGTCGGTGCTGAGAGAGGAGGCCCAGGTCTGAGGACAGAGGAGGCAACCAATGAACAGTATTAGTAAGAAGCCAATCCCAGCTGCTAAGGTGTTAAATTCCCTGGGATGCAGCAACCCCCACCAAACCACAGCACCCTCCCTTACCTGCCTTACCCTCTATGTGAGCCCGAAGAGTGGAGGGCGGGGACCAGGGGTGGGCATCATTGGGGGGACTGGGGGCCTCAGGGGGAGGGCTGGGACCCAGAGGCTCTGGTGACAGACCAAGTCAGAGCCAGTGAGGTCCCTTCTCTCAGTTACTTTCCCCAGAACAATTCAAGCAGATGGATTAGCCCACCCCGCTCCTCACTGAACCCAGGAGTCCAGCCTCAGCCACCACCCCCAACCCTGGGCTCTGGGGGACTCTGGCAGGAGGGTCAGAGGGGAGAATCGCTGACCACTGCCTGATTCCCACCCCCACCCTCCCAACTGCTCTGACATTCTAGCATTCTTGGGAATGGGGGAGTAAGGGTTAAGCAAGCTGAATGTGAGGTTATGGGAGGGGAGAACTCACCATAGGCAGAATCCTCTGGCCCTGAATGACTCCCAGTGGCCCCATCTGTGAGGTGGGAGAAAAAGGCAGGGGGAAGGAAAAAGGAGATCAGGAGTTTGACGCCAAGGAATTGGGGAAGAGGCAGAGAAAAGTTTGAGAGACAGTAAGAGGGTGTGCAGCTTGGGGGAGGGTAAGTGGGCATACAGTCACAACACTTTTAGGGGGTGGCAGTTATAGCACCCCCTTACCGTGGCAGTCTCCCTCCTCCATGACTTCCTTGTCCCCATCCTGCTCTAGGTCAGTCCTGGGAAGGAAGATGAGTCAACTCAATCCCACTTCCACTCCTGCATTCAACTCCCCTACTTCCCCACTGCTGGCCCCCAGATATGGGGATGCACTGGGGCCTCACTCACCAGGCAGGTCCCCTGACATCCACGCAGCCTCTTAAGCTTCCCCAGCCACAGTATGGGTCCTGGGAGTCAAGACAGCTTCTGGGGGGAAAATGAGTCCCACAGGTTTGGGGAAGAAGCAGGAGGCAGGGGGAGAATCCTTCTCCCTTACCCCACTTCTTGACTCCCATAATAGTAGTAATAGTAACTAGCATTTATGTAGTGCTTCAAAGTTGGCAAAAATGATACTTGAGCCTTAGAATCCTATGATTCTACAGATGTTAATCATCCCCATTTTACAGATGAGGAAACTGAGGCTCACAGGGATGAAGTAACCTGTCCTGGTCCCAGGGCCTGTAAATATCAGAGGCAGGGTTTAAGTCCGAGTTTTCCTGTATGAGTCCAGCATTCTACCCTCTAATAGCAGAGGTTTCTTGCTCATGACCCAGCCCCAACTCCTAAATTTAGGCTTGAACCAGATTAAAATACAAGTGGAAAGTGTTTAACAGGTTAAATAAAAACACAATAAAACATGGATAGTGTTTGTTTCTGGTTTTCTAATCAATGTGTGGCCCTTGAGATCCTTTTCTATTTGAGTTTGACACCACTAATCGATGGCACCATGGTTCTTCCCCATTCTAGTCTCCCTTAATTCCTAACCTTTCAAACCTGCGACTGATCCCTTTAAATGCAGCACCCCATATTATAAGCTACCCTACCCTTTGTGACCTCTCCATCACATTTCCCACAACCTCTCCCAAAGTGAACTCTGTCCTCTCTTACCCCCCCCATCCCCACTGCTCTCTACCTAAAACAGATTCTCTTGGTCTTCTCATCCATCCTACTAACTCCCACTATATTTCCTAGGTCCTCCCACCATGTCCCCATTAATCCTATTTGTCCCTAAGTAGACTGTGTACATGTCAGTTCCCCTCCCTTGCATCTCTTACCTTTGACAAGCTCCATGCCGGGTACATCGACTGAGAGGCATGTGGACCACACAGCCTGAAAAGGCCACAAAGAGCCTGTGGCTGTCAGGGTCCAGCACCAGTCCAAGAACCCGGCGGGCTAACTGTGCTGATTGCTTCCCATCACATCTAGGAGAGGGACAGAGGTGGGGCTTAGGAGTGGGGCTCCTTCCACAAGAGTAAACAGTTAAGAGACAGAACAGGGCCGGGGAGAGGAGGTGGAACCCCTATGCTGGGGCTCCCCATCGGCTCCCCAGGACATCTGCTCTGCCACTGAAGAATCTCTTTCTCCTCCCCACCAATGACTTCCAAGCCTCCTTTACAGTCTCCTTGCTAAGTCAACTGAGATAACACATATAAACTGGCCTGTAAACCTTCAAGTGCTAGAGTAAAAGCAGTTTTTCAAGTGGCCAGCCCTTCTTGAGTCCCCAGAGAAGGGACTCGAGGATCCCAAGTTCTCAAGCCTATTGCTTCCCACTCCACTTTCATCAGTGTCCTACATCTAATCCCAGGGATAAAGAAACAAAACCTGGCTTTCAAAGACCTCACCGGGAAGGGCTGTAGGTGTCAATCTCCTCCAACAAGACTGGCTCCGAAGCACCATGCCCCGCTCCTGGAGAGAGCACCTTCAGGACTGTCCCCTCCTCAGTACCCAAGAAGAGGACAGTGATATTGCCGTGGCGACCAGCTGCTCCATCCACAGCCACCTGGGTCAGCAGGGCTCTGGAAAGATACAACTCCCAAGTCAGTAAAGGGAGAGGGCCTCATAGGGCAGACCTGAGATGGTCAGGCTGGGGAGGCTGCCCTCCTTAGTGACTCCGCCAGGAGATCATGCGATGGGAGAGCCATACATGACTGTGGGTCTACATGGCTCTACCATGAAAAGTCATAAAGAACAGAGTCACAATGAGGCCATGTTAATCAAAACTGTAGGATAACATTTATTCCAAACCACTCATTTTACAGATGAGGAAACTGAGGCCCAGAGAGGGGTAAGTGTCTGCCAAAGACCACGTGGCCAATGTGTGGGAAATCCAAGACTAGAGCCCACCTCCTGACTTCTAGTAATACTCTTTCCATTACACATTAACTCTCTTCTCTGCTGTTCTTCCCCCCAAACCACGTAGTGGGGCTGGGAGCCACTTTACTCTCCTTTCTCAAAGGGAATTTGGGGGTCTGGGTTTTTCTGCTCTCCAGAATCATTTCACCTCATACTCCTCCATTTCCTAATTGGTTTCCCCTACTGAGTCACATCTGCCAGGACACATGAAAGAGGGCTAGGCCGCTGAGCTGCTCTCCTCACCTTTCCCTCACCCTTCTTCTGTACCTAATTCCTTGCCAGCCTTCCCACTCTCCCCTTCTGATCCCACCCCTGGATACCTACCTGCCAGTACGGGTGAGAAGGGGCCGATGGGTGGCAGGTGGCACAGCGGGATCCAGGAGGGGGTGAGCCTTGATGAAAGTCAGGACTTCGTCAGGAAGGTCCCGGGAAGAAGGAAATGAGGCAGCTCTACCCACCCCTGCACAGGACCCTGGCCTGAGGGACACACGGAGGGCAGTGCTCAGGGCAGGGTGACTCGATACTGTGATGTCCCCAGATCCCTGAGGACCTGGGATTCTGTTGTCCCTTCACTGATGTCCTACAGCCTCTCCCACTCCAAACCCATTTCATTCCTCAGTCCCACACTAGCTCATCCCTTTCTTTCTCCCACTACAGGCTCTTCTGCTCAAGTCCCCTGTCCTCAGATTTGACGGTCTCTCTACCCAACCCTATTCTGTTCACAGATCAGTCTGGGGTCTCCAACTGGCTGCTGGACACTTCCTATGAGATAGCCATGGGTCCTTCAAACTTACAGGGATGAGCTCACTATCTCCCCTACACCCACAAAAACACACCTCGATTCCCCCATTTCTCCAAACTTCTCCATCTGTTCCATCCTCCCAGTCAGTCACCCTTCATTTCTCTCCCCACCCACCATGCCATCATTCATATCCAGCTGCCAAGGATTGTGGATTCTACTTCCACAGAATCTTGTACATCTGTCTTCTTGTTTCCACTTACATAACCACCACCCTAATGCAGGCTGCCATCACCTGGCCCCTGGACCACTGCACCTAATTGTTTTTTTTTTTCCTTTCTGCAATGAATCCTTCACCTAGCTGCCAAAAACATCTTTCTAAACTACAGGTCTAATCCTTAAGACTTTTCTGCTCAAAAACATTCAATGGCTCCCTATTTTGTCTCTAGAATAAAATACAAACCATTCAGCTCAGCATTTAAGCCCCCTTCAGTAGTCAGTCAGGCCCTAACTTAACTTCTCCACCTTTATTTG
Organism: Petaurus breviceps papuanus; assembly: GCF_028583685.1. Lineage (NCBI taxonomy): Eukaryota > Metazoa > Chordata > Mammalia > Diprotodontia > Petauridae > Petaurus > Petaurus breviceps. Next base: position 31,661,935 of record NW_027185798.1, on the reverse strand, counting down.
TAATAATTTCCCTTCACAGACACTAGATTCCAGCAGGACTATTTCCTGCTCCCTGAACTTGGTTCCCAGTCTCCTGACTCTGGGTTAATAAAAGCACTCTTCTAAGCCTGGAATGCTCTTTTAATCTTGGTCTTTCAAAAGCCTTACCTTCTTTCAAGATAGCTCAAGGGGGACCTTCCTCCAGGAAACCTTTCCTATTATCTCTAGTCTCTCTCCACTACTGGTTCTCCCTCCATACTCAAATATTCCTAGGATTTTTTTATCTGATATTTTTGAACTATTATTTGAATTCATGTCCCACCCACTGCCCATAATAGGTAAACTCTGAGGAAGCGGAAGTTTTTCTTTCCTTTTATACTCCTAGCTCAGGGCTTTCCCCATGGTAGGTGCTTAACAGTTTCATGAACTGAACACTGTCCCATCCCCACTGAAACTTGCCCATAGATACCTGGGTAAGGGGACCCTGTCCTCAGGCACAGGGGTCCAGGCCCCATCTGGGCTCCTCTGCTCCTTGAACTTTCCCTCAAACCCATGTTCAATGTCATCCAGGTAGAAGGCACAGACAGCAGAACCAGGGATGCTACAGGTACCAGGAGAGTATGGGAGAGGAACTGTGAGCTGGGCCTGGGAGAAAGCAAAGAATCCTCCCTCCCTCCCTCCCTCCCAGGTCACCAACCATGCTAGGTACAGGAAACAGGAGACACCACCTTGCTCTGTGGGGGCCTTAAAAGAGGGTAAGGTGGCTTGGCCACAAGTCAGAGACTATGGAAGACAGCACCTCCTTCCTCCACCCCAAGTGCTGATCTCAATGCTGAGGGCTATGGTGTCTGTGGTGGGTTGGCCATACTGGTTGGGGTAGGTAACTATATTGGTTAGAAGATTTTCCACACCTACTTCACATGCCTCCCAACCTGTTGGTCTGGGTGGTGAAGACCCCAAATAGAGCAGGACGTCCATGCAGAGGGACAGGCCCAGTCAGGGCCTGCAGCACATCAAAGTAGAAGGCAGAGTCTCCAGGGACAGAGCAGTTGAGCCGAAGCTTCAGAAAAGATGTCCAGTGACGGTCCAAGGCCCGGGGGGAACCACCTACATCACGTTTACACACACGTGCTACACGAGAGAACTGTACCTGGTGGGGAGGAGAATCAATAAGAAACCAGGATAAGTGTTGGGGGGCAGGGGAGAAATAACGGGGGAAGTGGGGTCAAGGGAAACAGGGAGAGCTAAAGATATAGGTCATACGGGGACAAATAGCACTGAGTGTGCCAGCACAGGCTCAACAGAGAAGAGTCCCCTGTCTCCCCTCCCCAAGGTGGGGTCCACTCAACTTACCCGTCCCAGCCGAGCGTCTTCCACAGAGACTTCTCGGAAAAAGAAGTAAACATGGTCTCTGTGCTCCACGGCATGGACAAAGTGTGGCTCTGGGGAAGAGAGTGATGAAATGGGGAGTGTCTACATAGGTCTCTTTCAACTCTAGGATTTGATAATAATTATTCTCCATCCCTCAATCCCCTGGTATCTTTTGCAACCTCAAAGCCCCATGCAATATCCTTTAGGAGATTTCCTGATCCTTCCCAGACCCCGATACATCCCACCCCTTTTATTACCTCCCCAGCCCTGATCCCCCCTGACCTCGAAGCCACTTGGAGTCGTACTTGGCGGAGCGCAGAGGGGGCTGGGGGCCCAAACTTCGATAAACAACAGCATCGCTGGCCTGGAAATCTGCAGCTGTGGCTGAGTAAAGGCTACCCTCTGGAGGGGGCGTCCCAAGGTCATGGAAGGTCATCACAGACAGATGGAGACGGAAGGAAGGAGTTGTGCTGTGTCATCACCTGGCCCCGTCTGCCTCCCCAGGCTTCTCACTCCTTCCCCCCCATCACGTACTCGACACCCAGCGGCTGTCCCCATCCTCATCTCTGTGTCCTGGCCTCCCCGGGGCCAAACCCCAGCTAAAATCCCGCTCCCTCCGAGAAGCCTTCCCCAGCCCCCTTAATGCTCCTGCCTCCCCTCTTTTGCTTATCCCCAGTTTGTCCTGCACACGTCTGGCTCATACACCACTGTGTGCACAATTGCTCAAAGACAACATGTCTTCGAGTTTCTCCCCCATTAGACATTGAGCACCTGGAGGGCAGGGCTGTCTTTTACCTTTCTCAGCAGCCCCAGTGCTTAGCACAGGACTTGGCACACTATGGTACTAATTTATTAAGTGCTTGTTAATAAATGCTTATGGGGCAGCTAGGTGGCATAGTGAATAGAGCACCGGCCCCGGAGTCAGGAGGACCTGACACTTAACACAAAACTAGCCGTGTGACCTTGGGCAAGTCACTTAACCCCAATTGCTCTACCTTCCCCCCTCTAAAAAGCAAAAAATAAAATAAATGCTTGTTAACTGTTTCATGAAAGAAAAGGAGGAGGTTTCATGGAAGGAATGCATTAATACAAGTTGGGGGAAACACAGAACACAGCAGATCCCAGAAGGGTATGAACACACTTGAAAGATGTGTTTTGAGACATTCTAACAGCACATTCACACCCCACTTTCTCCACCCCCTTACAGATCCTTCACGGAAATTATCCACTCATCCTCAAAATTCCTATGGGTGTCAAATGATAAAGATGTGGGGTTGAATGAGTTGAGGGGGGCAGGAGGGGGGCTCTTAGTGTCTCTCAACCACTAACCTTCATTCACCCGGCCATCCCATAACTTTTTACCTGCAAATATGGCGACACTGGACTGTGTGGCATCAAAGGGGCATCGAGCTTGCCCACTCAGCTCCTCACCCTCCTGCTGCAGGGATGAGATCTGGGGTGGGAGGAAGGGGGGATGTGATCCTGAGGCCTTTGAGTATCTCAGGGAGTAAACTGAAAACCGAAGGCCTCTTCCTTCATCTTCTTAGTCCTCCTTAAGCCTCCTTCACTATACCTGTCTGTCCCTCCCCTCATTCCAAGTTCTCCTGGGTCTTGTCCATGGCTCCTACACCTGGGCCTTATGCCCCACTCAACACTCCAAGATCCACCCTATCCTAAAGCTTGTCCCTTCCCCTATTTATTATTCATTAATTCATTCCCTCCACACCATGCCTCCCCATGCCTGTAACCCCATCCCCCCGACTCCCGTACCCCATAGCTTCGGCACATGGGGCTGAATGAATTTGTCCCGCAGGCAAGGAGGGTCCGGGAGTCCCGGGGAACAAGGACACGGATGTAGTTGTAGCACTCGTCCTAAGGGCCCCAGGAGGTGGGACCAGAGGTCAAAGGTCACTGAAGGTAACAGGGAGATTGGGCATTCTGGGATCCCCAAGGGCAAGAGAAGGGTTGGGGACTGAACATGCCAAGCATTGCTCCCTTTGGGTTGTTTCCCCTGTGTTCTGGGAGAGGAAGAAAAAAAGGGCTTGGGAGAAAAGGTCATAGGGGAAGGAGACACACAGCCCACCTCCCCAGTCCCTCGTCACATCCCTCACCCTCAGCTTCCCTCGAACAGCACAGTTCTCCACATCCTGACTTCTCCATGTCAGATACTGATGGAAAAGAGAAGGAAAGAGGTTTTGTGAAGACAGCACCAATTCTAGAGGCTGACCCCATATCCCTCTTTCTGCTGCCTGACTCCAGAACCCAGACTGTCCCTCAATCTCTCACCTTGTCTGGTACCAGCCCTTCCCAGTCTTGACCTTGAAGATCAAAGGAAAAAACATGATCCCTAAAGGTACAAAGAAGGAATGGGTCAGTAGGTCAATATTCAGTGTCCCCCACCCCTCCCCACTTTCCATATGGTAAACACCTATTGCATATCTGACCATGTAACTCCACAGACAAGTACAGCCATATCTCCCGCACCCATTCTTCATCTAAATGTGTCCTGTGACCCACGTCTCTGGATATATTGGCTTATGGCAGGTACTTACCATATATCGTGGTACGTCTTTGTTCTAGTGTCCATATATCTACCATGCCTCTGTGTATGTATTCATGTTTACTGCGTCTCTACCTGTGTTCCCAAGTGCCATGTCTATGTTCAGTCCATTCATATGTTACATGCAACTTACCGGGCAGCTACCAGCAATGTCTGGTTCAGGATCAAGAATCTCTGAAAGTCCAGACCCAGCTCTCCAGCCACAGCATCACCTTCTAAACCCCGGAACCAGGATAATGGCGATACACCTGGTGGGAAATGAACAGAAAGGAGAAATATTTGGGTTGCCAATGCTTCACCCCAAAACCCCTTCCCTAATCCTATGAGGAGAGGGAAACACCTAAACTCCCTCCCAACAAAAGAGAGAAGCTACATGATCAGGGATGGAGTAAGAAGAAGTTTACTGGTCCCTAAGTACTCTCCGGCCTTTTCATCTACTGCTCACTTACCCAAAACTCCTTCATGTTCACTCTTCCCCAATCTGCCTCCCATCTCCTTCCCTACAATAACATTTTCCCTCATCTTCGAGTAACCAAATCCTACCCTTCTTTCTAGAATCAGACCAAGTCTTACCTCCTCTGTTAAGCCATCTCTAGCCACTCCAGCCAACAAGGACCTCTCCATCCTCCAAACCCCTGTGGTACCTTGCTGTCTGTGCCACTTATTAGTAATTAAGGATCACTGCTTTGTCTAGTTCCCTAACTTTCATGTTTTTCTCATTACCCTGCCTAGACTAAGTTCCTTGAGGGCTAGGGCCCTGTCACATTCACTATATCCCCCAGCATCTAGTCTAATATCCTTACGAAATAAATAATTAATTACTGATTGATTAATATGAGGAGCTAATGTGGAACCACATTGGTCAGGGGTGGGACAGTACTTGAATAGTGGGCAGTGATAACGTCTGGGGGGACATGTGAGCCAGTCGAAAGCAGACCAGAAGACAAGGGCTGAGCTGGACATGGCAGCCACTTACCTTGGAGGTCAGAGGTCACTAGAGGGAGAGGATCCTGGGGGAAGGTGGCCTGGGTGAGAGGAGTTGAGGAGAGCAGCAATAGCAGGAGCAAGAAGGACGTGAAGGGAGGGCCCCGGGGCATCCTGGGCAGGCCGGCTCAGGCCCCAGGTGGCACTCTCTCACCCATATGTCAAGCCTGAGACAAAAAAGACCAAGAGGATTGAGGGGAGGGGGCTGCAAGCCTGCAGTCACTGGGAGATTTAGAGCCAAGGGTATGGACACCAGGGTTGTTTCTTTTCTTTATTTTGGTCTTCTCAAGCAGGGATATGGATACAACTTTTCCCTTGGTCTATCCCCAGGGAACCCTAGAGAAGGGAGGGGATCTTTCCCAACACCTGTCCCAACCAGGCCTGTCACTGTCACTCAAGTTCCATCTACCCTAACAGGAACAAACCGGCTGCAGCAGGGAAAGACAGACCCAAGTTATGACCTCAGGTAAGGTCAGGGTATATCCCCTCCCCCTCCCTCTCAGTTCCTCTCTCTGGGTCCCTAGACTTTCTCTGGTTGATTCCCCTCATCCCCCCACCTCCCTCCTCCAAACCTTCCCTGTTATAATTAGATGCTGGGGGTGGGGGAGGGGGGAAGGTGTTGAAGCCTCACATTATAAATAGTAGTTCCTGAGGACCATTTGAGGAAGAAGGAGCAGGTCTACTCTTGCCCTCCCCTAAAAGACCTTCTTTAGTACAACCTCCCTGGCAACCCAGTGTATATGCATGAGGGACACACTGTGCCCATCTCTCATTCTAGGTCTGGAAAAGAACATTCTGATATTCAGGTGTGCCCGAGGCTCTCCACTCAGTGAGAGATGTGGGATGTTGGGGGTTGCTGCCCTGATCCAGGCACCACTCCCCAGGACTAAAGGTTCAGAATGGGACGGAGGACCATCTTAGCCAAAAATGAATGTGCATCAAAGCCAAATTGAAGGCTATATTTAGTTCTGGCTGCAGCTGTTTCCCCAGACCCCCTCCCTCCCTTCTCTCTTTGGCCCCCCTGACCCAGTATATTTGCCTTTGAGGGGGAAGTACCACCCGTGGGGACACTAGGAAGAGAGAGAGAGAGCTGGAATGGGAGGAAGGGCTGGACAGCCTCATCTTCTCCCCCTCCTCATCGGGCTGCCTCTGAAATTAACATATAAATAATTCAGCCTTCAGCCGGAGGACCAGAGCCCAGAGTCAGGGGGAGAGATGGATGGGGTAAGGGTGGGAGTTGAAGTGAAAAGAAGATCCTAAGACATGGAGACATGCCTCCCCTCTCATTAGCCCCCTGAAGCCACCTGGCCCTAGTTTCAACCAGCTCTGGATGGGGGGTGGGGGGTGGGAAGGAGATGGAAACATAATAGTAAATAATAGTAACTTCAAGCTTTTGCCAGTGACTGCTGCTCTGAAACCTTTGGGTGGGGTACCTGGCACCCCACCCAAAGGACTTGTCCTTTTAGCAGATACAAACAGGGAGCTTTATAATCCAATCTTCCTCCCCCAGATGAAAGAACTTGAAACCTTGTTGTTCTAAGATCCCAGCTCCCCTTTTCTCTGCCCCACCCCTCCAGCGAGCTCCATTCCCAGAGTCAGGAACCCAGGTGTCCCCTCCCTCCCCCTGGAGAGTCCCCTCCCCCCATATGACATCATCTGGGGTAGGCTAACGTCAGATAGGGACCCCAGAGGGCTCAAGGAGGGGATGGGGCAGAGACACCTAATGATGACCCCCTCCCCTGAGAGGACAGCAGCCAACTAACGACCCTCCAGACTCACAAGCCCCCCTCTTTTCAGGATGCTGACACTCCCCTGGGAACTCTCCTGTTGTCCTTCCTTTTACTCTCACACCTTTCCTTCTCACCACTATGTTGCCCTTGACAACAAATAGTATCACCCTGGAATGACTTTGGTCTCTGGGCAAAGAAGGGACCTTCCCTGCTTCCTGAGCTGAACTCCCTCCCTTCTTTCACCTCCCTACCAGAGATATCCTTTTTCTTACCTGGAGTTGTGACTCTTGTGAAGATCTAATAATAGGTGAGTGATAAGGAGTCATCCCCATTCCCCATTCCCAAAAAAAGCTGATACCAATGCTCCAAAGAGATAGGTGAGACCCATGTGTACTGGAGCCTGGTTTAGGAAGCAAAGGTTGCCAGGTATTGGCCTCTGGGGGTGCCCTTTCTGCCTAGGAGGTACTGGGCAAAGGGAACACCTGAGGCGACTGGACAGGCTTAGGAGAGATAAGGAGGCAGTCAGCACAAGAACCAAAACAAGAAAGAGGGAGTGAGGAGTGGTCACTCCTCAACATAATCCTGAAAATACTTTGCAAAAAGGCCCAAGCTGGGAACCAAGACAATAGAGGCTTATTTGCATCTCATTTGCATGCTTTCATCTTGAAGCAAAATGTGCAGACAGCATCCCTCCACTCCCTACCAGCCGGCCAGTGGTGGTGCCTCCTAGTCTTCTGACAAAGGCCTTTTCGGTTTCCCCAAAGAGCTGACCAACACCTCTAATCTCAGCTGCTTTCTGCACAGGTTACCTAATGCCCTGTCTCCCCACTTCCCACAGTTGATCTGGGTTGACCTGGCCTGAAAATAACATCTGGCTGGGCTTTACACTGGTACCTTCACTCTCACCTGCAGGGCCAGGTGAGGCCTCTGCAGCTTCTTCTAGGCATTAGCAGAATGAGTCTACCTACTCCCAGGGCCTAAAACCTTTACAGTGCCCAACACCACCACCACCTTGACCTCAGTGGTCTCTGACTCCCATTGTGGCAGCAATATTTGTGTGTGTGTATTGTATTGGGTGGAGGTGGGGAGTGAGGGAAATGGTAAGCAAGGTGGGATTGGAGAACAGAAGGAATCAGCATTCTGAGTCTCTTAACCAGCCAAATCTCACTGGGGCCAGGCTCGCCTGGGCTCACCTCCTGTGTAGAAGAGGAAGCTGGCCCCTCTTCTCGCCTCAGGCTCAAAGCCACCTCTGGGGAGTGGCTGGGGTCACAGCCAAAGAGTCTGGCAGAAGGGATGGGGGGGCCTCCCACCCTGGGACAATAGCAGGAAACCCTCAGCCCTGTAGTCCAACCCCCTGTCCCCCTTCCTTTCAGGGAAGGGGGGGGGCTTTACTGAGGAGGGGCTTAAGAGAACCATACCCTCTCTCAGACTCTTCTCCCTCCTCTCTCTTCTCTGGTTCTAAATAAACATTGACTCTACCATTCCCGTCATCCCCAGAGCAAGGATAATCCAGGTGTCTAGACCCCTGCATGAGGTGGGCACTGTGCCAGCTGATGGAGAAATATCCAAATTGTCCCCCGCTTCCCATCTCTGGAGCTCCAAACATAGAGGCCAGGGGGCCTGGGGGTGAATGTCTGCTGCCTGGGACTCAGTCCCAGAGCCACGTTAGCGAGAGGAGGGGCTTGGGAGGGGGTGCCTGCAGGCAGGGAGCTGACAGGGGTAGGGGGAACCAGAGGATAGGACAGCAGATACCGGGCTTTGGAAGAACAGAGGAAGGGGGGCTGGAGGCAATAAATGAGAAGGTTTAGGGGAGACAAAGCTAAACTGGCAGTCATTGGGGCCCACAAATAGAGTCTACCATTTCTGCCCTCTTCAGTGGCAACCCAAAATAACAAAGTCCTAGGGTGGGTTTGGGATTGGGGCTGGGCTCACAGCCCTTCAGGAGGAAAATGACTTCTACAAACACCATCCTTATATCGGATTACCCTGAACTGGGGCCTGGGGTCCTTCCCTCCAGGACTCGTCTCCTCTCCCCACCTTAGGGAAAGCGGCTCAGTCAAGACATCCAGGTCCAGGAATGACTTCTCCCCTCCCTTGCCCATCCCCTTCAATTTCTGGTGCCCGGGTTTCCCTATACAGTAAGCTGAAGTGGAAAAGGGCTTATCGATTCAATTCACTTTAGACAGGGCACCCCACTCCCTCGATCTGATCTCGGAAATTATTCCCCGCCCCCCAATCTGTGTACAGAAGATAATACCCCGAAAAAGCCTCCCAGAAAGTTGGGGTTGAGGGGGCTGCTCCAATGCTTCTTGGTGTCCCTAGGTCTTAGGATCCCCAGTCCTGTCGCGCTCCCCTCTATCCCTCGGCACAACCCCAAGCCTACCCCCCGCGGCTGGAGCGGACCCCGCCTCGGTCGCTCCCCTATCACCCCCGTGCCTGCTCCACTGCCCTCCCTCTCTCCAGCCCCGGCCCCTGCTCCCGAGCTTCCCCGCGGTTACTTGCCCTAGAAGCCAGATCCGTGGGGTGGAGGCGGCGGCCGCGGGCTCGGAAGTCCGGGGCTCGGGGATCCCGGGGGTCCAGGTTTTGGGGGTCCGGGAGCGAGTATCCCGGGGGACAGGGAGAGGGTCTCGGTTTGGGAGGAGGTGGCCGGCAGCCGGGAACTGGGGGGCTCCAGGCGGGTTCCCGGGTCTCGTGAGTCCGGGGTCCGAGCCGCAGAGCCCACTCTGGCCAAGGCTCCGCGGAGGAAAACAATGCGACCGCCCGGAGCTCTCGGCCCTGGCCTCGGCCGCCCCTCCCGCAGGCGTCCCCAGCCCCGCCTCCCGACACGCCCCCCGCTTCACGATGCCCAATCCGAACCCGGGAGAGCTGTGAAGAGACCGCCCCCCTCCACAGTCCCCTGGCCAATCGCAGGGTCCCGCGCTCTGAACACCTATCTCAGAAGAGCAGCTAAGGGTGGGGGGACCTGCCCGGGAGGGGAGGGAGTCGGGGAGACCGAGAGAGAGAAAACAAGAGACCTTCCGAGGGAGAGACCTAGAGACTGGGGACGCCGGCCTTCTTGCCAGGGAGAGGCCGTCGGGGAGAAAGCGCATGGGGAGGAAGGAAGGGACGGTGAGAAGAGGAAAGGCCGGAAAGCTGGGCCCCCGGGGCTGTCTCGCTCTCCCCCACCTTCTCTTTCCCGACCTGGCCTTTGTGGACCCAGACGGGGGTCTGGCGATGACTGCCCCCTGCTCTTTGGTGGAAAGCAAGGGCCGGGTGACCTCCAGGGTCCCTGCCACAGGCACATCCCGGAGCCGATGGTCCGTCCTCCCCTGGCCCCGCACGCAGCCCGCCCCCGCACCCCCACTCCCAGTGCTGGGCCCAGCCTTCCCCCACCCCAGGGAAACCTCCCATTTCTCCAGCTCTCCTCCGAAGCCTGGCCCAGGGTCTGGGGAGGAAGGATAGATGTTCATGAGCTATGAGCACGAGGACCCGATCCAAACTGAAAGAGTGGGAACCGTTTGGGGAGGAAAGTCTGTCCAATTCCACTGGGACTGGGTCAGGGAGGAGCTGGGGTGGGATGAGGAGAGAAAGAAAGAGCTGGACAGGCTACACCCAGCGGGCAGTAGGGTGATGGAGGAGGACAGGTAGAAGAGACTGGCTTTAATGGGAGGAGAGAGAGACACCCAAAGCCAGCAGCAACCCAGAGACACGGACCCGAGCTCAGGACTCAGTCTCAGATGCAGAAAGACACAGAAGCAAACCCTACTCCACTTCCCCCCATTAGCCTATCCATGACACTTCTCACATTCTGTTCCTCAAGTTCCTAGCCTTTCTTCACCGTAGACACTGGATTTGTGAGACACTACCATCTCCCAGAAGATGGACCCAGTCATTTGTCCAGTGGCAAAGCAGAACACTGCTGTCTCCATCCCCTCTCCACCACACCCCCTACAAAGCCCCTTTGATTCCAGGAATGCTAGCATGGAAAGAGGGAAGGCTCTTTCAGGCATCTCTGTTGTTGTCCCCACCTTGGTGATGCCTGCTCAAGATTCCTTCCTGTGTGGGTTTGGGATGAAAAACATTCTTGAAATTCTGGGGAGAGGGGGCAGCTTGGGGGGGGGCATTGGAATTTTTGACTTTTTCTCTGAGCTTCCCCCTCACTTCCTAGTCTCTGGAGTGGGGGAGGATGGGTATAGCAGGGTCTGTTCTTCCAGGCTAGACATGGCTAAAGCGGGCGTCAGAGTGGGTAGCACTAGGCTAATGTACAAAGGCATCCCTAGACACACAGAAGGAGAGAAGCATAGCCACAAAGACAGAGGAAACAGGACAGAGGCAGAAAAATACAGAAAGACTGAGAATCAGAGTCAGTGAGACAGCCATGCTTCCCCAGAATTATTCTCTATGGGCTCTGGATTCATGGTATTGGGTAGGCACTAGTGCTGGGGTACGAGATGAGAGAGACAATGGAGAAACCCAGAGAGGACTGAAAGAAGGAAGTGCATAAAATACAATGTACTTTTAGGACTTAGCTCCAGCCTTGCTTCAATTTAACAGGTATTTACTGAGTAATAATAATATATTTGCCTAATGCTTTAGGGTTTACAAAACACTTAACATACATTGTCTCATTTGATCATCAAAACAACCCTGTGAGGTAAGTATTTCAGGTATTATCCCCATTTTATAGAAGAACGGAGGCTGAGAGCCATTAAATGATTTGCCCACCCTCACACAGCTAATAAATGTCAGAAGCAGGATTTAAAAGCAAATCTTTCCTGACTCCAAGTCAAATGCTCTTTCCATTGAGGAGGAAGGGAATGGAGTAAGTATATACTGCTATGTGTGGGGGCATTTGGCCCTCACATCAACCCCTTGAGGTAGGTGGTGTTATTGTCCTCATTGTACAGTTGAGGAAAGGGAGGTGAGCAGAAGTTAAGTGATTTGCCCAGGGTCACCAAGCTAGTTAAATGTCTGAGGCTGCATTTGAACTCAGGTCTTCCTGACTCCAGGCCTAGAGCTATAGCTACTGCACCATGTAGCTGCCTTGGAAGGCAAGGAGTAAAGTTTAGTACCCACATTCCCAAATGACTGATGGAGCTCCCACCCGATGTGCTGCCCTTATTACTAGTCATACTAGAGACCTATAAACCCAACAGCAAAACATTTAATTAAAACATGAAATTGTAAATAACAAGGAAGGTGATCAAATAATAAAACAGTCTCTGCATGCATGTGCAAAAAGGTAGAAATCTTACCTCCAGAGTGATTATACTGTTATTTTCCCTCAATCCCTCTGAATTTCAGATGGCACAGTGGGGAAAAGTCACTTCATAACTCACAGCTGATGGAAGCTTAGAGTACATTGCCTTTTGATTTTTAGAACCTTTCCCAAGACTCCATAAGTTCAGGCTGGAAAATGACTGAAAGCTCTATCTTCAACTCTATAGTCATGATCATGGTCCAGATAGGATTCAGGACATCATGTCCATCTCTTTTTCTTAATAATTCAATTTTATTTTATTGTTAAGGTCTGAGTTATTTCCCTCCCAGCCATTCTACCCTCTCCAATCCAGTACTGAGAAAGCAAGAAAAACAAAGCCTGTTAAAAACAGATAAAGTCAAACAAAACAAATTCCCACATTGTCCATGTCCAAAAATCCATAAACCTTAGTCTGTACTCTGAGTCTATTATCTGGAGGTGGGCACCATGTTTAATCCTAAATCCTCTGGAATTGTGATTGGTCATTGTGTTGATTAGAGTTCCTAATTGTTTCAAAGTTATTTTTCTTTACAATATTGCTGGTTATATAAATTATTCTTCTGGCTCTGCTTACTTCATTTTGTAGCAATTCATACAAGTCTTCCCAGGTTTCTCCTTCATCATTTCTTACAGCACATTCAAATATTACAGCTACTTCAGTCATTACTCCAATTAATGATAGGTACTCCCTCAGTTTTTAATTCTTCATCACCACAAAAAGGGCAACTATAGTTTTGTCCATGTGGATTCTTTTCCTCTTTGTGAGTATAGACCTTGTAATAGTATTGCTGGGTGAAATGGTATGCACAGTTTAATAGCTTTTAGGGCACAGTTCCAAAATGCTTTCTAGAATGGCTGCACCGGTTCACAGTTCTACCAACAGTGCACTAATAAACCTATTTTCCCACAGCTCTTCCAACATTTATTATTTTCGTTTTTTGTCATCTTTGACAATCTGATGGGTATGAAGTTTTAAATTTGTATTTCTCTATTAGTGATTTAGAGAATTTTTTCATATGGCTATTGATAGCTTTAATTTCTTTCTCTGAAAACTGTCTCTTCATATCCCTTGACTATTTATCAATGGGGAATAGCTCTTATTCTTTTAAATTTGAATCCTTTCCCTGTATAGCTTAGAAATGCAACCTTTATCAGAGAAACTTGCTGCAAAGACTCCTCCCCCCCAAAAAAAAATTTCCTGCTTCTCGGTTTTATATAATAAAATTGTCCATTTTACCTCCCATGAACTCCTCTATCTCCTTTGGTCATGAGCTCTTCTCCTGTCCTTAGATCTGGTAGGTAATTTATTATATACTCCTTTACTTAGTTTATAATGTCATTTTTTTATGCCTAAAGCATGTACCATTTGGTGCTTGTGTTGTGAATTATTACACCATATCCATCTTCTTTCTCTCCCCCTCTCTCCATGTCTCCTATATTTTGCAATTATCATCTGCTTGGCCCCTTGATTTTGGGAGCCTCTCTTTTCTACTTTCTGTCTTCTAACGACTCTCCCTGTTCATCTCTTTTACTTTAGTTTCTCTCTCTCTCCTGTGACTTCCATATCCTCTAACAAGTCTGCATTGACTGCTACAATTTCCATGTCTAGTCATGGCTCCTCTCCCAAAAAATCCCAGATCCAGGAGATTAATTTCCTGCCTATGGGCACCTGAAACCATGCTGGAGGATGCTGATTAAGGTAGAGACAATCTTTGTCTATATGACACAAATATTAGCCCCAATTTACCCATAGGAGAACTGGATCTGAGAGGTTCAATGACTTGCTCATAACAACACAGCTAGTTTTATCTAAGACATGATTAGTGTCTACTAATGTGCTTGACACTGGCTAAGCAGAGTAAAGGATACAAAAGAAGTATTGATTCCTTCCTTCCAGAAACTGATAGTCTTTCGGGGAGACAAAGCTCAGACACATGAAACAATTAGCAACAAAACAATTATAGAACAATGTAAAACAGTTTTATGGGGAAAATTGACTAGGACACACTGATGAGTTGATTTCCCACCCCCTTACCCCCACTCCTAGCTTAGGTGATGAAATTATAGAAGGTAATAAGCAACAAGGTGTGAAGATGTTAAAGTGAATATTTCAGGGGTGAGAAATCTGTGGCCTCAAGGTCACATATGGCCTTCTACGTCCTTGAGTGCGGCCATTTGCCCAAGTCCAAATTTTACAGAACAAATCATTTTATTAAGGGGATTTGTTCTATGAAGTTTGGATTCAGTCCAAGGGCTAAGCTTGAGGACCTAGAGAACCACATGTGGCCTCGAGGCCTCGGGTTCCCCATCCCTGCACCCTATTACCCCCTTACAAGATGTAGACAAGTTCTTCAGTCCAACTTGATGGAATTAAAGAATGGTTAGCCATTGGCTAACCAAAGGATTGGTCACACCCTTGGTGATAAATATCAAGATACCCTCTAGAGCTTTAGTTGAAGCAGGAGATAGTTCAGAGGAATGTCACTTCTGTCAGGAAAGAAGAGAGCCAACTTTGGAGGAAGAATCCTGTTCTTAAAGGGAATTCTTTGCCTTTTCTCTTGGGTGTTTACCCCAGGGCATCTGGGGTTTCCTCTCCTCCCCTTCTCCCCAGTCATCTACATTTTCAGTCAGGCTATCTGCCCAGTAGGAGACTGCACTGAGGAGGGAGTAGGCTTGTTCAAGGCACAAGGCAGGAGTTCTGTGAGTCTTCAAAGAGTTAGCCCTGGCTACTGACCTGCCCAAGAGATGCTGTGCCATGTCTTCTGGGGGAGCAACATAAGGACACCACAAGAAGAAAAAGATCACTAGGGCACTGAAGTGCTGGACGTGTGAATTGCCTTAGGCATGTGTTTTCCCTACATGTATGCCTCTCTACTAGTATACTCTATATACACTATGAACATTCTTCCTCCTGATGTTGTTTGTAGCTGTGGAAGAATGGGCCCCAGGTTTATAGAGGGAAAGTTGTGTTTCTCTTGGTCCCAGTTAATAAATGTTCCTAATAATACTAGTTAATTAATAACTAGTTCCTAGTTCCATATTAGTAAATACTTTTACTTTGAGCTAATTATTCAACTGGCTGATTATTAAAGATAAATGCACCATTGGGGGCCTGTGTGCTAGAATTTTTGTCCAGACCCACATGATAACTTGAACCTAGGGTAGATGATTACCCTAGGAACTAACCAGAAGGAATGAATTTTGGGAGGTTATCAGGGGATTACTATACCACCTCACTCCCCACCAAATATATTTATCAATATCATTAATCCATTACAATCAAACTCTCACTTCTGTGCCACAAAATCCAGTAGCAATGTTATTAGTTTGTTGAAACCCAATTGTAATGTAGATTTACCTAGCATTCACCTCGAGTAGTAATGGTAGACTTTAACTATTGGGAGATCTTCATAGGATCACAGACCTGGTGCTAGAAAGGATTTTATAAGTCATCTATTCCATTTTCTTTATTTTAAAGATCAGAAAATGGAGGCCCAGCAAGGTTAAGTGACTTGTCCAAGGTTACACAGGAAGTAAATACCAGGGGCAGAATTTGAACCCATGTTCTTTGATCCACAGCCAGTATTTTTTCTTTCTCTGACCAAAATTGAAAAGCTTGTAAATGACTGACTTGTTTTAAAGATCATTTAATTCTTCAAAAAGTGAAGGAAACAACAAAAAAAGGAATTCTGGACCTGCTTTTGACCAACATGGAAGTCTTCATCAATGAAAAAAAAATGATCAGAACTCTGGAAGAAATGAAGATGCAGTGTTTGTGATAGAGGAGAAGAAGAATGTTGGGAACAGCCTAATGTACTCTAAATTATGGGAGAGCAGGTTTTAAAAGGTTCAGAGAAAGGATACGTAAGACTTCATGGACAAAAATTCTATACAATGCCACCTCACATTGGGAGAAGCATTCTTTGACTGTTCTGGAGCTGTCAGCATCTGTGCTGTGGCTCTGATTTTTCCAGTGTTTCTCTGGTTCATCATGAACAACTTGAATTAGAAGACCCACCATGAACTGCAAATATTTGGCATCACGTGGACCAGAATGTGACTTCTGGTAGGAGGTAGGAAAGACCTAGGATTTCTGGGTTTTGCTTCCTTCAACATTCATGGGTTTTTTGTCCCTCCCCTTTACCTCCCCTGCACCCCTCCACCTTAGTACTGCTTTTGCAAGGAAGACTGTCCAATAAAAGCCCTATAAGTATTTGTGCTTATTGAGGAAAGTCCTTTAGAAGATCATTGGGAACTTGCCACCAATGGGTGGTATGTGATAGGACCAGGGTTTCCCTGACATATCTTCTTTCCTCCTATCCACAATATGAGGAGGCTTTACCTAAATTAAAGACAAAGCTTCCCCTGGGACCTGATTGACCCCAGATTCCCAGACACAGCTTCCTCCCATTCCACCCCCATTCTCCCCTCCCCCACACACACCCAGACAACATGGTTCCTGAGACCTGATTGGCTCCCTGGTTTCCTTGATACAGTTTCCTGGTCATCTAGGGACATAAAAGTCCCAGTCACATGGTGTTTAGACCTCTCAGACCTACTGAAAGCCTAAGACCATACCCTGATGACCTAATGACTAGAAGGAAGGAAGTAGGAAAGAAGAGAGAGAGAGAGAAACAAAGAAAAAAAGAGTAAGAGGTAGCAGAACTTCAGATAGTTGTGGAAGAGGATGCTGGATAAAAACATTCTTTGCTTGCTGTTTGTTCATTCGTTTCCACCTTGTTAGGCTAAGTGGTGCAGTAGATAAGAGCACCAGACCCCAAGTCAGGAAGACCTGAATTCAAATATGACCTGAAACACTTATTACCTCTGTGACCCTGGGCAAGTTACTTAACCTTGCTTGCCTCAGTTTCCTCATCTGTCAAATGAATTGGAGAGGAAATGGCACTCCAGTATCTTTGCCAAGAAAACCTCAAATGGGGTCATGAAGAACTGGACATGATTGAAACAAATGAATGACAACAAAGTCTAAGAATTTTACTTAAGATTTTACTCCTTCATATTTATTTGTGTTTTTATTCAATTATTAAGTTATAATACAGTTATTTCAAAGACATGCACAGGAGATAGAAATCAGTCGACCAGCATTTTAAAAGTGTCTATTATGTGCCAAGCATTCTGCTAAGTGCTGAGAAGACAAAGACAGGTAATGGAAAAGGAACACAAAAGAAGCCTGGTCCCCTAAGAGCATTGTCAAGAATTATAAAACTCAGAACATGAAACCTAAGGGTGACAAAGCTATGATGAGATCAAGAAGAAGCTCAAAGGAAAGATGGATTCACTGTTCAGAGTAGATGAGACAATGATAAGAGGTAATGATGAGACAGAAAGCACAAATACTTAGGTTTTTTTTGCTTTTTGGAGGGGCAGTTGGGATTAAGTGACTTGCCCAAGGTCACACGGCTAGTAAGTGTTAAATGTCTGAGGACGGATTTGAACTCAGTCCTCCTGACTCCAGGGCCGGTGCTCTATTCACTGAGCCACCTAGCTGCCCCAAATACTTAGTCATTTTGCATCTGTTTTCTCTGTGTAAAAGATAGGTTAACAGGAAGTTGAAATCCAAAATGAATGAGAAACTTTAAGAGAATGAATTCAAATCACCAGGCCATGGCAAACTGTATACTAGGGTGCTAGGAGGAGTGGTGGATCTAATTGCTGAGACACTGTTAATGATCATTTAAAACTTGTGTAATATAGAAATGCTGTAGGACTGTAAAAGCACAAATATTCTGATTTTTGAGGAGGGTGGAATCTGTAAGAGCTGAGACACTTGATTTTAATTCACAATGAAATTCTAAAACATAATTCCCTTTTTGGAAATTTAGAAAAGGAAACACTGATCCGTGAGAGCTAGCATAGCTTCATTAATAATTGATCAAGCCAGTCTCACTTCTTTTCCTTTTTTGACAGGGCTCCTAGTCTGGTGGTAGATCAGGAAAATCTTGTAGACATAAAATACCCAAATTTCAGCCAAGTATGGGTCAAAATCTCTCAAACTGTCCTTCAAGGCAAGGTGGAGAGATGTGCATTCGACATTAGCATAGTTACAAGAATATGGAATTAGACGAATGACAAAACCCAGTCATTAGTGGGTCAGTATCAACTTAGAAGGAGGTCTCTAGTTGAATGACTGAGGATTTCTATCTAACCCTGTGTTGCTTAACAGTTTCATCAATGATTTAGATGGTAGCATAGATGGCATGAATATGAAATCTGCAAATAATACAAACGTGGAAGGATGAGTTAACATGTTAAATGAGAGAGTCACGATCCAGAAAGATCCTGACAGGTTAGTATAATGGCTGAAATGAAAGATGAAATTTCATTCCTCTTCAATAGACCTGTGATATCACCAACATGGGTACTCCTACTACCGGTAATTGTATAGATCACAATTCATTCATGCCTTCTAATCCTGTGGAACACTTGTCTATGTTTTCCCATAAATCACCTGCAGGGTATCTAAAAAGAGTATTGAGAGCCTTCCTAACATTACATAGGCGCTAAGGAAGCATATGTATTATTACTAATTTTTTTAAAAAAGGCTCTCAAGAAAACATGAGCATCTACTACACCCAGTTCCCCATTTCTACAGAATCTTTATGAAAATAAAGAGCTTTCTTGATGAAGGTCTGAGAAAGCGGAAAGTAATGTCTTTATCAGTGTTATTCTACAGCGGACCACAGTCACATAACTAACCAAAAGATAAAGGAAATGGAAGATCTCACTATACTTATTGCTTAATGACTATAAAAAGTTTGATTCAGTAGAGTGAAATGCCGCCTTCAAAGGTCTCCTCCAAGGTGCTTCCCATTCATATGTTAAACTATTAGAGTCCTTGAAAGATGCAGCAACAGAGATAATTTTGTTCAACTCTTCATTTATTACCATCAAGCAAAGTATAAAACCAGGGAGAAATATGATCACCAAAGATATGAGTCATTGTTATGGAATCCAAATGGAAGGATTCCCCATAGATAATGAAGTTCTCTGAATGCTCCTAAATGAGATCCAAAATCACTCATAAGAGATTAGCTTAACTATCCAAGAAGAAAAGACCAAAGGGCGGCTAGGTGGCACAGTGAATAGAGCACCGGCCCTGGAGTCAGGAGGAGCTGAGGTCAAATATGGCCTCAGACACTTGACACAAAAACTAGCCATGTGACCTTGGGCAAATCACTTAACCCCAATTGCCCTTCAAAAAAGCAAAAAAAAAAAAAAAAAGAATATTTGTTGGGGTGGCCAGGTAGCACAGTGAGTAAGAGCACTGGCCCCAGTGTCAGGATGACCTGGGAATCGAATCTGGGCTCAGACACTTAGCACCCACCCAGAAATGCCTGGCCGTGTAACCTTGAGCAAGTTACTTAACCCCAATTGCTTAGGGGTGGTCAGGTGACTCAGCGAGTAAGATGTTGGGATGACCTGGGGATCAAATCCAGACTCAGATACTTAGCACCACACTCAGAAATAACTGGCCGTGTAACCTTGAGCAAGTTACTTAACCCCAGTTGCTTTAAAAAAAAAAAAGACCAAGTATGTGAAAAGTGTCTATTGCCCAGACTATAATATGTAGTTGACTGGGCAGCTGGTCCATTAGTATTTGTGTATGTACATAATTATATGAAGAGAGATTAAATTTTTCTTTTTGTATGTGTAAATATATGTACATATACTCACATTTAGGTATACACACATATGTACATACATACATATATATGTATACATCATGGGTAGACAATGAAGATTATTAACTGCATTTGGGAAATTGAATGATGCTTTTAATAACCCCAAACTTCCCAGAAACAAATAAAATATTCCCTATCTTTTGAACACAAATATTTTTCCATTTGGACTTTATGCTGGACATTCTCCATCACAAAGGCAATCAATGGTAAGCATATATTGTCCTCTTTTATTCCTTCACTGATGATGATAATCTTAGGGTCAAAGTTATTTTTGTTTAGGTATCTTTTAAGGATTCTAGGATTTTAGAGTAAGAGTAAGAGTCAGTAAGAGTAAGCCTGGTTGAAGGAGAGCATTTTGCTCTGCTGAATCAGATTTTCTTTTATAGTTGACAAACAATTTATCCAGACAAGCATAATGGGATCTTCTATTTTCTGAACCTTTCAGTCAATTGTGTTACTATAAAGATGTGGTCTGCTGTAGAGCATGATTACTGAAAGCCTTCCTGTTTCCTTTTCAAATTTTCATCAAAGAGGTCTTTGATATGTATATAGATTGTTCTCAAAAAGATTTTGTAGAGCTGAGAAAATAGGCATATGGATCAGTTGTTATTGATATTTTTCAATTGCTTTTTGGGGAATAAAAGCAACTGCAATCTTTTCCCCTAAGTGCTTGGTATCCTCCCCTATTGCAGATATCTTGAGAATCCCAATTCCCTTAAAATGGTGCTGCCTATAGCATGGATCTTCTATGTCTATTATTTTGGTCTGGTTCCATTGATCTTATCTTTTTTTTGTTAACGTCATTTTGACATCCTCATGCCACACATTGGAGACTATGATGTGAGAGTCTAAATGCAGCCATTCCACTGTCATTAATAGTGTGTTATGGAAATGTTGACAGATGGTTTCCATTTCCCATCTATTTGTTGTGCCTCTTCCAGTTTTATCCTTACATGCTCTTAGGATGATATGGCTTAATTGGATCCCTCACAAAATTTTCTGTGAACTTGCTTTTCCTTTTACTTCTCATTGTTTTTGGAGGCAATATAATCCCCTACAATATGCCTCAGTAAGATTTTACAAATGAGTTTACACGCTGAACCAGTGTTGCCCTTGGCTGCCATAATTGTTTGGCAAGGAGAACAAGTGCTGCTAGTTGAAGTGGTTTCTAGGTTCTTTTGGCCTCTGCATTGTAGCAATATATTTTCATTCGTTAAAGTTCCATAGGAAATGATAATGATCAGTGTTGATGTCTGCTCCTTTATCCATTTCCCATTTAGGGAGCATCAATAGCTTGTTTAAATCACTTACACTAGAAATGTTTTGGCTGCATGCATTATCTTCTTTTTGTCTTCATTCTTTAACAGGGTATCAATTTTTATACTTGCTTTAACTGCTCAGTGGTCTGACTGTACACAGCTTGTTCAGAAATGACCTCCATAATAACTAGTTATTTCCTATCTATTCAAATATAGTCAATTTCTACATCTTATGTAGAGCTTGCCAGACTTATACCCCCTAAATCTTTCCTTGAAGAAAGCATTAATACTGTGGCATGAAGCTTTTATTCCGTCTGCAAGTTTTGGGATTTTTTTTTGTTCCTCGATCCTTTGCCATATATCCCAACAATTTTTTCACCATCCTCCCTGTGCCCATTTCTGTACTGAAGTCACTGAGTATTGTAGATCTTAAGAGAGAGTTATTGAGTTCTTCAACAGTT
>NW_027185798.1:31635730-31640639 GCF_028583685.1 Petaurus breviceps papuanus | reverse complement strand
TGAGTATTGTAGATCTTAAGAGAGAGTTATTGAGTTCTTCAACAGTTAGGCGGCACACTGAATAACATACCAGGCCTGGAGTCAGGAAGACTCTTCTTGAGTTCAAATCTGGCAACAGACACTTACTAGCCGTGTGACCCTGGGCAAGTCACTTAACTCTCTTTGCCTCAGTTTCCTCATCTGTAAAAATGAACTGGAGAAGGAAATGGTAAATTGTCAAGAAAACCCCAAATGGGGACATGAAGAGTCAGACACTACTGAAACAATTACTCTAGTTAGGACCCAAAAAGTAATCCCCACTACAACACAGACAAGTGGTCATTGATGCTCTTCTTGAAGAACTTCCTCAAGAAGGGATCAACTATATTCTGGGGAGCACAATACATGGGGATTCAGATGTTCAGGAATCCAGGTTGGTGTTGCAGCCTGCCCAGTAGAAAGGCCCTGAAGATCCAGGGATACAGACTCAAGCCTGGCATAAGCCAATACCCATACCAGCTTTGGACATGAACTTGGTAGGATTGATGTTATATAGGAAATAAGCTAAACTCTGAGCATAATCCATTTCCCAATGAGAGGACAAAGGTGGTATGGAGGGTATTATGCCCCATGGTGTTGGAGATGTTTGTACATTTCTTCTTGCTGTATCTCTGAAGTAAATATTCCTTTGTAAAAGACAATCTGTTAAATGGTTAACTGAAATTGGGGTACTAGTCACTGGGCCCTTCAAAAAAAGGGGGAAGAAACATAGCTAGTGGAGGTTTAAAAAAGAATCCTCAACTACAAAGGGTAAAAGAGAACCTTCTGGGGAGTAGAATGTAATATGATGGCCCTAAGAGACAGAGACCACAGTCAACCATGTTATACTGGCAATGTCAACACAAAAAAGAAGGACTAGGGGCCGTTTTGTATTTTTGTTTCATTGATGGTCATGGCCAAAGAATTAATCACCTCATGTTCAACCTAAAGGGGATGAGGCTGTTCATACTTAGCTACGCTGGTCCTCAGAAAACAGGCAATCTGCCCAAAATGAAAAAGGACCCTTGTGTACAAAAACATTCATGGCAGCTCTTATTGAAGTGGCAATTTGAATGGCAAGTAACCAGAAACCAAGGGATGCACATTATTTGGGGTCTATGGGCCACAGGTTAAGCCATTTTGAGGAAAATACCCAAACCAGGCATTTCTTCATATCCCTCCAGGATCCACTTCTTACTCTCTGGTCTGTCTATCATGCCCTCACATGGATACCTTCTCTTCCCTGCTTTCCAGATTTTTTTTTTAGGTGTCATCTTCCTCCATTAGGATGTAAACTACTCGAAGGTAAAGACTGTCTTTCTGCTTGTATTTGTATTCCCAGAACTCAGCACAGTGCCTGACGAGTAGTAAATGCTTAATAAATGCTCCTTGGTTTGGCTTGGCTGGCATTTAGGAAATGGCTGAACAAATTATGGCATATGAATGTAATGGAATACTATATTGCTGTAAGAAACAATTTAAGAGATGGTTGGAGATACCTAGAAGACTTGCATGAATGGATAGAGTGAAATGAGAAGATCCAGACTGATTCACATAATAACAACTTTGTAAACTTAAGAACTCTGACCCATGGGATGACCATTCATGATTTCAGAGGCCTGATGATGTACCTACCTCCTGATAGAGAGGTGAGGGAATCAAAATATAAAATGAGACATATTTTTTGGCTATGGCCAGTGTGGGAATTTGTTTTGCTTGACTAAGCATATTCATTATGAGAATTTTCTCTTTCCTCTCTTTTTTCCCAAGAAGTGTATGTGTGTGGGGGGAAAAAGGATGCTGAATCAGGGTTTAGAAAGGAAAGAAAATCTGTTTCTAGGACAATATCTGAAGCCACAGCTTTCTTTTTTTTTTCCTTTGGAGGGTAATTGGGGTTAAGTGGCTTGCTCAAGGTCACACATGCCATAGTTTTCAAAGGTAAAATTTATACACACATGTGTAAAGGGTTGAAAAAAAATTACCAGAATTTTTAGGATTGGAGGGGACCTCAAGGACCATGACATTCACACAAGTAGTCATCTAACCTGCTCGAAGATATTCAATGAGGGGGAATCCACCACTCTCAAGGCAGCCCGTTCTACTTTTGGACAGCTCAAGTTGTTAGGAAGTTTTTCCTGACATCCAGCTTAAATTTACTCCTTGCAACTTCCACCCACTGCTCCAGGATCTGGGACCAGGACCACTGCTCCTTTGCTCTGGGATCAAACAGAATGTCTCTCTCTCTCTCTCTCACACGAGGGCCCTTCAAATATCTGAATTTAACTCTCCTGTCTCTTGGAGCACCCCAACCCCTACCCAGTCTAGGTCTTCTCTAGGCTGAACTTTTCCAGTTCATTCAACTAATCTTCAAATGACACAAATTTAAAGTCCTTTACTTCATGGCTTCTGGTGCCCTTCATGATGTTCTCTAGCTCTTAGTGTCCTTCCTAAGCTGTGACTCCCAGACACAAACACAATATTCCACATGTGGTGTACAGGAAAGGCACAAAAGGATTCTCATTTCCTTATTCCAGAAGCCCAAGATGCTACTGGCTTTTTTTTAAATCGGGTGCATCACATTGCTAACCCACGTTGAACTCATCAACCACTAAAATGTCTAGAACTTCCCTGCACATGTCCCTACCCCCAGCAAAATGCTGTCCAACCTTGCCTCCCCTAGTTTGTATATGGGAAGTGAATTTTTTGAACCCAAGTGTAAGACTTTTTGAGATTCATCCCAGTACTCTAGCCTAACAATGTCTTCCTCCCCCCCCCCCATCTAGGTTGTCATCCAACATGTTAGCTAACCCTCTCAGCTCTGTGCCATCTGCAGATATGAGGGACACACCCTCTAGATCTTAACAAAGTCACTGATAAAAATGTTAAATAGCACAGGCCAAGCATAGATCCCTGAGGCACTCTGCAGTAGACCTCCTGCCAGGCTGGTATTGAACCATCAATGACTATCCTTTCTGACTAGTCATTTCAACCATTCCAAATGCATCTCTTAGTATTATAGTCTAGTTCACACTTCTCCATTTATTCCACAAGAACAGTGAGAGATGTTGCGTCAAACACTTTGCTAAAATCTAGGTCAACTCTATCTACAGATTCCCTTGAGCTATCAGTTTAGTAACCAAATTTGTCTGGCATGATCTGCTCTTGATGGAGCTATGCTTGGTCTTTGTAATCATCATAACAGTTTCATAAGTAAAAGATAGGGGACATGAAGCTAGCTAACACTCTGAAAAGATCTGGGGAACTTAGAGAATTTTAAGTTCAACAGTATGGCATGGTAAGTAGAAATCTAGTTAAATCTTAAAACTGTAATAAGGGAACCTCACTGTTCTCTTCAAAACATCTATTCTTTTGGCCTTGACTTGCTCACTTCTCAACTCCTTAAAAGCAGATTTCTTACAACTCAATTGAAAAGGCTTTCTCTGAAGTGCCCAATGGCCTTTTAAATCTAAATCAAATTGCTCCTTCTCATTCCTCATCCTTCTTGACCTCTCTGAAATTTCTGGCACATTTTCTTGGCTATTCTCACTTGATATTCTTTCCTCTCTCGGTTTCCATGACACTGATCTCTCCTGGTTCTCCTCCTACATAATTGACTGCTTTTTTTCAGTCTTCTTGGTTGGTTCATGATCTATCTACCTCCTACTCCCTAACCAAAGGTGTCAAGGCTCTATCTTGGGCTCTCAGTCTATACTCTATTCCTCGGTGATCTCAGCAGGGTTCCATGTATCATCTCTAAGCAGATGCCTCTCAAATCTGAGTCTAACCCTAAAAAAATCTCCTGAATTTTAGTCCCATATTGCCAGCTGCCTGTTGGATACCTCAACCTGGGTGTGCCATTAATATCTCAAATTTCCCATTTCCAAAACTCATCTAGCCCTTTCCATTTCCCTATTTTTCATGAGAGCAACACCACTTTCCTAATTACAGAGATTTGCATCCTTGGAGTCATCCTTGACCCTCCCCTTTTCTTTACTCCTAACAGTTAACCAATTATCATAATCTCTCTCATCTGTCCCCTTCTTTTCATTCACATAGCCACTGGCTCCAGCTCAGTCCTTCAGAACTTCTCACTTGGACTACTATGATAGTCTCCTAAATCACACTGCTTCCAATTATCTCCCCTCTCCAATCAATTGTTGATACTGAATAATCTTCCTTAAACATAGGTGTCATCGTGTAGCCACACTACTCAAGTCTCCAGTGAATCTCGACTGCTTCTAGGATAAAATAAAAACTCTTCAGCTTGGCATTTAAGGCTCTCTACAGTCTGGACCCTACCATTCCTACCTTATTTTATAACTCTCTTTCACTCACAACAGTAAATAGAGATTTTTGCATAAAAACTATCAATAGAAAGAATGATCACAAATAATGACGCCCACCCATGAAGAATGTATGGAGGAACAACTTAAAGTCCAGTGCCCCAGGGTTCCTGTATCCTCTCCTGATTTCCCCCAAGGGATTTCTTACTGGGCACGATGTTTTGGCTGAGAACATTGCTCTTTTGGGCTCACTGGGATTGCTCCTTGAAAGAAATGTCGTTCCAATAGTTGACTATAGTCTACCCTTCCTCCAGATTCTGGCTCAACTGAAATACTTGGGTAGAGCATGTCTATGCTCTTTTAGAAAAACCAGAACCCTTTCCGTAGGATAAGCAATAAGCCCTCCAATTTTGTCTATCCTGATCTTGGCCCTGAAGCCTTCGAGCTTTCAAGCAGCAGGGCCCAAAATCCAAGCACCAGTGTCCGCAGCTGTATGAACAAAGAAGGTTGGTGTTTTGGAAACAAAATTCTTGAATTTTCAGCTCAGGTAGAGAGAGAGACAGAGGGAGAGAGACAGAGAGAGAGAGATAGAGAGAGAGACAGAGAGA
>NW_027185798.1:31402151-31635630 GCF_028583685.1 Petaurus breviceps papuanus | reverse complement strand
GAGAGAGAGAGAGAGAGAGAGAGAGAGAGAGAGAGAGAGAGAGAGAGAGAGAGAGAGAGAGAGAGAGAGAGAGAGAGAGGGAGAGAGAGAGAGAGAGAGAGAGAGAGAGAGAGAGAGAGAGAGAGAAAGGGAGAGAGACAGAGAATTGTAGAGAATTGTTTGTGTGTTTGGTTGTGTCTTCCACAGGTCAAGCTACTTTCCCAAAGTCACACAACACAGTAAGGGAGAGAGTCAAGACTCAAAGCCACTGAACAACATTTCTGCCCACAAAAAGATTTTAGACTTGGTTAGCTTGGCCCCAAAGGCTGACTCTAGGAGTAAGAGTTAAAAGTTTTAAAAAGGCAGGTGTGCTCCACCTGAGGAAAGACTTTCTAACAACTAGAGCATCATAATAGGGAATGCCTTAGGAGGTGTGATTTATCTCTCATTGAACCCTTCAAAAGGAAATCGCATAGATGCTTCAGGCAAATGTTGTACGTCTTAATATTTGATCAGTTGAGCTACAGTTTGACTAAATAAGAGCCAGTCTCTTCCATTTCTTGGATTCTGTGCTGTCCCAGTCCCAATTCTCTTGGATCATCCCTATACCCTCTGCAAAGGGTGGCACAAGCCCTTTACTCAGCACTCTCTCTACCCTGCTGGCACACCCCCAAATCCTCTTCCATTTATAACATTGTTCCTATCATACCAACATTGTTTGACCTAAAGTTGTGTTTTGGAGGAGAGAGTTAATGATGTTAGTGGATAGATCCGTATTTCCTGTCAAAAGCAAAAAGAAAATATGACCAAAGGTGTTATCCATGGTGTAGAAAGGGAAGATCAATGCAATAGAGTAAGTTTCATGGAAAGATGGGACTGGAATTGGGTTCTATACAGAATGAGAGGAGAGAGCATTTCACATAGTGGAAACCTATAAGGAGGAGTGAATGCATAGTTGGACACTGGGGTGGGATGCTTTTGGAGCTGAAAAGGACCTCAGAGATCATCTAAACCTAATTTGTCTCTGGAACTCTACTAAATCATGTTGATAGAACCTATAAAGGCTGATCTGGAGCCACTTAAGTGTATAGAATGCCTACAGAATAAAATTATGGGGAAATTTTGGTGCAAAACAGAGATCAGGAACACAGTATGCAGGAATACAGTTTGTATGCTAGATCAAAAGTACATATGGCATAGTACAATGTTTATGTATTGTGGACATAGATAAGAGTGGATGAGAAGGGGGTGTGGGAAGAGATACAGAAATAATGTGAAAAAAAATGCTGTCATGCATGTGATGGAGATAGCTACCCAACTTGGGGGATGGAATGGGAAGAACTGATATGGTTGTAGTAAGGGGGACCAAGGTTTGAGGTGAATGAAGCCTGAACTGTGGGGTATGTGGGATGGAAGATGGGGTCAGCATGGAAAGGTAGCATCCCCACCAGCCTTCATCAGCATCATTTTTTCATCAAATCACTATTCTCATTACAAGGAAAAGTTTTGGGAAATGCTGATATAATCCAACCCCTTTATTTTAAATAGGAGAAAACTATGCCCAGAGAAACATGATTCCACTATTAGTAGCAAAGCTGAGTGTAAAAGCTATGCAAATGAAATGGCAGGTATGTGTTGCTTGGGAATACTGAAAGATTACTATGTTACTATGTTACTCCCTGTAACATAGCACTTTAAGGTTGGTAAACCATTTTCTTCACAACCTTGAAACAGGTGGTATAAGTATGACTACGTCCATTCCACAGATAAGTAAGTGGAGGCTTGGAGAAGTTGTGACTAGCCTGCAATCACATACCTAGTAAATGTCTGTGACTGGAACTCAACCCAAGTCCTCAGACTGCAGCACTTTATCGCTACCTTGTGGTCAGATAGGTGCAGCAGGTTCTGGAGCATAGGGGCAACAATGAAATTAATCACACCACGTTCCACGTAGACGGTGCTTTCTAGTTTCTTTCTGTTTAGCTGTTTCAGTCATGTCCAACTTTTCATGACCCCATTTAGGGTTTTCTTGACAAAGATACTAGAGGGGTTTGTGATTTCCTTCTCCAGCTCATTTCACACATGAGGAAACTGAGGCAAACGGGGTTAAGTGACTTGCCTAGGGTCACACAGCTAGTGTCTGAGGCTGGATTTGAACTCAAGATGAGCCTTCCTGACTCTAGGCCCACTGCTCTATCCACGGCACCTTCTAGCTGCCTCTTCATAGTTTACAAAGCCCTTTTACATAGGCAGAGTGGGAGCTGGTTTCCTATTCCCCCTTCCTTACCTCTCCCCACCCCAGCCCAGAATGTAATAAATAAAAATAAAGAGCAGCTTCAGATAACAAATTTATGTTTCTTACTGGATGATGTATATAAGCCCTCTCATTCTTTTACAAAGTATGAAAAAAGTGAACTGAGAAAGGAATTTAGCCACTAGTTGGGAAAATATTGACCATGACCCCTTGGAACCCTTAAAACACTAGGTTGATAGCTTTTCAGTCAGCGTAGGTAGGAGCCAGCAGTCGAGGAAGAACTCGGAACCTGAGAGAAAGAAGAGACTTTTCTTTCTCCCTCCTTACCCCATTGGTCATACATAGTGCTTTGCAGTGGAGCTACTGGGCCAGTGAGAGACATCTCATCAAGCAGGAAGCAGTAGTCATCAGTCTGAGAGACCTCAAGGCACAGCTGAGATGTATCCAGTAGGGATCAGATACACATTGCATTGTCTATGAAGACAATGTTGCAGAGAAGGACAGCATTCAAGGTGGGAAATAGCTTCAAGGAGGGTGACCTCTGGCAGCAAAGAAGAGAGCCTACTCTGGACTTGTGAGAACTAGTCCTGGCCGTCGGGAGTTGAACTGTGGAGAGGAGGATGTATTGGGAGTCCAGGTACCCATCAGAGACAATGCATCCATGTGGGAGCAGCACTAGGGAGGCCTTAAACTGCTTGAAGTATGAGTTGCCTTGGCCACAAGTACTACCTGTGTGCGTGTACCTATCACGCATCCTTCTTTTGTGTCTATTTGTGAAAGAGTGACTTAGGTTTGTGGGGGAAATGTTTTGTAGCTTCTGTTTTTATCATCCCATCTTAGAAAATGTTGCTGCTCTATGCCAACTGTTTCCACTGACTGTTTAAGGGCAAATTCACTGCTGGGTGCTTGTGAACTATGGTGTCAGGTGTGCAGATACAGGGCATCCTAGGATCGGACAGGAACAACCACCCTCTGGGCACCCAACCCCGCAATTCTAGGACAAGCTGGAAGAGACTCCAAGAAGGGGTACTACATACATATTATTTACAACCACCCTATGAGGTAGGCAGGGACCACTTGGAATCACTGTTTTAGAACCCTTAAGGGAAGAATCAAGAGACAGAATCAGAAAACAGGAAGCTAAAGCCTTTCTTTGGCAATGCTCCCTTTCTTAAACTTCTGTAACATTTATATTCTGAACCATACCATAAATCCTTGGTTATCTAGAAACATGAAAGAACACATTTTTCTGAATATCCTTGTTTCTAGAGCCCAATTTTTCAAATTACAAAATGTATCCCTTTAAACCTCAAAACTTACAAAACTGACTTAAGGTATTGGAAATGTTTAGAGAAGGACTGGATGAGGGTAAAGAGGACATGAACATGCATGAAAACTGCCTCCAAGTATCTGAATAAAATACTTGCATAAAATACAAACTGAAGGGCCTAAAGGGCCTGATTTTTAGGCCCTCTACAATGTGGTTCCCATTTTATTCCACATTATTCTCCTTCCCAGACAAACTGGCCTACCAGCTGTTTCCCAAGTCTGATACATCTGCCTCCTCCACACACAGCTGTGAACACACTCCCTTCCTTACCCCTGCCTTTAGAATTCTTATCTTCTCAGACTTGGCTCGGGTGAGGCTGTCACTGGAACCTTCCCTGATGCCCAGCGCTCTGAGGACAGTGTGCCTGATCTCTCTGTGCTCATCACTCCTAATTTTGTGCCACATTTACCCGGGTACGTGTCAATTCCTATCCCCAGCAGAACGTGATCTCCAGGGCAAGGAGAATGTTTTTTTTTCTCCTATTCTGTCTGATGCGGTCCAGCACACTGGACAAATGTGTAGGCATGCTGAACAAATGGGACTCAAAGAGCTCAGGGAGACTTGGCTTTGTGTACCTCGTTTCTCAGTATCACACTGACATCTGCTGCCCATCTGTGGTCTTACACCCATGGTTCAGAATGAGCCCTGCTTTTTCACTCCTCCCATAGAAGAGGTAAAGAACAAGGAGGAAACATGTTTCCCTGCTGCTCAGGGGACTAGAAGCCTAATCCCATCTCATGTCTCTTCCTCTCAGCAGGCAGCACCGTTTGGAGAGGGACCAGAGCTGGGCTAGATCCTCCTAGGCTCCAGACCCCAAACTCCTTTACGGTGAGTACTAAGAATTGGTTTCTTCCCTTAAAGGATTCTGAGAATTACAAGGAAGCTGCTTATGCCCCACCTGTTCTACTAGCTTTCTCTACAACATTCACTGTGCCTCTGCTGGGATACCTCAAGTCCTCCAGCTGACAAGGAGCCCACTAAATCATAAGAGAACACCACAAATAATGAGACAGGGGGCCTTGGGGAAAGGATGAGAGAAACAGACTGAAACAGATCAAGAGAATCAGGATGCCTCAAAAACAGGGACAGAGGTTTTGGGGGTTTTTCCCCCCGAAGGCCTGCTGACTTTCTTCCTTGATCATTTGTAGGAGACTCTTCTCCTTGAAGTTCTAGACCTCACTATGTCTGCATGTGTTGGGGGGCAGGGGAAGAGAAGAGAGAAGAGAGAAGAGAGAAGAGGGAAGAGGGAAGAGGGGATGAGGGTGGGGCCAGGGGCGGCGCTAGGCCAGAGGATCTTGAGAGTTTCTTCATCCTCTGTCAGTTCTCCGGGTACATCCAAGGCAAGACTGGTCTCAAAGGTGAGGGATGGGTCATGGTGACGGGACAAGTTGGAGAGAAGGGTAAAATGCAGGGCTGGGCAGGGTGTTGACACTTCCTCCCCCTTGGTCCTTTTATTTTGCAGAGGAAGTGTTAATGCCTGGTGGATATTTCACTAGGGACAGTGGGGGCAGGAGAGGGGTAACTACACACAGATGGAGAGAAAAGAATGAAGGGAGAGAGCAGAAAAAGTTGAGGGGGATGAGGGATGAAACGTGGGGAGAATTTAAGAGATGAGTGAATAGTTATAGGGGATGAGAGGGACCAAGGGACAGGAGCATGGGGGATGAGATTGTGAGAGGGGGCAGACAACACACACAGACAGGGAGACAGAAAGTGGGGGTGGTAAGGACACAGATGAGAGGAAACAGGGCCCACACAACTCCTTCTGCTCCCAGGTGCCAGGCGCAGAACTGAAGAACGCAAAATTCCTCCCTAGCTCCTGACTGCATGAATCCCGCTGGGCAGCGGGCCTCCAGGTACCCACTTGTCCCAACCTTTCAGACACCCACTGTGAGGAGTGGGAGAGGGTGCGGCTGCTCCTCCCTGCGGTCACAGCCACATCCTGTAGAGGAGGGGAGGGGGAAGTGAGAAGCAAAACCACCGGAGGAACCTGAGGTAGGGAGCCCAGTTTGGGGCCAATTCTGGGACTGGGTCAGCCTTCTGCAAGGGCTACTCTCGATTCCCAGGATTAAGTTCTGGAGGGCCTGGTCTCCTAGACTTCCTGGTGCTGAGAACACACTGGACCATTACCTGCTTTCTTCTAGTCTACCCTCCCTTCCTGCCATACATAGTTTACTTCCTTTGGAGGCTTAGCTCACGGTGGGTTGGTTTCCTAGATACCCTTCATCAGCTCCCCAGCCAACCCTTTCCCTGGATCCTTTGTCCTACCCTTGGAGGTTCAGAGTCTCTAGAACAGAGCTCTAAGGAAGCAAAAATGTGGGGGTTCAAATGAAGAGAGGGGTCCTCAACCAGAGAAGGTAGGAAAGGGAGACAACAAAGAGAAGGAGAAAGCCACTGTCTCCCTTGCAGGGACCTGGCAACTTAACCTTTCAGATGATATTTAACACAGACTTGGATCTCTGCCCCCTAGGGATCATGGAGCCCTTCAGTTCAAGAAACCTTGCCCTGCAGGCAGAAAAGAAACTGCTGAGCAAGCTGGCTGGGCGGTCAGTGGCACACCTCTTCATCGATGAGACCAGCAGCGAAGTGTTGGATGAACTTTACAGGGTGTCTAAAGAGTACACCCACAGCCGGGGTGAGGCCCAGCGGGTCATCAAGGACTTGGTCAAAGTGGCCATCAAGGTGGCGGTATTGCATCGAAACGAGCAGTTTGACCCTGGGGAGATGGCCCTGGCTGACCGCTTCCGTCAGAAGCTACGCCAAGGTGCCATGACTGCCCTCAGCTTCGGTGAAGTGGACTTCACCTTCGAAGCTGCTGTGCTGACCGCCCTGCTGACAGAGTGCCGGGACACCTTACTAGAGCTGGTAAAGCACCA
Source organism: Petaurus breviceps papuanus (assembly GCF_028583685.1). Taxonomy (NCBI): domain Eukaryota; kingdom Metazoa; phylum Chordata; class Mammalia; order Diprotodontia; family Petauridae; genus Petaurus; species Petaurus breviceps. Next base: position 31,629,191 of record NW_027185798.1, on the reverse strand, counting down.
CCTCACGCCCAAGTCTCATGGCCGCATCCGCCACGTCTTTGATCACTTCTCAGACCCCAGCCTCCTCACTGCCCTCTACAGTCCCGGCTATGCCCAACACCTTAGTAAGATCTGTGAAGGGCTGAGGAAGCTGTTGGATGAGGGAAAGCTTTGAGTGCTGATTCCCTGGCTCCATCTATCCCAACAAGGTGGTGGACTCTGAACGGGCAACAGGCCATGGCTCTTTAGCGCTACTGCCCACTTTAATCCCCTCCAGTCCCCTGGCTTGGGTCTCTTAGAGTGTGATTGGTTCTGAGGACCCCTTACCCTCAGGTGGCAAACAGTCAGGGTTCACAAGCCCTTCCCTCCCCTGTGCCTCTGGCCACCAGGACAGGAAATGAAGCTGCCTGAAAAAGATGAAGTGAAAGTCACATCTTCTACTTCCCCCTGATCTGGACACATGATATGGGGAAACCCAGGAAGGATAACAGTACTCCCAAGTTGCTGATGGGGGGAAGGGAAGGTATAGAACTCAAGGCCAGCCTGGTGGCCAGTCCTGGGGACAGTGTGGATGGATATTGGAAGCCTTGCTCCCAGAGAGGGGCAGGGCAGGGGAAGATACTCAGAAGGGAAATAAACCTGCTAAAACGTGTACAGGGCTCTATGTTTAATCTCTGCAGTTTCTAACAACTTACTATCAACACAGGGAGAGAGGAGTGGGAAAACACATTCACTTTCTTCCACAACCAACATTAAATAACAAAATAAGGCAGACTCTTAGCCCTAAAGAGCCTCCCTAGCCTGCTGTTTTCTCTTCAAAAACACAGAACTATGCCTCAAGCTGGTGCTACAGACCACCAATAAATATGCAATGGAGAGAAAGTAAGGAACCAGGAGGCCATGGAGGCAAATGAGACCTCCAGTGCTCAGTATGTGTGGGGGGCAAAGGTGCACACACACGCATGCAGAACACAGGTAGTCTGGCCTACTCTTTAAATGCCAAACTGACTGACTACCCATCCAGGCGGCCAGTGGCCACTGCTCCCATCCCTCAATCTACCCCAATAGAAAGCTCAGTGGAACGGGGCAGAAGAGTGGCAGGGATGGACAGGATGACCAAAACCTCTAATCTTCTGAGCCATGAGAAAGAAAACAGGACCAGAAGGTCAAGATTTGAGGGTGAGAGTTGGTACAGCATCCAGAGAAGCTGGTTCAGAACCTCAGTGCTGCACAGCAAGGGTTTGGGCTCACTCTCCTGACAATCCCCAGGGCTCCCTAGAGGGAGGGGACTACAGGAGCAGCCATTGTGGCTGATCATTCCTTAGCCACCATCCCCTGAGAGCTGGGAGGACTCCCATCTCCTGCTAAGAAAACAAAATATAGCCAATAAATAGGATTCCAACATAGCACCAAATAAATTAGAGAGGAGGATGGGAGGGAGTGGGGGGACAGGTTCTGGAGATCCCTCCACCCTACGATAAGGCCAAGGAACTGTGACAGGAACCAGTCTGAGGAAGGAAGGGGACAGACAGAGCTCTCTGAATCTAAAAGATCCCAAGATTCAATCAGAAGAGTTTGGAAAGGATCTAATCTCAAGCCTTCCATTCTTGCCTACAATTCCTCCCGCAGCCCCATAGTCCCTGATATGACAAGAAGGCCCAGTCAGTGGGATGGGCTGAGATGGCGGATCCTCAACTTTCACCCCATCAGGCAGCTTGTCCTTTACTGCTTCTCTCTTCCCGACAGTTTTGGGGGTATCAGAGTTTAAAGATTTCATCTTCCTGGTCCCGTAAGGTGGCTGCCCTTGTGGTTCGAGTCAGGGGTACAGGGCCCAGTACTGCCCGTTGCTGCTTTCGGGGGGAAGCCAAGTGGGGATGCAGATCCTCCCCAGGTACCCTGCAGGTAAAGATGAAAAGCGATCAGGAAGGGAGGCAAGGAAGGAACAAGTCCTTACGAAGCACATGTGCCAAGAACTGTGATAAACACGTTACAGATTTCTCATTTGAAGGAAAGGCTGGAGTGGCTAGGATGTGAGCTAAATAGAGAGAGATGCAGCAAACGGCCCCAGTGATGCAACCAAGTCTGCCCAAAGCTCAACTCGTCTAGCCTCTGGAAGGACAGAGCAGTAAGAGGAACTTGAAACCAAAAGCCCCTGGAATACATAGACTATTCAAGCAGGGGTTAGCTCACTTCACTTCTAGAATTCAAATTTTAAGCTGGAAGGGGCCTTTGAGCTCATTTAACCCAACTCTTTGATTTTCAAGAGAAAGAGTGGAGTCCTGCAGTGTTTCAGTGCCAAGGCCTGGCCTCCCATCCCTGATGCCCAATTCTGTGCTCTTTCTACTGGACCGAAGACTTCTGGTACAAGTCCAAGGGGCTGTTCAGAAATGCCAAAGACTTACCCACTCTCGCCTTTCTTCAGCTTCCTGACGGCAGCCTTCTTCGACAAACTGATCTGTGAGTCGATCTTCTTCAGAAAGTCAGAGGCAGAGAGGTCATGGCTGGGTATAGGGAGGTCCTGGACACCTCTGGAGGAAAGGCCTTCACCATTGGCTTTTTCCTCTTGTTTTTTCCTCAAGGCTGAGCGGGCTTCAGCTCCACCTTGACCCAACAGCATCTCTTCCTCCTTGTCTTCTTCCTCCTCCGAATCTAGCCCATTGAATAATCCCCGGGGCTCAGTCAGGATAGGAATATAGAGAGTTTTCTTGAGGAAGATGGAGTCGTTAGTATAAAGGCGGTTAGCACGCTTAATCTGTTCCATCTTGGGGGAAAAGAAAGGACATCAGATTAATAACAGCAATAATAACGTAGCTCCCAATTTTATAATACTTCATATTTTAAAATATATTTCCAAATTCATTATTTTCTTTGGTATCAACAACCATCCCTAGGAATAGGGAGGACAGGTGTCATCCTCGTTTTATAGAAGAATGTACTGAGGCCTACTTCAGAGATCATGACTTGCCTAAGAATATAGGCAAACTCTTAAAAAAAACTCAGGCCTCCTTATTAATAAATCAGGTGCCTTGAAATATTTATTATTAATGATTATTTTAATATGTAAGTATTCTTTTATCATATACTTTGGTTAAACTGGGGCATAACACATTGGGAAGACAGTAGTCAGAATCAGTCTCTAAGAATTTTAGTGTTATGAGGGACCCATTCAATCTAACTACAGGAAACCTGACATATGGGAAACCAAGATATTTCTATCTGAGCACAAAACTCGTCAGGGAGACCTGTGTTTGAATCCTGCCTCAGCCACTTGTCAGATGTGGGACCCCGAGAAGTCACATCAGTCTCCTCATCTGTAAAATGAGGCTAATTACAGTACCTAATTCACAAGCTTGTAGTCAGAATCAAAACAGGTAAGACGTAAAACGTTCTGAGAGCTTTGAAGTGCTCTAGAAACGCTATTCTTGTTAAAAACAAATAACTCTGAACAGCCCCAAAGTTAGTAATTCCTTAAATTTGAACAGTATGTTTGCTCTTCAAAGTGCTTTTACTGTCCTCTCATTTTGTTTTTAGAGTTAAAAAAATATGATTTCACAATGACGTGATACAGCAGTCTGCACAACACCCTTGGGGGAGGGAAGCACCATCCCTGTGGGATGGACCCAGGGCCAGACAAGCACCGCATCTTGCACCAAAGCCTGGGGCAAGATTGATGCTCAGCCCAGGCTCCCAGCGCTCTCCTGGATAGGTGTGGATACGTGTGAGTGGGTACGAGTGGGTGTGTGCGGTGCAATCCGAAGCTGCTGAGCTCAGTGTCAGCATCTACTGCTAAGCCCGCCCCCGCACATACGCGTGGGCATCTTTTTCCAATCCCTGTCCGAGCCTCCCCATCGGGGGTCACCCCCCCCCCCCCGGCTCCTCCCAGAATCGGGCCTCAGGCGCTTACTGGCTTCGACCCCGGGTACAAGCGCTTCATCTGCCCCGCCTCAGTTTCCTCATCTGTAAAGTGAGGGTCAGTCGAGGCTCAGGGAGTAACTTTAGCCTTCATGACCCCCCCTCTCTCTTTAAGTACCTAATTATCTGGATGAAGATGGGGATAATTTCAGCAGGGGAGGAGGGCGAGGATGCTCCTCCCACAGGAGGCCAGCCAGGCATTGGGACCCGTCCTGGTCTAGCACAGTAGAGGGTCTGAAGACTGCCTGGATACAGCCCCGGGGTCCGGGGCGGGGGTGGGGGGGTGGCAGGAGAGCCTCGAGACAGAGCCTGGGTAAGCCCTCCGGGAAGGTGCCCCCGCCATGCCCCCGCCCACTCACCGTCACCCCGTACTTGAGCGCCAGACCGGCCAGGGTGTCCCCGGGCTCCAGCAAGTGCTCCACACGCCGCTCGCGGACCGGGGAGCAGGCCGACTGTACCAGGCTGCCGTAAGACCGGGCTCGGCTCCCACAAAGGAGCCCCGAGCCCCCCGGGGACGTCTGACGTGAAGGGGACGCCATGGCCCCGCCGGTCCAGCCCCAGCCCCGACCTCCGACCCTGACGCCCTCTGACCCCTGACCTTCGAGGCGCCCTTCTCAGCCCAGATCCCGGGGGTCGCCCTCCGCCATAGGCGGCCGACTCCCGCTCCGGGATGAGGATCTCCCGCCCTGGTCAAGCCCAAATGTGGGGCCCCGCCCCTCCCGTCCAAGGCCCCGGCGCCGGGTTCCACAGCAGCGGGTTCGGTCGCTGCCCACAGCCGAGGCGCGAGGAGCTGCTGGGGCCCTAGAAGAGTTCTTGCGAGCACGGCTGGGCCAGCTCTCCGCCCCAGCCCGGGCAGAAGCTCAAGCCGTCCATGCGGGCTCCAGGACCGGGAGACAGCCCCAAACCCTCCAGTTTAAAAGGCCTTACAGCCCCCGGGGCTCCGGAGACACTGGGAAAAAAAAAGACTTGAATTCCCAGAAAGCCGCGGGACCCCCAAAGCATTCTGGGAAATGTAGTCCTTCTTCCGCGAGGTCAATAGGAGGAAGCCTCGGGGAAGATGCTCTCGCATTCCCGGAAGCATACGCCCCGGAAGTAAGAAACCAACCAACCAACCAAAAAATACAGCTCCCTGCCCCGCCCCTGTGGAAGCTACGGTAGCTGTGAAGGCGTCTGAGTCTAGGTGGTAGACCTCCTATAGTTTGTGGAAGAGGGCTGTGATAGATACCATGTCCTTCAAGAGGGAGGGGGACGACTGGAGCCAGCTCAATGTGCTGAAGGTGAGGGGAAGGGGGGGATAGTTGTCGCCACTGAGATGAGGCTCCCGCGTTGCCTCGCCAACCCCGCAGGGGGCGGGGCTATTCTGAGGTGGGGTGGGAGAGGGGAAGAAAGAGGAAGGGACAGGAGGAGAGGATGGGGAGGGGAGTAGGGGAGGGAAGCCCCCTCCATCTCCGGCGTCCAGTTTCGACTTCTCCGACTTCTCCGCCGTGCCCCCAGCAAACTCCTAGTTGAGAAACCTCATTTATGTTGCAAGGTCCAGTGGGCCTAGTTGCTCCCCCCTCCCCCGTCAGTGCCCCCTGCCCTGAAGATGAAGGAGAAGGGGCAGATCGGACATCCCGTTAGACCTTGTTTCCCACCGGCCTGTGCTCCATCCCCGTCCTTTTCAGCCTTCTTTTGTGTGTTGCCCTCCTCCATTATCCGACGGTGAATTCCTGGAGGGCAAGCACGGGCTTTTGCACCTCTGTGCCCCCTGCGCTCGGAGGGCACAGTGCCTGGCACAGCAGCCACTAATATGTGTGTGCTGACTGTTGATGGGCGTTTAGGCGCGGGTCACAGGCGAGCTGCCAGAATCAGATGTGGCCCTGCATCCCCTTCCTCTCCCCCTCCCTCTTCCGTTACCCTCGGGCTTCTTTTGGTAGGGAGGTGGGATATCCGAAGACTTGGAGATGTGGCACGGGGAGGCATGGACCAGGTTCCCAGTGGGATGATCCTTTCCTCCCCTGGCATAATTCTGGCATACAGGAAAGTGGCCCAATGAGAAGGATGACCACCTGTGACTATCCCTGAGGGGGGATGTCACAAGATGATAAACCTATCCATGGACTGGCCCCACCCAACTTCCTTCCCAGGGCTGGCCTTGGGTCTCTTGGTCTCCCCCCACTTTCTCCCCACCCCACCCACCACCTTGTCCTCAGCACCAGAATTCCTGGTCACAGTCCAGGACCATACCTTGCCTACTCCTCTTCTAGAAGCGGAGAGTTGGGGACTTGCTGGCCAGTTATATCCCAGAAGACGAGGCTCTGATGCTTCGAGATGGACGGTGAGGTCTAGGAGACGTCAAACTTGAGGAGACAGACAAGGGGATGATGAGAAGAAAATGTCCAGTCTGGATTCAGCCTTGGATTCCAGGAGAGGGAGAGGGGTGGGTGATGGGGGGAGACTGGAAGAGGTGTACCCTGGCCAAGACTTGGGAGGGGAGCAGGGAAGAATAGCCTCGAGGCGACCAAAAGCAAGCGTCCCTGAGGCTATTGCAGCTCTTTCACCCGTCCTTCCCCTCCAGATTTGCCTGTGCTGTCTGTCCCCACCGGCCTGTATTGGACACACTCACCATGTTGGCTGCTCACCGTGCAGGGAAGAGACACTTGGCCAGTAAGTTAAAGGGTTAAAAGCAGAGCCTTAATGTGACAAAGTCTTCCTGAGCCATGCAGAATACCTCTTCCCTATTAGGCCTGCAAGATTCCTATGGTAAGAAGCACCAGGGGAAAGGAGAACAAAATCCAAAACAGCAAGAAGAAAGGAGAACTGAGAAGACAGGGGACCAGGTAACTGAGAAAGGGAGGTTTATCCTAGGTAGAACGCTCATCCTGGGAGGTTTGAAGTGTCTTGTTCCTCCTAGGTCTGAGAACATTTATTTACTTATTCTTTCCATCAGGCTCCTCTGCTGGCCCAGACCCGTTTAATTACCCAAAGTGCCTTACGAAGAACCCCAGATTATAACAGTTGCTGTCGACGGCAGAGGAGCAGGTAATTTGGATAGAAGAGAGGTGAAACAAGAGGATGGAGGCAGGGAAATGGCAGCAGTCTTTATAGAAAAGCAGGGAAATTAGAGGAACAGGAAGATGGATGAGAAAAAGGAAGAATAAAACATGGGGAAATCAATCTAGAAGCATGTGTTACTATACTATAAAATGCCATGAAGACCGGGATCTTAACTGTCAATCTCCCAACACCTAGGACAGTGGATGCATGGTAATGTTAAATCAATGCTTTCGATAATAAAAAGAAAAGATGTGAAGAAAGAGGAGTATCAAAGAATTGAGAGGATGGGAAGGAGAAATCCCATAGGTTCCCATTTAGGGAACTGAGTTACATTTTCAAAAATAAGAGCCATTCTCCAAATGATAAATGGTCAAAAGCTATGAATCGGTAGTAGTAACCCATAATAGACGTTGAGTATGGATGCTCAGAAAGATTACTAGGAGTTGTTTCTGAGATGGGAAAAACAGAAGTAGATAACTCTGGTGTATTAGGGACAAAAGATGACTGACATCCCCCCCAGCAGAGTAAACTTTTTTTTTTGCTTTTTTTTGGAGGGGCAGTTGGGGTTAAGTGACTTGCACTTGGTCACACAGGTAGTTTTTGTGTTAAGTGTCTGAGGCTGGATTTGAACTCAGGTCCTCCTGACTCCTGGTCCAGTGCTCTATTCACTGTGCCACCTAGCTGCCCCACAGTGTAAACTTTTAAAATTCTATTTTATTTTATTTTTCAGTTCTAAATTCTCTCTGTATTACCCTTCCACAGCCATTAAGAAGTCAAGAAAAACAAAATCCATTACATATGTGTATAGTCATACAAAACAGATTTCCACCTTAGTTATCTCTGGGGGGGCGGGGGAGAAAAGGAGAGAGAAAATAAAATAAAATATGCCTCAGTTTGTACTCTGAGGGCATTTTCTCCCTCCATTGGGAAAAAGATAGTGTATTTCATCATGAGTCTTTTGGAATTGTTTTGTCCTATTGGTCAGTCTTTCATTGTGGATTATCTTTACAATATTGCAATTATTATATAAATTGTTCTGGTTCTGCTCACTTCATTTTGTATCAGTTCATACAAGGCTTCCCAGGTTTTTCTAAAACTATCCCCCTCATCATTTCTTACAGAACAATAGTATTGTATCACAGTCATAGACCATAACTTGTTCAGCTGCTCCCCAATGGATCAGTTTCCAATTCTTTCCCACTACAAAAAAGCTGTTATAAATATTTTTGTACACATGTTCTTTTCCTCTTTCTTTAATCTCTTTGGGCTATAGACCTAGAAGCATTATCACTGGGTCAAAAGGTATATACCAGGGGTGGGGAACCTAGGTCCTCCAGTGTGGCTTTTTGACTGAGTCCAAGTTTTACAGAACAAAGCCTTTTATTAAGGCTTTATTTATTCTGTGAAGTTTGGATTCAGTCAGAAAGAACTTGAGGACCTAGAGGGCCACATGTAGCTCTGAGGCCACAGGTTAACCACCCCTGGGTATATACAGTTTAATAGCTTTTTTGGCATAGTTCCAAATAACTTTCCATAATGGTTAGACTAGTTCACAGCTCTATCAACAGTGCTTTAGTGCTTCTGTTTTCCCATATCCACTCTAGTATTTGTCATTTTCTTTTTTTGTTATTTTAGCCAAGCTGATGGGTATGAGTTGGTAATTGAGTATTGTTTTTAATTTGCATTTCTTTAAAAGTGATTTAGGGGTGGCTAGGTGGCGCATAAGAGCCACCGCCCAGGAGTCGGGAGGACCCGGGATTTGTTCTGGCCTCAGATACTTAACACCCACACAAAATAACTGGCCATGTAACCTTGGGCAAGTTACTTAATCCCAATTGCTTAAAAAAAAAAAAGTGATTTAGAGCAGTTTTTTCATATGGCTATTGATATGTTAGGTTTTTTTCTGAAAACTGCCTATTTTACCCTCTAACCATTTATCATTTGAAGAATGGCTCTTATTCTTGAAAATCTAACTCAATTCCCTATATATTTTAGAAATGAGACTTTTATGAGAGAAATTTGCTACCAAGATTTTTTCCCCTCAGTTTCCTGCTCTTCTAATTTTAACTGCTCTGGTTTTGTTTGTACAAAAATTTTTTAATGTTATATAACCAAAATTATCCATTTTAACTCCCCTTTATCTCTTGTTTGGTCACGAATTCTTCCTCTATCCATAAATCTGACAGATCATTTCTTCCATGCTCCACTAATGTGCTTATGCTTTCACCCTTTATATCTAAATCATGTGTGCATTTGGAGCTTACCTTGGTATATGCATATTGTAAACTTTATTCCTTTTCCCTCAGACCAGAAGCTCCTTCGCCCTCAGTTCCCCCCCTCCCATATAGGCCCTTGCAGACTGAGGAACCTTCAGACAAGAAGGCTGGCAGAGCCCCTGAGTCTGAGGGTGATACACAGGCTAAGAGGGACTCAGAAGTAGCCCCAGCCCCGGTGCCCCTGAGTCCTGCCAGAAGAAGAGCACTGGACCATTATCTGACCCTGCGCAGGTGGGTAGCCTGGTGTATTGCTTTGCTTATTTGCTTCTCTATCACTCTCCTTCTCCCTCCCTTCTGTGAACCTATTTCCTCTTTCTGACCAGACCTGTTTTCTCTGATCTTCTCAGTTCTGGTTGGATCCAGGATGGAAGAGGTCAGTGGGTAAAGGATAAGAACGTGGAGTTTGATTCTGACGAAGAGGAGCCCCCAGATCTCCCCGTGGATTGATAGCCTACCTCCCCACCCATTTTGTTTAAATAAATCAGAGAAGATTCTAGGAACCTAACTTCTTTCTTTCTCTAAGGTCTTGCTCTGTGTACCATACAGCTATCTCAGGTCCTTCTACCCCTGCAGGCTGCACAACTCCCTATACCACACCCGCCCCTTCCAGAACCATGCCAAGCGTCAGCTGCACCCAGCCTTCTGCCCTATTAATAAATTATATAGGGCAGGACTCTGCCCTTTGAGTTGTCAGACATCTTCCCTACCTCAACTCCCCCCTGCTTTCCCCTCCCATTTCCACAGGAGCTTTTCCTGCTTTCTAGCAGGGCTTAGCCAAATTCAGGCGGTACTAGAAGAGGCAACACTGAGTGGAAATAAAGAGGATTTGTGTGTGCAGCGGGTCAGAGGCATAAGGGGACTAGTAAAGGGAGGGATTTCTCCCTCCCCTTAGAGGTAACCTGAGCCTAGAACCTCCTGATCTCCAGGGTATAAATAATCCCCTAGTGAACTGGCAGATACCCTGGGGGGGGGGGGGGAGGAACATGTTTAATGCCAAGATCACCTCCCCATTTCCCCAGTCCAGGCCAAAGAAAGAGGCAGGTGAAGTGGGCAAAAAGACTTTTATTTACAGGAAGGGGAAATGGGGATTCCAGCATCTAGGGGTCCCAACTTTAAACAGTAGGGAAGGACAGCATTATGTTTTCTTCTGCTGCCGACCTGTGGAAGTAGGAAGAGTCAGGAAATGGGTCTATACCCAAACTCTTGCTTTGAGCCTGTTCAAGAGAATAATCTTCCTTCATTTATTATTTCCTCCCTAAGAACCCAATGGAAGGTAGTGTCTTGGGACATCTAACTTCTATGCTCCCCTGTTTCCTTAATAATAACTATCTTCTGTCTCCCAGTGTCTGTTTTCTGGCCACTCATATTGCTCAGGGATCTGTGTGGAAGTAATGTCATCAGAGAGATGAGGGCAGGCAAGAAGCCAATGTTCCAGGGTGGAAAGAGGTGCAGAAGGGGAGAGCTTGTTTGTGTATGAGATTACAGAATATGGAGGGATAGACAGCCTGTGTCCCCCATTGGCATAGCCCAGCAATGACAGGACATCCAGAGAAAGCATGTTAGCTGGACTCCCTGTGAATTGTTTATGGAAAGACATGGACTGAAGTCACAAAAGCTAAGAAGAGACACTGGGTTTGGATCTGTGCAGCTGAAGGGAGTGTCCCCATTGGGGAGATCACAAACCCATCAGTCTCCAAGTACATGGCAAGAACCTCACCCACTTACAGGTTAGCCTCTCAGAGCCTCCTGTGGGCAGAGCTTGGCCCTCCGATTTCTGCAGGAACTTCCCAGGTAGCCACTTACTGAATTTAACGTTGGAAGAACTAGCCCAGAGAGTTCTAAGCCTCATAACTTCCTCCAACTCCGTGGTCACTTACGTAATTCATTGTTCCGGGTCACTGCACGAGCTGCCCGAGCCCGAGGCCCTTGCTGTGTGAAGTGGTAGCCAAATCGTACTATGGCTGGACAGTGCTCCAGCATGGCAGCCATCTCCATCTCTACAGCATCCCCCGGCCAGTGACGCTGGAAGGGTTGGGACAAGGGGCAGGAGTCATTGACAGGGAGGGAGTAGAGAAGACAGGCTGTTGACTACCCCCTCTGGTCACTGACTGTCCCCCCAGGATAACTGTGTCTTTGAGGGGTCAGAGAAGGATGGCTCCAGAGTTGGGGTAGTTAAGTGCTGTCTGGATACTCTCCAGAAAGTTCAGGTTTTGAAGAGGGGCTATCTTAGAGAAGGAGGCTGTTAACCTGGTTATCCATCCTTAGCTCAGTAAGTGTGGCATTCTCCCGAACAGCCTTTAGCACAGCCATGAACCCTGTACTGCTGATGAAGTTGGACTCAATGTTGAGGCTTTGAAGGCTCCTGTTCTCCCGCAGCATCTCAGCTATAGCCTGAATGACAGGAACGTGGGGCTGGGTGAGCAGATGTCACCAGGGGTGGAAAGTGGAAAACAAGTTCCCAGGAGGGATTTTAAGGGACAGTGAGGGCAGAATGGAGCTGAACAAGGCACAAAATGAGAGGAAAGGGGAGCACAGAGAAGGATCTTGTGGAACCTCCTGGCTCCTAGACTTAGAGCCAGAAGGCACCTTGGAGGGCACCGAGTCCTTGCAGTGCTGTGACCAGGCTGAGGAGAAGTGGGACATGCTGGGAGGAGGAGCACTGGACTTGAGGCCCAGCACTGGGTGATCTATGGCCACCATTTCGACTGTAAAATGGGGGTGGGGAGGTTGGGCTAGATGCACTATGAGGTCCCTTTCCTTCCAACCATTTGAGCTTGTGGTTTTATATAAATTTGGGTAATTAGGATGGGAGTCTGGGGGCAGGGTGCAGGGCATGCTGATGGGCATCCTTGGGGCTCCAAGCCAAGGTGAGAGGCCCACAATTGGGAGCGAGTCCCCAGCACTCACGTTGGCCACAGGGTCCCCACTTCGTGTAGCTACTAGGCTGAAGCTCCGGACATGAGTATTCCCCTTCATCGCCTGGCACAGCTCGATGATGGAGGAGGATGTGATGTCCTGTACACAGGGTTAATAGAGAGGAGATGATCAGGCTGCTTCCCACAATGAGGCCTTCCCATTAGAAGGGATCATGTTCTGCTCTGGGTGGGACCAAATACACTACCTGCATATTGTTGAGGTTCACCTCCTCTAGCTCCTGGTCATTGTTCTGAACTCTTTTCAACGTCTCCTCGATGTCCGTAGGGTTTGGTGGTTCATCTGGCACTGGCTTATATTTGTCAGGCTGTACCACACCTAGAGGGGGTGGGGAGGAGGGGGGAAATCCCCCATGTTCCCCTATCCCTCATCCCCATTCCCTTTAGCCCTTATGCCCCCAGTCCTGTCCCCACGGGCAGTGAGCCCACCTCTTTGTGCCCACTGCCTCCCCTCAGCACCCACTCACTGGAAATGCCTTCGGTGTTGCAGATTTCTCCACTGCAGATGGCATCATAATATTGTTTGTTACTCATCAATGTGTACATGCCCAGAATGGCTAAGGGAAGGCAAAGGGGATCCGTGAGTAAAATGACTGACACTCAACCTCCCCCAAATCTTTCCACCAATGAGTCTGGGGGCAGGGGAGGGGAAGGAGATGTAGGCTTAGCCTTAGCCTAGCAGGGACTGATGACTCTTCCACAACGTTTCTTAGCCCTTTGCATACTTGCCCCTGTCCCATACTTTGTTAATACAGTGTATTCTTCCCCTCCACGTGCCTCATGACCAACCCCTGCCTCCTTTGTCACTGGGGATCACCCACCTGCAATGTCACACATTTCAGCATCTGTGGCCTTGGCCAAAGCCTCCTCCAGCTCAGGTTCCAAAGTGATCTGTTCTTCCACAGGGATTTCCCTCTTAGGTTGGATGAATGGTTTCCCTGGTAGAGGGATGAAAGTCAGCAAAGGGAAACATTTTCTGACCCATATCCTTGGTTTCCTGGCTGCCTGGATCCTTCTTACCCAAGCTCCTAGATAACATTTAAGTCATATGACACACACAGGTCCTATATAGGTCTGGGCATCATAAGATCTGGGTCTCCTATCAGGCGGGTATTATAATGCCTAAACCTTGGTCAGTACAGAGGAGTGAGTGCTTTGGGTCTTGGGACTCTGGGCTAGCACATGAAGCTGAGAGGAAAGATGGCTTTGCTGGGGAAATGGGAGAACTGGAGGATAGAATCTCTGGGTCTCTACGGGAAGGAGAGGAAGGAACTCGAGGCCTAGATGTTGGGATTCCTCTTCCTCTAACCCCCAGTGGGGTGCTACATCACAGAGCCCGAGCAATGTGGTATGGCTGGACAAGGGCCTTGTGAGGGGGAATGACTGATGTGGAATGGCCGGACAAGGGGCCTTTCGAGGGGAAATGACTGATGTGGGATGGCCAGACAAGGGCCTTGCAAGGGGGAATGACTGATGTGGGATGGCCAGACAAGGGCCTTGCAAGGGGGGAATGACTGGCGTGATACAGGGTGAGAGGCCGAGGCCTGCTAGGTTCCTGTACCCTTCTTCTCTCCTGTGAAGGGCACCAGGTCTTCTCGCTCCTTAGTCTCCAGGGCCTGCCGTTCCAGGTGCTGCATCAAGGCTTCTCGGTCCAGGGGCCCCGTGGGGCTCTTCTTTGTCTGGTCGCGCTGCCTTAGCCCGGCTGGCAGGAGCATATTCTTGGGAGGGGGTAGGAGTGGGGGGAAGTACCAGCTCAGACTCCCCACTCCCAAATCTGGGACACCCTTTAGACTCCCTGAAGTGTCTTCTGACCCCCCATCTGACCCCCTGCACCCTCAGGGATTCCCTGGCTCCGCCTCCCTGTAGTCTAGAACCCCGAGGACGTTCTTCAGGTCCCTGCTCTGGAACTCTCTTCCCGTCCGATGTCCTTACCTCGGGGTCCATCTCCTGTAGCTCATAGTCCAGCTGCTCAAGCTCCTCAGGGCTCAGGCTCCTCAGGATCTCATCTTCGTCAATGTCCCTGTACTTCTCTAGCTCCTTCTGATAGGATGACATGGTGTCCCACAGAGCCTAGGGAACATGGGGGGATCGTTAGTTACACCAGAGAGCTAGGTAATGAGTGAAGGTAGATCCTCAGGAAGCTGGGGCAGCAGGCAGCCCAGGATGCTTGGGTGGGCTGGGAGGCAGGGAGGTGGATGGGGGACTTGGGCTTAGCATCAGAGATCTTCCATCTCCTTCCCTGCCTCCCCAGCTTCCACCCCAGATGAGGATCTCTGTGGGAAAGAGTCCTGGCAGCAGCCCACACACACAGCCCACACCCTCACCCGTCAACGCCTCTCCTGCCCCCTCACCCCCAACACAGCTGCTTGGGGCCCTTGCCAACATCTCTTGGGCCCCTGCCTAATTCCTATGGAAGGAGGGGGTGGAGAGCTTCAGGGAAATTCCGCCTCCCCCCTCTCAATCAATCCAGCTCCTTCCTTAGACTAGGGAGAGCCTAGAGGGCTGAGGAAGGGGAAGCTCAGGCCAGCTATTCCTCTTTCCCTGGGCTTGGGGGGTGGGCTGGGGCACTGTCAGAACTTCACTTCCTGTGCCTTCCAAAATTCTAAGTTCTAAGAGAGACCCGGAGCTCAGGGCTGGAGGAAAACTCAGGGACCCCTCCAGTTGCAAGGGCTGAGGAAAGACAGAGGCCAGAGGGAAGGTACTGGGTCCGCAGGACTTGTCTGCCCTTAAGGGGAAGGTGACACTGGCCCTGTTTGGGGGGTGAGGGAGGAAGGACTTCATGCCTTGTAATCCAGGGTCAAGTCCTGATAGAAACATTTGGTGGGAGCCTGGGGGTGGGGGAAGTACAATCTGTGGTGGGGAGCACACACAGACATACCCCCCACATCTAGACAGACATAAAGAGGGACAGACACATACACCAAACCTGAAATACCCACAAGAGTGTAAACCACACAGAGCCTCGGTGCTGAGTGACAGTGTTCCACACGTACACTCAGCCTCCTACTCCCAGGGTTCCCACAAGAACCGCACTCTCCCAGCCCTCCCAGGGCCCCCTCCCCTCTCACCTCCCCTTCTGTCCGTCTGTCTGCTCTGCCTGGGCACTGACCGGGCGGCAGGAGGAGCCCTGTGCTGGGGGAGGGGGCAGGGGGAGCAGTGAGCTCAGCATTTTATTATTTTAGTTCTGGCCAGGTGGGGGGTGGGGGTGGGAGATCGCATGTACACCCCCCTCACACTCACCCAGCCCAGCCCCCAGCCCCCCTAGTGGCCAGCAGCAGCCACGGCAGCTCTTCCCTACTCCTTGACAGAAGAGGAGTGTTCTGGACTTTCTAGTCCCAGCTGGGTCATCAGCAAACATTTAGAGACCACTGATGCGGTGCTGGGCACTGAGGACACAAGAGGCATGAGAACAACACAGCCCCTGCCCTCAACAAGTGTGCAGTCTGGTAGAAAAGACAAAGACGGATGTGCATGCCACCTCCGACGTTAACTTTTGTATTACACTGGATCAAAATAATGGCGAGAGACACTCTCACTGGACATGTCACAAAGGTCCCTCCTCCACTCCACAGAAGGCTTTATCAGACAGGAGTTTTCCTATTTTTATTAGATTAAAAATACAGATAGGACATGGGCAGGTCGCTTGGGGGCAAGAGGGAAGAAAGAATAAGGTGTCTGAGATGGGTATGAGGGCAAGAGAGAGAGGCGAGGTCAGTAAGGTCCACGTGACAAAGGGCAAAGGAGGGATCTCTGAGGACCAGCCATGCTTTCATTTGATTATGATTTTCTGGCGAAGAGCCCGGGGCCCAGGCCCAGGAAGGGGATCCGGAGGTGGTGGGCCAGGGCCCAGGGCAGAAGCAGCGGGTGGAAGTCCATGGGCCGTGATGTATTTCTTGTAGGCCTCCCTGATGATCTTGAAGGCTCTAGCTGTGGCATAGGGAATGTCTGTGACAGGATCTCGGTACAGGGCTGGACGGTGGGTCACAGGACAGACTTCACGCACAGGAATCTTGGGGGGTTTTCCCCTGGGAAAACACTCCTCAAATGTTGCATCATCACTGAAGGTGATGAAAGTACGTGAGCACCGGGCAGGGGGGATTACCGGCCCCGTTCCAGAGTGAGGAGCCACTGTAGAGACCAGAGGGGGTGGCTCAAGCCTGAGGGAGGGAAGAGAAGGAGGCTATGAATAAGAGGCAGAAACACAAAGGTGTGCTGGTTGAGCTGGGGGGATGGACAAACATGAAAAGGAGGAAACTCAAAATGACAGGGAAAAAGTGAGCCAGGACAAAGGAGACTCCCTTGGGGACAGCTAGGTGGCTACATGGATAAAGCACCGGCCCTGGAGTCAGGAGGACCTGAGTTCAAATCTGGCCTCAGACACAACACTTACTAGCCATGTGACTCTGGACAAGACACTTAACCTCAACTGCCTTGCCTTGCCCACCCCCACCCCCTTAAAAGAAAGGAACTCCGTTGGCCTGAGGAGGGGGATAAAGGACAGAGAAGAGTGCAGGGAGGCTTCGGGAGAACCCCTCCCACTCACCCCTCCACATCCACGTTCTCCTCCTTGGGTCCCGGCTCAGCCAGCAGGGGCACAGTCATGGAGTGGTAGGTGATCACCGGCCCTGGACATTTGCGCTTCTTGTGTACCTGCTTCTTCTTGTCTGCCTCTAGTCGCTCATAGTTCTCTGGGGGATGGAAGGGAAGTCAGGCCCTCCTGCCCCATCAGTCCCTCCCCAGGCCGTGCCTTCGGCCTCCTAAGGCTTCACATTGGGCCTCCCTCCCTCTCTCCCACCATGCCCCCCCCAAGCACTACATCCTTGTCTGTCCTCTTGGCTCACTGCCCCTTGGCCCCCGCTTCACAGCTCCTGCAATATCGGACTCCCCTCTATGCCTCTCCCTGCTGCACCCCTTACATCAAACCTCCAGCCCCCTATACTTTCAGTTTCCCTCTGTTCTCCTAACTCCTGTCTCTCATCTCCCCAGCCCTGGGCTGACCAAGGGAACGCAGGTTGAGCTCCTCTGTAATCTTCGCTTCCCTGAGGAGTTCCTCTTGTGTCAATGGTCGCTCACAGTGTGGACCCTTTCGCCGCCGTGACTGGCCCTGCCGCTCCTGAACCCGAAGGAATGTCTGGCGAGTGTGCTCAGCTGTCGACTGGCGCATGGACTTCCGGCCTAGAGAGTTCAAGCGAGAAAGTGGGAAATCTTGTACCTCCAAGGAGCCCACCCAGACTGATATGCACTTAGCTCCTTCCCCCAAAACAAGAAATCCCCAAGGACACCTCTTCCCTTTCATCCACTGGTTAAACCCTGGCTCTGCTACTTCCTACCTAAGAGGCCTTGGGCAAATCACTGGACTTGGTGAGACTCAGCTTCCTCGTCTGCAAAGTGAAGGCGTCAGGCTAGAGGGTCTCCGGGGCTCCTTTCTGCTCTAAGACCTACAGTTCTTACACCCTGGACCAGCCATGAAGTTAGATAAGACCTTTGGGACAGATCACCTCAATGTCATCATCTACCATTAACTTGTTTTCCTAACTCTGTGGTGATGCAGCTACATCAAATGGGGGGACCTTCTCTGAGCACAAGGGAATGTATCCCAGAAGCATGCTGACAGCCACCAAGCGGCTACCCCAAAGCAAGGCACTTTTCTATGGACTAATCTCTTCTCACAAATTAGGCCACAGGCTCCCTAAGTTCCGGAAGGAACCTGTACCTAAGGGAGAGCTGCTTCAGTCTGTCCTTACACCCGTGAGCATCTCATAAACCCTGGGCTTATCTGTCCCTGGTGGTCAGCGACGAGGCTCCACCCCAGTCCTTCAGGTCTAGTTCTGGTCTGGAGGGGGAGATGGTGGGCCCTACATTGCTAAGATGCAGTAAGACCTTCCAGATGGGTCCCAACTCACTGTCAAGGCCGTCATCCTGCAGCTCCAAGGGCAGCAGTGTCTTCTCCTCCCGGGCCTTCTGGGAGCTGCCAGCTGGGGTGCTCACTTTTCGAGGCCTCAAGCTCTTGATAGGCTCCTGGGGGCAGGTTGAGATCAGAGACCAAGGGCTGAGGGGATAAGGAGAAACAGCAAGAACCTGGGGCCAAAGAAGGGAACCCAGAGCCTGAGGGCGTTGGGTTGGAATGGGAAAACCTAGCAGACTGGTGAAAGACAGCAGGAGCTAACAGAATCTGATAAAGAAGCTGGGACAGGCCCTCCCTGACCCCAGGGTCCCCACTCCACCTTGTAGGCCTTGGTGACTACCCGACGCTTTCTTCTTGGTTCATCCCCATCCCCGTCACTTGCTGGCTCGTCCCCCTCGTCAATGTCAAAATCAGAGTCCACTTCATCCTCTGTGTCTGACTGGTCCCCCTGATATTCATCATCACCAGATTCCTGGAGGAGGAAAAAGAAAACGAGAATTTGGTCAGCACAGAACATTGTCATTCATGGATCAGGGATATAACTCTCTTCTTCAGGGGCTGAAGCACTCAGGCTGGAGTCAGGAAGACTTGAGTTCAAATCCAGCCTCAACCTGTGTGACCTTGGGCAAGTCACTTAACTTCTGTTTATCTCAATTTCTTCATCTGTAAAATGGTGATGATAACAATACCTGCCTCTCAGGGTTGATGTGAGGATCAAATAAGATAATATCTGTAAAACACTTAACACAGTGCCTGGCACATTGTAGGTGCTATAGTTGAGGAGAATACTATCATTAGTTTTATTATATTAAACTTGGCTAGGTGGCACTATAATGCACTCTTCCTGAGTTCAAATTCAGCATCAGACATTTACTAGCTGTTTGACCCTGGGCAAGTCACTTAACCCTGTTGGCCTAAGTTCCTCATCTGTAAAATGAGCTGGAGAAGGAAACAGCAAACCACTCCAATATCTCTGCCAAGACAACTCCAAATGGCATCACAAGTAGGACACGACTAGAAAACAATAACCAAACTCCACCAAGAAGGTGCTGCCCAGACAGACTCTACCTGGTGTCTCCCACCCCTGCTTCCAACAATCATAACTTCTGATTCTACCTCTGATACTTATTATTTGTGACTTTGGATAAGTTAAATCTCTTGGAGTCTTGGCTGTCTACTCTGTAAAATGTGAACACATCTAATACCTACCGTGGCTGCTCGATCTGGCTGTTGTAAAAATTAAATAAAAGGATAACTAGGAATATGTTTTGAAAATACTAAAGTTCTCTTGGGCTTGATTTCGAATCCAAAGCCTCCTTCCTTCCCACACTTCTTGGTGCCACCCTGGGCAAGCTGTTTAGTCTCTTAAAGCTTTGGCTTCCTCATCTAGAAAATGAGTTTGCCCAAGATGGCGTAAGAGAGCTGCTTCAGCTCTAAAATTCCATAAATATTGTGATTTTTCCCTCTTCTAAACTTCCACAGCATTTGTTTCTCTCTTATGCATTCAGTATGTTGTACTTTGCATTAATGTTAATTGTATATGTATATACACAGTCTAGAATCTTCACCACTGGGCTTTAAACTCCTTGGGAGAGCACATTTTACTTTACTCTAGAGTGCCTTGCAGAGGGTTGGTATATAATAGCCCTGAAATATTTGTTGAATGCTCACTTTCAACAAACATTTATCAGGCACCTAATATGTGCAGGAAAGTAAGATGAAGAAACCATGGTCTCACTGTCAAGGACTTTACAGTCTGGTTGAGGAGACAGCACGTTATAATAAGACCTCATAATAACAGAGGCCTATTTCACAAAGGTTTACAAGGTATTTTACACACACTGCTTTATCTGGTTCTAAAAACAATGCTGCGAGGTTGGAAATATAACTATCCCCCCACTTTATAAATCAGGAAACTGAGGTCTAGTGAATGTAAGTGATGGTAAGTAGAAGAGCCAACCCTTGAACCTGGATTCTCAGACCAATGATCCAGGGCTCCTTCCAGTACACCACACTGCTTATGGAAAGAATGATTAAAAATGAACAGTGTGTGGGGCGGCCAGGTAGCACAGCAAGTAAGAGCACCGGCTCCAGTGTTGAGAAGACCTGGAGATCGAATCCCAGCTCAGACACTTAGCACCCACCCAGAAACACCTGGCCGTGTAACCTTGAGCAAGTTACTTAACCCCAATTGCTTAGGGGTGGCCAGGTGGCTCGGCGAGTAAGAGCACCGGTTCCAGTGTTGGGACGACCTGGAGATCGAATCCCGGGCTCAGACACTCAGCACCACACCCAGAAATAACTGGCCTTGTAACCTTGAGCAAGTTACTTAACCCTGATTGCTTAATAAAAAAAAAAAATGAACAGTGTGTAAGGAAGAGAGGTGGGCCAAAAGTGCTGTAAGATTTGGAGGGATGGGGTGGCTAGGTGGAGCAGTGAATAGAGTACCGGCTCTGGAGTCAGGAGGACCTGAGTTCAAATCCAGCCTCAGACACTTAACACAAAAACTAGCCGTGTGACCTTGGGCAACTCACTTAACCCCAAGTGCCTTACCTTCCCCCCTGCAAAAAGCAAAAACAACGACCAAAAAAAAAGATTTGGAGGGACAGTACACTCATTAAGGGCTGAAGTAATAAGGCATGGCTTCCTTGAAGAGGCAGAGCCTGATTATGCCTTGAAGGAAAGGTAGAGAGAGGGGGAAAAGGCAGGCTGGGTTTAAGGCACTGGGCAAAGGTAAAAGCAGGAATAGCTCTGGCATAATTATGGGACAAATAATAAGACTAGTCTGACTGAAGGAAAGTATTCATGTAGGGGAAAATAAGGATAAAAAGGTTAAGTTGGAAATATGTTGTACAAGGCCCTGAATGCCAGACTAAGACATTGATCTAGAAGACAACAGGAAGCATTTGAAAGTTTTTGACCAGAAAGGGGGTGAGGACTGGTTAAAAAAGCATGTTTTAGAATTAAAGTGGTCATGCTTGTATGGCAATCTGGAAAGACAAAAGGCCACTGCAATGATGGGACAGAGGCCTAACGTAGTTAATGAAGGCCTGGACAAAAGTGGAGGCAGCATGAATGGAAATAAAAGCTGGCAGGATTTCATGATGATCAGATACGGGGAGAAAGGAAGAGGCCAAGGATCAGCGCAAGGGTTTCGGCCTAAAAAACTGGGAGAATGATGGTAGGATTGTCTGAAGAGGAAGTGGGTTCAGAGGAAAGGTTATGAGTTCAATTTCAGACTTATGTATCTATGAGCTGGTGCATAACATCGGGGCATAGGTTTGCATGACCTTGGGAAGTCACAGAATTTTTTTATTTTGGAAGGGGGAAGGCAGGGCAATCGAGGTTAAGTGACTTGCCCAAGGTCACATAGCTAGTAAGTGTTAAGTGTCTGAGGTCACATTTGAACTCAGGTCCTCCTGATTCCAGGGCTGCTGCTCTATTTACTGTGCCACCTAGCTGCTCCACAGAATTTTTAAAGAGTTGGAAGAGAACCTAGAGGTCATTGATTCCAAACTCCAATAGAAACAGGGGTCATCATGACTTAGAAAATCACATATTAACATCATCTATGTTTTACTGTATTTTTATTTATTTTATTAAATATTCCCAATTACAATTTTATCTGGCTTGGGCAGTATTCAAGTATGATTGACATCTTTGATTTAGACTAATCCTTACCCCTCTAAAATATCTTCAACATGTGGTTATCCATCCTCTCCTTAGACTCTTCTAATGATGGGAAACTCACTTCTTCATGAGGCAGTCAATCCTTTTTTGGGGGTAACTCTAACTGGTTTAAAGAAAAAAAGACTTATGTGGCATTAAAATTTGCCTCCTGCAACTTCCTAGTTTTTTCCTCTGGAGCTAAATCCAACAGGTTCAGTCTCTCTTCTATATAATAGATTTTTTTTTCTTTTGGCCTTTTGGAGGGCAGTTGGGGTTAAGTAACTTGCCCAAGGTTACATGGTTAATAGATGTTTAAAAATCTGAAGACATATCCTGACTGAAGGAAGATTCTCAAGGTTAAACAACCCCTGATTCTTCCACTATTGCTAATGAGATAAGGTTTCCAGACCTTTTCCTATCCATGTTGTGCTTTAATGGACCTGCTCCCATTTGTCAGCATCTCTTAAATGTGATCCTCAAAACTAAACCCACTAGTCCCAATGAAGACTGACTTTTACAGAATGTGGTGGGATTATCACCTCCCTCTCTCTGGATACTCTGCTTAATGCCACCTAAAATCAAATTAGTTTTTTTGGCAGCTATGTCTCAATGATGATTTGCATTGAGTTTTTAGTGAATGAAAAAGGGATAACAACTGGGATAAAGCCCGAGAGTTAGGCTCAAAAAATTAAACTGCACAATAACAAGATGGAGGAGTGGTTATATAACAGCTCACTGAAAAAGATGTGGGGGCTTCTGTAAAGTTGGGGCTACCTATGAGTCAACAGTGTAATGTGGCACCCAATAAAGCTGCCACCATTTTATGGCCACTTGAGAGGCCTAAGGCCTAGCACCATGTTCAGTCACTCGTGTTTCAGAAGGATAACTGACAAGCTGAAGATCACATGCAGACGAGTAACCAGAATGGGGATGAGACTGAAAAACACTCTACACATCAATTTGTTGAAGGAAATAGAATGTTTAGCCTAGAAAAGACTAAGGGAAGATGTGGTAACTGCCTTCGAGTACCTGAAAGGCTCTCATGTGGAAGAGGAATATTTGTTTGGCTTGGCCCCAGAGGACAGGAATGGGAGCAATGAATGCAACAAACAGAAAGGCAGATTAATGTTAAATGTAAAGAAATATCTCCTAACAATAACAGCCGTCCTAAAACTGGGATGTGCTGTATGTAGGGAGAGGTGCTGAGTTCCCCATCACTGGAAGCACTATCAGAAGCCTGAGTAAAGCACTTGTCAGGAACACTGTGGAGGGGATTCCCATTTGGGCACAGGTTGGATGAGATGAACTCTGAGATCCCCTTCCAGCTCTGTGATTCTTTGAAATCTTATGGACCTGTTTTAGACGACCTGCTGTTTTATGTGGACTTTCCCATTCTGTAACCATACAGTTGGAGTTTTAACCCTGGAACTGTATTCTACATTTCTGTCTGTTACATTTCATGATATGTCAACAGGCCAAAAGTTCTGAAGCCTAAGTATGTCATCCAAAACTTTCTCTTAGCTTAGGGTTATTCACAAATTCAATAAATAAGCGATCTGTGCCTTCATCCCCATCTTTAATGAAAACTACAGAACAGCAAGAGGACAGAGCCCCAAGTAAGAAGACCCATTAATCCAACATTTTTTAGATACAATTCCACTTGACTGTATTACCATGGAGTTCCCATCTCTTCCCCTTATTCATAAGGATCTCATTGAGAACTTTTGTCATATACTCTACTGGGTTCATTATGGCTACGGTATTCCCTTGAACAAACCAAACACGGAATGCAAAGAACATCAAGCATCTGGAGTCAGATGACCAGGATTTAAATCCAGACTTTTTTGCTTAGTACTTCTGTAACCCGGAGTAAGTCACAACTCTCGGGACCTGATTTTCCTTATACATACGATGAAAAGGTTAGACTGTATGACCTTTACAGCTCTAAATTTATGATCCTATGAAATGGAATCAGTCTGGCATAATAATAATAATAATTGCTAGCCTAGTGTTTATATGTTGCTACTGTGTACCAGGCACTGTGTTAAGTAAGCATTTTACAAATAGCATCTCACTTGATCCTCACAACAACCCAGGGAGGGAGGTACTTCTGTCAACCCCATTTTACAGTTGGGGAATCTGAGGCTGAGGTTAAGTGACTTCTCTAAGATCACACAGCTAGTGTGTGAGGCTGGATGTGAACTCAAGTCTTCCTGACTCCAGGCCCAGCGCTCTACCAACTGACCCACCAACGCCTCTTGTTCTTGGTAATCACCATCATTTGTTCTCATGTAATTACATGCTCACCCTGTTCATCACTTCCCTAATGTTCATAAACTCACTGTTTAAATCAATCTCCTGGTAGAGAAGAATACTACCTCTGAGGGCCAAAAGACCTGAAGACTGAGTCTCATTTCAGACTTTGTGGGATGAGTCTGGGAAACAAATTTGTAAAGAGACTGTGTAGCACAATGGAGAGAGCTTTGGACACGGAGTCAACAAGATCCATGGTCAAACCTGACCTCAGATACTTAGCAGCTGTGTGACCCTGGGCAAGTCACCTAACCTTTCTGTGTCTCAGATTCCCATCTGTAAATAGGGTTGTTGTGGGGATAAAATGATAAAAGTAAATAATAAAAGTACTATAATAAAATTATAAAAGTACTTCATAAATGCTTATTATTATTTCACCTCTTGGGGCCTCAGTTTCCAGTTTCTTCATCTCTACAATGGGGATGATAATTGCACCTATCTCACAGGACTGGGGTAGGACTCAAAGAAGATAATATTTGTAAGGGGATATTTGCACAGTGCCTGGTTCCTAGTAAGCACCATATCAATGTTAGCTACTATTTGACCTCTTGGAACCTCAGTTTCCAGTTTCCTCATCCGTAAAATGGGGATTATAACAGCACCTATCACTAGGATTCCTGTGGGACTTAAATGAAATATTTGAAAATGGCTTACTTAGTGCAGTTCCTGGCACATAGCTGTTGTTTGTCCTTCCTTCCTGAAGAGGACCATGATATCAGGAAGGTGATGCCATGACATGTAAGTGAATTGGATTTAAGTGAGGGAGAGGTGTGCAAAGTCACCAGCCTCACTTTCTCCTCCAGAGCCATCTGGATCCAGGTCAGTGAGGTGGTGCAGTGGATAGAGCACTGGCCCTGGAGTTAGGAGGACCTGAGTTCAAATCCGATCTCAGACACTGTGTGACCTTGGGCAAGTCACTTAACCCCGATTGCTTCTTCCACCAAAAGAAAAAAAAAAGGAATCACTGGAATCTCCTGGCACACAGTAAGTACTAAATATAAATGTCAGCCATTATAATAATTATTATCATGCATATGGCGCTTTGCAATCTTTAAAATTCCGTGTAATTCCTCCGGGAATAAATGATGATTACAGCTGGCATTAAAACGGTTTACAAATACTCTCTCATTTTATTTCCACTACAACCTGGGAGGTGGGTGCTATTACGAATTAATATTTATAAAGCGCTCCCTAAACGCTAGGGATAGTCGTCGTCATCATGGGAAACTGAGGCAGAGCGGGGGTGAAGCGACTCGCCCAGGGACACACGGCTGGTCAATGTCAGAGGCTCGACTGGAACTCAGACCTAGCGGATGCCTGATGTTCGGGACGGCGAAGGATCCAGAAGTACAAGCTGGCCCTCCCCTCCCGACAACTGTCCCGGACCCCTCTTCCCCGCGCCCCTCCCCCCAGGTCTCCGGTCTCAGATCCCACCCCGGGCCCCTTTTTCGGACCCTTCCGCGCAGCCCCGCCCCCTCCCCGGGCCCAGCTCTTGCCTCTGTGAACCCCCCATAAGTGGTCTGGTAGAATTCATCTTCCTCCTCTGCCTCCAAGAGCCCAGACAATCGATTCCCTGCGGTCTTCCGGGGTGCTCGGCCCCCGGCCAAGCTCATCCCTCCTCGGGCCCGGCCGTCACCAGCGGCGGCCCCGAGCTCGCTCGGCGCTCGGCGCTTTCCGCCTGCCTAGCTTCGCCGCCGGAAAGGGGAAATCGTCACAGGCAGAAGCAGCCGAGCGCCAAGGGAGGATAGAGCAGAGCTCCCGAGAGGCCCCGCCCCGCTCTCCTCAGCCTCGCCCCTCCCTCTCCTCAGCCTCGCCCCTCCCTCTCCTCAGCCCCGCCCACTGTCCCAGAGCCCCCACAGCTCAGTCCCTTTCCCTAGGACCGCCTACTTCTCCTTCCCCCACCCCCTCTAGCTCTCAACAATTTCCAGTAAATTTCACTGGGCTCGATCTGTCCTCGTGTGGTGGCATTAGAGTTGGAGGACTGTGGCATTTAAAAGAACAGAAACAGTCACCCAGCGAATTAGTGGCAGGAAGGGATGAGAGCCGGGGGCTTCTCACTGCCAGGCTGGGGCTCTTTCTAACACACACACAGTGCGTCTGCTTTGCCTGTCTTGGTCTCCCAAAGTTTCCAAGCTTTCTTCACCTTCCAAAACAGGGAATCGGATAACCTTCTCAAGGCCTGGCTTGTCAGCAAAGCTATTAAAAATGATGTGCGGACTATGTCAAAACGAGGAAGTGCTTATGTGAAATAATGAGTCAAGAACATAGCTATAAAAATGGGGATCAACAGTGCCTGATACATAGTAAGCACTATATAAAAGTTAGCTATTATTATTATACATAAGACACTTTTCGATCCTTTATGTACGTTATATTTCCTCTGGGAATGATAATGATGATAGAATTTGTATAGCATTTTTAGGTTTGCTATGTATATATACAAAGCATATATAAAAACACATGTATGTATATATAACACATTACAATTATTAGCTTCTTTTAAGCCTTAGGGGTATGCAGGGTCCCTATGGTTTTCTTCTCTTCAGCTTTAGGGAGAATATTTTAGATGAAAAGTTACAAATTCATTCACAATTGTTCCAAGCTCCTACGTAAGAAAATTTCTAACATTAAGACAGAGATTGTGGACTATTTGTCTAACTCTTCATACATATATGTGTATGTGTATACATATATACACACATATATACATATATGTTATGTGTGAACTATTAATATAGTTAATATATTTAATAGCTAATATGCAGACATATATACACACATAGTTAACCCATGGCCTTTTTATGGTTTAGGCAAAAGCAGTTCACTAGAAATATTTGAATAACAATACAGCAGGTTATACTATAGTGTCTTTGGATAGACCAACATGAAGCATGCAGGCCCTGTTCATACTTGGTTCTGATTGACTCAATCAAGAAGTATTCTTACATAACAAAAGCAGTTACTTTTAATTAGGTGAGGTAATCAATAGAGTGTGACCCTTATTCAGATTAATACAGATCAAAAGATAATTTCACAGAACCACAGAGATAAAAGAAATATCACTGGGCAAACTAGTTCAACTTGTAAGAGATAACTAGGTTAAAGTTTAATGCTATATTTTCCCTATAAATTTACTTCAGTTTTGTAATTTTAAAACATAATTGTGGGGAAAAAAAGATTTCCAAACTTTTTGCCTCTCCACCTGTTCTTAATCAGACTCACTAAATTGTTCTATTGAACATTCTGAATATTCTGAATATATTGAACATAATGAATATTTTGGAGGGTAGCCATATCTGACTTCCCTATTAGGTGTGTGTGTATAATAATAAGAGCTGACATATACATATATACACATACATA
The DNA here is from genome assembly GCF_028583685.1 of Petaurus breviceps papuanus. NCBI lineage: Eukaryota > Metazoa > Chordata > Mammalia > Diprotodontia > Petauridae > Petaurus > Petaurus breviceps. The sequence continues at coordinate 31,601,805 of NW_027185798.1, read as the reverse complement.
TATGTACATATCTATCTATCTACATATATCATTTTAAGATTTGGAAAATGCTTTGGGGATCAATCAACTGTCTCTTATATAATACAGGATTATCTTTATGATTCTTTTTAGAGGTATCACGCCATGTCCTCTCTTCTAGTGGAAATGATTAGCCCCTTTTCCCCCTTCCTGAAGAGTGCAAAACCAATCTGCCCTACCCTTGCCCCCACACCCTGCCACATCATCCTGTGTCCTTATGTGCTATGCCAGGAATGTTGCTAGGGAAGATCAGGGATATGACTCAAACAGAATGTTGCAGAGAAGGGGGTGGGGGGCTGCCTTGCCTGAACAGTATACCGCCCCTGCATGAGTCAAGGTTGAGAAGGAGGAATCCCTCATTATGTCCTTGCCCATTCCCTGACCCCTCTTATTTAGTTATGAGTATATAATTACTCTTTACTGTGATTCCTTTTCTAATACATGGAAAGAAATCTAAAATTTCCTAGGTCATAATGAAACTGGAAGACAGAGGCTCCCAGGGTAGCTGGTCTTTGTCATCCAAATCCCACTCTCTCCTCGGTCCAGATGGATGGCTGAGGGTGATGAGTTTCCTTCAGATGGCTGGATTCCATATTGGTTGGACATGGAGATATGTCCAACTTTAGTTTGATCTCAGCTTCATTCTCATAACAACTGCTGTTTGTAGAAGTGACTCAGAATATGAAAGAAACCCTAGGCTACTTGGGGAGATGCCTTCTCTGGGAGAATTTTCACAGGCATGTAGAAGCCATTTTCAAAATCCCCTACACTCATCCCAGCTCATAGAATCATGTCCAATCTTCTCCTTTTGCAAATGAAAAAATAGAACCCTAAAAAGGTTATGGGCAGCTAGTGGTACAGTGGATAGAATATTGGGCCTCTAGTCAGGAAGACTCTTCCTGGGTTCAAATCTGACCTTAGACACTTACTAGTTGTGTGACCCTGGGCAAGTCACTTAACCCTGTTTGCCTCAGTTTCCTCATCTGTCAAATGAGCTGGAGAAGGAAATAGCAAACCATTCCATTATCCTTGCTGAGAAAACCCTAAATAGGGTCACAAAGAGTTGGGCACAACTTAACAATAAGAAAAGAAAAGTTAAAAAATTTAGTCAAAGCTACTCAACTAGTCCACCCAGAACTATAACTCAAATTTCCTGCCTGAATCTAAATTCAATGATTTTTCCAATATACCAAACTACCCTCCCTCTTCTTCCCTTTGTACAGCTTGGGCTGGGCTGCCTAACATCTGGGGGGAAACCAAAATAAACAAACAAAATAAAAAAGTCCAGTAGAGGGCATCAGGGAGCAATTAGTATAGTTCTTGACTTCTCATGGGCATAAGACATAGCAAAGTTCATTTGTTGAATATTTGTTGGTTGCTCTTTCATTCTCCAAGAAGACCAAAATGACATCACTATGTTAGAGTCAAGTTACAATGTGTTCTGACTGTGGCTGATCAGACAAATTTGAGCTTGGAATTCTCTACCACAGATTAGGCACAAATAGGCTATGTGAATATTTGGGGTAGATTCTCTAAATTTGTGCATCTTACATTTCTTTTGAATTACTTCAGTTCTGCTTTGTTCACAGAGCACAACACCTTCTCTGATGAGGGCACACCATGCTGGGTGGTTATGTGTCACTGTCTCCCATGTCACATAATCAGTTCCAAATTTTTTTTGTTAGTTTAATTTATTTTTAGTTTTCAACATTCACTTTTATAAGATTTTGAATTCTACAATCTGGAACTATGCCCAAAGGGCTATAAATACTTTCATACCCTTTGATCCAGCAATACCACTCCTAGGGTTATATCCCAAAGAGATCATAGAAATGGGAGAAAGACCCATATGTACAAAAATGTTTATAGCAGCTCTTTTTGTTGTGGCAAAGAATTGGAAATTAAGGGGGTGTCCATCAATTGGGGAATAGCTGAACAAGTTGTGGTATATGCATGTTATGGAATATTATTGTGCTATAAGAAACGGGGAGCAGGTGGTCTTCATATTTACCTGGAGAGGCTTAAAAGAACTGATGCTGAGTGAGAAGAGTAGAACCAGGAGGAATTTGTACACAATTACAGACACAACGTATGTGTGATGACCAACTTTGATAGACTGGACTCTTCTCAACAATGCAGGGATATAAGTCAATCCCAAAAGACGCATGATGGAGAGAAAAACGTGCATCCAGAGAAAGAACTAGAAAGAACTAAATTTATATCCAGGTGGAAGCAAAATACCTGATCTTTTTCGTTCTCTTATTTGATTTTATGTCCTCTTTACCATTTTTCATTCCAGCTGGTATACTCCATCCTTATAACCTGACCATTGTATAATGTGAAAGTATTTACAGATCCTATACTTGATTATAAGACGCCATGGGGGGGAAGGGGAAGGAGGGGGACAAAATGTGAAATTCAAGGAATTGTGGAATTGAATCCTGTAAACTAAAAGGAAACAAACAAATTAATAAATTAAAAATTGAATAAAAAAAAAGATTTTGAATTCTAAATTTCCCCCTTCCCTTCCCTCCCACCTCCCCATGATGACATGCAATCTGATACATGTACAATCATTTTAAACATATTTCCACATTAGTCATATTGTGAAAGAATCAGAACAAAAAGGAAAGACCACGAAAAAGAATGAAGAAAAAAACAAAAAAGAAGAGAAAATAGTATGCTTAGATCTACATTCAGACTCCTTAGTTCTTTGTCTGGATATGGATAGCATTTTCCGTCATTAGTCTTTTGGCAATTCCAAAGTTCTTAAGAAAGACCTTGAGAGTGTCCTTGTACTGCTTCTTCAGACCACCAAGTGAATACTTGCCCTGTGTGAGTTTTCCATAAAATAGCCTTTTAGGCAAGCTTAGGTTTGGCATTCAAACAATGTGGCCAGCTCACTGGAGATGCACTCTCTACAACAGAGCTCAGCACAATGGCTCTGTGGACCTTCAGTTTGGTAGGTAGCCTTTTTTCTTCCACTCTTTCTTAGGAGCCTCCCAAACACTGAGCTAGGTGATTCATGCTTCAACCTCATCATTGTGTGGGGTACAAAGACCCTAACCCAAACTGACTATTCGGAGACCTCAAAGTGAAGCTAGGAAGTTTTATTAGAATCCCTGGCGAGAAGCAGGCGGTCCAGTCACTGGAACAATGCCCAGGAGAGGAGGCTGTCGTACAGAAGCTAAAGCTGGGTTAAATAAGAAAAGGGTTACAAACATTAACATAATTATTACTAATGAGGCTCTAATCTTGTTCGATAATATACATAACACATGAAGTTCATTACGCAGGTGCAGTAACAATCTTAGAATACTGAACCCCCCTTCAGTCTTACCCTAGACACATTCTTATTGAGACTTTGGTCAAATCCACCTGCTGCTGCCAGTTCCTTTCCATTCTTCATTATTTTTAGTATTATCTAGGAGTTTTAGTCTGGGAACCAGGGTCTGAGCTTTTCTCAAGGCTACTACCTCAACTTCCCAAGGTTGGTCCTCCTTGGAGGACCTTGGCCTCCTTATCAACAGTCTTGTTCAGCAATTCTTGCAGTTCTATAGAAACTTATATATATAGAAACTTGGTAAACTGGGTGAGAAGGGCTGACTAGAATAGAGCAACTACCGTATATAGAAAGACTTCTAAAGTTTCAAAGTCACATAATTTCTAGAAAAATGGAAACAGGCCTAAGGACTTACTTTACAGATAGTCTCTGAGAAACCACACTTTTACCTGTCCCATGCATCATCAATGTGTACATCCCTAGAAAGTACACTGCCAAGGTAAGCTTATATAATTCATATATGTAGGGGGCAGATGTCCATTACATCTTAGCCCTGACATTTCTTCCCCAAGAGAAAACTCAAGAACTGATACATTAAAATGGAGATAGGGAAGAAATGATCTTGAAAATATTTAAACAGGATTTCTTTCCTCTCCTCCAAATTTCCAGGATACTTCTGGCAAACTTTGTTGGAACTGAATAGCCCTAATACAAAGATGACAGGAGGAAACTGTCAGCTGATGCCCTTTTCTTATGCCCATTGTTCTTTGAACCTACAAAAACTCTTGGCTGAGAACAAGAGTAGCGTGACTTTTAGAGGGGGTGAAAATGACCTTTGATACGTTCCACTGACCGCAGCCTTCTGACCGTGGTGACCCGCACTCATTCAACCATTATGGGAGAAGTGCTTACTAAGGGCATGTTTTGCTTGGCCAGGGGTGCATGAAGTATGTGATGGGGTGTGTTCAGAAGCTTGTGACAGAGGCATGAGAGCTTCAGAACGAGCCCCATAAACGTGTGTCGAATGAATGAAAACACGTGAAGATAATCGTGATGAATATCTGGAGGGAGGGGACCACGTAGATCTTGGAGGTGGGGCTCTTGGAACGTGACCTATGACCCAGCTCGAAGTGCCTAGACTTGTTATGGATTCTCTTGCAAAAGGGTTTTTCCTCCGTCGATGCCCTTTGACTAACTGGACGCTAACTGGACCTTCTGATTCCTAGCCCACTCCATTGCTGGACACCCCAAATGACCCACCCAGGCTAGCATAGCGTAGGAAGGCCAGGAGCGTTCGCCTTCCCCTCCCCGCCCACCCAGAGTCTCCGGGGATTTGCTAGGGCGTGTGAGGCCCGCATCATGTGACCTTAAGACGTCTCCAGATTGGCCTCGCAGTCCTTCTGCTCCCGCCCACCGAAAGTGTAGGCTGGAACGCGGGCGAAGTAGGGAGGAGAACGGGCGCATGCGCGGGCCCCGGATTTTCCTAGACACCCGGTGTGGCGCTCGCAGTTGGACGATAAACAAGTCTCTGGCAGGGGTTGGGATTCGCTCAGCAGGGGACTTCTCACGCCCCCTTTTTTCTTTAGGTGTGGTTCAGCCTGAAGGCGTGGCCAAAGCGGTCTGGGCGACACCAAAGAGTTTCCAGGGTGGAGGGGGAAAGCAGTTTCTGTTGAGATCCTTACCACGTCGGGACCCGAGAGAGGGGGGAGAAACCCCCTGTGCCGGACGAATGGTGCGGTCCTGAGCCGGGTCCGGAGCCGGCCGGACGCGTCTGAGGGAGGCCCTCGAGGAGGGGGCGCCGGCCGGCGGGAAGCGGGCTGCCTGCAGAGCCTGTCGGGGGAGATTCGACGCCGGGAAGGGGAAAAGCCCGACCTGCGACGGAGTGAGGGCGCCGGGGTAGGGGGGAGGGGGCTGCCAAGATGGCGTCGTTCTCCGGGTCGTCGACGGCCGGGAATACCTCCTTGGAGTTGGGGAGCAGTAGCTGCACCTCCACTTTAGGTGAGGAGGGGGGGCCCGCGGACGGAGGTCGGGGGTTGGGGAGGACCCGAAGAGGGGCTGGAGTCGGGAGCGGGACGTGGTGGGGGAGTGAGTGCGGAGGCCCCGGGGAAAGGCACCAAGAGCGGGGACCCGCGGCTGGGAAAGTTCAGAGTCGGGGGAGGAATCAAGGGGGAGTGTGGGATGGTGGCTGCCGATTATTTGGGGCTCAGACACACACATAGGCCCCCCAGAAGAACATAGGACCGCTGACTGGGGGAGGCAGGGGACAGGGGGCTCGAAGTGTATCGAGAGTTTGTGGCCCGGGAAGTGGGTGCGGGAAAGCAGGAGAAAGGACCCCCCCGCAGGAGTGAGAGAAATTGGGGTCTCCACAAGAGGGTCTGGCAAAGGTGGGGCCTCAGGTTGCACCCGACTTTTGGGAGGGAGAATTGACGGGTGGGACGTGGGGGGCGAAAGGGTGGGCAGTGTGCCTTTGGGGGTCGGGGTCGAGGTTTGGTAAAGGAGGCCCCCAAAGAGGCATCTCGGGACAGGCAGAAGAACTTGGGGAGATTGGGAGTGGGCTGAGCAGCAGGATTGGAGGAGCCCAGAAGTAAAAACAGCAGAGTGTATGTGGGAGGGAAAGTGTGGTGCTGGGGGAGGAAGGGGATGTGAGTCAGGGATTGGAAAGGGATGGTGCAGAGGGCTGGGGATGGAGAAGAAATCTTTACGAAAACTTGGGGGGGAGTACCCTCTTTGGAAATATATGGTAGGATATTGTTGCCACCTCCAGTGAGTTGGAAATGCAGCTGGATGTTGGATTTGCCTTAAATGGTTCCTGGTGGTCCGTGTGCTGATTGCCACTTCTTGGTCTCCCTCTCCCCTTCCTATAGATCAGATGGTTGTCAGGGACCTAGTTTTCACACCCTTAATAAGCTGAATGGCTGAGGTTTTATTTCTGTTGTACATATTTTAGGTAGTCACTTTGAGCATAAGGAGGGACACTTCCTAGGCTGGAAGTCTGATCCCCCAAGAAGGGATGGGAAAATTAGAGGATGTTCTTTTAATCAGACTTGTCATTAACGAGCTAGAAAAAAAGTGGAGTCTCTTACTACTGTATTACCTGTGTGAGAGCTTATGTCTGTGTTCCAAAACTTTGATGATGACTTTTTTTGGAGAGATTGACCAGATGGATAGGTTTAACAATAAGGAGGAAACATCTGTTTGTCACTTAATGATATTTTTCCCCTCTATCCTCACCCCTCTTTTCCTGCTACAAAGAATCCTAATTCTAGCCTTCCTCTATATTACTAGTTTACACCTCTTAACCTTGTGGGCCTTGTGTCTTCTGTCACATGGAAGTTAAAAAAAAAATGTTTTGTTTTGTTTTACCAGAAAATCAATTGTTAGATTTGTTTTGTACTTTGCCACACGTGTTTTAATGGGTATGAAAACATTCAGCTTAAAATTGTACATCTTTGGGGCAGCTAGGTAGTTCAGTGAATAGAGCGCCTGCCCTGGAGTCAGGAGGACCTGAGTTCAAATCCCACCTCAGACACTTAACACAAAAACTAGCCATGTGACCTTGGGCAAGTCACTTAACCCCAATTGCCCTCCAAAAATAAAAAGCAAAAAAAAATTATACATCTTTTTTTTAAAAGCACTTTATGTAATTTCTTCCGTTTTTTTTCCTCTGGCAAATTATTTAAGAAGTTGCCGCCAAACAATTTCTTTTAAAATTATTTTGCTTGCTATAATGTGTCTGAAAATTTGAGGTGAGAACCATGCTTGTACTCAAATTTAAGATGATAAATTTTTATATATTTAGATGTATGTGGGTACTTTTGGTTTTAATCTAATGATGTCTTTCCCTCCATTGATATATTTTTCAGAAGCTTGATCTTAGTGCCAAAAAGCTAATAAGAAAGAGATTTTGTGTGTGATTGGAGAAGATAATTGTGCCTCCGGTTCCAGGGAAATTAGGAAATTGACACAAATAGGAGATAAATTTCCTAAATATTTATGAGATGACATTCTGGGGATACAACATGTATTCATATTTCCCCTAAAATAAACTGATCATTCCTCCATTTTGATGCTCTTCATTCTTGAATTTAAAGTGTTAACATTTCAGTGGAACTCTGGAATTCCACAGGCAATGTTTTCTAGGAAGACTAAAACTGAAGTGAAGGGAGCAGGCTTTGGGTGACCCGTCTGTAGAGGAGCCACTCTTCAGTCTGTGGGTGTCTCAATCAGGAAGGGCCAGTGTTCAAAAGAATATTGGTCTCCCTCATTATTAAACCCCAGAATTCAGTCTCCTGCCTGCTTTCGGACTGTTTGCCCATCAGGCTTGGGCTGCTCCCTAATGATCAGTTAAGGAACTGAAATACAGGGTGTAGCAAATCATAAGCTGTAAGAGTTGCTTAACATCTGTTCCTAGTGGGGGTAATTAACATGTTTGGATTTTGGGAAGACAATGACTGGTAAATATCTTAAATCAGTCACTATCAGGTTCATTCTTACATTTTGTTAATGAGTAATGGTAAGAGTTTGTCATTTTGCTTGAACTTTTTGGTTTGTATGAGAGATTTTCTCCTTCCAGTGTTTTTTTTTTTTTTGAGATGACACCATCTTAATAAAATTAAAGCTGATGTAGGGGGCTGACAGTGCAGCCATCTGTCACACACCATTGCAGTATCTATATCCCAATCTTTGTTTCCAGCTTGTCTTAGTCCATCAGAGCATCGAAATATACTACCTAGCCTAGACCTTTCACTCCTATTATTGAAAAATCTTTCCTCTTATTGGCTCAGTTTGGAGGTTAGTGAAATCAGGTCACTTGAAATAAACATAGAATGATAAAGTGAAGTCTGACTCCTGTGGAAATGCATTTTATTTCTTAGATATCCATGAACTATAGCTCTTTTTGATCCTAAAGGGCCAGAACAGCAGTCTCATTTGGTGAGCAATGTTTTCTAAACAGTCATCATAATATATGTCTGAAATTGTCACCATTCTCTTTTGAATATCAGGAATACTAAGTGACCTGCTCAATTCTTGATTCCATGTAGAGGACATGACATTGGGTCACTTTTGTTTGGGACTTTTTTATTGAGGCCCACTCATCTATCTATGGCTTTGATGCCTTTGTTCTCTCTAGCTGTACACAACCAGTAAACTCTGCTGTAACCTGATAACCCCATAGTGCAGCCATTCTTGTTGAGAATTTTTTTTGGTCTGTGTTCGTTGTATATACATCATAAGCAATTTCTAGTCTGACCTGACAGACTCTCTCCTCTTTCTATTTTTCTTTCTTATGAGTGACAAGGAGTTTAGACTTCAGTGAGCCATCTTGTTAGTGAAGCCTAAGGGGAAAAAATAAATTCGCAGATTTATACTATCTAGGACCTAATCCAATGCACTTATTTTTAGAGACCTACTTCAGGTCTCTATTCTCCACTCTTTTTTTTTGCTTTTTGGAGGGCATTTGGGGTTAAGTGGCTTGCCCAAGGTCACACAGCTAGTTTTTTTTGTTAGGTGTCTGATGCCAGATTTGAACTCAGGCCCTCCTGACTCCAGGGCTGGTGCTCTATTCACTGTGCCACCTAGCTGCCCCAATCCCCCCTTTTTTTTTAAACACACTGGAATTTTGGAGGTGGAAAAGGTTTTTTTCTTTGTTTTTTAAAGAAAGGACCATACTTGTCTGTGGAGAAGTTTGATTAAAGGAAATGCAGATTTGATGTTAAGTTTCCATTGCCTCTGACTTAATCATTTATATATTATGCTTTTTATGTTCAGTGACAGGTTTAGTGAATGGATCCTTCTATACCCGGTGCCTGATTGATTAGGAACTTACCTGTGAACTAGGTTTGAGTGCACGAGTATCCTGCTTTTTATTTTTGGCCCTGTTGATGATCTTTGTAGGCTTTTTTTTGAGCTGATATAAAACTGCTGATAATACCTTTGGCTATCCACTACATAACAACTGTTCTTTAAAAACTAATCTTTTGGGAGCATAATGGAAATTAAAGCCTTTGAAGGTGAACAATAGATGATAACAGATCAAGGCCCAGGAAGGGCTTATTTTCTCTGGTAAACCTGCCAGGTGCTTTCTTGGGAGGTGTCAGAATACCCCTTTTGATACTGAGTAAGCTCCCAAGTTACCAGAGTCCCCAATCTCTCTTTCCTTTTTCTCTCGCTCTCAACTGGGGCGTTTCAGGTTATGTGGTGCTTCATGATACCCCAGGAATGGGAATCTCCATTCTGCTGTGCTCCAAGTCCAGTCTTCCACCACTCAGCTTCTGAGAGAGTGTTTGATCTAATGGTGTTTTCTAGAGAATGAAAGCTCTTATCCAGCCCATTTCCTATACTGCATCCCACTTCCCCACCCTTTTCCATCAAAAACCTAAGTTTAGTTTCCTCTTTCTGGGTGTCGATCCTGTTTTGTTCATTTCACTTTGCAGTTTACTTTTCTATTCCTACTCCTCCTGCTTTTAAACCCTTCTTCAAGATTTCATTTCTCTTCCTCTAGCCAGTGGATCTGCCGTTATGCAAAATATTTTGCTCATGGACATTTTATTCTTGGGTCTCTTATTGTCTTTTGGGTTCCTAAGGAAGCTTCTGTTGAAAAGATTTTCAGGTTCTGGGAAATCCCATTGTTACTTTATCTTGTTTTGTGTGCCTGGCTACTAAGTGAATATACAGTCTAAATAAGCAAGCACCAAATTGGGAAAGAGGCTGAACTATTAGAAGAGAGGGTTGTATGAAGGGGGATGGAATTTCAGGAGATATATTTAATAATTAGGTATATTAGCTTTCCTAAACAGAGTTACAAATAGGTCTGATAATCCTCAAAATTCTTGTTGATAACATACACAGAGTAAGAACCAAAGTCCTATATTACAGGAATCTGATCATAGAGAGGATATTGACAATTGGATTACCACTTTTTCTTTTGTTTTGGAGGGGGGAAGTCAGGGCAATTGGGGTTAGGTGACTTGCCCAAGATCACACAGCTAGTAACAGTTAAGTGTCTGAGGCCGGATTTGAACTCCAGTCCTCCTGACTCCAGGACTGGTGCTCTATTTACTGTGCCACCTAGCCGCCCCCACTTTTGTCTTATTCTGGGCAATTTTGAGCTGTAGGACATATTTGTGACAATTGTTGCCAATCCTGTAGTTTGCCTTGTCATTTTCAAGAGTTAAGACTTTACTTCAACGGACTTTCATTGAGTATATGAGGCACTTTGCTCAAAGCAGAGTATGCATCCATTACAATCCCAAATTGATTGTTTCCCCTAGGTAGTTGGAGATATGTTTAGGAATGATGATTGAAGGGGCAATGGGCCAGAAATATTAAATGTCTCTTGGCCAGAAGCCATTCAACAGACATTTATGGGAGGTATGAGAGTTTGTTGCAAGACTTGGGCAGAGTTTTGGTGCCATGGAGAACAAATGTTAGACCTGAGAACCTTAACTCTCTCCTGAAAAAAGAGAAATAGAATTAGAGCTAGAAAAGAGACTAGAGACCTAGAATGATGTCTTTTTTTCCACAGTTGAGGGAACTATGTCCAGAGAAATGAGCTGCTTCGAATCACACAGCTAGTTACTGGTGGAGTTGTTTGAGGAGCGGATGCCTGCTAGGGTTGTTAGACTGGTTTTTAGTTCATTCCCTTCTCCCTCAACACACACAAACATACACATACATTCACACACATACACACACTTATAGGCATTAACTCCCCTCTGTCAACTAAAATAACCCCAGCATTACCAGACTAAACTTGGTTAATAGATTTGTTCTTTAGGGACATCCTAACCTTTTGAATGCCATCCCCAGCCAGTCATGCATTCTTAGGAAAAAGAAAATTTCCATTGAGCTAAGTTTAATTTTTATCTATGATATATGTTCTTGATCAGTCATCCCATGTGGTGGTGGGGGTAGGGGTCTTTTCTCAACATTTTTTCTTTGAGCTGTGCTCAGCTACATTTCTCAGGAGGCAGGCTGGCATTTAAGATAGCGTTGTGAGGGTTTTTTTTTTTTAAGCCACAGAACATATTGTGCCTCCCACCTCTGGAATGGTAAAGAGAATGACTACCCAGACTGCAAATAACTAGAACAGAACTATTCCTCCAGAGAACTTGCCCAGTAAACAAACGACTTTATTCATTATTTGACTGATTTGTTTTAAAGTGTTCTGCTGTGTCAGATGAGAGACTGGTAATTAGCAGTTCGAGTCTTAGGTTTCTTTTGCTTGTATCTGACCTATGCAGGAATCATTGGCACATTTGAAACCAAATTAAAAATTGCCTTGTAATTCTCTGGGACAGTTTCTTCTGTGATCAGTCTGGGAACTAACCTTTAGCTCCAGTAGTTTGAAGAATGCATATCTCTCTGGCCTGCAGCTTCCCAAAATTATATATATACTGTAAATATTGAAGTTAGCCACACACAAGCTTTTAGTTTCTCTGCTGGTAGATGATGTCATTTCATCTCCTACGGAAATGCTTCTGCCCTGAAAACACAGGGAGAGGCTCCAGTATTAAGGCCAGCTCTGTTTTGCTCTACACATTGAAATAACCCTCAGTGCAGACCTGTCTACTGCCTTTAAAACCATCTTTGTTTCAGTTATCTTTTCTTATGACACTCAATTCCTTTCTTCCCCCTCTTAAGTCTATATTTACCACATCTCTTGATATTACTTTTGAACTTCTTGTTTTCCTCATCACTTTCTCTCCTTTTTCCCAAATCTGAGTCTGAATTTTCAGGAGCTCAGCAACAGTAGGTACATTTATATAGAGTTATGACTGTGACCCTACACAAATACACATTTTGCCAAGTGGCTTGAAACCAGGCCTTCCCTGTGGAAAGTGGCATCTGTTGCTCCACAAACATGGCTCTGGGTGTGGTCAGGAATCAAAATTTAGGTCTTCCTTAAAACTAGGACTAAGTAAATGATTTTTTAAAACTGTCCTGTGATGTGATGATGATGCAGTTTTGTCTTTTAGAGCAAGAATAGAGTAATAACCAGTTTGGGATTTGATCTAGTTGGCACAACTGTTTTCTGGGGTTACATTGGCAACATTTAACAATCCTGTGATATTTGTCCTGGAACACTTAGTCTTACAGTTCAGGAAATATATTGAGACTAAGTGATAGACTTGTTTATCCCTGTTCTGATAGGAAGGTATCAGTGTTGTCCTGATGACTGGGAAGCTCTCTGTGTGTGATGATATACACTTGCAACAACCGTAGTGTGATATTTTACCTGGCATCAAAAGCAGGGTGTTGGGGCGGCCAGGTGGCGCAGCGAGTAAGAGTGCCGGCCCTGGTGTCGGGAGACCCAGGATCAGTTCTGGCCTCAGATACTTGGCACCCACACAAAGTAACTGGCCATGTAACCTTGAGCAAGTTACTTAACCCCAATTGCTTTTTAAAACAAAAAAGCAGGGTGTTGAGTATGTGCAAATCATGTAGTAATGTTGGGCATCTTTGGAGCCCAAAAGTGTCAGTAGAACCTTGGCTGTTTTCTCTTGTTTTTTCCCCCTCCTTGTACCAGCCTTGGAGCAGCAGAGTGGTATAGCAGGCTTAAGAGTTTAGTTTAGTGGAAATGTGCAGCGTAACTGAACGGTGATGGCCTGGTAGAGACGAGTGCTGTGCACAGAGACTTGAGGGCTACCTACAGTGGGAAGCTTCGGTCTACAATTTCTCAAAAGAAAGGTGTGATTCTTGGGTTGGGGTGAGGGCATTGTAGTCTGCTCATGAAGCCTTCTGCCTAAGCTTTTCCTTGTGATCTTTTGAAAATGGCACACTCAATATAAGACATTACTCCATGTCTGAAAATTGGTCTATGGGACTTAATCTATTTACCTTTTAGAATTTTAGAATGTTCATTTTACTATAAGCAAGTAGAAACTCCTCAGTTTATAACTTTCTGTTTTTCCTCATTTAGGTTTCCACTTTCTGTGCTGTGGGGCCACCCGTAAGAGAGGTAGATTTGATGCATATCTGTGCTTATTGAGGCATGAGCTCCCCACAATAACTAGCAAACAGCTCCCCTTCCCTATAACCATCTCAGGTTCCTTGGAATAGGATGGAGTGGAGTATAGTCCTTCCTGAAAGGGCTGTGAATGAAGGGTTTTTGTAAGTACATTTGACTAAAGGTTCCCTACTCTTCTCCCTTCCATCATGCCTCTTGAGGAGGAAAAAAAATCCCCTCCTAATATAGAAGTATCTTTGCTTACAGTTCTCTAATACAATGTGAACTGCTATTCCCAACTCCTCCATCTCCCATCTGCCAGTGCCTCCCTTCTGTTTACCCTGGAGTCTTTTTTGTAGCATCAATTCTTATTGTTACAACAGCCCATTTCTCTGTCCTACCTCTCCTGGCTGTCTAATTTCCCTTGCTCCCCTCATTGCTTAGAAAGGCTTTGTTGGTTTTATTAACAAGAAAATTTGTGTGTCAACTAATTTGGCCTTGAACCCAGTAGTCCGGGGATTGGACCATCCTGGGATTCTAGCTCATTTTAAAAATGTAAAAACCATTCATGGCTCACAGTCCATTCAGAAAAGTCAGCTGAATTTGGCCCTTGAACTATAGTTTGTCAAGCCCTGTCTAGCTGGGGAGGCCTTCTCACCTCCCCATTTTGTAAATGAACTCCCCAGTATAGGATTAGTTGTCTTGCTGACAGTTCCTCTATACACAATGCTCCGACACTAGGGAATAGTGCCAGAGTTTTTTATACTTCACTCAGTCAGTTTTAAGTAATCTGTAAACATCCTGGTATTTAAGATAATATCTCTCTTTTGTGTCTCCTCCACAATAATAAATAAGACTGTGTTGGTAAAATGGTAAAAAGGCTTTTTGATTAAAATTCACTGTTGTTCTATTTGTTATTTGGGGAAGAAGATTGGAAATCATGCTCTGATCAGCAGAAATGCTTCTAGATGTGTGCAAAAGAGCCGAAAGCATTATGCTTTTTGCTGCAGTAAGCAATGAAAACATAGGTACCAAACCCAGGCAGAAATCTGCAATCTCAGAGGAAGGAACTATTCCTATTTAAAAAAAATTTTTTTTTGATCATTCCCATTATAAAGGGAAAAGTTCTTTTCTCCTCTGTGGCACTTTGGAATTTTACTCTCCTTGAGTTGCCAGCTCCAAGACATTCCCTCATTTCTGGAGAAACTTTGTGAAAATGAGAAACTGCCCCCTCGGGTTCAGGAGTGGCAAAAAAATGGCACTTTCTTGTATAATGACAAAGATAGTCTCTCAGTTTAATGGAGGGGAGGAACCCACCAGATTTTCATTCCTTTTGGTTAAAGAAATTACCTGCCATCACACAGGACATATAGGATGTTGGTTGTTGATTTTGTTGAAAACAAATGTTATTCTGTTGCTGAAACTGACCCTCCTCGGGTACTGAGGAGCAAGTACCTTGAAGTGATCAAAAATATGTCATCAACTTATTTATTGCAGTTTTTTTTTTTAATCCCTTGGATAAGGTACTGAATGTATTTGGGCCTCAATTTCATTATATGTAAAATGTAGGCAATGGAGTAGATAATCTCTTAAAGGGGCAGCTGGGTGTCGAAGTGAATAGAGCACCATGTGACCTTGGGCAAGTCACTTAACCCCAATTGTCCTGCCTTCCCCGCTCAAAAAAAAAAAAAGATAATCTCTTAAATTCTCTTCTAGCTTTGTGGTGCAGTGATTTCAAGAATCTTTCTTGTTTTAGCTTAGGAATGGGTAAGCAGCATCATGTGGACCTCATGGAGCCAAACTTCCAACCTGGTATATATTTTTTTAAAAGCCAGTTGTCATTAGCTGATTTAGCTATAGGTAACTGAGAAGTGACATTCTCCTAAAATAAGAGGGTCACAAGAAGGTCACAGACTGCTCATCTAGTTCTTTTTTCTCCTCTGCCCTCTATATTGAGGGCCTGGAACTCTGAATCATTGGGACTGACACTGTGTCATCCACTCCTTTGGCCAAAAGAGGCTATTTGTAGCCACTCCGTGTTTTCTGTAAAGCAGCCAACTTGTCTTAGCTTCATCTTTGTTTCCAATAAAGTTGCTGTATCTAGTCCTCTGAAATGTACTTCAGGGCCTATTAATAAAGTAGGATCCCTGAAGGCATGTTGGGAACAACCAGGAGAGGCAGGGCAAAACAGCCTGTTACACTGAATGGTACGAGACCAGGTTGGTCATATTAACCACCTTGTATAGGTAACTTTAATCTTTCTCCATTTTTTAGCTTCTTTTATTTTTCTCCCTCCCTCCTTCCTTTCCTTTTAAAAAATGTGGTTTGTTATTTTTTCCCCTGCCTTCTTTGCTTACTTCAACAAATATTTATTAAGTTCCTACCATGTGCAGGGTACTATGCTCAGAGCTGGGGGGGGGGGGGGGGGGGGGGAAAGAAATGAATGACACCTTACCCTTACATTCTAGGTCTGTGGGTTGGGGAGAGAGGTGAGAAAACTATATCAACTCAGTAGTAGTAGTCAAAATGAGGTAGGGTTCGAGGGGATGTAGTCAGCAAGCATTTATTAGGTGCCAGGCACTGTCCTAACCGCTGGAGATAACAGGAAAGGCAAACCCCGCTCTGCCCTCGCAGCGCTTACATCCTCATAGGGAAGACAACATGTAAAAAATGAGGTGGTCACAAGATAAAGGAGTTCATGGAAGGAGAATGCTGGGCCTTAATACATGTACCACACAGTTGCAGAGAATGATTGCAGGTTTTTTTTCCCCCTTGCAATTGTCAGAGTACTTCCACAAAAATATTCTAGCTGCTTTAAGCAACTGTAGCATTAGAAGAAGTGCTGGATTGAGCCAAAAGCCTCAGTTCAAGTTCCAGCTCCACCCATTCTTATCTGTGTGATTCAGACAAGCCCTGGAAACTATCAGCTTTTTTTCCTTTTCTGTAAAATGAGTTACTATCACAGAGTTGTTAGACTCAAAGTAGATAAGTGTTTATATTCTTCAAGTTCTAAATATGAGGTTCCTGTTACTGGTACCTCCTTCCCCTGTGAGGTTGTTCCACGTGCCCCAGTGACATCCCGACTTCTTTAGCACCTTCCCTGCCATTTATCTCAGGTGTTGGGGTATAGCCCCTTGCTCAGAGACCGGATGCCACTGACAAAGCACTTGGGACTAGAAGCTCAGGATGTAGTGAACTTGGATACAGTAGCTGGTATCTACTGCATCTCTGTCTTGCAGATGGTATGAAGAATAACACAATTGTGCATCATACTTTTTGGTGAAGGTCAGTGTAGGCTAGATGGATGTAAGGTAGGTAAGGACCTTGCCTGTACCAATGCTGGCTTTTACTGGTACAATTTCAAGAGTTTAGGGAAGCATGTGTAGCCAGGTCTACTGGCTACTGGCAACACCACTACTTTAGAGTCCTATATGAGAGACCTTCATTGTCTCTGTCACTTAATCACTACTTCCTGCCAGTGCTGACGCAACATGAACTCCGTTTTCTACCTGTTTTCCTTCTGTCAGATTTAAGGAGGCAGGGATTCTATCTGTGCTACACAAGCCTTAGTGGAATAGAAATGGAAAGTGTTGGCAGTGGCCTTAGGTGTACCCCAAATACACGTAGGGATGGTAATGAGTCTCACCAGCTGCTATCTTGGTATCTCATTGGCACTGAGGCTCTTAAAGGGTAGAGTTCCTGACTCACTCCTTCTGTTGCCAGTTGTGCTGATTGTGAAGAACTTCATAATTTCTCCCATTTTTGCTTCTCTCTTCTGTGCCTAATTACAATACTCTTAGATGAATGGGTTGTTGATACCCACAAACTCAGTGTTTTAAGGCACCTTCGAAGCTAGTTTTCTCCAAGATCTGTGAACCTACAAAACATCTCCCCAAATCTTACTTCAACACTAATGGTGAGAGTCATTGACCTAAGAATTGTTAGTCTTAAAAAATAAAAAATAATTTTTTAAAAAAGAATTGTCAGTCTTACTGCTGGGATTGTGCTTTCAATTTTGTTTCCTTGCAGCTATATATGCATCCTGATCTCTTTCTTGTCCTATGGGCCATATATTCCATTGGATTAATTGCCCAGAAATTATCTTGGTCATATCTTTTTCTTAAGTTGGTAACTCCCTAAAAGTCTTCTTGAAAACATAGTAAGCTTCCCTCTCATCCTGTTTCCACATATCAGTGTGAAGAAACTGGGTTTGAAAATGTACCAGAGAAGGTCAGTTTAGGAGAGTGATTCAGTTATCACATAGTGGAAGGTTGTAGAGAAGCCACAGTGGTGAAGAGGAGCGTAAGTATTTTATCTTTGAGACTCCTGGGATGTCATGGTAGAATAGAGGGGTGTCAGGCTTTGCTCAGACTTCTTTGCAACCTCCCTGGCTGAACTAGTCTCACTGGTATGTTTGGTTTACCGATGCCCACCTCCTTCGTAGGTTGAAATATGTGCTAAGTTTTTCCAAAGCTTCCCAAGCCTCAGTTTTTGGAGTGATGCTAACCTGAAAAACTTAATAACAATATTTTATCATTTTAGGAGGAAAAAAAATAAGAACTCCTAAGTGCCAGGGAGAAACCTTTCCTACTTGGGAAAAGTCACATCATTTATTTATCTCCATTCCACACTTTCTGGGTTCCCCATTCAATAAGAGGATATACTAGAACGATTGTATCCTTACCAGAAGGTATTTGAGGAAAGGTGTCAGGAAATCCATATCTTACTTAAAGAAATTCGGTCTTATGCAAAGGGATTAAAGTCTCTCCTCTCCTCCCAAGTCAAATGGCATAGTATTTCAGATCAAATACCATCCAGCTGGAAGTATCAAGCTAATATTGCCATGCTGAGTTGGCATTTTTAACAGTTTCTCTTTGAGGTAATTTCCCACACTTATAAAATGCTTAGACAGAGGAAAGAAGGCTCAATTGTGAAGAGGACAGGTGCAGTGATAGTAGCTGCTCCAGCTTGGGGTTTCCTCGATAGACCATCTCAAGTTGGCAGAACCCTAGGGCTAAGTGGGCAGTCCATAGCAGATGGTGGCCAGTGTTGGCACTCTGATGTCCATCAGGCCTCTGCACTAAGCTGGTTTGTAGCATTGAGTCTTTGTTAGCAGCATTAGCAAAATCCTATAAGTTTTCTTTTTTTTTTCCTATCCCTCCCCGGTAGTTTGGCATTCTGATCAGTTTCCTAGGGATATAACTTCCGGCACAGAGAAGAGTCAGTCCTGTTCTCCAAGTGCCATTTGGTCTGAGGGCCATTATTTAGCACCTGGCAGCCCCCCTTTCTTCCCCTTACAGCTGCACACTTCCTGGGATGAACCCCAGCTCTGCAGCTGCAGTATCCCAGCTGAAAAAAGGAGAGAGAAAGGCATCATTGGATGGAGTCCTCCCACCAATCTTAGGCATTGTCTAGGGTTAAACCAGCTCTAGATCTGGTTGGTACATGTTACGTGAATTCAAATGAAAGGGTAAGGACCAGAACCTCTTTTAAGGAGTATATGGAACAAAGTTGGCCTAGAGCCATCAAGTTCTCTCTCTTTTCTGTCATTCCGCTCTCTCTCCTTTTCTCTCCCTCTCTCCCTACTCCCCTCTTTCCTTCTCCTCTTCTTTTCTTTCTCCCTCTTCTTAGAAATAGCATTGTAAAAATTCCTTCTTTTCATTACTTTGGTCTCTATTAATGACTCATCTGTCCATATAATTGGAATATTCTCTCCTCTCATTTCCCCTCCTCCCCCCAGTGAAAGGAAGGAAGGAGGAAAGAAAGAAAAATAAAACCTTTGTAACATGCGTGATCAAACAAAATAAATTTTTGCATTGGCCATGTCTAAAAATTAGATGTTCAGTCTGCATCCTAAGTCTACCACTTACCAAGATGTGGGTAGCATATTTCATCATGATCCTCTGGAATCATAGTTGGGACTAACCAGCTTTTACAGAATTTAGCTCTCCTTTTGTTTGTCTTATTTGGGCATCTGTCTGCAAGCTCAAAGCAGAATAAGTTCTACCTACAGGATTAAGGAATGAGTTTGAGAGAAGCCAAGGCTTTGAGATGCTCAGTATAGATTCATGAGAGTTTACATGGGAGATGAACTTTAGACTTTACTCTTTGACTCATCCTTCCCACATTAGAATTCATGCTCAGTATCTTACTCCTCCCATCCTTCCCATCTAAAAGTTAGAAATAACTTTCATCTCTTTTCAAAGACTAAACCACTAAATTGAGAGAGTCAGTAGCAGGTTTACAATCAAAATGTAAATGTTCTGCCTCACAGCTTTCTTTGGAGTCCTTAATTTAGACCCTCAAGTCTCAAACTAACTTTGGTGTTCGCTCAAGTTGAGTTAATTTTTGTGAAAATTGGCCTTATATTGAAAGGGTAAAGGATTTACAGGGCCGTGGTAAGGGAGAGGTAATAGTTTTCTTTAGATCGGGGGGGGTGAAGGGAGTCTATGTTTTTCATGTTACCATGTTTGATTTTGTGTAGCATGTCTTCTTACCAGCATAGAAATGTTAAGCTTAAGAATTGGTACCAACATTCAACTCTTGGCATTTTTGGGAAGAGAGGAATGAGAACCATCTGTTCCACTTTGTTGGCTTCTAGCCTGTCTATGGGAAGGAAAATTCTGTTGCTGTGCCTTGTGGGACTGTAAACACTTAGCCTGTGGCCAGTATTGAGTCAGAACCTCTTCCCTCAGTCCTGTCTGGTCCTCAAATCTAAATCGTCTGGCTTACATAATTAGATGTAATTTTTTTTGCCCTTAAATATCCCCAAATTTCCCTCTCTCTTCTTTCTCCCGGGTCTTCACTTTCATTCTTGAATTGTCATCATAGTTGGGCTTAGCATTTACTTCTTTTTTAAGGTATTTAAACTTTTCCCCTTCAGATTCTTCAGAAGTAGGCCAAAGAAATGATTGAGTAAACCCTGAAGATAAATGGAGCTTAAAATCTTCTCCCCAAATGCAGAAACTCTCTGTCATCCTAACTTTGCTTTGGCTTCATCCTTTTCCTTGTTGGCATGTGGGTAAGGGTGGCAAAGTTACCTGTTCATAGGTGTAAGACCTGCAGCCATTTTCTAAAGATAATTGCTTCACATTTTTCGTAAATCAAATGGGTGAAAAGCCATAAATTGAAATTTGAATGATGAAGTTTGTCCATAGCAAACACTCAATATTTCTATTAAACTTAAACTACTTATATTTTTTAATTTATTGACATTAACAGCACAATAAACCAGGACAGAATATAGAAATCCTAAACAGTTCGTACATATCCTAGGTTCCTCTACATCATTGGCTTTCAGAGTGAGATCTGGAGGTCCCTGGGGATTCTTTCAGGGGGTCCGTGAAGTCAGAATGGTGTTTTAATTTCTAATGTGGTAAAATATCAGTAAATATAATGCATATGAACAAAAGCTCTTTGAGAGGTAATCAATCATTTTTAAGCATGTAAAGGATTCCTGAGACCTAAAAGTTTGAGAACCAGTGCTTTCCCATTGTACCCTTTCTCTCCTGCAAGTCCTTATTTCTGTTTTGCCATAATCTGTAGTAACCTAACTTTCCTCATATGGAGTGAACATCTTATTCTCATTTGTATTGGACAAAAGATCCTGGATTCTGAAGAAGATACTCTCTGTAGTTCCAAGGGATTTTATCAGAAGACCAATGTGTAATAATGACAGCCTACTTTGAACATGCTCTAGGTTCTCCAGGAGTATTGGTATATTCACTGTCAGTCCCCTTTCCTACTTTAGTGTCAAGTCAGAGCCACTGACTTTGTGTTCAGAGGGAATCTGAGGGGCAGTTAGGTGGCGCTATGAATAGAGCACCCCGCTTGAGTCAGGAGGATCTGAGTTCAAAAGCAGCCTCAGACACTTAACACTTACTAGCCATGTGACCTTGGGCAAGTCACTTAACCCCAATTTCCCTGTCTTCCCCCCTCAAAAAAAAAAGGCAGAATCTGAGCTCACTGTAAGAAGGATATATACTAAGAAGAGAATGAACTAAAAAATATGTGTTGGGTACAAGGTTCCTAAAAAGGAATTAGCGTCTGGAATTAATGAAGAGGTGATTGGAACTTAACTGTCATGCTAGGACCAAACATTGATTTTTAGTGCATTTAAACAAGAAACATTGTGTGTGTATGTAGTCTAACAAGTACTTATGTTTATGTTTTTGTTTTGTATTTTACAGTACAGTCAAACTTCAAAAAATCTTTGACCACTTCCTCTGAGGTGAGTGTCAGAAGATCATGAGAAAGGATTTTTGTACATGGTACCTACCTCTACTAGATAATGCCCTAGATTGGGGCAGAGTGAACTAACTCTCGCCTCTGATAGACAGAAAAGAGGTTCCTAGTGTCTAACCCATGCCACTTCTGCTTTGATTTTATCTTAGTCCTTCAGTGAACATAGAATGCAACTCTTTCCACCATATAGGAGATACTCTTCTTTAAAACTTCCTTCCTGGACTATATTCCTTGCCTTTTCCTAGTTTTTCTGCTTCCTCCGGGAGTCTGTGATAGTTTGTAGAACATACAAGTAGAAAACAACTAAGACCTATATCTTGAGATTTTAGTACCAAGCCTTGAGAGCCTTTGAAGAAACCTTTCTTCTGGGTCATTTTCCAAGATCCCTCTGCTAATGAACCAAGGATATAATGGTAAGAATTCTGGTATTGGGACTCAGGAGGTTTTTGTTTAAGTCCTGACTCAGATACTTATTAACTGTAGGACCCAGAGCAAATCATTAACTTCTAAGCCTCATTTTCATCAACTGTTAAATGGAGATAGAAGTCTACTCATACAACTTATTTTACAGGATAGTTGTTTGAAAAGTGCTTTATAAATCTTAAATCATAAAAATGTGACTAGCTGTGATTATCTTAATGAACCTATGGGCTTGAGAGGAGGCATAGAATTTTATTGTCACATAGTAGAGTAGAGTCTAGGAGACCTAATCTACATTGCTTTCTTCTGACTTTTGAAAGCTCATAGGATTAACCTTATTGGTTCTTCCCTAAATCACCATTCCCTCTTCCTTACTTGTTTTGAGAATAGAAAACTAAGTCAAGACTAAACTCCCAGCAATTTCTCTTACTGTGACTGGAGTGTTCCATCTCAGCCTTATGACTACTAAGCTCTAAATCTGCTCCTGTAAGTGAATTACTGGACTGTCTGGGTAGTGTGTGATCTTTTGATCTGACTTACTAGGGTCCATAATGGTTTGGTGATCATCATTTTAGATACAGAAAATGAGCCTCCTTTTTAATAATTTTAATAACAGCGCTGATATTCACATAGCATGTTAAGGTTTCCAAACATTATCACATTTTATTCTCTAAAAAACCCTGTGAAGTAAGTACTAGAGGTGCCATCCCCATTTTATAGATAAGGAAACTTGAATCTCTAAGAGATTAAGGGACTTGACCATATCACATAGATAGTATTAGAGCTGATAATTGAATCAAGTTGTCTCTCATTTCTAAATCCAAAATACTTTCCATTACTTAGTAATTCATCCTTTTAAAGGTCAGCCAGGGATTTAGCATAGTTTCTGGAATACCTGTTCTACAGTCTCATTTTTTCTTCCTCCCTGTTGACAGTCGAATTGTACAGTTACCCTCTTAAATCAACCTTTCTCTCTGCTTTTGTTAATGTATAAGAAATAAGCATTGATGCTTTGAGGCTTTATTAAATGCCCTTGACCTAGAAAGAAGAGCATCAGTGAGTGCATCTACTTTGGTAATTGCCTTTTGTGAATATTTACTTTTGTCTTCCTTTTCTTTTTAGGTGTCTAGCTCCTCTGGTCCAGTAAAGAAAATAGGACATAGAAGTGTCGATCCCTCTGGAGAGACAACATATAAAAAGGTATATCTAGATTCATGTGTCTCCTCTTAGAACTGGGCAGTGATAGCTCTGTTCACCCTTGTCCCCTTTTCTGATTTCCCTCATCTTCTGCCTTTGTGTAATAGTGTTACACACAGCTAGTGCCATGCAGTCTATCTCACAAAAGATAGACTGTTATTCATTTCTGTATGCTTAAATAAAGATGTTCTTAATCGAAGGTTTACATTTCCGTCCATTTCTTGCAACAGAGTTGGCAACAAGTACCAGCTTATTGTACTAAAGAAATTGGGTTTCTCTGTTCGGGAAAGGCATACAACAAGACCTTCAAGGCTGCTCTCACCTTACCTCAGGGCAAATACATCTGCTACCTTTCCTGTGTTGCCTAATGTACATGGAACTGCATGAAGAGGCCAGCTCCTTATATGGCATTTCCCAGACAGACAGCAGCTGGCCAGCGTTGCAGCCTGTCCCGTCAAGCTCCTTACTTCCAAGTGTTGTCTTTGGAATGAAAGAATTCTCCAAACTGGTGGGAGGAGCCTGAATACCTGCCCTTGAGATACCAAGTGGGATGGAAAGGAACTTGTACAACCAAGAGAGACGTGGATTGGGGCAGGGGCAGGGCAATGGAAGAGAAGATCAGCCACTTCAGGTTTTCTCAGACCTTGGCTGAGCTCCAAGCTATGTTCTTGTTCTGAAGCCCTCCCTAGGAGCTCTGTAGCTAGCTTCCTAATAATAGTACCTACCTCACAGGGATGTCAAGATAAAATGAGATACTCTGTGTAAAGGATTTTGCAAACCTTAAGCACACTATATAAATGCTCACTACCACTATGCCAGAGCTCCTTTGATTAGTATAGGAGGTGCTTAAGGCTGCCAGTCTATTGATTTGGTGGTGCCAGATTCTGCCTTCTGGTCATAATTGTCTCTTCATCTTAGTGGCATTATCTTATATCAGCACTTCAATGCAATGACATACACTTGTCTCTTTGGCTTTTTCAGTAAGGTTTTCACATAGCCAGTTCTTGAAACAGAATTAAGTCAAATCAACAAACATTTACTTACTGCCTCCTGTTTGCCAAGCACTGTGCCAATGCTAGGCACATAAAGAAAGGCAAAAACCAGTCCCTTCTCTCCAGGAGTCCAATGGGGTAGAAAACATACACAGGATAAATCAGAGATAATTGACACAGGGAAGGCACCAGCATTAAGTCGGTGTGTCAAAGACTACTTTTACAAGGTGGAATTTTAGTTGGGATTTGAAAGAAGCCAGGGGTAATTGAATCTGTGGGAGCTGATGAAATCACCAAGTGAAATAGTGTGAAGGAAGAGAAAAAAAGTTGCTTCATTTTATTCTCAGCTTTTTTGTATTGGGTGGTTTGTAGTCTCTCTTCCAGCACTGAGTAAACTGTAGTTCAATTTCCCTAAAGTCTTTAATATCTTAGAACTTTAGAGCTGAAAGGGGTCTGTACAATTATCTAGTTCAGGAGTTAATTTTTTTGTGATGTGGACTCTTTTAGTCTAGTGAAGCCTATACATACCGCAGAATAATGTTTTTAAATGCTCAAAATAAAATACATAGGATTACAAAGGAAACTAATTATATTGAAATAGTTATCAAAATGCTTTTTTAAAAAAAGTTTATGGATTCCATATTAAGAACCCTTGTCCTACTCCTTTATTTTATAGACGAAAATCTCTTAATGCTATGACAGCAGGCAATGTTTATTTTTCATTTTTTTAGTAGACAGTGTTCAGAATGGCTTATGCCACTGTTTCTGCCTCTTTTTCTCTAAAACAAGATACAAAAAGGCAAATTGTTACATAGAATTCTCACTAGAGAAATAACTTCCCCTTGTAATAGGCTCTGGATCTCATAGTACAAAGTCTTTCCTATGGAATTGGGGGGCAGGCTTTGCTTCCTGGATTTAGAATTTTTCTGTGATTTTGGGGAAGATGAGTTTAATTTATTAAGCCCTTCCTTTTTCTTTATGAAGTGATCTACATCTTTTATGTTCTTTTCACCTCCAGCTAAGAATTTTTAGTTTTGGGGGGTCCTAATCAGGTCCTGCTGCGTGCTCCTGTGATGTCTCCATAGCCAACCAGGCACCCACAAAGTGACCATCAGGGATAGAAAGTGCTTGTTGGGGAGGAGGGTGTGTATCTATTGTCTCCAGGGTTGTTAGCTTAAGAGGGTTCCTGAGATCGAAGTCTAAGAGTGAGGAAGAGATAGAATAATGAGCCCTAAAGACAGTGGAGTGAACACAGTTGGAAGGGAGCATTCTGCCTGGAGACCCAGCTCTTGCTATTCAGTCTCGCAGAATGTTCTGCTCCCTCTAGGCACTAGCAGGCCCTGCTGTAGCAGCAAGCCCAGGAGTACATGGGGAGTACGTATTTGTTTCCACCTCTTACCGAGAAGCTCTTTGGTTTCATTTCTTTCTTTAGCACTCTGAATCTGAACTTTCATAGTGTATGCCAGATTTAATAACTTGAATTTATCCTACTTTTCCTTTTTTCCAGACAACCTCTTCAGCCCTGAAAGGTGCCATTCAGCTAGGCATTACCCATACTGTTGGCAGTCTTAGCACCAAACCAGAGCGTGACGTCCTCATGCAAGACTTCTATGTAGTGGAGAGTATCTTCTTCCCAAGGTGAGACAATCTGACATTTAGGGGAACAGATCTGTTCCCTTTCTGCTAATGCACAAAATGAGATTTAGGGGTTCCTCAAGGAGTTTAGATGTGACATTTCCTGACCACCACCAACCTCCCCCAAAAAAACCCCAACCTTAATACTTTCTAATTTACTTAATTGTACACATTATATGCCTCCTGTAGAAAGTAAGCTCCTTGAGGTCAGGGACTGTTTGGTTTTTGTCTCCTGTGTAACCCTGGTGATGAGCACAATGCTTTGCACTTAATATTTTTGGAAGGTTGAACAGTTCAGTGAGACACACAAAGAAAGACCATTTCAGTTAGTTGAGTCTAGTTCACATCCTGACACTGGCCCTTAGAAGTCAAGTACCCTCAACTGTGATCCTTGATCTGGGCAGTGGGGTTTAGTCAGAGCAGAAGCTATCCACTAATGATCCATTAATGATCCTGGTACTTGCTGTACTTTGAGGACAGGAAAAGGAGGGCCTGGTGTGGTACCCACTCCCACCCCTCAGCACTGTGGCCAGAGAGTGTCCTTATTTCTGGTAATCAGTGGCCAGAGTCCCTATTGCTGGTAGTCATACACACTCTGGTTTAAAACCCTTATTTTAGAAGTTTGTGTGATCTTCATACTCTTCATACTGAATGAGGCATTTGGCAGAGGTTACAGAGTCAGGTGTCTCCCCCCAGACCCAGTGAAGGGATCATGGGTCTGACTTGTTCTTGCAGATCTTCTTGTCCTCAGCTGCTACAGAGATTTAGTTTTCCAGGCTTAATGAGCTGAAAACTAAAGCAGCTGCTGCTGTTTTTTTTTTAATTAGTTGAGTATGGGAGTAAAGTGAGCCCTCCCTCAGCCCATGCCTTAATCCCCACATTCAGCCCCTGACTCACCAAGTGACTCAGTCAAAACCTTGATTAATCCCGCTGGGAGAATGATCTTGGCTAGACTCTGGGGGGCACTGAGGGAATTCCTCAGGCTTCCTGACAAATTTTTGCAAATCTTGACTGTTTCTTTTTATCCTGTACAGTGAGGGGAGCAACCTGACCCCTGGCCATCATTATAATGACTTCCGTTTCAAGACTTATGCCCCTGTTGCTTTCCGATATTTCCGAGAGTTATTCGGAATACGGCCTGATGACTACCTGGTAAACTTCTGGAATGCCTTTGTTCCCAATGCTTTTTTAGCCCAGAATTTCATTCCCAGGTTTGCCAAGTCCTGTTGTTTCTAAAACTTTTCCCCCTTTCTTTCTGGATCCCAGTATTCCCTATGTAGTGAGCCACTGATTGAGCTCTGCAACTCCGGAGCCAGTGGCTCCATCTTCTATGTGTCCAGTGATGACGAATTCATCATCAAGACTGTCCAGCACAAAGAGGCCGAGTTTTTACAGAAGCTGCTGCCAGGATACTACATGGTAAGAGAGCTAGGTTATAATTCCCATCCATCTACTCCCAGGCCATGGTACCAGGGAGCAGGAAAAAGCAGCTTTGATGCTTTTTTCCTGAGAACTTGTTTTGGTGCTTTTTGTCCCTCCATTCCTGCCTCAACATGGTTTTAGTTTCTTGTGTCTGGCCTACCTGGAGGCCCAGGTGAGGTGATGCTGTTGAGTTGGAGGTCTTTAAGAAGCAGAAGGCCAAGCCACATGCTCATGTTCAGTTTCTTTAACTTGACTTCTGCTGCCTTTGCCCACTTTGTGTACACTCCCAGGCTTGAGGATGGTCAGGAAGGCTTCCTACTACCTCTTTCCTCCATTTGTCCCCAGGAAATTTCTTTTGTCACAGGATGATCTCATCCTTACTTGGGCAACTCCAGAGAAATATTTCCTCACTCATTCTGTGTCCTGACCTTAAATTACTATTATTGCATGGGTCACCGTATCCACAGCTCCTCTTGGTATAGTGATTTCCATGCAGAATTGAAATAAATGCTGTGGAGGATTTTGGCAAGTAGGAGTAGCTTGAAAATCCCAGGCTGACAGACCCTAAAGATCTGCCTTGGGAAGTAAATACCAGCACTCCCAAGGCAAGAAGGCAGTAGCGATAAAGAGGGTGGTGTCCCTTACCCTGGAGCTTCAATGAAAGTCATCTTTCCCTTTAACACACTTTTGCTGCATCTCTTCTTGTCTCTGCCCACTCAGAACCTGAATCAGAATCCACGGACTCTATTACCCAAATTCTATGGGCTGTACTGTGTACAGGCAGGTGGCAAGAACATTCGAATTGTGGTGATGAACAACCTGCTTCCACGCTCAGTCAAAATGCATGTCAAGTATGACCTTAAGGGCTCAACCTACAAGCGACGAGCTTCACAGAAAGAGCGAGAAAAAGTGTTCCCCACCTTCAAAGATCTGGATTTCTTGCAAGATATGCCAGATGGCCTCTTCTTGGATGCTGACATGTATAATGCTCTCTGCAAAACGCTGCAGCGAGATTGCTTGGTGAGTGCCCCCTCTCCCCTTCAAAAGGAACATCAGGATCATGCCTCAGTCTTGACCTTATGACAAGCAAGGTAGGATGATATTCCTTAAATGTCCCCTCCCTCAAAAAAAAGTCACCAGACTTCCCACTGACACCAAATATCACAATGAGCCCAGCCCTGTGAAGTTTGTAGTTATAGTAACCTCTTCATCACCTTGCTTAGCTCCTCTTTCTCTCCCTGCCACCTGGTAGTGGATTCACAAGAATCTGGTATTATAAAGTGCAGAGGGAAAGGGTGGGCAGAGAGAGGGGGTGAAAGATGGCAAGAAAGACTTGGGAGAAAATGGGGAAAATGGGGTGAGTGGCCCCAGAAGAAATGGAGGATTTAGGGAAAGATGATCTGCCATTCTCTAGAGAAGTCAACAAGGTATATTTGAGTGGAACTTTTGACCCTGAGTTAGGCCAAGAGGAGGGTGAAAGGGGAAGGGTCCCCATCCCCATAAGGCCTTTCTTTATTAGAGTCACAGGAACCCCATCTGTTTATATTGGGAAAAAGGAGAGAAGAGCTTTTTTTCTTTGAACTTTAATTTGCTATTGGTATTTTTTGTTTTTACATTACCTTCATTTCCAAATTTATTCTTCATCCCTCTCCTGTCTGGTGAGCTTGCCTTTGTAACCAAGAGTTAAGAAAGAAAGAAGAAAAAAAGGCACTTTTGGAAAACTAATACACACATCAACCAAGTCCGACAGTAATAGGCAGTGTCTCGTGCCTTCCTTTCACAAAGGAGAAATTCATTTTTTAATTTCCTTTAGGGCCAAACTTGGTGGTCATAATCACACAGCAGTTAGTTTCATTTTGTTGTTCTTTCCATTTACAGTGTTGTCATTGTGTATGTTGTTTTCCTGGCTTTGCTTACTTGACTTTGCACCCGTCCTTTTAAGTCTTCCCATGTTCCTCTGAATTCTTCATAATTGTGGTTTCTTATAGCACAGTGCTATTTTCATTATGGTAAAGTGCCACAATTTATTTAGCTAATTCCATTGTTTCTAGTTCTTTATTTCCCATTATGGTTACAACCAGTTCACAACTTGAAAAAGCAATTCACAGCTTCATCAGCATTGTATTTTAGTATGCCTGTCTTTCCATAATCCTTTCAACATAGACTGTTAGCATCTTTGTCAATTTGCTAACCAGAAAGTGAAAGAGTTGTTTTGATTTTGATTTTTTAAAATTATTTATGATAGTTGGCAATTCTTCTTTTGAGAACCATTTGTTAATAGGATAATTCTAAGAGCCCTTCCAAACTCTACCTGGGGGGGTCCTCTTAATAATTCTCATCCTCATGCTGGAATTTTCATTTCCTTTGTTCCAGTTTGGATTACGTGTGTCTCATAAAGCCTCTGGTCAGAGTTTCTTCCTTGTGCTTCCTAGGTGCTACAAAGCTTCAAGATCATGGACTACAGTCTGCTGGTGGCGATCCACAACATGGAACATGCGCAGCGAGAGCGGCTGCCCACTGAAATGGGCTCTGGGAATGACACCCGAAAACCAGCCCCACAGAAGGCCCTCTATTCCACAGCGATGGAGTCCATCCAGGGGGAGGCCCGGAGGGGAGGCACCATGGAGACAGAGGACCAGTGAGTATATGAAGGCTTCTGGGAAGTTCAGTATAAGGCAGGCCACTGTTGTTGGGAATTCAGTTTAGGACAGGACCATCTTGGGCCCCATCCAAGAAAATCTAGTTATTGAAATACTACTAAGTGAGTTTATAGTATGGGTAAAAATCTAGTGTGATTGTGATATCTATGGGCAGGGTTGGTCATTGTCCAGTGGGGCTTATTAGGGAAGGTTTCCTGAAAGGCAGGTTGGGGAGGGTTGGAAGGAACATGCCTACAAAATGGTTTTTGTAGGGAGAGGATTTCATGATTCTATATATAGAAGTATATATAGACACTTCTACAAAGTATAGTTTGTGCTTTGGTGAGCTCAAGTCCATGCCCAGATTTGACATAGGGATGGGAGGCACCATGCTCTTACCACTCTGTGGATTCCTCATTCTTTTCCCTCTTTGCATTTGTTCCAGGATGGGTGGCATTCCTGCCCGAAACAATAAAGGAGATAGGCTGCTGCTTTATATCGGTATCATTGACATTCTACAGTCTTATAGGTGAGAATCTCTTGGACAGCTAGGACACAGAAACCCTGGGTTTGGGAACTGAGAAGGGATGGGTGTTCAGTCAGATAAATTAGCCTTGCCTCCAAGGTATCTCCTGATTAAGACTCATCATAGGTTTCAGGACATGTGCTTGTTATGCAAGATTTCAGATGAGAGGCTTCATTTCCTCCCCCAGTTCACACATACCTTCTGGTAGAAAGCTAAGTCAGCCCTAAGACCATCTGTCTGCTCTTGCTTTGCATCATGTGAGTCACACTTCACTGCAGACTGTAGCGGGAAGTTACTTCTCTTCCTTTCTCACTTTCCCAGTAGGGAAAAACAAGGGAGTTTCTATAATTGGGCCAAGAGCCCTAGCTTCTGGTCCCAGTGAGAAGAGGTAAGGAGCATCTGCTGCAGCCCAGAGTTCCTCTCTCCCTCCTCCCCTGGGAGACTCTTGCGTTTGAGAATACTGGACAGCTACATAACAAGTATTCAGTATTTATTGATTTTTTTCATGAAAAAAGAATCACCTGTTTTTAGATGCCCACTAGCACCACAACAAACTACAGTCAGATCTACAGAGTCACCTCGGTCCAGATAACTACCTCATTGCTCACATAGATTGTGTTCTTTTTTACATTCTCTGATCTTACACTGTGCGTGTTCCCTCCAGCAGTGCAGATTGCAGCTCATCCGAACCTGCCCATCTTGGCTGACATCTGTGTTTGCCATCAAGCTTCCATCCAACACACTCAGTGCCATTGTTACTTTCTCTCGCCATAGCAGTGGACACAAACAGCCCATGGGGGGAGGTCCCTTGCTCTGGCGAGTGTGGCCAGCCCATCTCCTTTTTTGATCATGCATTTATTTGATGGCATCTTTACTGAAGTTCCCTATTTTGTGTAACAGCCTGTGTGTGATCTCCACAGTCTTATGCTTTTTAATTCTTTGGAGACTATATAGTTTGCTGTGAATTGCAGCCAAACAATGTCACCACTAAAATATTAAAGTTAAAACGAGGCTTTGTTCCTAGGGGAAGGTTGGTGTCATTAAAAGAGCTTTGCAGTTGGTGAAAGCCTATCCAGCCTGCTCTCTTCCTTCCTTATCATTCTGGCCTCAGCTTATTGCCCATTTGCAGTTGTCCAATTGAATTGTTCAATTCTTAGGAAGATTAACAGTTTGGATGGCTTTGTCCTCCTAGCCACCATTTACCCACCCCCCAAAAAACAAATCATAATTAATTTTTTTAGTGAGTCCATGACTCACAGGATGTCATTGCAGTAATAACTCTTTCACAGGTTCATGAAGAAGCTAGAACATTCGTGGAAAGCTCTGGTCCATGATGGGGTAAGTGGGTTGTTTTTACCTGTCTCTTCACCCTTTTGTCCTGCATTTCCCTGCTCAGTTTTCTCTGTAATGAAATGGGTAGAGTTGACTTTGAGTTTGGGAAACCCTGGGTTTGAATTCTGCCTCTGAAATATACTGGCTGTATCACTTAGCCCCTCTGGATCTGTTTCCTTGTGTGTAAAAAGAAGAGATTGGACTCAACTGACTGTCAGACTGCCCAGTTCTGAATTTATGACCCTGTGGTCCTGTGACCTGCTGGCTTTTGAACCTGGGCAGGTCACTTAATTTCTCAGTGCTCCAGGCACATCTCTGACTCTGTGTTTCGGAGAACGTTACAGCCTGGGTTGGTCAACAAATTCCCTCTTTGAAATCACCAGTCCAGTCTCACTCCCAGTTCCCTCTTCTACCTCTGTAGGTGCTTGGCCCAGGGGCAAATGGCATTTAGAACTGGGGAGGTGTCCTATTTTTCAGAGCCTTATTTCCCAAACCTGTTCTACTCCACAGGACACAGTGTCAGTGCACAGGCCGGGTTTCTATGCCGAGCGGTTCCATCGATTCATGTGCCATACAGTATTCAAGAAAATCCCCTGTAAGTGGTTCTTCCTGGATGACCCAACCCCAACACTGTCCCTACACATTGTACCCCTGCGGGCATTTGAGAGGTCTGGGGGAATTACAATTTGCAGCTTGGGTATGTGGTGGCCATGCCAACTGCTGGGTCAGACAACCAACTAGATAAGGAACAATAAGATACCTTCCCTATCTTGGGGTGGGGGTGGGAGGCATGCAAGGAGGGTGTCTTTGTCTCCTGTCCCAGGCCATGCTCAGAGGAGTTACTATGACATAACCTTACTGTGGCTCATATCGTCTCACCAGGGACTCTTCTATTTTTCCCTCTCAACACCAAAGATAGACTAGTTCATCATGGCCTCCATGTTGCTTTAGGCCCTTTCCTTTTACTCCTAAATCTACCGGAACTCATTCAGCAGGGCCTTAGGGACCTAGGAATTTTATGCAACTCTACCAAGTAACCAGGTCTTTGCTTAATTTCTGTTTATGGAATAAAGTTGTCTGGGATGGTGCAAAAGAAATCAAAGACAGCTTCTTCTTTCAAGAGGGACCTAAGTTTGAAAGAACATACAGAAATATAAAGCTTTAGAACTTTTAAGACAATATACCAGAAAAATGCAAGTAGTACTCATTGACAATTTAAGAGGCTGAAAGGGTAATCATTTTCAAGTCTTCTTGAATTTGGAGGGGTGGACAGAGTATGGGGGACAGTCAGAGAATGAACAATGGAGTTAAAATACAAAGATTATTCCATATTAGGGTTTAGGAAAAGCTACATCTCCCTTACCTTTTATTGTCCCATTTTCTTCATCAACGGAGCTGACTACTGAGGGGCCCCAAATAATGATGTATTCCTGTACAAGTTAAACTTGATCTTCCCTTTTCCAGGGATGAGGAGGTGGAGAAAGGGAAGTCAGGTACTTTATACATTTTTTCTTGGTGCTGTGTTGAGTACTAAGCCGGTCTCTCTCTCCCTTTTGAAGTGAAGCTCTCTCCTTCCAAAAAGAGTCGGATCAGTTCATCCCTTCGGCGCATGGGCCCAGGTGGAAACTCCCTCTCCCCTCCCCAGCTGACAGTCCCTGTCTCTGGAGATAACAAGGCAGAAATGACAGCACAGGTGGAAGTGGAACCAGGTTAGCACCGAGAGTGGGGGCCACTTGTTATTAGGAACCTCCCCCCCTTCCTTCCCCAGCATCTTTCAGGTTAGGATGCCTGTGATCCCAGAGATTCTGTGAGCTTCTACCACATCCTGGACTCCTTTAGCTGACCCAGTGGGACACTTGAGTCCCTATAGAGTTTTCCTCTTCTCCTTCCTCACTGGTTCATATTTATTTCATCTTTCACCTTCTAGGCATCTACTTTCGCCGTCCTGATTTACTCCCCCGAACTCCACCAGTGGATGAGACCAATAGTGACTCTGCTGCCACCACCCTTTCTACCTCTCCAGGCAGTGAGAAATTCAGCACACCAGCCAACAGGTTTGTTTCTTGGCCCTCTCTTCCACAGGTCTCTCATCCCTTTCTCCAGTTCTCTGTACTCTTCTGGGAAGGCAGTTGGTGACCCTGAGAGGTCATGGTCTGTCCTCTACTCTCCACTTAGGTTCATGGGCGTGCAGGTTCACCTTCCTGTGGGCTCAAGCTCAGAGATCCTGAGAAGGGCAAGAAACCTCAGCCTTGATCGGTGAGGGGAGGGGCGAGCCCCTAGTGTGTCTGCCTAGTCCTCTCCTTGACTGCTCTGATCTCAAAGCTCAGCTCCCTAGCTCCACTCTCCAACCCTTTCTTTGTTCAGTAACCTTCAGTCCAATACCCTTCCTGTCCCTGCAAAAAAGTGGTTTGGCCTATGTGGGATAGTGTTGTCAACCTTGTGCGAGGGTCCAGAGTGAGGATGCTGGTGCAATTCATGTTACTGTTGAGGAAGCCAAAGACCATAGTAGGGAGCTATCTAGGAAATATTGTTTTGTTTGGCTAGTCTGAGCAAAGTAAATCCCTAACTTAGCTTTACCTTAACCTCTTCCACCTGATGCTCACAAGTGATAACATTGAAATAAATAACTTGGAGGGGTAGGGGGAGCAGGGCAGTCAGGAGGAAAGATAATGAGGCCTGAGCAGAGACAACCCCTTACCCCATCTGACTTTTCTCCCCTAACACTTTTCCTCCCACAGTTCACCTCCATCAGAAAGAATTGACGCGGTAGAGTCAGAATTCAGCTGTGTGAGTGACTGGGATTTGGGGAGGTTGGTGTCCTAAGACAGTAGAGGAATATTATCGAGGTGGGGAGGGCCTGGTTGTGCTGTTAATTGCCATAATCGCTTCCCCCTTTGTGATTTAGCGATGTGGCCCATTTTGGGTGGAGAGCCTTTGTTTCTGCTGCCCAGGCTAAAATGAACTTGAATTAGTCCGAGTTCTGATTCTCTTCTACTCCTCTCCTTCCCCACAATTTTACTTATTTTTTCTTTCCCTCTCCAGTGAGAAAAAACCCAACAGAGGACCTGGCACTTGGAATTAGATTCTTCCATCATTGTGGTCCCAAGGTGTCAGCCCCAATCCCAGCGCTGCTGAGCTTCCCCTTTCCTGGCTATTGAAAAGGAGAATAGTAGAGTCTGGGAGAAGCTTCTCCCCAAACTCCTGAAGAGGAGCCTCTTCCCCACCCCCAGGATGGGCATTAATTAGTGCCTTAGTCAGTCCAGGCAGTGTCATTGTGTGGAGAGCATCCAGGACCCCAAGTTGGGTGGCCCCCATTCTGCACTTCCCAGCTCAGCTTCCAAAGTTGACTTTAGGACTGTACCCTCTCCGAAACTGAAAGTAGGGCTGGTGGACTGTGTGGTTCTCTTCTGCCTTCCTTGCCTCTTTTTTAGCAACTGGACTCTGTTCCTTTGCAGCAGGCTGGCTGACGACCCCCACCTCGGCTCTCTTCTTGGCTTCAGGAGGGGAGGTTCTCTGTAACTTTGGTAAAGGTTTTTTAGGAAATAGGGGTGTTCTACCCCCTCCTTGGCTTGGGTTTTCAGAAGCTCCTCACACTCCTCCCTCCCTTTCTTTTAAAAAAAAAAAAGATTTCAAGCCAATTTCAGAACAAGAAGTTGGACCCTGGCCACCTCAGAGGCCTCAAGCAATGAGACATCGGGGGAAGGAGTGCAGGCTCCCCATAAAGAGAAGAAAAGCTGGTAAAGCACAGGACAGTGACGACTATGACTCCAGGAGAATCCTCATTGCACCCTCTTCTCGGAGCACATTATGAGTTTCTCCTGTCTTAAGAATCTGAGATAGGAGACAAGAGCCTACACATTGCTAAACAAAATACTTACCTTGGAGTGGCCATGGGATAAATGGTCAGAGATCTGACCAGGATCTCTGCTGACTGTCAGGCCACACTGATTATTACTCTCTGCAATTTAAAATATTTTCTGGTTGTTTCCTGAATATAAAGACTTATCAAGTGAATCTTGTATCCTTCTTCAAAGGATTTCCCCTCCTTGCTCTTTCTTACCTGTTACAACAGTGTTCGCTGTCTGGGGAGCCAGGCCGGGAGGGTGGACAGCTTTGTGTATGTAACAGACAGTCCTTGCTGATGAGACGGAAGAATGTAGCGTCTCTCAAATCTGATCCCTGCATCCTCAAGAGAAGAGAAATTGGGGAGAAGGTACTTTAGACCTCTGTTCCCCAGTGACAAGGATCAAAGGTCTCCACTTCGCCACTCTGGTCTTGTGGGGATAATGGGGGCTGGAATCTCAGGCAGACTGTTGAATCCCCATTCCCCTTTTCCTCTCCTTTTCCTCTATCAGGTTAGTCTGTACCCAAGTAACTGTCTATATTAGACACCCCAACCCCCACCTGAAGCCAGTTTCTGGCCTTCTGTCTTTGCTGCCATTTTTTAAATAAGAAGGAAACAGAATTCTTGCTATTTTTTTCATGATTTACTATTTATGAAGTATTTAAGTGTTTTATTCAGGGCAGAGTTATTCTCTAGGGGGTGGGAGGGAAACAGGATATTGGAGGGGAGGGCTGGGCCTCTGTATGGCAGGTGGAATTAGAAGGGATGGGGACTCAACATTTCTATGAAGTGTAGCTATCTGCCTCTACTTTGTATTGTTCAAAAACAGCAAATGCATTATAAAATGATGAGTACCTGGTTTTAATGTATTAAAACTTTTATCAGTTATTTTAATCCCTTTTAAAAAGCTTTTGGTCTTTTTCCTTTCTGGTTCTCTTTTACCACTCTCCCTTCCACACACTTCATTCAGGTGACCCCAAACTGTTGCCTTCTTTTTCTCTGAGACTCACCCTGCCCTCTCCACGTCCCCTTTTCCTGGTCTTAGTTTATTTCCAAACTTATGGTAGAAGCTGCATTATAACCTTGTATTTTATACTCCATTTTATGTCAGGACACAGGTATGTGGGATGGATGGATGGTGGGAGGAAAGTTTACCCCATTAATGCTTGGGTTTCAAATGTTGGAATGCTATCTGGCCTCCTCTAACACTGTCTGCCCTGAATAGTGACCCTTCTCCTCAGCCCAGTTTTCCTTTCCAAGGTGCCCAAAGTATCTTTTTCCTCTGCTGTGCTGAACCTGAGTTCTCACTACTTGCTTAGAATAGGACAGATAGAGTAAAAGGAAAAAGGTGAGTTCCTTCTAATCCATCCTATGGATTGAATGAGCCAGGTTGAAAGCCACCACTTTCTTCTCTACAACACCCTTCAATAAATACTGAACACCTGATTGTTTATCCATCCTTCTGGAAGAGGACCATGACATTAGGAAGGTCATGCCATGACTTGCAAGTGAATTGGATTTAAGTGAGGAAAGGCTATGCAAAATCACCAGCCTCACTTTCTCCTCCAGAGGCATCAAAATCCAGTGACAAGATATAGATCAGGACAACTGGAGATGGCCCAAAGGACAAGTAAGACCTGAGACAAAAGATGGACAAGTTTGCCTCCTTAAAAGAATCAGTCTGAGGGAGTGGCCAGGTGGCGCAGTGAGTAAGAGCACTGGCCCCAGAGTCGGGAGACCTGGGATCGGTTCTGGCCTCAGATACTTAACACCCACACAAAATAACTGCCCGTGGAACCTTGAGCAAGTTACTTAACCCCAGTTGTTTAAAAAAAAAATCAGTCTGGGAGTGTATGTGTAATATACTTGACTTCAAGGATTCTGCCATCTAATTGGGAAGCAGAAGAAAGACAAAAACAACTTTTAAATGATAGAAGGCAGTTTTTAAGTGCCCACACGTCACTTTTATGCACTTTAAATGCCATTATTGATTTTTTTAAATGATTGTTAGGAGTTGATAGAAAGGTAAAGTCTCTGGTTGGGCAAGTTTTATGGCAGAGGTAGATGGGAACTGGGTCTTGACAGACAAGCAGCGTTTGAAGGTGAAGGGGTACCCTGAAAATAGATGTTCAGGGGGAACAATAAATGACACAGAAGAGGCTGATTGGACAGTTGGGAAAAGTAGGCAAGATTATTATGGGCTTCGATGCCAAGCTGTGAAGTTTGAACTTAATCCAGTAGACAAAGGAAGGCTTTTGAGAAAGGAAAGAGGTGTTTCAGGTAACACTTGAGAAAGCTTAATCTTTCAGTGTATTACAAGGCCCAGAAGGAGAGATTACAGTCCAGGATACTTTCATTCAGTGATTTAAGGTTTGCTAAGGACTTTGCTTACAACCCCACGAGTTAAGTGATTGGTATGTTGTCTTCATTTTAAAGATTGGAAACTGACACTCTTAGGAGGTTAAGTCATTTGCCCCATAGCCACACGTCCAGTGGGGGTTCCCAACTCTCAAATCTGTTGCTCTCCCCACTACCCTTTACTACTTTTCAGAAGGGTGCTGCTGTAAAATTCAGGGGAGAGGTGATTAGGGCCTCCAGTGGTGTGGTAGCATTGGTAATGGAAATGAAGGAACAGATTCCAAAAGAATGTGGAGAAGGGGCCGCTTGGAGAACTTTGGAAAACTCAACCACTTACTAAGCATGTGTTCCTGAGCAAGTCACTTAACCCCTCAAGCTTTAGTTTCTTCATCTTAAATTGAGATGATGTATAAATGTCAGTTACTTGTTTCTCTTGGTGCAGTGACAAGGCCACTAAATTGGGGGTCAGAGGACTTGGATTAGATTCTCCAGCTCTGGCACTTACCACCTTTGTGACCGGAGGCAGATCTTGTATTTATACTTCAGTTTCCCTCGTTTTATGGGTGAAAAATGAGTTCTCAACAGCTCAGAACCTATATTCTTTTCATTACCATCCCTTATATTCTTTTCATTACCTCCAGCCAAAGATGATTTGTGAGATTGGAAAAGGCAAAATTCCTGGCCTCAGTCACTCTGATTAGCTAAGGAGAACCATTTTTCACTCTAAAAAAATTAGGCCAAGGAAGTGCACTACTTTCTTCAATCACTTTGACTTGGGTCCCTTATGTTAGTGCTGCTTACACTGAATGGGCAGCTTAAATGGGGTTTGGCCAACTCTTGGGGGTTTCTGCCTTGTGTCGGTGGAGCCCTCCAGTGGTCAGCAATAATACCTGCTTTTTATTCCGCAGTCAGTGCTGTTTGTACAAAGGAGCAAGTCCTAACATGTCATCTTGGAACTGAGTAGGATGTGTAAAAATTAGGAAAATTAACATAAATCATGAAGATAAAAGGGTGGGAAGCCTTTGGAAGATCATCTTGCCTTTATGATGGAAGTTTTACAACTTTTCTGGTGTTTTATATTTAAATTCTTATATCCAACCAAAATTCCTCCTGAATTGACTTAAATCCATTTCCTTTTCAGTTTTTTAGAGACAGAAAACAACTTTTCACCCTCATTAAGATCCCAAAGCAGTACGTATTTCATTATACTTTGAGTTTCTACTTCCAATGAAGATAATAGTCACCCTTCATGTTTCTCTAAATTATTTATTATAAACTTTCTTTCTCTTTATTTTTTAATCTTGTTTTTATTGATTTTTGTTTTCTGCTTTTACATCCCCTTCATTTTAAAAAATTGATCCTTTTCCCTCCTCTACCTTTCATCCCTGGTAACAAAGATTTTAAAGGAAAGAAGGGATAAAAAGCTATTCTGCAAAAGCAACTAACACAATAATAGTTTCTGACAATGTATGCAATATTTCACAACCAGTCACTGTCACTCCATCCCTGCAAAGAGGGGAGGGAGGTGTGTTTTCTTAACCTTTCGCTTGAATGAAGTGAGCAGAAAGAAACAATACTATTCAGAAAGAGAAAAATACTGTTCATAGCAACAATATTGTAAAAACAAACAGCTTTGAAAGAATTAAGAACTCTGATCAATTCAATGTCCAGCCACAATCCTCTTGACGTGACCCTTGATGAAATATACTTCCCAGGTCCTGACAGGCAGGTGGTAAGACTGGAGTATAGATTGAGACATGTATTTTTGGATATATCAGTGTGGAAATTTGTTCTGCTTGACTATCTATAGTATTTGTCACAAGGGGTTTTTCTCCCTTTCTTTTTCAGGGGGACAGTGGTGAGAGGGATAGAAGGTAGATTATGATTAATTGAAAAAAAAAACCTCTGGGGTCAAGTTTGGTGATTATAATTATACAACATTCACTTTTGTTGTCTTTCCCTTTACACTGTTTGTATTGGTAATCATTTAATAATTATTTGAACCTCCATAAGGGCCAGAACCTGAACTAATTAACCATAAGAAGCACCTCAGCTAATGGGTCTGAGTAAACTCGGAGAATGCTTCCTGTGTCAGCAAGGCTGGAGGGAGCTGACCAGAGTCTTCTGCTAATGACTGCCAAGGACTTGAATAATGGGACTTTTTCTTATCTTAATATTACTTTATGGACATATACTATGTTATGTCATGTTAATGGTAAAGAAAACATATCGGGTCATAATTTCAATTGAGACTTTGTCAACTCTCTTATTGTATTTATAGCCTATTAAATTAAGAAAATTCCTTTTCTCATGCTATGGTTAAACATATATGGAGATCATAAATTTGAGTGACACAGACATGCTGAGTTGGGATTGTTCTAAAAACATAATTTAAGGCTGGTCATTCTTTTATCAGTCAGTCAGAACTTATGTTTTGGCTCCGTGCAAGCATGAATATGCTACCTTTAAGGGAATAAACAATATGAATTTATATATTATTTAGCCTGTTTGCCTCTTTTAACTAAATGTTCAGGTCAACAGTATATATTATTTTCTTGGTTTTCTTCACTGTTAGTTCATAAGTCTTCCCATGCTTCTCTGAATTTTTCATATTTGTAGTTTTTAATGATGTAGTAATTACATCCATGTGTCACAGTTTATTTAGACATTCATTTCCCTGATTCATCTCTGATTTAACCTTGGGAAGAAACTAGGTGGGGTAGTGGATTCTGCTGGACTTGGAGTCTAGAAGACTGTTCAAATCCTGCCTCAGGCTGTGACCCTTGACAAATCACTCAACTCTTCTCAGGCTCATATGTAAAATGGGGCTTAATAATAGCACGTCTCAGGTTTTTTTCTGATGATCAAAGAGACATAGGTAAAGCTCTTTGCAAACCTTAGAATGTTATTTAAATGGATGCAGCTAAGTGATATAGTAGAGAGTGCCAGTGGATCCCCTGAGCTTGGAGTCAGGAAGCCCTGATTTCAGATTTGGCCTTGACACTAGCTATGAGCAAGTCACTTAACCTCTGCCTCACTTTCCTCAACTTTACAGTGTGGGACCATAGCCCCCACCTTTCAGGGTTGTTGTATCAGATGAGATAATTGAAATGAGATTAGCACAGTTCCTAGCAAGTAGTAGATGTTAGATAAATGTTCATCCTCTTCTTCTGTCTCCCTAAAATGTTAGCTGTTATTAGTAATAGTAATTTTGGTAGGGGAGCTAGTCATATGCCCTTGACTAAACAATGGCACACCACCTCCATGAAGTCCTCTAGTGCTTCTCCATGGCATGAAGATTCCGAAAGACCATCAATAGCTCTGACAAATTTTACCACAATAGAAAGATTTTGAAGATTGTCCTAGCAATAAGATTGTGTGTGTTCCAAGGACAAAATGGACAGGCTATCATGAGTCATGTGGCAATAATTTTTTTTTTACCATGGCTATCCATTAAAAAAATAAATGGATAAGTAAACTAAATGAATGATAACTAGCATTTTTGTATATTGCTTTACATGTTTTCTCATTTGATTCTCAGACTAACCCTGTGAGATAGGTTGGTAGGTTGGTTGTCTTTTGTTCTGCAAGAAGACCAAAATAACATCACTGGGTTGGAGCCAAGGTGTGATGTGTCCGACTGTGGCTGATCAGACCAATTTGAGCTCAGAAAGCTTTACTTTTACTTTTTTATTTGGGCACAAATAGTCCATGTGAACATTTGGAGTGGGAGGTCTCTAAATTTACACGCTTCACATTTCTTTGAACTACTGCAATTCTGTTTGAGACCACAGCGACTTCTTTGATGTGAGTACAACAGGCTGGTTGGTCCTTTGCCAATGTCTCCCATGTCACTCAAGTGATTCCAGACTTCTTAAGAGAGACCTTGAGAGTGTCCTTGTATTGCTGCTTCTGACCACCAAGTGAGCACTTACGTTGTTTATTTTCCTTAAAATAATGTATCAAATGTACATTTGGCACTGGCTCTCACTGATTGGCCAGTGATAGGTCCCAGCCCAAGTCTCACTTGCTCTTTGTTTGGCTTTTGATGGCTCAGAGTGAGTGTAAATAGCAATTGTTTCTGTTCTGGCCTTACCTTCCCAGATTGATTTCTTTTATGAAGGCCAACTAGGCCATCTCTTGCTTAAATTCTTACCTAGTCTTTAATTAATGAATGAGAGTTGCCTCAGATAAACAGATCTGGGGAAGACTTCAGCTTCAAAAGGCCAAGGTCTCCCACTTCCTTCAGGGCCATGAACGGTCCTCCCAACCTAGGTCTTGCCACTGGACTCTGAATGACTCTGAAGGAGAGAGTGAGGCTGATGACTTTGCATAGCCCTGCCTCACTTGAATCCAATTCACTTTCAAGTCAAGACATCCCCCTTCTGAAGTCATTGGTCCTCTTTCAGAACAAAGGACAGAACCTTTGGCATTTGAACTACGTGGCCAGCCCATCAAAGTTGCTCTCTCTGCAGAAGAGTTTGAATGTTTGGCAGTTCAGGTCAAGAAAGGACCTCAGTGTCCAGTACCTTATCTTGCCAGGTGATTTTCAGAGTCTTCCTAAGACAATTCAAGTGATTGTGGCATGGTGCTGGGAGACTGTCTAGGTTTCACAAGGGTACAACAATGAGGTCAGCACAGAGGCTCTGTAGACCTTCAGTTTGGTAGGCAGCCCAGTACCTCTTCTCTTATACTTTCCCTCAGAGCCTCCCAAACATTGTTAGCTCTGGCAATTCCTATGTCAACCTTACCATCTATGTGTACATAGTATACTGCCAGGTAAGTGAATTTACCCACAGCATCCAATATTTCTCCATTTGCTGCAACTGATGGTTCCATGTATGGAAGGTGTGGTGCTGGTTGGGTTTTCTTGGTGTTAATTTTTAGGCCAAAATTAGTACAAGCAGCAGAGAATCGATCAGCCTCAGAGGCTGCATTGGTAAGTTACTGGTATGTACTATTATCCTCATTCTACAGATGAGAAAACAGGCTGAGAGGGGTTAAGTGATCTGGCCCAGGTCACTTAACTAGTAAGTATTTTCAGTAGAATTCAAACCATATCTTCTAGACTTCAAGTCTAACACTTTGCCCATTGTGCCATCTTACCTGTCTCCACAACATAGAAAATGACCTTCAGTCCTGTGTCACTTCCCCTTCTGTTTCTTCAGTGATATTAACAGTTGTAGAAAATCAGGGCCAAAGGTGCCTCCAATCACAAGGTTTTTAGACTACCTGTAAACTTTATGAAATCCTTGTCCAGTGTACTAGAGAAAAAAACTGAATCAGCCATCTTGACATTCTTGTAAATGAAACCAGAAAACTGTCAAACAGGAGCTAAATGGAAGGGTGATACATAGGTTCTCCTTGGAGAGGTAAATAAAGGTATTTACATTATCACAAATTTTGAACTGGAAGAGACTTTGGAGGTCATTTCCTCAACCCCCTTATCCTACAAATGATGAGCCAGGGTCCTAAAATGACTAAGTGACTTGTCCAAAGTCACCCAGGTTGTAATTTGCAGAGCCAGGACTCTGAATCCAACATAGTGCTATATTACCTGTCTAGATAAAAGCAATCTTAAAATTAATATTCAAGAGTTGCACAGTATTGGGTAGTCAATAAATAATTATTCAGTGCCTATGTTCTGTTTTAGTAGTGTTTTAAGTGCTGGAGTTACAAATCTGAAAAAAGAAAGTTACTGCCCTCA
The DNA here is from genome assembly GCF_028583685.1 of Petaurus breviceps papuanus. Lineage (NCBI taxonomy): Eukaryota > Metazoa > Chordata > Mammalia > Diprotodontia > Petauridae > Petaurus > Petaurus breviceps. The sequence continues at coordinate 31,558,239 of NW_027185798.1, read as the reverse complement.
AGGAACTTACAATCTAATTGAGTAGAGACAAAACACACAAGGAAGCTGAAAAAGGTGAGGAGAGAAGGTAGCAGAGTGACATGGTGGAAAAGTCAGAGTAGACTTTTTTTTTTACCAAGGTAGTGTAACCAAGTAGAAAATGAGAAGTCCTTAAATGGGGGTTTGGAGTTCATAGCCCCACTTTCCAGGTGCAAAGGGTAGTGTATGAGATGGTGACCCAAGGCTGATGACATTTGCCTGGTGAGATTAGCCTAAGAATGAGTCTCCAGGTGCATGATAAAGTCAGCCAGGTGAGAACTCTCTTGGAAGGACCATGTCCATAGAGGAGATCACAGAAACCTTTGAGCACTCTATCATCTCCTGTTCCTACGTACACTTTTAAAAGTATGGCAAAAACTAGATAATGATCTAATTAGGATTTAACCAAGAGACAGTGTAATGGAGAGCTGTCATTGCCTTTTTAATGCATTTCAGGCTACAGCAGCCTTTTTTCAGATTTTTCATTAATGTTATTTGCTAACAGCTTCTGAGCGATTTATAATCTCTCGGTTTGGTTTTTTAAACTATGGCTGTACCATCAACGGGAGCTGCGGTGCAATTTGTATTTGTCAGAGGGTTTGCATTTATCTCTACTGAATTCGCATTTTGTCTTACGTAGAGCTACTTTTCTCACTTATCAAGATGATTTTGTATTTATTCTTGATTCATAAATTCCTTATTAAAAAAAAAATCTTCGAGGGCGAAGAATTACTTCTCTTCTTCCAACTTTGAGGGTGAAGAATTTGAAGGAAGGTACCTGCAGCACGGCCTCGGGGAGGGACTCGCTCATTTCGTTTCCTTAGCCGGCAAGCAGTCCCACCTATTGTTTGGTCAGAATTGTGGTGGGGAAGAAGATCCGTATCATTTCCATCCCAGTGGAAATTAATAACCCAGTCACCTATTTAAAAATATAGCTACAGGCTTGGAAAGGTGGCAGACTTCTAGGGCACAAGTTTGTATCAAGGGGTGGTTACTGTATCGATATTTTTTGCCGTTTTCCTTTGCTAAAAGGAAGGTTTCAATCCGGCCTCAGACACTTAACACAAAAACTAGCCCTGTGACCTTGGGCAAGTCACTTAACCCCAATTACCCTCCAAAAAATTAGCAAAAGGTGGTGAAGTGAATAGAGCACCGGCCCTGGAGTCAGGAGGACCTGGGTTGGGATCTGGCCCTCAGACACAACACAGAAACTAGCCATGTGACCTTGGTCAAGTCAACTCCAATTGCCCTCCAAAAAAAAAAAAGCAAAAAATTAGCAAAAAACAAACAAAAAGGAAGGTTTCACTATGAAGGGGAGAAGGACATTTCCATAAATGATTACGATGCAAAAACAAAAGGTATAGAAAAAAAATGTACAATTTTTTGAACCAGAAGTCCTCGCCCAGCCATCATCCTCTCTTCCCTTTCCGTTTTCCACCCCTAGGAAGCACGTTCAATTCGTATAAGCGGGGCAAATCGTAGGGCTTTTGAGTAGGTCCCTACAAGCAGGGTTAGGGCTGGAAACTGCACCATATGGAGCCCTGGGTTCCTGTGCAGTCTCTTACACATGCCGGCTGTGTGACCCGGGACAAGTTACTTAACGTCTCTGTGCCCTATTCAGGTCAACGAAATCCCACGTGCAATTCCCATCCCTCTCCTTCTTAACCATCCACCGCAGCTACCCCAGCCTGGACAGTGCGAGGAGGAGTCCGGCTCCCGGCTCTCGGCTCCCGGTCTCTGGTTACGCCCCGAGCCTCGCTCTGCACCCCTCCCATTCCTGGCCTACAACTCCCAGAGAGCTCCGCGGCTCCCACTGTGCGGCGCAAGCGCCGGACCCGGATAGGACCCTGGGATTGGAGGGGCGGGTTAAGCCAATAGGATAAGGCATTGTTAGGTAGTCCAGAAGAGCCGGTCAGGGAGGGAGGAAGGAGGCAAGATGGTGTTGGAAAGCACTATGGTGTGGTAAGAGACCCGGTCCGGGGCGACGGGAGGGAGTGGGTCCGGGCGGGGGACGCGAAGAGCCGCCACCGGCGCTCCTCGGGAGTGGGGACGAGGCAGTCGCGGCTCGTGCCGCGGCGGCGGCCCCGGCGGCTGCGGCCCCGGGCGGATTCCCTGAGTCATCCCGGGGCCGGGGAGGGCAGGCTAGAGGGGACGGGAGAGGCCGTCCCCGGGACCCGGGGTCCATCGCGGCGCCGCCCGTGCAGCCTGTCCTCTCTCGCTCCTTCCCCGGGCGTCCCTTCCTTGCTTCCAGTGCCCGCTCGGGCGGCAGCTCCGCTCCTGCTGGCGAGGGGCCGTGCCCGCAGAGGCCGGAGGCGCCTCCCTGTCCCGGGGACCTTGTCACTGGATCGCGGGGGACCAGAAACATACCCCGAAGCGCGTCTGCCCGCAGGAACCCTGGACAAGTGCCGAGTGGCAGTTAGAGCGGTGGGTGCGGGGCGGCCGAGGCACCAGACTCGGGCTGGCAGAGATGGAGAAGGCAGGTCCTAGGGCTCCGTGGGGCATTCGAGGCCCCTCTGACCCTTCCACCCTTCTGTCCCGCCTCCCACCAAGTACCGGTGACACTCCATCGCGTGGCTCTGGGCTTTTTCTCTGGCACTGTCCCATATCTGGAGAGCTCTGCCCTCCTCGCTTTAAGCCCCCACTTTTTACAGGAAAACTTCTGTAACTCCTCTTAATTCTAGTGCCTTCCCTCTGTTAATTCCCTCCTGTTTATCCTGTATGTAGCTTGCTTTGTATATTCGTATTTTTGTGTATGTTTTTTCCGTTTAAGATTGTAAGCCCCTTGAAGGCAGGGATTTTTGTGTGCCTCCTTTTGTATCCCTGATACAGGGCCTGGCACAGCGCCTGGCACCTAGTGTGTGCTTAATAAATGTTTACTGAAATGCATTATAGGATGGGGAGGGCCTGGGGGAGAAGGAGGACCTAGCATGAGCAAAAGTGCCAAGGTCAATGTTGTGTTCCGGGAACATTTAAGTAGATCAAATTGATGAGTGTGGTGGGTTCCCGTCGCGAAAGAGTAGTAGAAAAAGGTGAAGAAAGGTCCAGATTGCAGGAGGACTTGCCCGCAAGAGTAAGGAGGTTGGACTTCATCTTACAGGTGATATGAAGTCGTTTGTTTGAAGGTTCTTGATCAAGATGGAATCATAGTGCTAGGTTGCTTTTTAGGAGGATTAATGTAGTAGCAGTTTAGGATGTATTGGAGAAGGGAAGGATTGAAAGCAACAAGACAGTTTACTTCAGTGATATAGGCTTAGAATAGTTTTAACAGGAATGTAAAGGCAGGGACAGATGTGGGAAACCTAAGGGCACATGGATTCCAACATGACATCCACTGATGGGGCAGGAGAGTCAAAGATGGCTTTGAAACTAAGTAACTCAAGGTAATTGACATAAATAGGAAAGTTCAACTTTGTATGTTGGATTTTGAGGAAAGATGAATTTAGTTTCAGGCATCCATAGTTTGAAATTCTACAGGACTCCTCTGGTACAAATTTATAGTGGGTGCAGAAATGAGAAGAGGGATGTCATTTGGTGAAGAATATGTATTTAAGGGGCGGCTAGGTGGCACAGTGAGTAAAACGGCCGCCTGGAGTCAGGAGGACCCGAGTTCGGTTCCACCCTCAGACACATAACACCCACACAAAAAAACTAGCTGTGTAACCTTGGGCAAGTTACTTAACCCCAATCGCCCTCCAAAAGGCAAGAAAAAGAATATGTATTTAATATCTACTGTGTAACTGTAGGAAAATATTTTTTAAAATAGAATCTAGCCCCTGACCTAAAAGAGATTACAAGCTAATTTTCTTTAATGTTAAACCTATCTTCTCCTGCTGTGGCTTTCTTGAAGATAGGAAATGTTTCTGTCTTCATTTTATTGAGCCCCTTGCCTCATTTGACTCTATCTTTTCCATTCCTTCTTCATATGTTGATTTTATTCACAGTCCATTATTTTCCTTATACTTAGTAACCATTTGAGCTATTCTCAAAGCTTTTGTTTCTCCTTTCAAGGAATTTGGATCCAGATTAATCCTGGAAGCTAGAGGAAGAGCTCTTGCTCAAAACACTCTTTACCCTTTTTGTGAGGATATAACTAATCAGGATCGATGAGATCTTCATTATCTTAAAGTGACTTAACTATTTTATGGATTAGGTTCAGCTCATTTTTAGTACTGAAATTATGGATCTCTGAATGAAAGGTTCCCAGAACCTGAGAGGGTCATGTATTCCAGCTTATTCCTAAACAGGAATTCCCTTTATATCATCTTTGATAGGGATCCATTCTCTGCTTAGAGATTCCCATTGATAGCCCATTCTATTTTTGACATTTCTTACTGTTAGGAAGTTTTCCTTCTATCAAACCTAAATTAGCCTCCACAGTTTCCTAGTTTTGTCCTTTATGGCCAAGGAGAACAAGTCACAGGATTTCAGAGTTGGAATGGATCTCAGCTCATATAGTTCAGTGGTTCCCAGATTTTATAATTTAAAAAAAAATTTTGAAATCTACCTCATGATACTAGTTTTACTGCTGTTATGCATTGATTGAAGAAATACATAATGACAGAATGCTACTAGGAATTCCATAGCTTTCAAATTAATTTGTATTGTATTAATAGCAGCATCTACATACATTTAAAAAGTTTTATTTGTGAGACATTCAGCTACAGGAGGTATATTTGCTTTTTGTTTTTTGCTTTTTTGGAGGGGGGAAGGTAGGGCAGTTGGGGTTAAGTGACTTGCATCCGAGTCACATGGCGTGTGTGCGTGTGCATGTGTCTGAAGTGTCTGAGGCCGGATTTGAACTCAGGTCTTCCTGACTCCAAGGTGGGTGCTCTATTCACTGGGCCACCTAGCTGCCCCTTATATTTGCTTTTTTATGATACTAATGCATTTAATGTTGTGACTGGTGCTGTTTTTTAGTTGTCAGAGAAAATTGATTAAAGTGATAAAAGTTTAAACCATAGATTTGGTTCCACAGATAGCTTCTTTCAATATTTAGATTTCAACAATTCAATTTTCAACAAATGCAGAAAGCCCACTTTTGTAAATGTGTGTTGGAAAAAAAGGTATTTCACAGCCTTTTCTGACAGAACTAACATGTAGCCAGAATTCAGCCCAGTAATTTTTTATAAAGATTAATTTTAAAGAATTGTCATGTGAAAGTTCCTTTAGACTGACTTGTTCTTTTGATGTGAGACCTGGCAATATGGTGCTACTAACATTCAGTGTATATTTTTTTTAATAAAGTTGTATCTTGAGTTAGGAGTGGGAAAGTATTTCCACAGCTGTACTTGCAAGTATATCCCTTTATTTGCAGACCCCTTCTGATAACTGGATAATGTTTTGACACACTACAAGGATCTAGAGTCCACAGGTTGGGAATCACTAACTTGAACCTAAACATTATCTACCTAAGAACCTCCTTGAGAATTAGTTATCTATCTTTTGCTTAAATACTTCAAGGAAATCCTGCTACCTTCCAAAGGTGCCCCATGTTGGCCCTTCAGGTATTTGAAGACAAGTGATCATAGCTGCCACCTGCTTAAATGTCTTTTCTCCAGTGAGCTCCTTTATCTTGAGTACCTCTCAGGTAAACCCCTCTCCTGGGCCTCCTTGCTTTCTCTGTTTCTTCTTTCTTCTGTTCCTGTCCCCTCTGAGGCTTCTTCAGCCTCTTTCCCATACCATTAAGTCGGTATGTGCTGACCTAGTAGAAGCATTTTACTGTCATATGAGCCACAACATTAGAACTTGTCCTGGACTCACTTCCATCCAAGACAAATAGAAAGTAATTTTGAATTCTCTTCCTGCAGCATCCTTCAGCTAGCTTGGATCACCAAGTGTAGCCATTCACGTACATGTTCCACCTTGGCCCAGAGCATTTGTGTCCTTCACTGTGCTCGCTCTGTGGCCTTGGAGGATCTAAGGGGAAGCATGGGAAACTCACACCCTTCCAACCTCGTTTTTATGACTGAATTTGTCTGCTTTGTCTGTCCCATCTTCTGTCAAAGCTGCTGACCAAACTCCAAGTGACCAAGTATAGAGAAGCAGTGATGGGACTGCACTTGAAGTTCAGTTAGGACAGTGACTAGGATCGTCAGATGAGAGCTGGCTGCATGAGGTATCCAAGGCCACACATACAGTGGGGGCCAGAGACTGGCTGTGCTACTATCAGGGAGTCAGTTAACCTCTTGGCCTCATTTTCCTCATCAGTAAAATGGGAAGGACAAAATTTTACATCTAGTTCACAGGGGTATGAGAATACCCTCTTTTTTTTTTCTTTTTTTTTTGCCTTTTGGAGGGCAATTGGGGTTAAGTAACTTGCCCAAGGTTACACGGCTAGTTTTTTTTTTTTTTTGTTTTGGTGTTAAGTGTCTGAGGCTGGAATGGAACTCAGGTCCTCTCGACTCCAGGGCCAGCGCTTTACACACTGCGCCACCTAGCCGCCCCTGAGAATACCCTCTTTAAACCTTAAGGCATTGTAGAGATTTGCTATACTATACTTTTCTTCAGCTAGTTTGTATCTTACTTGTTTGCATTGGTATGTATGCTGTTTTGCACATATTCTTAAATTTTGCTCGCCTCTGGGAAGCTTCCAGTTTGATGGGAGACATAGACCGTTAACAAATTAAAGACTTAAAAATACTTAGAAAATAGTACTTGAATTAACACAAACTGTATGTCATAGTACATAGGTGCTTAGGAGATATTGAAGGGTCCCAGGAAGTAAGAAGGGTGATATCTTAGGATACAGACATCCCAGAAACATTGTTCATTCCCGACCCTGTGCCCTGATTCCACAGTGTTGATAACAGCGAGTACATGCGGAATGGGGATTTCCTGCCCACACGGCTACAGGCCCAGCAGGATGCAGTCAACATAGTATGTCATTCCAAGACACGAAGCAACCCCGAGAACAACGTGGGACTCATCACACTGGCCAAGTACGAAAGTTGGACTCGGTGGGCTGTGTTATTTTCCCATGAATCAGTCCATTTGTGGATTTACCTGAAATGGGTTGCGCACACTCAGTACTTCTGTGTGTAAATGTAGAGAATTCCAATTAATTTGAATAGCCTGGACAAAACATAGTAAAGTAAGATAAACTGGATAGGGGAAACCCAAGTTATAGTCTATTTAAGAATCAATTAAGAATGACTTTCAGATTATTGGTGTCACTTTGCGTTGACCACTGACAACTCACCATTTCCCCAAACTAATTGTCTTCTCAAAAATGGGTTTGGAAAAGAAGGTTTAGATTGGGGGGAGGGGGGGACAGGATTGAAACAGAACAGTGGACTGTGGGGCCCCGCCAAGAGATTGGATTGCATTGGGCTGGTTCCCTTGGTCCTGTCAGTGAATCTATGCTCATTAACCTCTGTATCTCTGTACTTGCTCCCTCTTTAGTGGAAGAGATTGCACACATATGCAAATGAAAAATATGTATAAATTATAGTAATCCTAAAAGGAAAAGGTGATTGGAGCAGTTAGGAGGCATGTACGCTGGCCTGGATTTACTTGAACTGTCTATCCCTTCCTAGTGACTGTGAGGTACTAACTACGCTAACCCCTGACACTGGCCGAATTTTGTCCAAGCTCCACACAGTTCAACCCAAGGGCAAGATTACCTTCTGTATTGGTATCCGCGTTGCCCATGTAAGTGTGACAGACTTTCCTGGCTGGTCCCACAGGGCCTTCATACCAGTTTTTCTTTCCTTGGAATAATCTCCTTCTGCCTCCCCAAATCAAACAGGAGTATGGAAGTGATCTAGAGATATTTAGCCTTGAGAATGGAAGAGGCGAGGTGGAGTCCGAGATTGAGGGGATGTGGGAAGGGGGGAGTGACTTTGGAGTACAAATACTAGCTTTTCCCAGTGCCCAAAGCATAAAAAGGATATTGGGGTTCAGACCTTGGGGAGGTCTGGGACTTGGAGGAAGAAGGAGGAGCAAGGCCAATGAGATCTCTTCCTAGAAACCATAAGAAAGGTCTCCTGCTCTGGGCGGGGGGGGGGTGATTCAGTGGGCAGGCAGTGATCCCTGGCTTGTCTCTGAGACTAGGATTCCTCTTTTTTTCCCACAAGTTGGCTCTGAAACACAGACAAGGAAAAAATCACAAGATGCGGATCATTGCTTTTGTGGGCAGCCCGGTAGAAGACAACGAGAAGGACGTGAGTCTCACTAGGGGATGGGACAGGACAGACTTGGAACAGGGAATGGAGATCAGAAAGATCAGAACATTTCTGGGGAAGGGGCTGTTTGCGACTCTGGACCTTAGCATGGATCTTAGATGGAAGTGAGGGATCTCCTTGGATGGTTGGGCCTTCCCTCATGAGGCTGCTCACTGTGTCTCTGGATAGTCACAGTCCCCTCCGTGCTGGAGAAGGAACAGTCCGGGTGAGAGGCTGTGCTTGTCTGGAGTGGCGCTTTTCTTGGGGGTGAGAGGTACAGGTAGCGTGAGGTCAGGGGAAGAGGGCAAGACTTGAAGTGAGGAGATACCAGACCTTGTATCCTAGTGTTGACACTTAGAAGTATGACAGTTAAATCACTCTGAGCCTTAGTTTCCTCATTTTTAATGTAGGGAAAGTAATATAGCTAACATTTATAAAAGACTTTAAGGTTTTATATTATAGCACTTTACGTTTATTATTTAATTTAGTTAGTAATGTTCATATTTCCTACCTCACAGGTTGTTTTGGAGAAAGTACTCTGTAAATCTCAAATTGCTACATAAATGTGAGTTACTATTTAATTTATCTTTCATTTTCCCAACTCTCTTTGTAGCTGGTGAAGCTAGCAAAGCGACTAAAGAAAGAGAAAGTGAATGTTGACATTATCAACTTTGGGGAGGAGGTAAGTGGGGGCCAGTTGGGATCCGAACTTGAACAAACCAAGAAGGAGGAATCTTAGGAGGTAGTGAAAAGAGATCCTTATTTAGAGGGGCACTTTTCCTGCAAGAGCTACAAGGGTGGGAAGAATGATGGTTCCCTACTGAGATTGGCCTTCCGTGTTGTTCTTTCCAGGAAGCAAACACAGACAAACTGACAGCCTTCGTGAACACACTAAATGGCAAGGATGGGACCGGCTCACATTTGGTGACAGTACCCCCTGGGCCCAGCCTGGCTGATGCCCTCATCAGCTCCCCTATCCTGGCTGGAGAAGGTGGCGCCATGCTGGGACTAGGGGCCAGCGACTTCGAGTTTGGGGTGGATCCCAGTGCTGATCCTGAACTGGCTCTGGTGAGGGGAAAAACCCTGATCCCACATGAACCCCCACTGTCCCTCATACTTGCAGCATCTCTAGGACTCCTAGTTATTCATTCAACACATATTCCCTGTAGACCTACGAGGTGCAAGACACTGCTTCTGTTTCTGTCTCTCTCCCCCAAACCCATTAAATCCTCACTCTCTTTCTGCTTATCCAGTCTTTGGAGACTCTAATCTCAGGTTACATCAAAACTGCTTCTTTTTGAACCAGTTTTCTCTGGTCCTCACCATTTGACCCCAAACGCTCTCCTGCTCCCCTTCTCATCACACCATCCAGTTGTCCTTTTCGTCCTTTTCCCTGAAGCATAGACCCAAATCCACTCTTTTATGCTCTTGCTCCAGAGCCCCACCTAATTTTCCTAGAGCTGGAGGAGCTGGGAAACTGACTCCTGCCCTTCCCTCCTCCTCTCAGGCCCTTCGTGTATCCATGGAAGAACAGAGACAGAGGCAAGAGGAAGAGGCAAGACGGGCAGCAGCAGCCTCTGCTGCTGAGGCTGGGATTGCCACAACTGGGACCGAAGGTGGGGGTGAGAAATGGGAACCTAGGGCTGGATAGCCTGAGGTCTAAGACCAGGAAGAGGGCAGCATGACAGAATGAGGGTATGGGGGAAGGGAAGAAGAGATCTCTGACAGCAGAGCAGGGCCCATCCTAAAGGGCCAGGCAAAGGCATGGGAGAAGACCCCCTGCTACCCTCTGGTTTTCTTCCCCAACTCCTCAGATTCAGATGATGCCCTGCTGAAGATGACCATCAGTCAGCAAGAGTTTGGTCGGAGTGGGCTCCCTGACTTAAGCAGCATGACTGAAGAAGAGCAGATTGCATATGCCATGCAGATGTCCTTGCAGGGAGCTGGTGAGTGAAGGCCTGGAAGGAAGGGCACATGGACAAAGGGCATGGGGTGTGTGCTGACCAAAGGGACCTTTCTTTTCCAGAGTTTGGTCAGGCAGAGTCAGGTGACATTGATGCCAGCTCAGCCATGGATACCTCTGAGCCTGCCAAGGTAAGGGTTATATCCCTTCACCTCCAACTCCCCAGAAATGAATTAGCATCTGTCTAGGACTCTGATTCTGGCCCCTCCCTACTGCTAGCCCATAATCATCAGGGCCTACCCCTGGAGAATCCTGTCATTCTCCTAGGGCTTGTGTATTCTTAGTATTCTGACTATGGGAAATCGGTGGAAAAGCAAAGATATTCTTGCTGAGCGGAAAAGACACAGTGAACTCAGTCTTAGGGAAGGGACCAGGAGAATCCTGTTTTCTCTTTTGTTAAGAGGATCAAACTAGATAGTTCTCTAGAAGAGGCAGATTTGTTTGAATATGAAAAGGGAGTCCAGGTAACAAATTATCTAGGTGATATTCTGTGAATTTTGTCTTCCTTTGACCAGGGAATGTCCCTCTTGCCTAGGCACATTCAGGGGCAGGAAAAGAGCCGAGGAAACAGGATGCCCCAAGATTAATATTGTCATTTCCCTAGGAGGAGGATGATTACGATGTGATGCAAGACCCCGAGTTCCTCCAGAGTGTCCTGGAGAATCTGCCAGGTGTGGACCCCAACAACGAGGCCATACGAAATGCCATGGGGTCACTGGCCTCACAAGCTACTAAGGATGGAAAAAAGGAAAAGAAAGAGGAGGACAAGAAGTGAGGCCAGAGGGGAAGGGGTGCTTGGGCTCTTCCCTGAAATGGGGCTAAAAAGGGTGTTGGGGGAGTTGTCACATAGTGTTTAGGTGATGGTCTTGTTTTAACAGTTTAACAGTTACAACTGAAATAAAGTTTGGTGATTTTTTTTTTTCCTTAAAACTCAAAACTACCACTTTGGGTGAGGGGGAAGGACTGTAAACCCAGGGAGAAGGGGATTTTTAGCTCCCTTGGGCCTCTGAGGTATGTTCACTGTCGGAAATAGATAAAGTGCCAGGAAATGAGGGGAGCTGAAGAGAGACCTCTGTTCCTGGGGTAGAAGAAAAGGAAATTTGCCAAATAAGATGGATGTTGGCCTCGAAGTTAAGAGTAGATCCAGTTTTAGGAGGACTAATGGAATTTAGAACTGGAGCCCTTCCTTGTACCAGTGAAGAAACTGAAACCCAGACATATCCAAGGGCTTGCTCAAAATCAGTCATTGAACTAGGATTCACCCTCGGGCCCACTGACCCCAAAGTCTGTGTTCTTTTAGTTACACCATGTTGTCCTTTTTTTCTTCCAACAATGTTACTGGGGACAAAAGTCATCCAGCTTCTGTACCAGAAATACAACTGGAAAGGGTGATAGTTTCCATGTGGCCATCACTGAATGGTCACATCTAGGGATTCTGCCCAACTTAATGCTTCATTCCAGGACTTGGGATTGGTTCAAATTGAGGGCTCAGAACAATTTATTTTTTTTTTTTTTTACAATTTCTGCATCTTAGCTATTGCTGCCCCCTCTCCCCCCACAACCTTTCTCCCCAGTCAGGCAAACTTTAGGATTGGAACGCCTTTACAAAAGCCATTTCCTTGCCTCCCTCCTTTTGCCATTTTCTCACTATTTTTTTTCTTTTCACTCCTCCCTTCTTTGGGCAATGGCTGGCTAAGGTTGGGGGATGGAGAGGTCTGATGGCTTCTTTCAATCTGCTGTGCTATGCTGGGAGGATATGACAGGCATGGCAGTTCCTCTGAGAATGAAAGGAATTGTGGTTTGGGATTGGGAAGCTCTGATCTAGAACACAGGGGCAGTTAACTGGAGTGCTTGGGAATCCTGAAGTAGAGTGGGGAGCCTCAGGTGGGTAGTGAGGTTATTCCTTATGCTGTTGTCTAAGGAATTACTGTATTGTGTTATTCTGGGCTGTCACATGCATGGTTAGTTCTTTCCTTGGGTACTGGAGAAGAACAAGTTTTTGTCTTTGCATCATGATGTAATGCTGCACATTTCCAAACTGGGCTGGAGCTGGATGGTGAGGGCATTTGTCACTTAGGATGACCAATGGGCCATCCCCAGTGCTAAGCACCGTTCCTGGCATGGAGGGAAGTGTGATGTAGTGGACAGTTTGACTCTACTTGCTGGGTGACCCTGAGCAAATCACTCCTGTGCTCAAGCCAACTCAAGCTGGAATTTGCAGAGGAAGTGTTCATTTGCATTAGTAGGAGTTTCCTCCCCACAGAGCTTCCTTTCCCAGGGTTATCAGGATCCAGGCCATAATTCTCCTCTCATTTATCAAAGTGCTAAGTCAGGATATTGGTAGGTTCATGATGGCTTCTCACTAGTCAATCTCACTCCAATCCATGCCTGCCATAAATAACTGACGTTTAGCTAGGGCTTCAAAGTTTGTAAAGAATTTTACACCACCTCTTGATGCTCATCTTGGGAAGTAGGTATAATTGTCATCTTCCATTTTATAGATGAAACAGTCATTGTGGTTGCAGCTTGCCCATGGTCACATATAGTAAGTGGCTGATGGGAAATACGTCCTTATCTCTTAGCAACTACACTGTCAACCTCTACACTCTCCACACCTCGTTCTCCAAGTCCCCATCTCTTCTCTCCTAGGTGCCCCAAATATATACTTCATTCCAGGTATCCAGAGTTGGACTCCATGGAGACTTCCCATTTTGGCTTTTCCATTCCCATCTCTCGAGCCCTTAGTCCCGTCACTGAGGGATTCCCTGAGCCAAAGCCAAACCTTGAGGAGCTAAGGCTCACAGATGGCTTGTTTTCAGGAGGGAAGAGAAAAGGAGCATCATATGTAGCTTACAATGATCTGCATTGGGAGGAGGGAGTCTCAAGGACTCAAACTAAAGGAGAAGTGAAGTGATGGAAGTCTTCTAGTTTTTATCAGCTGTGGATAGAGAAATTCTTTCCAAATTATAAGAAACAAGATTTAATAATATTTTTGCACGAGATACTTGATTATATGATATTTTACGTAGGACAGAAAGTCTTGTGCACAATGTCAAAAAGGAATGGGGAAAATAAATCCTTTGTTGTAAGTACACAGTCCAATTTTTTGTTTTTATAAAGGAGAAAGCTTTATATGGGTTGGACTATAACAGAAAATGACAGTCATCAATAAAATTTTAAAAAAGTCTTTATAGTAATAAATGCTTATTGGATATAGCTGATAAAAACCTGACATCCGGCATATTATCAGCAATTTGCCAACATTTATGTTAAAATCTATTTCTGGGTAGTAAGCAGTTTTTGAAGGAAGAAACAAATTGTCCGTGATCACCTGAAAAAAAAAAAAACCAAATTTAAAACCACTCTGAGCTATCACTTTAATCGTCAACAATTATTTCAAAAAAGTAATTATGGGGATATGGGAAAATGGGCACACTACCCATGGAGTTGTGAAATTAGTGTGATCTTTTTGGAAAGCAGTATGGCATATGACAAATTCCAAAATTGGGCCATTAGGTGGCACAGGTACCAGGCCTTTATTTAGTCAAGAAGACCTGAGTTCAAATGGGTTCAGACATAGCTGTGTAACTGGAAAGTCACTTAACTGTTTGCCTCAATTTTCTCATCTTTAAAATGAGCTGGAAAAGAAAATGGCAAACCATTCCAATTTTTTAGCCAAGAAAACCCCAAAAGGCGTCACAAAGAGTTCATGACTGAACAACAAAAGTTCCAAAACTATTACTACTTTTTGACATAGTGATCCATTAGATTTATACCCTAAATATGTTATTAAAAGGAAAAAAATCCCCTTTATCTACTTACAATAACTTAAAATGGCCGAAATTCGGAACAGTATATATCTCCATTGATTAGGAAATAACTGAAGAAACTGGTATATTAATATGACGCAATGTGCCATTAAGAAATCAGAAGTATGAAGTATATAAAGGTAGGAAGAACATCATGAAGTGACATAAAGTGACATCAGAACATTTACCCTGACTGATAACAAAATTAAAAATCTACAGAAATAAAATATAAGAAGGGGACTTGGTAGCAGGACACATTTTTTTCTTACTGTTTCGTTAAAGTTAATATACACTTTTTAAAGAAAATAAATACAAATGTACAATACTAAGCTTTTGTTTATTCAAAGGTTTGTTGATGGTTACAGTTTGGAATAAAAAAAAATTGTAATGATTTCAGTGAAGATATTACCTCCTTACCCTAATAAGGTCAGGATTCTTTTCAACATATGTTCTAACCTAGGCTCAGGAGTCATCTTAGCTGTTGGTGACAGTCTCAAGATAATTTAATACTCCTCTCAGGACCAGGCCTGGAAACGAGTTTTTTTTTAGATAAGAAACTTGGAAATCTCTAGACTTAGGTTCAATCCGTACTCCCATTCAAATACAATTTGTAAGGACCAACATAAAAACTGGCTAGAATACTAAATAATGGCTACTGATGTTGTATGTCAGGCTTTCATAACAAAGGTGGCTTGAACTGAGCCTTTTGTTTTTACCCCTGGATTCATTTGCATATAAATCTGCTGAGAGCCTAAGGCTTCCTCTTCACCTCAGCCCACACACACAATTCTGGTATGATTTTAAGGGAACTCACTCATCATTCTGTAACCCCAGCACTGAGGACTGTGCCCAGCACAGAGGAGATGCTTAAAATTTATTGATTGAACATTATGTGCCAGGCGCTGTGCTCAGTGCTGGGGATACAAAAAGAGGCAAAGGACAGTCCCTGTCCACAAGGAGCCCACAAGCTAATGACCTGCATACAAACATCCAGAGCCAGCAGTATTTAGGATAAATAGGAAATAATTAACTGAGGGAAGGTACTGGACCAGGCTTCCTACAGAAGGTGGGATTTTGTTGTGACTTAAAAGAAGCTATAGGAGCGGCTAGGTGGCAAAATGAATAGAGCACCAGCCCTGGAGTCCGGAGGACCTGAGTTCAAATGTGGCCCCAGACATTTAACACTTAACTAGCCGTGTGACCTTGGGCAAGTCTCTTAACCCCAATTGCCCTGCCTTCTCCCCTCCAAAAAGAAAAAAAAAAAGATGCCTGAGAGGTCAGTAGTTAAGGTGGAGGAAGGAGAGTGTTCTAGGAACTGGGGACAAGCAGAGAGAATGCCCAGAGCCTTGCTCATGGAACAAGCAAGAGGCCAGTATCATTGGTTCAAAGAGTACTGGGCTGGGAGGAGGGTGTAAGAAGAAGGATAGGGAGGGGGCAAGAAGGGCTTTGAAAGCCAAACAGATCATTGTGCATTTGTTCCTGGAGACAACAGGGAGCCATTAGAGTTTATTGAGTAAGGGGGTGACATGGTCAGCATGTGCTTTAGGAAAATCATTTTAATAGCTAAATGGAGGATGAATTGGAATGGGGAGAGACCTGAGGCAGGCAGACCCTTGAGCAGGCTATTGTAATAATCCAGGCATAAGGTGTTGAGGGTCTGCACTAGAATGGTGCCAGCATCAGAGGGGTGAAAGGGGCATATTCAAGAGGTGTTGTGAAGGTGGAACTGACAGGCTTTGGCGACAGATGATACATGGCAACATGGCAGGTGAGAGGTAGTGAGGAGTCCAGGATGACCCCGAGATTATGAGCCTGAGGGAATGGGAGGATGAAGATGCTCTTTATAGTAATAGGGGAGGTAGGAGGTGGGGAGGATTTAGGAGGAAAGATAATGAATTGAGTTGTTAGAAGAAGGTAGTTGTTGATGCTGACGAACGTCAGTAGAGAGACTGGGGCAGGAAAGGTAGATTTGAGAATCATTAGCATAGAGATGGTAGTTAAATTCACAGAAGCTAACCAGATCACCAAGTGAAGCAGTGTAGAGGAAGAAGAGACGAGGGTCTACGACAGAACCCTAAAGATCATCTATAGAGGGCATGACCTGGATGAGGATCCAGCAAAAGAGACTGAGCAGGAAGCATCAAATAGGTAGGAGGAGAACCAGGAGAGAACAGTATCCTGAAAACCTAGAGAGGTGAAAATATCAAAGAGCAGAGAGAAGTCAATAGTTTCAAAGGTTACAAAGAGGTCAGGGAAAATGAAGGTTGAGAAAAGGTCATTGGATTTGGCAGCTAAGAGATCACTGGTAATTCTGGAGGGGGCAATTAGATTGGTGGATTGATGAGGTCAGAAGCCAAATTGTAAGGAGTTAAGAAGAGAGTGATCAAATGAGGCTTTGGCTGGGGAAGTGCAATTTGAGATGGGAAGGCATAGTCAGGCGATCAGATGGAAGTCCCTTCTTCACTCCTCTTCCCTCCAAAGGGTGGAGATTAGGCAGGAAAAGGGCACAGCAGGAGATGGAAGTCAAACCCACATTGTAGGAGAAAGAAATGCCATTCCCCACCAATTTTGCTCGGCCTCTTCTCTCAAGTGACAGGTGTAGAAGCAGACTGAAGGCCCCAGGTCAAAGGGAGAATGCTTCTCTTTGCCCTGGAGGCTTTCTACATCCTGGCTGGGAGTTGGGGCTGGCAACAAAAGATCTGAGTCATCTTGTGCTGGCACTGATGGAAACTCTTGCTTTGGGGCAGATGGAAGACACCCTGCCCAGCCCCTCGCTGCCTTTCCTCAGTGGATACCCTGTATGCAGCGGAAGGCCCAAAGCTCCTGCATGGTCACAAGAACGTTTGACTCATCTTGAAACATTCTGAGTGGAAGAGTGATATGGAATGAATATGTGTGTGTGTGTGTGTGTGTGTGTGTGTGTGTGTGTGAACCCAGCCGAATGTAAATTCCTTGAAAGAATGAGGAGATTCTTATTAATTAATTAATTGATTGATTAATTAATTTCCCCTTGACTCAGCAGGTCCCCCAAACTACCATCCCCTATATGTCTCAAATCTCTCTCATAGTCATAGAAAAAACTGTCTCTGTGCCTAGTCTCCAATTTCTCTTCTCCTTCCTATTCATTTTTTAATCCTTTGCAACCCTATCAAAGTGTTCTCTAAGCTTACCAAAGACTTCTTAATTGTTAAATTCAATGGCCTCTTCTCAGCCCTTCTTGGACTCTAGCTTTTGACACTGTAGAACATTTCTTCTTTCTTGGTTCTCTCTCCTTTTATCTTTCCCACTCCCTGGGCTCTCCTCCTACTTGCCTGACTATTACTTCTCAATCTTTTTAGCTGAATCATCATTCATATTCTACCTCTAAGGCTCTTGTCCTGGTCTGTCTTCTTTCCTCTCTATGTAACCTTTTTATAAGCTCCCATGGGTTCAAGTATTTTTATGCAGATGATTCCAAAATTTGTATATGCAGCTATTAATGTGATTAATGTAAAATTTGATTTAATTTGAATTATAAAATGATATCAGGTTACATTTAATGCAGGCCAAAATTAAATTAATGTGGTGCATGTGAGCTAGTCAACAGTTTTAACATGCCATTATATGTAATATAATGTCTATTATATTACGTAATATGTATAATGCCAATCTATACCTCCCATTACACTGTATCTTGTATATTTCTGTTTTTGTCATTTTCAGTCATATCTGACTATTCTTGACCCCATTTGGGGTTTTCTTGGCAAAGATACTGGAATGGTTTGCCATTACCTCCTCCAGCTCATTTTACAGATGAGGAAACTGAGGCAAACAGGGTTAAGTGACTTGTCCAGGGTCACACAGCTAGTAAGTGCCTGAGGCCAGATTTGAATTTAGGAAGATGAATCTTCCTGACTCCAGGCCCAGTGTTCTATCCACTGTGCTAACTAGCTGATTGATATCTTAATCTTCCTTATAAAGCACCCTCTTCCGCTTAGCTGTTGTATAGGACCATCTAGATGTCCTATGTAGAAGAACTGGAGAAGTGACCAAGGTCTTGGCATGATAGCTTTGGTGTCAGGGTCAAAAAGCACCTCTCATATCTACATTGTCATTTCCAGGCCTCCTCCTGCTAGGCTTGAAGGTTATGGCAGCAAAGCCTCAGTTTGTGTATTCTGTCCCCTTCAGTGAGCTGATTATGTCCTTATCTTTCCCATGGTCTCTAATCTTGGTTATATCCTTCACTTCCTCTTCCCTTGGCTTTTTTCCTCATGTCATGCCATTCCCTTGGATCCAAGGATGGGCTCCAAACTTATGAGCCAGGGCTACTGGGAGGGCAGTAACATCAGAAATAAGAAAATTTGTAGTAGGGATGAATGTTAGAGAGGAACAGTATGCTGTTGAGTTTGAGATGCTTATATGATATCCAGGAGATGTCCAGAGACAGTTGATAAAGCAGGAGTGAGAAGAGAGATTAGGGCTGCAGTATATAGATTTGGGAATCATCTGCATAGTGTTGATGAAGAAGCTAGGTAGTGCATTGGATAGAGTGCTGCCCTGGAGACACAAAGACTCATCTTCCTCAGTTCAAATCTGGCCTCAGGCAGTTACTTAGCTCTGTGACCCTGGGCAAGTCACTTGTTTGCCTCAGTTCCTCATTTGTCAAATGAACTGGAGAAGGAAATGGCAAACCACTCCAATATCTTTGCCGTCACAAAAAGGCAGACATAACTGAAACCACTGAACAACAACAAACATAGAGTTGAGAGCTGAACCCATGGAACCTGAAGAATTTTCTGAGTGTAGAGAGAAGAGGAACCAGGACAGATTCTCGGCAGAACATTCACTATTGGGGCACAAAACAATAATGCTCCAGTATCATCACTTTCCAAGGCTTGGAGAAACTGAAGGAAGACAGACAGGTAAGAGCATGGTTAGGATGAATAGAGAGGAAAAAGTGACTGGGAGGAAAGGAGTGGTCAAAAGCAACAAAATTTGCAAAAACAGGTTCAGAGGGATGAAGAATGAAAAGAGAATATTGATTTAACAGTTAAGAGTTCAATGACAATATTGGAGAGAACAGTTGTAGGTGAGTAAGGACATTGGAAGCCAGATAGAAAGGGACTGAGTGGATGGGGAGAAAATGGAGGCAGCATTGTAATTAATTCTTCCTAGGTATCTCACAGCAAAGGGAAAGAGAGGGACAGGGTGATACAATGGAAAGATCACATGACTTTAAAGTCTAATGACCTGAGTTTAAACACTTAACTATCTGTGAACAAGTCTCTTTGTTTCTTTGAATTTGTCTCCTCATCTGTAAAATGAGGGGTTGATATATATCAAATAGTGTTCTAGGCCTCAGCTTAATTTGACCTACTGCCTGTGTGTGAGAAGCAAATTCTTTTCTGACCACTTTTTTTTTTTTTTTGCTTTTTGACCCTGATCACTTTCTACCATCCTGAGTATATTTCCTCAGGGTCCCCCTGTCCTTTCGCATTTCTTTAAAACCTTGATCAGGGTGGCTAGGTGGCCCAGTGAATAGAGCACTGGCTCAGGAGTCAAGAGGACCTGAATTCAAATCTAACCTCAGACATTTAACACTTACTAGCCCTGTGACCTTGGGCAAATCAATCCCAATTGCCCTGCCTTCCCCCCTACAAAAAAGCAAAAAAAACAAAACAAAACCCCCAAAACCAAAACCTTGATCTGTGTTATCTTATGGATATTGTTTTTTTAACTTTCTTTTTTTTTACATAATAGTTTTATTTTTTAACATAATTAACTTATTTTTAGTTTTCCACATTCATTTCCATAAGATTTTGAGTTTTACATTTTCTCCCCCTTCCTCCCCAAGGTGGTATGCAATCTGATATAGGCTCTATGTATACATTCATATTAAATATATTTTCATATTAGTCATGATATAAAGAAGAATTAAAATTAATGGGAGGAACCATGAGAAAGAAAAAACAAAAGAACAAAAGAAAAAGAGAGCAAATAGTCTGCTTCCATCTCCATTCAGACTCCCAAGTTCTTTCTCTGGGTGTGGATAACATTTTCTATTGTGAGTCTTTTGGAGTTGCCTTAGATCCTTGCACTGCTGAAAAGAGCTGTTTGTCAAAGTGAGTCATCACACAATGTGGCTATTACTGTGTACAACATTCTCCTGGTTCTGCTCATTTCACTCAGCATCAGTTCATATAAGTTTTTCCAGGTTTTTCTGCTCATCATTTCTTATAGCACAATAGTATTCCATTACATTCGTATACTACAACTTGTTCAGTCATTCCTCAACTTATGGGCATCCTCTTAATTTCCAGTTCTTTGCCAACACAAAAAGAGCTACTATAAATAATTTTGTACATGTGGGTCCTTTTCCTGTTTTTATTCTCTTTTTGGGATACAGACCTAGAAGTGGTATTGCTAGATCAAAGGGTCTTGTGGATATTGTTGAGGTATAACGCTAGCTGATAACTAGGGATCTGTTTTCTGCTCCCAAGGGTTTTCTAATCAATTTTTATTAACTCTCTATATGTTATTGTAAGGGGTGGGGGCTTGGGTTACATTATTTATTGTTTGAAGTTTTATTGGCACCAATATCTTTTTTTTACTCAAATCTAAATTATACTTTACTTTTTCAAAAGATCTAGAATTTGACTGAATGAACATGAGTACTCCTTCTGCTGATGTCAGTTGTTATCTTTCCATGTCTTAGCTGAATCTTTCTGGAGTTGTTGGAGGCTAAAACCTTCATTGCCTTCCAGTCAGCATTCGGTGATAGGCTGTCAGGAAGTTAGTCTGGTACTTAGCAGATGTACAATCTGCCAACAGGTCCCTACTCAAAAGCTTTCTAGCTTGATGTGACCTGCCAGAGTTGATTCTGCTAGCATTGCCTTTAAGAACCCATACAGACATTGATGCCATGATAAAGGCATTGAAGGAGAATTTTAGTGGAGCTCTATTTACCTATAATCTTATTACCAATAGAAACAGTGTTGTTAGTAAATCATCATTATTACAAGGGAGAACTACAAAGGCAAATGTACATTTAAGCATATTAAAATAATTTATTTCAGTAATATAAACAAAAATGTTGTCAACTTTGTACTATAGAAGCTCTGAATATCACATATTAAAGACATTAAAATGAAGATATAGCAAAGCATGTACATTTTAGATATTAATCTAAACATTATTATATAATTATACAATGTAATTGCATAATATAACTATATTAATAGTCTATGACAAATAAAAATTCACATTAGTTATGGACTCTTTAATCAACAAATAGGGGAGGTATGTGGTGAAAAGAATGCTGGCTTTGGAACAACAGGACCCAGACTCAGTTGAAGCCTATATACACTTGATCAATCACTTAATCTATCTGGGCCTCAGCTGACTTGTCTGTAAAAGGAGAGAGTTAGACAAAATTACCTCTAAGGTCCCTTCTGGCTCTAAATTTAAAAGCACCTACTATATGCCAGGCACTGTGCTAGGTACTGAGGATAAAAATACAAAAGCAAGACTGTCTCTGACCTCAAGACCTTATATTCTTGGGGGATACGATAGGCTCATAGAAAGATAAATATAAGATATAAACAAAATGAATACAAAGTGATGTGTATGTGTGGGGACTAACAGCCAGGAGAAATCAGAAAAGTCCTTTTGGAGGAGATGGTACTTGAACTATGCCTTATAGGAAGATAGGGGCTCTAACAAACAAGTATTTTTTCAAAGCTTACCCTGAAGTAAGGCACTGTACTAGGTTCTGAGAATATAAATACAAATAATGAAAAAGTCCTATTCTCAAGGAACTTTTAGTCTAATGGAGAGAAAACAAGTGTATGTATATATATATGTTGACCACAAGTATGGCTTCAACCCTCAATTCTCCTTATGAGCTCTTTTTCTCTGGGTTGGAGCTGGCTTGTTCATCCTACCTGCTCCTTCTTCAGGAGGTTGGGGTTGTCCACGGGTTGTCCACAAAGCTGCTACCCAAACTCTCACTGTCCTAGGACTAAGTAACCCTGTAGGTCATGATTCCTACAAACTATTCCCTTTACTCTCACATTATTCCTTGAGCACCCATTAATATATTTCCATGGTCAAACCAGTCACTAATATTCAATCTTTTATTTCTTCCTGCTACAAACATATATAGTCAAACAAAACAAATTTCCACATTAGCCATGTCCTTTCCATAAAAGTCTTATTCTGAACTTGGAGTCCTTTACCTCTCTATCAGGAGGTGAAATAATACTTAATTAGTCTTCTGGGATTATTGGTCATTAAGTTTATCAGAGTTCCTAAGTCTTTCAAAGTTGTTTGTCTTTATGATTTTTGTTGTCATTGTATAAATTACTTTCCTGGTTTTGCTCATTTCACTTTGAATCAGTTCATATTAGTCTTACAAGTTTCTGATAACATCTCTTTCATTATTTCTTAAAGCATAGTAGTATTCAATCATATTTAAATATCACATATATAATGTGATGTTACATATATCATTATATTCCACATGTTATATGTAACATATTACACATTATGATGTATTATTATATTCTATATGTTACATATAAAATATAATATACATATTATGTAACTTATTCAGTCATTCCCCAATTGATGGGTATCCTTTCAGATTTTTTATAATCCTTAGAATTTATTTTGCTTAGGACTAATGTATCCCTTATTCTTTCTACCCTCCATCTTATTCCCACTTCTCAATTTTCCCTACTATTTCTTTGTTTAGTGAAATGTACTTCTGTAACCAACTCTGTGTATATGTGTGTGTGTGTGTGTGTGTGTGTTTATCCTTCCCTCAGATGAGAGTAAAGTTTAAATATCAGAGGATTCTTTCAATCTCCTTTATTTATATAGACTTCTAACTTACACAGCCTGAGTATGTAAGATAATTTTCTCTACCCTTTTTATCCCTTCCCCTCAGCCCTAGCATATTCCTCTTCTTCTCTCTCTTTTCATTCTTCTTTGTCTTTTTATTTTTTTGGAGGGGGGAAGGCAAGGCAGTTGGGGTTAAGTGACTTGCCCAAGGTCACCCAGCTAAGCATAAGTGTGTCAAGTGTCTGAGGTCAAATTTGAACTCAGGTCCTCCTGACTCCAGGGCAGGTGCTCTATTCACTGTGCCATCTAGCTGCCCTCCATTCTTCTTTTAAGATCATCAAGACATTACAGAACAATTCCCAGGCATTCTGTCTAGTTAGATTCCCTCTATGATCCTGCATGATAATTGGGTTTACAAGCAACACATGTATAATCTCTTCATATTAGAATGTAAACAGTTTATTCTTGTTTGGTTTCTTATGATTGTTTAGATTCCTATGTTTGAGCTTCAAATTTTCTATGCAGCTCTGTCTTTTCATGAGGAATGCTTAAAAGTCTTTTATTATATTAAAGATCAATTTTTTCTCTATAGGATTATACTCAGTTTTATTTTTAAAGCAATTGGCGGTTAAGTAATTTGCTCAAGGTTACACCGCCAGTTATTATGTGTGGGTGCCAAGTATCTGAGGCCGGAACTGATCCTGGGTCTCCTGACACCTGCGCCGGCGCTCTTACTCACTGTGCCACCTGGCTGCCCCGGTTATACTTAGTTTTGCTGGGTAGGTTATTTTTAGTTGTAAGCTTGTATCATTTGCCTTCTGGAATATCATAAGTTCTCTTTTCCTTTATAGTAGTAGCTGCTAAATTATATGTGATTCTGACTGTAGTTCCTTGGTACCTTAATTCTTTCTTTCTGAACACCTGCAGTACTTTTTCTTTGATTTGTAAGCTCTGAATTTTGACTATAATGTTCCTGGAAGTTTTCATTTTGGTGTTTCTTTGAGGAAGATATTAATGGGTTTCTTCTATTTCCCCTTTGTCCTCTAGTTATAAGATGTTTGGGCACTTTTCTTTTATGATTTATTAAAATATGATGTTTATGTTCCTTGTTTCTTTCTTTCTTTTTGGTCATGGCATTCAAATAGTTCTTAAATTGCTTAAAAATTTCTCCTTGATCAGTTTTCCAGTTTCCATTTTTTAATTGTGGAGTAGTGGGATTAGGAGCTCACACTATTTCTTCCTGCCACTCTGCTACCTTGACTTCTCTCTCTCTTTATTTCTTTCTTCCTTCTTTCCTTTCTTTCTTTTCTTTCTCTTTCTTTCCACATAGGATATTATACCCTTGCCTGTGAGTGCTCTTCCCAGAGGGGATGTAAATTTTAATCTTTGAAACGTTTTTCCTTGTTTTTGTTTGTTTGGTCTTAAAGACCAGCCTTAACCCCAAATCACTCTGGTCCCAGACTAAGCCCTACTCGGTCACTGTTTGGGCCCTGACTGGCTCAGAATAAATGTAAACAAACAATTGTTTCTGTTTTCACCAGAAACCCTGAGCTCTTTCCCTCCTAGATCTTCCCCTCCCAGAAGAAAGTGACGCTGGTGACTCTGTACAGCCCTCCAATTCACTTGCATGTCATGGCATCATCTCCCTGATGTCATGGTCCTCTTCCAGAATGAAGGACAAACAGCAGCAGCCTTGGCTCCCACACTCAATCTTAACAAAAACATATCTTTAAAATGCAAAGAAAACACATAACATTTATAAAAACATCTCACCAATAACACTTGTACCAATGCACACAATGTCCTTGGGGAAGAGCTGGCATACACTGAGAGTGCCAAGTAGTGAAGCACACAGGTTGGTTAGGACAACTCACAGTCCTGGGACTGTGGACTAAGACGTGCTCTTTCTGTCTTAGGAGCTGCCCATATTCTGTGCTGAATTGGTGCTCTATGGATAAGCTTAACTAATCCATGCTGTCCCTATGGAATACCCCATTGTTAGCTACTTCACTGGGTGGTCTTTTCCATTTTCTGCTTCAAGCTGCTCTTTGCTTAGCTGAACTTACTCCTCAATGGCAACTGTAGTATCTATCACTTCTAGGTTTCAGCTTAGCTGACACTTTCAGCAAGAGTAATGTCGAAGGGGTAGCCAGGTGGCTCAGCAAGTAAGAGCACCGGCCCCAGTGTAGGGATGACCTGGGGATCTAATCCCGGGCTCAGATACTCAGCACCACACCCAGAAATAACTGGCCACGTAACCTTGAGCAAGTTACTTAACCCCGATTGCTTAAAAAAAAAAAGTAATGTCTTGCTCTGTCAGTAGGCAATGACTTCTATCCTAAAATTGGCAAAAGCTTCTCCAACTCTGTTCCTTTGCAAGATTCTTCTTTACTTTCTCTACCTCTCAACAGCAATAGGTGATAATGTGGAGAAGCATCTTTTCTTTTTCTCAGCAACAAATCACACTTCTGGGAAACAGCATATTCTCCCTATTCCTCATTCTTCTCAGCAGCAGGTGGCAACAGAGCATTCTAGCGTCTTATTGGACAACCAGTCTTCCTGGTAACAATGAATAGTGCAGAGAGAGTTCTCTCTCTTTGACCCAGTTCTGAAATCAGTTCTTTGTTCTTTGGCCTCACTCTCTTCTATAATCTTTTTTGGTTCAGCAGTCGATTTCTCCTCAGCTTACGGTTGGTGATCAATTTCTCATCTTCTGTCTATATTTGGGTAAATTACATTTGTCCCACAATCTTAGAGCAGTTTGGGTGCCCCTATTTGCTCAGATATTAACCTAAAAAGCTCTCTGATTCTTTGATTCTTCCTATGCATGTCCCAGAAACAGACTGGATTCTCCATTTGCTCCAATGTTCTACTACTTGTCATATGCAAATGAGTGACTATAGTCTCATCATTCTGAGTCAGACAATTCAGCAACTGCTTTTCTCTGAAACAGACTTATGTCCAGAGACAAATGAACTGTCCAGGAGAGAGAATAAACATACAAAAGGAAAAGAAATAAATACAAAGTAGTTAAAAGACAAGGTAGTTTGGGAGGGTGGGTAGAAGCTAGTATTTGAGCAGTATCTTGAGGGAAGAAAAAGTTTTTGAGAAGCAAGTGAGGAGGAAGTGCATTTAGCAAAGCATTAGGAGATGGTATGAGGAACCCAGACAAGGCCAGTTTGACTAGATCACGGAATGTGAGAGGGGGAGTAATGTAGGAAGCTGGAGAGATACACAGAGGTCAGGTTGTAAGGAGCTTCAAAAACTAAACAGAGGAATTTATATTTTATCTTCGAGGGGAAGTAAATAGGGAACTGGTGGAGTTTACTGAGTAGGAAGTTACAGTATGGTCATATCTGTGTTTTAGGAAAACAACTTTGGTAATAGTGTGTAGGAAGAACTGGAGTGGGGAGAGATGAGGCAGGGGCACCAGTTGCAATGACACAGGTGAGAGGAGATAAGAGGTAGATGCAACAATATTGATTTGAGAGATGCAAATTAAAACAACTCTGAGGTATCATATTACACCTATCAGAGTGGCTAATAAAACAGAAAAAGAAAATTAGAAATGCTGGAGAATATGTGGGAAATTGGAACATTAATACATTGTTGGTGGAGTTGTAAACTGATCCAACCATTCTGGAGAACAACTTGGAACTGTGCCCAAAGGGCTATAAAACTGTGCATACCCTTTGATTCAGCAATACCATTTCTAGGTTTATATCTCAAAGAGATCATAAAAAGGGAAAAGGACCCAGTACAAAATATTTATAGCAGCACTTTTTTGTGGTAGCAAAGAATTAGAATTTGAGGGCATGCCCATCAGCGGGGGAATGGTTGAATAAGTTGTGGTATATGAATATAATAGAATACTATTGTGCTAAGAAATGAGGAGCAGGGGGCAGCTAGGTGACTCAGTGAATAGAGTACAGGCCCTGGAGTCAGGAGGAACTGAGCTCAAATTCAGCCTCAGATACTTAACACTTACTAGCTGTGTGGCCTTGGACAAGTCACTTAACCCCAACTCCCCTGCCTTTCCTCCTCCAAAAAAGACAAAAAAAAAAAAAGAAATGAGAAGCAGGCAGATTTCAGAAAAACCTTGAAATATTTACACGAAATACTGAGTGAAATGAGGAGAACCAGGAGACTATTATAATACTAACATTATGTGATGATCATCTGTGACAGACTTTCCCCTTCTCGGCAATACCATGATCCAGCATAATTCCAAGACTCGTGATGGAAAATGCCATCCACATCCAGAGAAAGAACTGTGGAGCCTGAATGCAGGGCGAAGCATATTGTTTTCACTTCAGTTTTCTTTTTCTTTCTCTTGGTTTTTCCTTTTTGTTCTGATTCTTCTTTCACAACATGGCAAATGTGGAAATAACGTTTAACATGATTGTATATATATATGGCCTGTATCAGATTGCTTACTGTCTTAGGGAAGGGAAGGGAGGGAGAGATAACTCTGGAACTCAAAATCTTACAAAAATGAATGCTGAAAACTATCTTTACATGTAATTGGAAAAAAAAATGCTATTAAGTGAAAAAAAGATAGGACAATATTTGGTAACAGATTGTATATGTGAGATGGAAAGAGTAAGGAGTTGAGAATAATGCTCTGGGTATGAGACTGGGAGACTGAAAAAAAGAACGGTGGTGCCTTTGGCAGAAAAAGGGAAAACTGATAGAAGGGTGGGGTTTTGTCGGGGAAAGAGAGTGAATTCTGTTTTGGACAGCTGAGTTTAAAATATCTCTAGTCATTAGGTCCAAAATGTCTATGGGCATTTGATGAAGCAAGACTGAAGTTCAGAGAGACTGGGGCTGGCAATAAGGGGGAGATCATTCAAGGCATGGGGGACAGCCTGTCATGGAAACAGGCTATGGAATCTCAAGTCATGGAAGCAGAATATGGAATCTCAAGTATGGGGAAAAGTAAGAAGACCAATTAGGTGAGAGTGTATGAGGAGGAGTAATTTATAATCTGCCTGGAAATAACATCAGATTGTGAAGGAACTTTAATGCCAAACAGAGGGGTTTATATTTTATCCTAGGGCAAGGAGGCGGAGATGAGCTTTTTGAGTATGTTCAGATCTGTGCTTTAGGGATATCATTTTTTCAGTCAGCCAACAATTAAGCACTTACTACATATCAGGCACTGTGATAAACACTGTGGATACAAAGGAAAGCAAAGGCATTCTCCTGCCCTCAAGAAACTCACAGTCTAATGGACAAGTAAACAAATCGTATATAGGAAAAATAGAATGAAGAGGGATTAGGAAAGGCTTCCTGTAGAAGGTGGGATTCAGAGTAGACCTGCTTCACAAACCTCTATTTGTATGTAATAGTGAAAGCACTACATTTCCCAGGATACCTGGGTCCAGAGAACAAGGATGGATTAGAGACATCATTTTGAATGAGGTCTTGGAGAAGACAGGCTTTTGGGAGGAGAGGGACATGCAGGAACACAATAACCATGGAGCACCCCTGAAGCCCCACAGAGCAAGAAGTCATACTAGGTACAGAGAAATACTAAGACCAGCGGCAATCTAAGCAGAAATGTGGGTGCTATATTCAATTAATTTTATAACCTCTCATTTCAGCTACAGAAAGATTTCATTTAAAACCTCCCTACTGGAAATAGGATTGTTTAAAGGAGTTAAAATTCTAGGCTACTTTTGGGGAGGGGGTATGAGACATTTACTGAGAATGTCGGTGGGGACTGCTTTACATCGCTTTATTGCATATTTCTGACCCGAATTAATATTTTTGTTTTTCCAATGCTGTACTGAATGTACTTCATTCAGTAAGTGGTCCAGGAGCTCAGGAAGGATGGGAATGAGGAGAGATTCAAGACTGGTGGTTAGGGAAGGCTTCTCAGAGGAGGAAAAGGGTCTGCTCCTATTGTGGGTCACTTTTTATTTTAATCTGAATTAACATAAAAAGTTCCCAAATTTATCTGAAGTAGTGAGAAAAATCAGCCAGAGAGGTGATTTCAGAATGAGAAGATCCAAGTTGAGAATCTGGATCCATGGAAGTCTAGAGCTGTTCTGAAACACGAGTAGTGTGGTACAGGAAAAAGAACAATGAAATAGGAGGCAGAAGACCTGGATTCAAATCATCCTATTCTGTCATTACTAAATGATTAGTAAAATCACTATCTGTGATTTTGAGCAAGTCATTGTCCTTTCTCAGCCTAAGTTTCCTCATCTGAGGGAAGGATTTTAGAAAGTCCTTCAAATGAGGGATTTGGACTAGATGACTAAAACCCCTTCCAGGCTAGCTGTGCCCCTGACCTGGTACCTTCTGTCACCTTTGGAGAGACAGATTAGTTGAAAACATATTCCAAAGAGCTATGACTATGGCTGGCAGACTAGAGGCTCTGAAAGTCCATACAGGAAAACACACCAGGCATCAGACCCTAACATTGTGTATGTGAAGAGTACCTGCAAAAATAATGGAAGAGAAGGGGAGCAAGGAGGTATTGGTGCCTACTGGGGACCAGACCATAATCTAAACACAAGTGGTACATATGACAGACAAACCAAAGAGCATCATTAGAAGCAGCTACCAAAAGAACTGGGCCAGCAAAGGCCCCAAATAAGGACAGTCTTATTGTTTGCACAGATAACCAACTTATTACCAAAGGTATGAATGAATGAATTGATAACCGGCAAGAAAATGGCTGGAAAATAAGTAAAAATAAAGATGTTGTCCACAGAGATCGATTCACTAAACTGGATAATATGACTCAGGACAAGAATGTTGAGTGGAAGTATGTCCCTGCTCATTCTAAAGTTGAAGGCAATGCTGAAGCTCAAAGATTAGCCAGAGAAGCAACTAGAAAGAAGTAAGAAGACTCAATCAATATTTGCAGATGGTGAAATTTAAAGTGTCACTCTCTTTAACCCTGCAATATAATCTCCAAATCAATCTCTTTACCCTTCCCCCTCTTTGTGTTGGAGCTGTCTTCCATAGCTATCTTTGGTCATTTTCTTCATATGCTTTCTCAGTTTTTCTATGTGCTATTTTAATTTTTCTTCGGTAACATAAACAAAATACTATATACTATGAATATACTACAAAAAACTGTAGAAACTGTTCATACGAGAAAGGCAGATATCCTCATCTCTGTTAGATCCAGCTCAACTCTGACTGGCTCAACTCTTGCCCCAGACCACTTAGAAATCGATCCAGACTACTTGAGTGTGCACATGACTTGGCATAATGGGAGTCACCAACTTTTCCTTTGGGTAAAATGGACTGTGAAACAAATCTTGACATGTGCACTGACACTGCTTTCTAAGGACTTCCTGACTACCATTTTCCCTGCTTGTACATTCTACAGTATCCCAATATCATCTGACATCCTGACAATCTAGAGATGCCTGTCTGGGCTATGCAATCTGCCCCTCTGGTGCATTCTTACACCTTTTAGGACTCAGAACTTTTGAAAGTCTTTTCACTTACCCAGCAAATGAACTCTCTAATATATTGTCTTCCCTGCCCCGTCCTCCCCAATGTGAACTTGACCATAGACTCTCTTTCTGTAGTTGTCATCCATCCCCAGTACTGAGCATAGGACTTGGAACTTAGCAGGAATAGGAATTCAATAAATGTTTTTTCATTAAAAACAAACAAACAAACAAACAAACCCTGCCAACTCTAAATCTGTGATCTGAGATCAAAAGAACTTACAGGAACAGGAGGAAAAGAACTTTTACAATCATTTAATCTAATTCTCTCATTTTACAGATGAGGAAACTGAGATCCAAAGAAGTTAAGCAATTCTTCCAAAGTCACCCTACTGTTTAGCTGGGATGTGAATCCAGGTCATTTAACTCTAAATCTAATGCTCTTTCCATGATACCGTCACTCCATACTCTTTTCATCCATAGCTAAGTGGCACAGTGGATAGAACCTGATGTCAGGAAGATTCAACTTCAGATTAGGCTTCAGATACTTCACACCTGTGTGACCTTTCTCTGCCTCACTTTCCTTGACTGTAAAATGGGGATAATAATAGCACCTACTTCACAGTGTTGTGTATCTCAAATGAAATATTTATAAAATGTGTAAAAGGCACAGTGCCTGGCACATAGTGGGTACTTAACAAATGCCTTTCCCTTTCCCTTCTTGGATTTATAGATACAATCTGGACCAGTTTAGGTTTTACCCTAACACAGAGGTTCTTAACCTTCTTTGTGTCATGGACCAGACCTAGTCTGCTGAAACTTAATGGACACCTCCTTTTCAGAATAATATTTTTAAATGCATGAAATAAAACATAGAGGATTACAAAGGAAAAATTAATTATATTCATAGTTATTCAATTTTTTAAAAAAGACCCTGGGTTAAGAACCTCTGCTATAATACCCTGAAACTATTCAATAGTATTAGGAACATAATAGCAAATTATCCAGATGGGTTGGAATACAGCAATTTCAACTTCATGATGAAATTATTAAAATTTGTAACCTGTGAAGCTTATAAACAGTCCTTTCTCTGGATAGATAAAACTATACTACTGTGTTATGACCAACTTTGATAGACTGGACTCTTCTCAAAAATGCAGGGATATAAGTCAATCCCAAAAGACGCATGATGGAGAGAAAAATGTGCATCCAGAGAAAGAACTAGAAAGAACTAAGTTTATGTCCAGGTGGAAGCAAAATACCTGATCTTTTTCGTTCTCTTATTTGATTTTATGTCCTCTTTACCATTTTTCATTCCAGCTGGTATAATCCATCCTTATAACCTGACCATTGTATAATGTGAAAGTATTTACAGATCCTATACTTGATTATAAGACGGGGGGAGGAGGGGAAGGAGGGGGACAAAATGTGAAATTCAAGGAATTGTGGAATTGAATCCTGTAAACTAAAAGGAAACAAACAAATTAATAAATTAAAAATTGAATTAAAAAAAAGAAAAAAATTATACTACTGATGCATTTTTTTGTGATCTGGTATTGATTTCTGAATATATAACTCACTTTTCAGTTTTCCAAAACATACTACAAGGAATGAAAAACAGGCTGTCATAAATCCACAGGAAGTATCCAAAAACTGTTTTGTACACCTCAGCTCCCTCCAGCAAAAACCATTTGATGGCTTCTCATTGCTTACATGATAAAGACCAGTTATCTTACCTGGCTTCAAGGATCTTCCACAATTTCTCTGCAATCTACATCTTCAATTTGAACAATTCCTCTTTATTCCCACTTTATTTCCTGTCTCTTCTCTGTCCTTTAAACATGACATTCACGTTCCTGCTTTTGGGTCTTTTTTCAACATCTCTTCTTCCTGAAAGGTAACCTCCCTATCTCCTCTTCTTCCTCCTAAGTGGCATCATGCCTCAAGGTCTACAAAGCACTTTACATAAACACATTATCCCATTTGACAATTCTGTGAGGGAAATACAACAGGTATCATAATCCACTTTATCTAGGAGGAAACAGAGACTCCTTTGGCACAATTTACTTAGCCCTGAGTTACAACTACTTAGAGTCAAGGTGGAATTCCAACCCAGACCTTACTTTAAAAGCAGGGGTCAAGCCCAATCAGCTGTTCAAAGTCTTCCTTGCCAATGCAAACCCAGTCTAGGTTTCTCCTGAACCCTTAACAGCTGTAATTTCTGAACTTTGAGTTTGCTCCTTGCCACATGCTCCCTTATGTGGGCTTATGTGCTATCCCCTCAATTGGATTGTAAGCCCTTTGAAGGCAAGGACTCTGTCTCCCCTGAGGAACATTCCCCCAACCATTGTTTGGAGGTCTGGGCACTCAAGCACCTTATGGTATCAGTGATGGGGAAAAGTGGGCATTTTGATGATCAAATTCAATTCCTTTTTCTGTTCCTTAGTTTCTTCTTGCCCAAAAGGAGAGGTCGGATTAGGTGTGTAGAGTTAAATTCAACCCCAAACCCTCTAATGCCCAAAAGTAATTAAGGGGCAGCGCAGTGAGAGGAAGCCAAGCCTTTCTGACTTCACTAAATTGGAGGAGACTCAAGGTGGGTGGTCAGGGGAGGCTTCTCAAAGGAGGCCAAGAGGCTGCCCAATGTCCACAAGCTGGACATAAGGGGCAGGTAGCGTGGTCATTGGACACATACTCCAATCAAGTCAAGCCATACTCCACGTGTCTCCCGCCCCCCACAAAGTCATAGGAAGAAAGGAAAGGCAAGTGAGGCTGTAAGAACATCCCCTAGGCCACGTGTAGTTTAGTGTGACGTCACCACGCTGACAAGGAAAAAGTGGCACTGCACAACACCAGAACCTGTCATGACGACAGGTGACGTATGACGTCGCCATAGTGTCATGGCGCGGCGTACAGTTGCAGAGGTCGTTTGTATGAGAAACTAGCGTGGACAGGGTCTTTCCTATCCGGGTCTCTCTAAGATTCAAGGAGGAGCTGGCCTTCCCTCTCAACCCTCCCTCAAATAGAAACTGAAAACTCTTTCGTATTTGCATACATGAAGACAGGCCAATGGGCTTTAGGAGAACGGAGGGACGTCGGAGAGTAATCTACTCCACCGGAGAAAGAGGGAATCAGGCCGGGCAGTTGGTAAGCGACTGAAGCTTCCTCCAATGAACTTTAAGAAGCTCAGGTAAGAGGGGCGGGCAGGTTTCGTTCAGGATGGTGACCAATGGCGAGCGGGGCCCTCTGAGTGACGAGGCCCCCGGCCCAATGAAGATTGGAGGAGAGCGGAGACCTCGTTCAGAGCGACGTCAGCTGAAGCCAGTAGTATCCGGTTATGGGCGGGGCTAGAAGGCGAACGACGGGCGTGACATCCAATGGCGAGTGCAGGAGCAGGCGGCTCCGGCCAGGAGCGCCGAAAGGGCCGAGGGAGGGGGAAAAGCTCTACAGTGGAGAAGCAGGAAGTAGCCGCGGTGAGAAACGGAGGCTGCGGGAAAGGTGGCGGCAGCATCGGCTGCGGGAGCTGGGCAAAGACCGCACGGTGTCAGCCTGGCCCGGGACCGCAACAAGTAAGCCCGCCCCGGGTAAATACCCGCCTCCGGCCCCGCCCCCTCCTTGGGGGCGGGTAAATACCCTCCCCTCCCCCACTTGGGTAAATCCCCCCTCTCTCGGGGGGAGGCGTCGGGGGGATTGGGGGTGGAAATCGGTTCCGTAAGGATGCTGCTCCGCCGCCGCCGCCGCCCACCTGGGTCCGGCTTGGGGTGGGTGAACCCCCGGCAGAACCGAGCTCCCGGCAAGCCAGGTAAATAAATACCCGGGGGACTGGAGGCACCTCGGTGCCGGCCCCCTCCCCCTAGCCTTCGGCCCAGGGCGGCGACCTGGTCCCGGGAGGCCGCGAGGGAGCACGACCCAACATGGTGCCTGCACCCCCGGGGAGAAGGAGTCGCGGACCGGCAGCTCTCCCTTCCCTCCCGACCCCCGCTGCCTGGCCGCCCTCCCCGAAGACCCGCCAGGGCCGGGTTCAAAGGCTTGAGGCCTGCAGGTCAGCCCTTTCCCCTCCCCCCCCACCCCACCCCTGCTCGCGCCTCCCAGGGAAGCTGATGTCCTGGGGCCCCGCCCCACCCCACCCCTGGGGGCCCCGGGAGAGTCCGGAGCCGGGGAACTGAGAAGGGGTCGGAGGGCCCCAGGAGACCGGGGCCGTGGTCAGTTACGGGCGACCCGGAGGACTGGCCTTGAAAACTCGTGCAGAGGAGAGGAGGGGGGTGCGTCGGCCCCGGGGCGCGAGCCGCTGCCGCTGACCTGCGCTAGCAGCTGGTCCGCAGGGCCGCCCTGCAGCCTCAGTTTACCCTTTCGCCTTTCCACGTCCTTGGACCCGTTCCTTGCCCTGCCTCCGGTCCTGCCTCGCTCCGCGTCTCCGGCCCCGTGCCTCAGCAGATGGCAGAGACTTAATTCCGCCCGCTGCCCAGCTAGTCCGCAGCCTAATCGCCTCCCCGCCCTCCCTGCCCCACCTCAGCCTCAGTACCAGGCGGTGGGAGCCCGTGGAAAGTGGAGCGCTCCTTCCCCTTCCATCGCCACCTCCCCTCCCCCCACACGCTCCGAGTGGGCCGAGAGCTAGGGCCGGAGCTGAACCTCTTCCTGTTCGGCCTTCTCCTTTGGCTTTGGGCAAGAACAGAAGGAAGAACTGAGGGGGGTGGGCAGCAGAAAACCTGGAGACCTGCAGGCAGGAAAGCGCCTCCACCCTTGCGTTCCAGGCTGCTTCTGCCTTTTGGAGAGGATTGCTATCAGATGACCTCAGAAGCCGAGGCTGAGCAACAAACTAGTTGTGGAGAGGGGTGTGTGAATGAGGAGGGGGAGCTGGTCCTTCCTGTATCCTCAGTAGTCGGCCACTCCCTTCCATCGGCCACTTCTGGGCCAGTCACTTATCCCAGCCCAAGGGAGGAATCTGGGGGTCTCCACGAGAAACGGCCAGGCAGCTCTCGTGAGAGCTTCGGGGCCACTTGGATCTTAGCTGAGTTTGAGAGGACTCCCCATTTTGTCTCAAGCTAGATAGGTCCCCCCCCCTCCCCTTTGGCTCCCAAAGGTCCCTCCACTCATACCTGCTGCCACCTGCAGAGACCATCTCCAGTTACCATCCTGGGGCTTGGGGACAGGTGAGGGAACCGGCCCCAAGAGGACGAAAGGCATCTTGAGAGAAGAGAAGGGGGAGGGGATTTGTGGACGCAGAGACTCTCTCAGCCTTGTTTTTGGAGACATTGGCCTAACTTCAATTCTTTACCTCTTTTTTTCTTTTTATGGGGTGGAATGGGGTAAGATTCTGAAGGTTACTACTGTGGTAAGGGCTTGGGGCAGAATGAGGGGACCGTGACTGGATTTGAATGGGATTAGTTGCCACCAGGAGGGTTTGATGGATGTGTGTGCCTGTGTTCGAGAAGCTTTTTACCCTGGCAGCCTAAAGGGGGGAGGGGTTCATGTCCCTCCTCCAACCCCCTCTCCCATCCTAGGTTAGCTTCTTAGGGGAGGTGTCACCGTTAAGTTCTCTTTTTCGTCTTGGTCCCTTGGCCTGGGAAGAAAGAAGAGAGGAATATGAAGAAGAAAAGGAGGGGCAGGCTGAGGGAAGTCTTGTGCCACTCTAGGGAAGACTGGGGAGCTGAGCAGCAGGTGTTTGTGACTGAGAAGAGGCCCAGGGCTGGGACTTTTGTGGCCAGATCTGCTGTCATTGTCTGTGGGTCTCTCTCCTAATCTCTCTGTATCTCTGTTTTCCTGAGGCCATTTTTCACATTGATCAGTTTATATTCCCTTCAAGTTGATAAGAATCATTCCAATTGGCCCAGATTTGAATTTGTGGGATAATCATGGATGGTCTCAAATGGTCCAGACTTCATATTTCCATTGCCCACTTAATCTTAATCCTTAGCAGATCCAAGATGTCCTTATTTGATCTGAATTTGATATCATATTCTTTGTGTAGCACTGTCTGATTTTTATTTGATTTTTATCCTTAAAACAGCGCTGTAGGGAGTTGGAATCATTCTCTGTCATTTGTAGGTGGTAAAACTGGCCAGGTGAAACTTGATGAGGTTGAACCTTTCTTGTCCCAGCCTATTGCTCTGATCACTTGGCCCCATTACCTTCCCCATCTCTGTGGACTTCCTTTGACCCACAGATGACCTTAATTGATCTTGTGGCCAACCTTGAGCCTTAACAGTTATTGATTAATTGTTTTTCTTTGCTGGGTACTGAGCTGAGTGATGGAGTCACTTCAAGGACAGGACCCATATCTGTATCTAAAACCTCAGCTGATTTCAGCCCTCTGTAAACTGTCTGATTTCTTCAAGACCCTGCCTCCTATATACGTACATGCCTATACGCATCCCCATCTCTCTTGACTTTGTGTTTACCTCACACAATTGTCTTCAGTTTCCTTCTCCTGCTATCCCTTTATATTCCTCCCTTCTCTCCCCATCATCTTTACCCAGCATTGGTGGGGGTCATTTGTGTCTCAGCTCAACTCAGCCTCTCTAATAGTTGGGATCCCTGCTCCCCCCATTGACATCAGGCCAGTACATGCTCTCATTACCAATTACCTGGTCTCTTGCAGTAACCTCCTAATTATCTTTCTGCCTCCATTTCCATTCCCTTCCTGGCCTTTAATCCATTCTTCATCTTGCTGGCAGAAACATTTTTCTTAGAGATGGTCATTCCACTCGTGAGAAAACGCTTCCATGGTTTCCTTTCACTTATCAAGTGATATTTAAACTGCATGCCATTCAAAGCTGACCACATTCTGGCCTTTTCCTACTTTTCCAGCCTCATGTCCTATTTCTCCCGTTTCTCTCTGCTCCGTACTTCTGTTAAATCCATGTCAGCTCCAAGCTTTCCCTCTCTTCCACTTCCCGAAATGCCTGACCTCCCTCTCATCTCCCGGTGGATCCCTATGCATGTTTTATAGTCCAAGCCTTCCCTGCTCTCCTGGTTAGTTATTACCTTTTTCCCTCAGGATTTCCTTTTATAATTCTCTTATCTACCCAGAATCATAAGCTCATAGACCTAGACCTGGAAGGGACCTTAGAGGTCATCTAATCCAATCCCTTCATTTTACAGATGAGGAAACTGAGGCCCTGGGAGGTTAATAACTTAGCTAAGTAATCAGGAAAGATTTGAACCCCACTGCTCTGGCTCCAGAGATAGTTTTCTGTACCATTGTACCATAGCTGCCTCCCCTTATGCAATATTGTATATGATAGCAGTCTGAGTTGTTATCTTGTCCTGCCTGCTAGACTGTAAGCTCCTTGAGGGCAGAACTGGAGTCTTATCTAAACCTTGTATCTCCCACAGTGCCTGCCACAATGCTCTGCACACAATAGGCCCTTAATAAATGATTGTTGTATTGCACTGTCCAGTCTGAGGGTTCTTAAAGGAGGCTAAAGAGAGGGGAAAGGATAGGGAAATAAAAAAGGAAGATGTCCCCCTCCCTTAAGTCTCAATGCCTCCCTCTTATTCCCTCTTTCCCCAGGTGTAGGTCCCACCCCCACTATGGGGGACATGAAGACCCCAGACTTTGATGACCTCCTTGCTGCCTTTGACATCCCTGATATTGATGCTAATGAGGCCATACATTCAGGGCCTGAGGAAAGTGAGGGGCCTGGGGCCCAAGGGAAGGCAGAACCCAGTGGTGGGGGATCTTCTGGGGAAGGACCTGGGGCTGCTGGAGATGGGCTGACTGTTCCAGCCCAGCCTTCTGACCATAACCTTCCCCATCCAGACATCTCTGCTGTCAGCGTTATTGTCAAAAACACTGTATGCCCGGAACAGCCTGATTCTGTGGGTGGTGGTCCAGGTGGGGATGGAGCCCGAGCAGGGCCAGGGCCCAAGGAAGGGCCTGTGGGACCCCGACAACTACAAAATGGTTTTGGGGGCCCTGAGCCACCCCC
Source organism: Petaurus breviceps papuanus (assembly GCF_028583685.1). Classification (NCBI taxonomy): domain Eukaryota; kingdom Metazoa; phylum Chordata; class Mammalia; order Diprotodontia; family Petauridae; genus Petaurus; species Petaurus breviceps. The sequence continues at coordinate 31,520,118 of NW_027185798.1, read as the reverse complement.
CTCAGGAGCTGCCCGCTCCCCAGTTCCTCCCAAAGGAGAGAGTTGGAAAGACAAAACAGGGGAAGGGAAGCCTTCCTTGGACCTCTTTGCACATTTTGGGCCTGAGCCCCGGGACCCAGGCCCCTTGCCTCCTTCTGCCCCTTCATCCCGTGAGGGGTCCCTGACCTCGCCCTCTTTCTCTACCCCTTTTGAATTGAGCCAGGAAAATGGTCCTTCTCTGCTGCCACCTGATTCTTCCCGAACCTCAGGAACCACAGAGCCAGGCAGTGACAGCCCCCTTCATCTTTCTGGCTCAGGCAGGTCTGGTGTGGCCTCCAGCCCCAAAGAAGTGGGCATTCTTCCTAACAGTTCACCTGTCCAGGTGGGTGGGACCCCCTTTTTTAAGTCATTGCCAGCCTCAGGAAACTCTCCCAGCTCCCCAAAGCCACTGGGCAGCAGCCCACCGAGGGATGAAGATGAAGAAGATGAGGGAGCAGCCGACAAGTCTGCCCCTGATACCCCTCAGAGCCCTTCAAGTGGAGCTGAGGCCGCTGATGAGGACAGCAATGACTCCCCAGCCTCTTCCAGCTCCTCCCGACCTCTCAAAGTTCGTATCAAAACTATTAAAACATCCTGTGGGAATATCACAAGAACAGTGACACGTGTCCCCTCAGACCCTGACCCCCCTCCTGCTGCTGTCCCCCCAACTGAAGGTGCTCTCCCGGCTGAGGCTGGCCTCCCAAAGGTCCCCCCAGTGACCTCTACCCCTGAGAGCCCCAAAGTGGTGAGTGTCCAGCTAGGGAATGGCACAAAGCTGAAGGGCACAGTGCTTCCAGTAGCTACCATCCAGAATGCCAGTACTGCTATGCTGATGGCAGCGAACGTGGCCCGTAAGGCCGTAGTCCTGCCTGCTTCCGCAACCCCCAAGACCGTGGCCAAAAATGTCCTTGGCTTGGCACCCCAGACCCTGCCCAAATCTGAGGGGAGGGTGGCACCAGGGAGCGGGGGGCAGAAGGTCAATGGTGCCTCTGTGGTGATGGTGCAGCCCTCGAGGCCCACGGGGGCCGGGGGTACAGTGATCTCTCGGACCCAGTCTGGGCTGGTGGAGGCTTTCAACAAGGTCCTCAACAGCAAGAACTTGCTGCCGGCGTATCGACCCAATCTGTGCCCGCCAGCAGAGGCCGGGCTGGCTCTGCCTCCTTCTGGGTACCGCTGCCTGGAATGTGGGGACGCCTTCTCTTTGGAGAAGAGCCTGGCAAGACACTATGACCGCCGCAGCATGCGGATCGAAGTCACCTGCAACCACTGTGCCCGCCGCCTCGTCTTCTTCAACAAGTGCAGTCTCCTGCTGCATGCACGCGAGCACAAGGACAGAGGGCTGGTCATGCAGTGCTCCCATCTCGTCATGCGGCCTGTGGCTCTGGATCAGATGGTCGGGCAGCCAGACATCACACCTCTGGTCCCTGTGGCTGTGCCCCCCGCGGCTCCCCCACCCCCAGCTACTCTGGGCACTGGGGAGGGGGCTGCCGAGTGCCTGGTGTCACCCCTGTCGGCTGAGCTGCCGCCAGCTTCTGCTTCTCCCTTTACTTACACCTGCTTTCGCTGCCTCGAGTGCAAGGAGCAGTGTCGAGACAAGGCCGGGATGGCCACTCACTTCCAGCAGGCCGGACCCCCTGCTCCTGGGCTTGCCAGCAACGTGAGTCCACCTTCTCCCAGGGAGAGGGCCCGTGGACAGGAAGGGGGGGTGAGGGGCCCGGTTGATTGTGACTTAGCAGGGCTGGACACTAGCTGGGAGGCCCAAGTCTGGTAGGGAGAAAATTCCAGTGACAAGGGAACTACCTGATTTCTTTCTACCCTAGAACTCTACCTTGGGATATGGTCACGGTTTATTATCAGCATCCTCCCTGGCCTCCAGTCTGGGTAGTATTGCAGTCAGTGTTAACCTTGTGCCCTCTGGATCACCTATGCCTGCCCTTTCCAGGTGTGTTCAACTTGTCCCATGATGCTTCCCAATCGCTGCAGTCTGAGTGCTCACCAGCGCATGCACAAGAACCGCCCCCCCCATGTCTGCCCTGAGTGTGGGGGAAACTTCTTGCTGGCCAACTTCCAAGCCCACCTTCGGGAAGCCTGTCTACACTTCTCCCGCCGTGTCGGATACAGGTGCCCACCATCTCTCTATCTATCTAGCTATCCCCCCTTGCTCTCCGAAGTCCTCTGGGAAAGCTCACAGCGGCAGCCCCTGTCCTCTCCCTAGACTTTCTGTAGATAGAGAGGAGTGGGTCCTTCCTTTGGGAGGCTTCCCCTCTGCCCCCTGCCCACTTGGAATTCTTTCTGCAGGCTGTGACCCTCCCGCCACTTCTTTTCTTCCTCTTCTTGTGTTATCACCTTCCTGGGTTTCCCTTAGTACTCTCCTAGGGGACCAGATTCTTTTCCCCTCAGAGTCCAGATCGCATAGGAGCCTGAAAATGGTACTGTGGGCCGGAAATCCTGGAGGGCTTGGGATGTGCTTTGTCCCCCACTGCTCACCATGGCTCTTTCCCCCAGGTGCCCGAGCTGTTCAGTGGTGTTTGGTGGTGTAAACTCCATCAAGTCCCACATCCAGACATCACACTGCGAAGTTTTCCACAAGTGCCCCATCTGTCCCATGGCTTTCAAGTCTGCACCCAGCGCTCACGCACACCTCTACACTCAGCACCCTGGCTTCAGTGCCCAGGAAGCCAAGTGAGACCTGGGGGAGCTGGAAGTTTGGAGAGGGAGTGGGGAGCAGGGGGGAGCCTCTGTCCCATCCTGACCTGCCCCTTTCCCCTCCACAGGCTGATCTACAAGTGTGCCATGTGTGACACGGTTTTCACCCATAAGCCTCTCCTCTCCTCACACTTTGACCAGCATCTGCTGCCCCAGCGTGTCAGCGTCTTCAAGTGCCCATCCTGCCCCTTACTTTTTGCTCAGAAGAGGACCATGTTGGAACATCTCAAGGTGGCCTTGGGCACTCTAGTTGAGCCCCTTGAGAAGGGCTGGGGCATGGGGTAGGGCTGGCATTGTGAGGGATGGGGAAATTCATGCTGAAATATTTCTGGAGATGGAACACTTAGGAAGTGGGGTTGTGGGGAAAATGAAGTGGGAGGGAGGGTAAACCATAGAGAAGTTCCTCTCCCCGCCATCCCACTCATGGTGACTACCCTCCCTTCTCTCCCTCCCACAGAACAGTCATCAGGCTGGGCGGCTGGGAGAGGAAGCTGGGGGGAAAGGGACTGGGGGTACCCTGCTTACCCCTAAGCCTGAACCTGAGGAATTGGCTCTGTCTCGGGGTAGGGCAGGCCCTCCCACAGAGGAGTCATCTTCCTCTTCAGAAGAAGAGGAACCCCCTAGTTCCCCTGAGCCCCCCCGACCAGCTAAGAGGTCCCGACGTGAACCACGGGGGAACAGGGGCAACAGGGGACGGGGTGGGGGGCTTGGGGGCTGGACCTGCGGCCTCTGCCACTCCTGGTTTCCTGAACAAGATGAGTATGTGGCCCACATGAAGAAGGAACATGGCAAGGTGAGGGGGCAGTAGCACCTGGGAGGCCTGGGGCAGAAGAGGTGGTGGTGGGGAAGATGAACTGGGTGGGGTGGCCCCAGATCACAAAGGAAAAGGTGGATGGCGCGATCCCTGTAAGTCCATGCCGAGCTCTCACCCTGACTGTCCCTCTTCTTCCACCTCTTTCCAGGCAGTGAAAAAGTTTCCCTGCAGACTTTGTGAGCGTTCCTTCTGCTCTGCCCCCAGCCTGAGGCGCCATGTCAGGGTCAACCATGAGGGCATCAAGCGTGTCTACCCCTGCAGGTAACAGCCGGTTTCCAGCAGCTGTCTCCCCATGCAGGTCCCCTGCGCCCTGCAGAGATCCCATGCAGGTCCCCTTGTTCTGCCTGCCCCAGGTACTGCACAGAGGGAAAGCGCACTTTCAGCAGCAGGCTCATCTTGGAGAAGCACATACAGGTCCGACACAGGTTGCGGCTGGGCGCCCAGGCACCCAGTCTGGCAGCTGGACTTGCACGGGGGGGCACCCAGGTACTGAGGGGGCCGATGGGGGGAGGGGTCAGTATGAGGGGGGCCGAGGCTCAAGAGAGGCTAGCTGGACAGATGAGGGAATGGCGCCCAGAAGTGGGGCGGAGCTTGCTTGAAGAGGTCTGTGGTCACTTCCCACTGACCCGTTTTCCTGGCTCTCCACCAGGGTTCTGGGCGTAAGCGTCGCCTGTCCTCGGACTCCTGCAGTGAGGAGCCAGACAGCACCACGCCACCGGCCAAACCCCTCCGAGCAGGGCCCGGGGCCAGTAGCCGGATGCCCCTGCGCTACCGGACCATGGCGGGGGCTGAACAGGGTCATCCGGGAGGGCTTCGGGGCGATGACGGGGCCTCCCAGTGTCGAGACTGTGGCCTCTGCTTTGCATCACCTGGCTCCCTCAACAGACATAGGTTCATCAGCCATAAGAAGAGACGATGTGGAGGGCTTCCTGGTGGGGGAGTGGGGGCTGTGGAGGAGGTGCCTCCCCAGTCAGGGCCTGAACCTGAAGGAGGTGACTCACCTGTGCCTGCTTCTGGGGGTCCTCTGGCATGTAAAGTCTGTGGCAAAGGCTTTGACAGCCCGCTCAACCTCAAGACACATTTTCGAACCCACGGCATGGCTTTTATTCGTGCCCAGCAGGGAGGCAATGGAGACAGCTAGGTCCCATACCCCCTGCAGAAAGCAGGGGGGACCCTGGAGCCATAGGGGTGATTTGGATGGGGCCAGGGTCTCCACTGCACTGCTGTTGGCTCCTTTATGCCCCATACTGGGAAGGGAACCCCATCCCCCACCTTTCATGAGGGACTCTAGTCATTCCTAGCTTCCTTGCCCCATATTGGGTTTGGCACCTGGGTCCTTGATAGGACCTTTTCTTTTCCCGTTTCCCAACCCAACACTAATCATCACCCCCCTCAAGCCTTTAGTGTGTAGTTGGGGGTGGGGGGAGTGGAGGTTAGAAATTTGTCTCTGCTTTGGTTTTGGAGGCACACCTGATATGCCAAGGCCTGGGGATTGATGATTGCTCATACAAATATTCTTTCCCTTTCTTGGTCCTCGCAATCTTAGGCACCAGGAGAGGTGACCCTCCCCCTTTCTCTGGGCCTACCTCCAGCCTCCCCCCAGCTCCAGGCCCAGCCCCTACAGTGCCTTTCACTTCTTTTTTTTTTTTTTTTCTCAGAAACTCCATGGGAGGTTGGTGGGGACCAGGGAGGGAAGAAGGGGTAGGTACTCAGGAATCCTTTATTCTTGTAGTAATAAGAATAATTAATAATATTAACAATGATAAGGGAGGGGAGCACTCAGCCCATTAAAACTGCTAGTGGTTTAATCCTGATTCCAGCTTCTACTTTATTCGTCTTGGGCTTGGTAGGGAATGGGCCATCAACCCAGTGTCATCTTGGATGCCAGAGCTGCTTTTTTACTCCAACCAAGTTCAGTGAGAACACAGGTGGCTAACTAAGGACTTTATTTCAAACAAAAAAAAAAAAATAAAAAATTGAGAGCATTTTCCCTAGGCCAAAGGGAGTGGGGTCAGAACGGACACAGGTATCCCCACCCCCTTTGTGCTTGGGGCAGAACAGGGGATTGGCCCCACGTGTCACGGAAGGAAGCCTGACTGATCGCCTTCCCCTGCTTCCATGATGGGGAGTCCTGGAAGAGGAGGGGCTGGAACCAGATCCCCTTCCAGTAGGGGGAACGCCAGGTGCGTGCTGTGACCCCTTCCCACCAGGGACAGGGTAGAGGTGGGAGACAGGCCAGTGGGGAAATGGTATGGCCGGTCCCCAAGTTCCAAAAATCTCCCTGTGGCCCAGAACAGATTGGAGGAGGGCAAGGAAAACCACAGAGCCCAGAAAGGTCCCCTTTCCCCCAAACTCATCACGTCCATTGGGGGCAGTGGCTCCTGGAGCCTGTCAGGTGGTAATACTGTTACAGAAATGGGGTTCCTCCCCATATACTCCTCTCGCCCCAGGGGCAAGCTCTTTCCTTGTTACCACATGATCCTGGGTAGCACTCTCCCCATTCGTCTCCCTTGGGTGGACACTGACCCTCCCGCCACTCCCTGGGGCCGGTGGTGGGCCATCACATGATGCCATTGGTGAGGTACTGGAAGCCATCGTAGAGCTTGGTGGTGATGGAGCGCATGCTGCCGTCTACCATCTGCTCCACCAGCAGCTGCAGCTGCTCTTCTGTCATGCTCATGTGGAAGCGCTCCTTCAGGTTGCGGATGGTGCTGGAGCCATGGAAGCAGGGCAGCTGGGAGCCTAGGGAGGGAGGATGGTGGGGTCATCATCCCCCCCAACACCTACAGGCACAATGGCACTCCCCCCTCCCCAGTGCTGTTCTCTTGTTCTGCAGTCTGTCTGCCAGCCCTGACATGGTTCCAGTGTGATTCTGCTGGGCAGAGGGGGAGAAGGGAAGAGTTGGGGAGACCTGCCTCAAGGGCATCCTCACTCTGCTGAGGGGGGGGCACAGGTTTCCAACAGGGGGAGGAATGGGAAAGGGAGAGACAGAAGGGTCCCGGGGCTATTAAGAGGAGCCAGGCAAGGAATGCTGGGGCACTGGCACTGATCTGGGCACTTATCTGGCTGTAGTCTCTGCCTATGCTACGTGACACTCACAGATGACCTGGGCCACCGTCATTACGGGGCTGGGCGGGGATTCTCCTGAGCAACGTCGGCAACCTGTAGGGTGGGGCCAGGGGTGGCCCAATTGAATATTGATAGGGAAGATGTGAGTGAACAAGGGAAGGAGAACTTAAAAAGGCAGGCTTAGGTGGAGAATGAAAGCCCAGATTATAGGTGGGAGGAAAGGAGAAGAGTGAAGGGAGAAGGCCTAACTCAGAACCAAGGTGCATGGTGAGTAGGACTGGGGAAGATGAAATAAAATGGGGCTGCTGACTTTCAGGTACGATGGGACAGACTATAACTGGGTGAGAGTAGTGAGCTGCCAAGCTGGAGGAAGAATGAAAGGGTTCAGGAAGAGGCAGAGCTGGGGAGACCCAGGGCTGCCCAAGGGTGGGGAGAAATGCTAGAAGCAGTAATGGCTTGGAGGGGTGGGGTGGGTGCAGGTGGGGTCACTTTCCCCAGGCCACCAGCCAGGATTCAGGCCTACTCCAATCCCTGGGCCCAAGGGCCCCCCACCTTGCTGCATGATTTCCACAATCTGCACCACTTTGTCCATGTGTTTTCGGGCAGCAATGAGCCCCTGCAGCATCAGCATCTTGTAGTAGTTAAACATGTCACCATCCAGCCCTCCCATCACCTGGAGAATGGAGGGGTAAGTGGGAAGGGCAGCTCTGCAGGGGAGGGCTCTGACCTCCTTCCCCAATCACTCTCCATCCATCCTCCCCTCCCTGGGACAGAGCCCACAGCCTCACTTTCAGTGAGGACCTGCCAAGCCCCACTTGTTAGCATGGCCATCTCATTCCATTTTGCAGAACCCTCAAATTCACCCTCCCCCGGCAGGGAGCTTGATGGAGACAGCTTCATAACTCACATCCACAAACTCTGTGGTCAGCTTAAACGCTGAAGTCTCAAAGCCCAGGTTGCGAGGTGAGCTGGACAGGATGAAGCCGAAGTCAATGTGGATGATGTGCCCATCGGCATCTAGAAGGATATTCCCATTGTGCCTGATGAGGAGATAAAGATGGTCCATAAAGGAGGCAGAAGCAGACTGATCCCTCCAGCCCCAAGGTGACAATGTGTTGGCCAAAAGTGTCCCACAAAGCCAGCTCCGCGCTATCTTATCTGTCCTGCCACCAGTAGAGACCATTCCATGAGGACCAGAATGCCAGTTGAGGGCGAAGTGCAAAAATGTCATGAATGAGAAAACTCAGCTAATCCCTCCCTTCCTTAGCAGTGACCATCTAGAACACGGCCCATGAGCCAGAGAGGCCTCTGAACCTAGAGATAACGCACAGGAGACCACCGGGAGGTCAGTCATGTCTCTGTGAACAGCTTTTTGCTTAATCCCTACTATCTAATGAACTTCACAGCTGGGTTTATCAGCCTATAGCAAATGTGCAGCAGCAAACTGTGAGGGGCTGCCAGAAGCAGGAACATGGAGAACAGGGAGGAGTGTTTACATTCAGTTTTTAAAAATAACAAGATAAATTGCAAAAAGAAAATTAATATGGAATACCTTATAACTAGAAATCACATTAGTCACTGGGGGGGGGGGAGTATGAATTAAAGAAAAATTCCAGGTCTTAATGACTTCCAAATGAATGGCACAGACCATGAGAAGGTGAGGAAGGCCTGGACCCATTCAGCATAACATAGCCCAGGCCAGGCAGGCAAGGCAGGGCCTTTGTTAAGTAAAGTGTGCCTATTCAAGGAGGCCTGGGGGGTGGGAGCCTTAAGTCCCACTGGCCAGAGGGGAATCCGGTCTCCTTTCACTCATTTCCAACCAATCCCTGCAGCACTACATAAGGCAGAGCTGGAATTAGCCAAAGATGGGAGCTGTGTGTGGAGAAGCTCTGCAGTCTTCTTCTGTGTTAGTTCCAAGCATGTTAAACCATTACAGGTTGGTACCTTTGTAACACTGCGGCAGCTTTTCTGTTCTTTCCTATATTTGGGGTCTATAAATTGACTCCAACTCTATCATAGATGATTTTTCAAAAAAAGGTGCAGGATTCCTTTATTCAACTAGGAACTGGAAGGGCAGATAGCCATCCCTTTTTAGACATCAGTTTACTCATTCTTATTATGGTTGTGCTTCAGGAAACTGGATTCAAATCCTGACCCTTGGCCCTGAAAAAGGATTTCTAGCAAAAACAACACCCTGCCCCCTCTATATCTGGTCTGCTGTTTGCATGGTTTTGTTGCTTTGAAAATTAAGTTTTTGTAGAGCACAGCTCTGGGAAGCCAGGCTGTTTCCTTTCCCCAAACCACTGACACAGTTTGCCAAACATAGAGTTTCAGACTCTGTGTAAGTTAAGACAAGAGTCCTACTTATTCAACACTCAGCACAACCAGCAAGAATTGCAGCAATGACAAGCTGAGATATGTTTATGTGAGGGGTTGGAGCTGGGGTTCAAAGCTGAGAGTGCCCCAGAAGTCAGGCAGGATGAGGACCTGGGGAGGCAGTCACCTACCTGTCTTTGACCTGGAGCAGGTAGCAGACAAGACAGTAACCAGCACAGCTTTGCACAAAGTTGCGCTGGGCGCTGAGGAACGCCTCAGTGGTATAGCTGCCATGCTCCTGTAGGAAGTAATCGAGCAGGGAGAGCTGTGACTGCTTCTTCACCTGATGGATGGACACAGCATTGACCACAGGCTCTATCATCCCACTGTCTGCAGAAATCACCAGAATCTTGTAGGGCTTGATCCAAAGGGGCACCCGTTCTTGCTCCCAGATGGACTGAGGGGAGAGACAAGGACATAGGAAGATCACCATCACCTCTCTAGTTGGGAAAAGATGATAACTGGGCCAGAGGAAGAGACCTGCATCCCTTCTTAGCCTTCTTTTCTCTGCCCATCACCCTAACCGAGGTTGTCTTGGAACATTATAAATAAAATCTAAAGATCTTGCTGGGGACTAAAAAGCATGGTAGGGAGGTGCAGGAAAAAGAATGGGAGAAGGATGTAGACACGAATACAGCAGCATACCAGCAAGGAGAGACAGGAATGGAGAAAGCTGCTGCTCAGGTACAAAGGGAGGGGGTCACATGTAAAGAGTGGAGCCTCCTGAACGCTTTCTGGGGAATCGGGTAACTAAGGGCAGTCATGTAATTTTAAGGAGTGAGAAAGAAGTAAGAAGGACAAGGTCTTAGATCCCAGCCAATTACAACTCATCTTCCCTCTCACAGACAGAGGCAGGAGCAGCTCTTCCCTGGCCCAACCTCTTCATCCCCTCACCTGCAGCTGTTTCAACACCTGGAAGGCTAAGAGCTCCTGACGCAAGTCATCCCCACACTTGACAATGACCGAGAGAAGCCGCCAGTTGGGGAGGTGGCCATAGGGGGAGCCCTCTCGGATACGCCTGTGAGAGAAGAAAGAAGAGAAGAAGACCAGGAGCTCAGCCTGTCCACCTTCCACTGAAACCCACCACCCAACTCTGTGGTGGGATGCAGGTGGGCCTGCTGGCTTCCCATGCCAATCTTGGTTTGTACCTCTGTACAATGGGAATGTTGGTGGGAAATAAGAAAGGAGAACAGCATATGCTCACCTGACTTTTTCCTGCCAGGGCTCTTTGAGGGCAACTGCTGATGGGTCTTCTGGGTCCCGTTTAAAGGCAGTAGGGGTGTGGGCTAGCTGCTCTGAGAGGCGTCGTCTGGCAGGAGAGAAACTCATCACTTACATGTAAGGTGTTGACCTCTACAGAAGGGACCCCAGCCCGCTCCTGGACCAGCTCAGCCCAAATGAGAATGTTTTTAAAAATCCAAAAAAGGAGGATAGCACATAATTTAGAACCAGGACATGATTAGAGACTGATGCTGACAGAGGCAATGAATGAGAGAATGCAGTGAAAGTGGTCAATGGCTGTACAGAGTGGCCCCCAGACAGGCAGGTCAACTCTAAAGGAAGGAGAGGTGAAGGTAGAAAGGGCAGAGCTTTTAGGGTAGCATACCGGATATCTCCTGCAGCGATGAACACAGGCTCCTTGCTCTCCTGACTGGTGATACTATCCACAGAGAACTGGGAGATGTTGTCACAGCTGTTGGCATGCACTTCGGGGAGCTGGGGGGAGCAGGGAGAGGCAGCCATAGTGAGCAGAGGACCCCTTCTCCCCCACTCTAATTTTCCCTCCCTCTGGGCAGGTCCCTTCCAGACCCTTCACCAGATTCCCACATCAGTCCCACTGTGATCATCACCTTTTGAGTTCCTTTGGCAGTGGGGTATAAACCACAGCAGGGACTAGAGGGACTCACACTGGGCACTTTTTCTTCATAATGTTGGGAGAGTCCTGAGAACAGGTATCCTACATCTACCCTCTGAATTTCCCCTGTGCCTAGAATCTTACTCTTAACAGCCTGGGTGTCAAAGTTAAATGTGGTGATAACTGACTTCCTTGTGCCCCTACTTTCTTCTCTAAGCCTGGTATTCAAAGTCTTCCACAACTGGGACCCAACTGACTTGCCAATGGTTCCATTGCTCTCTTATGTAGATCATCTGCCCTAGCCAGCCTCTTTGCACTGATCATCCCTGGCGGTCCCCACGCATCCTCACCTCCCTCCCTTTGTCCCCTGCAGTTCCCCGCCCTGGAATGCTGTCCCCTTCTTTGGAATGTCACCGACACTGCCCCCAAAGCCCACACTCCAGCTTTACCTCTTTCTCATTCTGACACCATTTCTTGTTTGTCAGTGGGAATGAATGCTGCCTCACTGGGTTACCAGTTAACTTTCAGGTATGTGTGTGTGTGTCTTCTCAACGGCATAATCAGCTTCTTGAGGGCAGGGGCTAGGTCTTGTGTATGTCCCACAGTGCCTAGCCCAATGTTTGGTCCAGACATGGAAGATGCTTACCAAAACGTTTCACACTGTGCAGCGGGGTTGTGGCCTTGGAGGCCGCCTGCTCTGTGCCAACCCTGGCCTTGGTGACTGCCCCTATGGATTAGCGCCAAGGCTCGCTCTCCCTAATCTCTAATCCATCCTTCATCCTGCTGCCAGGCAGACTCCTCAAGGCCTCTATCTGGCCACACACCATCCACTCCTCTGCATAAAACCATCCTGTCTAATGAGCCCAGTTCAGACTCTTGGCCTAGCAATCACAGCACTGCCCCCCAACATCCTTTGGCACCCTTAGGCAATCAAAACTGCTCACATTCCCCAACCCACATTCTGCACTTTGATGCCTGTGACCTTTTGCTCATTGTTCTCTAGGCCTGCAATACACTTCCAAGTCCAACTCAAATGCTGCCATCTTCTCCAGAAAGTCTTCTCTGAACACCAGGGAGTCAAGCCTGGCATCTCCTCCCTTCAACCTTCCACAGAATTTTCTCTGCACCCCTTTAACGTGTTCTTTTATCCTTTAATTATGTGCACACCCCAGCCATGAGGTCTATGTGAGCACTGCATTTTGTCTCAGCACTGTGTCCTGGGCTGTGAAGCGGCTTCATCAAATGTCTACTGCCTGGAACTGTAACTCACTGCCTTCCCTGACCCCTGGGCACCCTCAGATCACTTGGTACTACTTTCTAAACCTGTGTTTTGATGGCCACCTTTTCGAGGGCTGTAGCTGTCAGAGTCCTTCTTAGAATAAATATTTCCCTCTCACCCCTAGCCCAGGGCTGGACACACACCGGATAACGCATATGCTACTCGTGAACATGGATCCTCCAGGATCTCTTACCTCCACCTGCAGCTCTCCTATGTCGTCCACAGACCAGGCTTCATCATCATTGTCATAATTGGGGACAGTGCTGAAGCTGCCTGCCCGCTGTTCATGGGTGATGCCACATTCAGGAAGGTTTTCCACCGACCTTGTACTGCGGATCCGGTTCTCAGGGATCCGAGTTGGGACGCTGGTGGTGTCAAAGTTTTCACACTCAAGAACTTCCACATAAATAAGATAGGGTGCCTGGAGGAAGGGAATGATGGCGTAAAATGCCTGCTCCCCTGATCTCTCCCTCCCCCCGCCATTCTTCCCCGATGACCGTGACACTTGTCTCCCTGCCACTCTCAGCACTACAGATTAACGGAGAAGCAGCAGGTGGAGTGGAAACAGCACTTGCTCTGGAGTCAGAGGGGGCCTGGGCTCAACAACTGGCTCTGCTGCTTGGGCCTGTGACTTTTAGTAAACCGCTCGACCTCTGTGGGCCTCAGTTTTCTTATCTGTAAAATGAGGGAGTTGGACTAGATGGCGGAAGGTCCCATCTGGCTCTACTCCTGTGGTCCAGAGAAAGGAGTCTGCGGTGAAATCACAATAACACCGCATCTTCTAAGTTAACAACAAGGCAAGCCAAAGGGGACGGTCTGCAGGAAGAGTTCTGGTGGCTATGTGAGGGGGCAGACAAGTGGTTGTAGGAGTCAGACAGTGGATTTAAGCCGAGCTTCTGGACCATGAGCTGGACAGACATTCCACAAGACACTGACCCAGTGTGCAGTGGCACCCCCAGATGCCAACCAAATAGCATTTGTCAATATGGGTGTGAGAGACAAACCCAACAAACTCCCTAGGAATCCTATTAAGTAATTCTGATTCCTGAACATCAAGAAAGGAGTGACTGAGGTGGATAAAGGCCGGGGAAGGGCAATACAATGATGTAAGAGAAAGGGGTGTGGGAGGCTGCTTCTTCAAGACTGGAAACAGGAAAGCTAGGAGGGGACACATCAAGGTGACTTTAGGGAAAATAAAAAAGGGACATTTATTAAAAGGAACAAATGTAGAACATTTGTTCTACATTTTATAGAGCAGATATTAAATTTACAGAACTCGTTATGCTAAAAAGTGATACTGGTTAAGAAATGAAATCGCTTCCCAAAAGGCTCAGAAAAATTGTTAGGTGGCAGCCATAATGGATGACAAAGGAAAAGACGCTGTTCTGGTGACACCCCTAGCCTTCTGCGCTCAGTCACAGGACACAGCATACTCTCTGGTACCCTATCAAGAAACAGATTCTGTGTGTGTGTGGGTAGGGGAAACTCCAGCCTTGAGGGTTGGCTTCCGTCAAACAGCTGCCCTTGAGAGCCTAGAGGGCCACTTGTGGCCTTGAGGCTGCAGGTTCCCCACCCCTGAGCTACGTGGAATAGTAAAGAGAACACATGATCGAGGCCTAGAAGGCCCAGGTCCTGCCAACAACTTTGCTAGTAATTTACTATGTGAACTTGAACAAGTTGCTTCAGCTTTCCCCAGACTCCACTTAGTTCTTTCTAAGTGAGATTAAAACTACCTGTCCTCCCTACTTTCCAAACTTTTTGAAGTTCAAGTAAGAAAATTCATGTGAACTATGTTGCAGAAGTACAAAAAGCTATGCGAATTTAAGGTGCCATGTCAGTAAGAATATTAGTAAATGACTGGGATGTGATGATCTGGCAGTTCTTACTGTGATTCTCCTTCTCCTTTGTCCCCTGGCCCCCGGTGCCCCTGGCCTTTTAATCTCTTCTCTTCACCCAAATCCAAGCCTACCCTCCTGTAAGCTTTTTCATACTGAACCCAAGTAAAAGACTTAAGTTCCTTACCCAGAGCTTACCTTAGGGCTTTCAAACTGCAAACACGGAGGAGAAAGGAGAAGGCCCTAGGTTTTATCTAAGCTCTGCATGTGACTAGCAACAATGTTCTACATGTTTGCTGTATAAATAGGAGAAAGTGAGGTCGGCTTCTGGGCGGTGAGGGGGGACAAGTGGGAGCTTACCTACCTTATCCTTAGAGTTGAGGACAACTGCCTGAGTGTGGGGTACTCGAACCACATGATGGTCGAAGCCAGCAGTTGGCAGCCAGACTCGGGCAGGGAGCTTGTGGTTGAGGAGGGACAGCTCAGAGATCAGCCTCTGGGTCTTCTGCTCCTTGGTGGGCAGTGTGGCCAGTCGCTTGCCAATTGCCATCAGAGATTTGATGAATTCTCGCTCAGGAGCCAGTCTGACCGGCTATGAAGTATCAGGATAAGAGATTAGAGGGAGTTATATAGCTTCCAGACATGCCCTACTCATCAAAGACCCTTTTGATCACCTCAGGCCAAAGCTCCCTCATGTCCAGGGAGCAGCAGGATTTGGGGGATGGTTTTTGGTCCAATGGCGAGAACCTTCCCATCACCCCAGTGATCTCTGTGGACGTTCTGAGAGGCCAGAGGGAATGTCAGGACTCTCCCTGTTTCAGGAGTCTTTAAGAGATATCCCCAGGATGCAGTGTACAAAGAGAGGGTATGGGGAGAGGTATCTGAGGTTTTCCAGAACATCCTTTGGGGAGAAGTGCCTCTTTCTCACTAAACACATCTCATTCTGACTTACTGGGCTACCTGACTCTCGCGAGTGTGGAGGCAGCTGGCACCTACCAGCTCGCTTAGGGATTGTGACAAGGAGATTTTGGTGGATATTTTCTCAGTAAAAATGGTTACTCCTCCCAAATCCCACCCCAAGCCCTTGCAAATGACACTTTTCCTTTCCCCCTCTCCCTCCCATCACTCCACATGCAAACAATAAACATGCAGGGGTGGGAGGGAGCAGAATTTGTATAATGGGTGAAAAATCAACAGGGAAAAGCAATAGCAGCTAAAGGGAGGATCAAGAAAGTGTAGGGAGAGGGGGCAGCCCCTCTCAGCCCCTGACCCAAGGGCTGAGTTGTTGCCTCACTCTCAATCCTTAGGGGAGTCCCCATGTTTTCCGAGATGCTGGCCCCTCTCCAGCTCTGATCCAGCACCAGTCTCAAGCTGGCCAGTTCTGCCCATGTCTAGAAATGGCTCATCTACTATTAAAGAGGCTTTCCATACCCTGGTGTGGGATTATCTAGCCATCTCAAAAAGATAGAGGTAGTCTGGGTGGGAAGGGAGGGACTGGGCTAGACAGTGAAAAGGGGCTTCTTTAGCCTGGCCCCGCCCCCCACCAGCTCAGCTTCCTATCCTATGTGCTTAGTGCTTGGCACATGGTAGACATTTAATAAATGTTTACTGATTGATTTCATTCACTCTCAATAGGCCATTCCTTCACATGAATAACATTTCACTCACCAGACTTTTTCTCAGGATTATTTTCCCTAAATGAGAATTTCTAACTTAAAACTGTAAGACTGACCTTCCTGGGAAAGGCACATGGTACAGGCCCTGCCTTTACATATCCACTAAGACTAGGAAGTACAGAAGGAATTCTCAGGAATCCCAGTCAAGAACTAAACTGAGTTCTTTTCATGAATTTAGAATGTTGAGCATGAGGAATACAAAAGACTGGGGGGCTTCCAGTTCTCAAAGACACCCCCAAATGTGAGGGAAGCAGGATGAAAGGAAGAATGAACTTAGAAATTCACCCTGACTCTGACCCCTCTGATGTGGTCACTCAAGTGGAAAGACTAGCACTAATTTGGACTTTGTGTTCATAAGAGTCATCTCAGAAAAGAGGGTGGGACTCTCCCTGATCCTCAAATCAGGAGAATCAGCCAAGCTAGCTGATTACGTGGTATATATCACCTCATAGGGGAGACAGGAATCCTGATTGAGAAAGGAACAGCACAGAACACAGAAAACTGATTGGGGAGACAAGTAAAAAATCAAAATGCAAAAAAAAAAAAATCATCCAAACCCCCAGAGGGTCCAGCATTTCCTCTCACGTCTCTGGCCATAGATAGGGTCTTTGATCCTGTACAAGTCTTGGGGTAGGGAATGCACCGGAGCTTCAACCAAAGGAACTTATGGCAACACAGACGAGGTAAGGAAGATGATGACTAAGAAACATTCTTGCTACTAAACTGGGAAAATGGGGTTATTTGGTTCTAGAAGAAATGAGGCTGTAGTTGAGAAATAGTCTATGGGCAAGTGAACATTTTTTTTCAAGCTAAGTCCTTTTGTCATATGTACTGGGTGCTCATTGGAGGAACCCCGGTGACGGGGAGGAGATAAGATGGGAGGTGTGTGTGGGAAAGAAGAGTCCTTTTCAGGGTACACACTTCTACCAAGTAGTTCCTAGAGCTCGCTCCAATGGCCAATTCCCACCAATACCTCTTGGGTGCTTGTTCCAGAGACCTTCGATGGGCAAAAAGAACAGTTCCCCTGCTCTCACTGACTTATGTGAGAAGAAAAAAGAACTGGACCTAATTCAGCTAGGGCTCAGGACAAATGGCAGCATGGTGAAAGGCAGATCCTCTCTGAGGGTCTGGGACCCCTGGAGCCCTTTAAAAGCTGGCCTTGGTATTTGGGCAAAGGTGAAAATACTAAAAGGAGATCTGGGGACGGAGAGGAAATGCTGCCATGGGCGGACATGGGGAGTCAGCCACCCAGCCCCAGCCTGGCCCCACTTACGGAACTGAATGACTTATCAACACTCTCGGTACTGGAGGAGAGTTCCTGGGAAAGGGGCCGGGAGGGCAAGGGGAGAGAGGGGGTGGGGGGAGGGAGAGAGAAAAAGGCAAAGAATTTAGCTCCCATTTGATTACAACCACTTCTCTTTCATATCTCCATTATTATATTTTTCTTTAAATAATTAAACCTGATTATGGAGTTTGACCCTAACACTATAATCAGAAACGACAAGAAGTAGGTTCAGATCCTCAAAGAGTCAGTGGGAGGTACAAAAGACCAATATGGTTTGTAGGAAAGTAATATGTTTCTCTGTTCCATTTTTCCCCCTCTTGCTCTCACTTATTCAGCCCTTATTTCAAAGAAAAAACTCCAGAAATGAGTCCCAGAAGGGGACAGCTTTTCCCAGTCTAACACTCTCAGTCAAGGCCCCAAGGCTTAGCGATTTCCAAAGTCCCAGGTCCTAATTCAGGTCAGGCTTTACAAGATATGTGGCCCTCAAATTAGGGCTCCCTGGCTCTACTGTTATCAGGGGATACAGTGAAGAAAAAGAGCCAAGTTTAAAAACTGATGGTTGAATCAGAAACCTCTAATTCCACATCACGTCACAAGTTCCATACAATACTGGATGCTAGAGGGAGCAGAGGACACACAAGGCCCCCAAACCATCGTGTCCTCGCCAGTCTGCTCAGCACTAAGTCCTAGTTATTAACCCCAGCACTGAACATATATGCATCTGTTGATTTGATTTTGCTCCTAGCTGCAAGATGCAACTTGAAACTAAGTCTGACAGAGGGCACAGGATTGGCTGAAAAGGAAGGGATGATATCTAAAAAATAAAATTAAGAGGTGAGAGAGGAATCTACTGGGAAGAGAAAGGGAGAGACAGAATAGGGTAAATTATCTCATATAAAAGAGACAAGAGAAAACTGTTACAATGGAGGGGAAGAACAGGAAAGTGAAAGGGAATGGGTCAACCTTACTCTCAACTGAATTTGGGTCAAGGATGGAATAACATACATACTCAATTGGATATCTTACTCTCCAGGAAAGTAGGGGGGAAGGGGATAAGAGGGGAAATGATAGAAGGGAGGGCAGACTGGGGGAGAGGGTAGATAGAAGCAAACTTTTAAAAAGGGGCAGGGTCAAAGGAGAAAATAGAACAAGTGGGGGTTGGGATAGGATGGAGGGAAATATAGTTAGTCTTTCACAATATAACTACTATGGAAATGTTTTTCGTAGATATACATGTACAACCTATATTGAAATGTTTGCTTCCCAGTGGGGATGGGTGAGGAGAGAAGAGAAAGTATCTGGAAATCAAAGTTTTAGAAAAAATGTTTTAAAAATTGTTTCTTTTACATGCAAATGGGAAATAAGATATATAGGCACTGGAGTATAGAAATTCATTTTGCTAGAAAGTTAGGGGGGGGAATTGGGGAGGATATAAGAGAGAACAGATTGGGGGAAGGCTTATTCAATAGGCTCCATATCTTGGGGGTGGGGGGTAGGGAAAAGTCAAGGAGAAATTTGTAACTCAAAATCTTGTGAAAATGAATGTTGAAAACTAAAAATAAATAAATTGGGGAAAAAAAAACTTAAGTCTGAGACAAAGCTGTTGTTCTGAGACAATCTATACCTTTCCCAGCTCTGGGGGCTCTAAGGAGGTCCCTGTATGGCTTAGGCAGAATCAGACTGGGGAAGGGTAGGGTATTTGTGGCTCCTCTTTCACAAAGCCCCAGTGGCCCTCAGAATAGCGCCATTTTGTGGCCCACATGATGAGGTCTTTCAGAGCTTTGGAAGGTGGTGGAGAGGCAAAGGTGCAGATGACTGCCTTGGGCTTGAGGGACAGGGTCCTACTTCCTCCCTCCTCAGCAAAGACTAATGAGTAATCACTTAGAAGTCTTAATTTTTACTTGAATATTTAACTCACTGAATTCTGAGTATTTAACTGCCCCATTCTAACCTGAAGACTGTTTCAACTCTTGCCTCTTTCCTTGGAGAACCTGAGGAGTGATGAAGAAGATAGGAGGTTGGGGAAGTCAGGGGGACATTTAGGAAAAATGGGAACAAAGGAGGGCACAGAGTAGTCAGCCCTAGAAATCTCACCTTTCACGTTTTCCAGGCTGAGGAGAGGGTTTGTGAGGCAGTGAGACTGCCAAGGCCAGACCTATGAGGCCTCCTTTTATCAGCAGATAGAATGACTTGTACCATAAAGCTGGCTGGGAATAGCCTGCCCTCATATCTCGCATCCATCTCCTCTCCCCCATTCCTACTCTGTTTCAGGGCCACCCTATGGGGAAGGTTGTTCCACTTGGTTACGGTGACCTCCTCTACTCTCTGGGCCTTCGTTCCTCACACTGAGTCAGCTCCAAGGAGCAAGGCTGGGCCAAGAGGCTGACATCAGAACAATATCATGCTGGCAGGCTGGCTGGGGCTCCCAGCATGACATGAAACAGATTTCTCTGTACAAAGGTTGAGATAGTCCCAAGAAAGCCAGACAGATCCACCAAAAATGTTGCTACTGTGGTGGTAAGGGAATCAATCTAGTTAGAAATGGGAAAGAAAATTGCCTGGTGGTTAGCAGCTGAGCAAAGTTAACTTAGCTCGGTTTCTCTGACCTGTCATTTTCTGTGGGTAGGAGATGAAGGAAGCCAGGTTCCAAGTCTGTTCCACTATTCCACTTTACATAATCCCCATTTGAATTAAGAGATAGGTAGTGAAAATAAAGGGAAGGATATGGGTTAGAACAGAGCCAGCAAAATTTGGATAAACAGAAGGCAGAGAGAAATGGAAAATATGGAAGCTGTGCCTAATCTTCCTGGAGGGGGGGAGGGGAGAGAAGGGAGAGAAGTAGTCCTTCCATAACCTTAACTGCTTCCCCAGACAATGGGGCTTTGCATATTAAACCACAAGCTCCAGAAGGGCAAGGAGCAGCTAGGAGGCAAAGTGGATAGAACACTGAGCCTGGAGTCAGAAAGACCTGAGTTCAAATCCAGCCTCAGCCATGTACAAGCTGTGTAAACCCGGGCAAGTCATTTAACTCTTCTTCCTCAGTTTCCTCATCTGTAAAACGAGCAGGAGAAGAAAATGGCAAACCTCTCCAGCATCTCTGCCAAGAAAATCCCAAATGGGGTCACGAAGAGTTGGACGTGACTGAAATCAATGAATGACCACCACTTCAAGGGCAGAATTTTTCTCTTCTTCATCTTTATGTGTTCACACCACTGGCACAGTGCTCTGTGTACAGTAGGTGCTTGACAAATATTTGCTGAACAAATGAATGAAACAATAAATGATAAAGGAAAGGGAGGATGAAGGAGAGCTGGGTTGGGGCTGAGTTCCTTTCCCACTTATTTTAAAATGGGAAGAGGTGGGAAGGAGAAGAACCACTATTTATTTCCTTTAGATCTTGAAACACTATGCCAGAATGCACCTGGCAAGTGAGTGCTGAGGGAGCAGCACTCAGGTACAGAGACTCCAAAGTGGAGATGAAATTCCCTTCTCTAGCAGTAGGGATCAGGTCTCTATCTCGTACTCAGGATCACATTTCCCTCAGGGAAGGGAAGGGAATCAGATGTCTAATCCTTTTAGCACTGGATGGCCAGTGAGTGTTTGAAGATCTGGTATTCCCTCCCTTCTCCCAAGATACAGTGACCTTTGGGACAGAGAGCCAAGACAGGAAAATGAGTTACCTGGAAGGCCAGCCTCTACAAGATGCCCACAACTCTAGCCTAGAGAGGACCAGCAAGAGAAAGGGCACCAGCTATAGCCACTGCCTAAGGAAAGAAACAAGGTCAAAATATGTCCAGCCTTAAGACAGGAGCTACAAGTAGGGGAGAAAAGTCCAGGCCTGTAAAGTGGCCTTGTGAGGTCTGTACATGTTTTTGGGGAAGGTCAAATAAGAACATGGAGAGGCCTAAAATCTGTATGTTTTTGAACTCCCTGGGGTCAAGGGACCTGAAATCTAGCTGGTTCTTCTCAGGTCTACAACCTTGCCCCTGCATTCTTTAACTTCATGGCCACCTGATCAAGTCAGCACTACTGCTGCTTCTGAAAACAGCCTAGTAGCCAATTTCCATATGGTTTTGTCCACCACACTTGTAACTCCCCAGAGGGGGGAGAAACCCTTCACTAACTACCACACTCCCTTTCATACGGTCTCTAACTATTAGAATGTAGCAGTTTCTTGAGGGCAGAAACTGTTTCCATCCCTGGTGTGGTTTAGCAGAGCCTATTGCCTAACAGAAGCCCTCCAGCTCAGCATCCCAAGAGGAAGGAAACAGTTTCATCTTAGAATGTGAACATGGTGATGTAGATACTAGAAGCATAATCTGTCCAAAGGCCACTTCTATGGCCAGAAAGCACAGGTGACAATCCCAGGAGGGAGTCTCTGGGAAATGATTCTGGACTAGAGCCTATGAATTCACTCTGCCTCACTCACATGATCAGGGACAAGCTGGCCTACAGAGTCTAATTCCCAGAGATAGTAGGTTCAGGATCAGCTTCACAGTTTCCTTCCTCCCAACACAGACAGGTTGAAAGGATCCTTACTGTGTTAGAAACATGGGATGTGGCACTTCCCCATGTGGGCAGATGCCAAGACTCCAGCCACATGGGGTTTCCAACAAGGGCCAATTCCTTAGTCTTTTTTCTCTTCCTTTCCAAACTGGGCTGGAAGCCAGTCTGGGAGCCTGGCCAGTGGTGAGTCTGTGGTGGAGAACTGAGGCACCATTGTCTGGCTGGGACACCAGGTCACCAACAGTCGGCTGTCCACTGGGGTAGCTTCCCTTGCCAATGACCCAACGGGGGCCTGGAAGGTAGGTGTGGATTGCTGGTCCAGGCCCCCACCTTTAGGTCACATACCTATCCCAATATTGTCTTCTCACAGTCTCTGGTCTTACACCAAGAACTTCTGAGACCCACTCCCGGCTAGCTTGCTTACTCCATCTTGTTTTCTCTCAGAAGGAAAACGGGAAACAGCAGGGAAGCCAGCTTTTACCCTCACTTTATTATCTGAGAGCTAACATGTGATAAGAGCATTCTGATTGAATGCTGAAATAACAACAAATGAAATCTGCCCTTGAATCTATAAGGAGGGGAAGGAGCGACTGTGATGACAGAGGGAGAATGATGACGCCTATTAAACATCTTTCCACATTGTCTATGACATACACAATTCTTCGTTCTTTTCCTTTCCCAACAGACTCTGTCACTCCCTAGGGATTTGAAGCAGACAGCCCAGACCTTAAGTGGAGGTGAGGAGGAATCCATGCCACCCGAAGTTCATCCTCCACAATCTTGGCTTTCAGGGTCTTCCTAGCAAGAAGAGGATAGAGTGAGAGCACAGTGGAAAGGGGAGATACCAGAGACTCACAAGACCTGGGCTGCTCACTAACTAGCTGTGTGACCTTGGGCAAATTAGGGAAGAGCTCAAGAGTTTCACTTTTCTTCATCTATCAAATAAGACAGGTAGATGAGATACTTTCTAATCTTTCAGGCTCCTGAGTGTGAAATGAAAGATCTGAAGGAAGAGGATATGGGAAATAATACCCCCAGGCAGAAGCCCTATCCCCATGCAGTCCTGCACAACACTGCTCTGGACCCAATCCTTGCATTTTACCTCCTCCTCATTCTCCACTTTGGGGTTGCTGGCTGTTCGTTTCAAATTGCTGCCGAGGCTGATGCTGGCAGTGGCGTCTGATTTGGAGCGCTGGTGAGTCCTTTTGGAGGGGGACAACCCTGTATCAGGAGCTGGGCTCAGGGAGGGCAGCTCTCTCTTCCGATGAGCTGGCTTCAGCTCATCAGAAAGGATGAGCTTGCGGAGCTTGGTCCCCCGGGAGTGTCGCTGGGTGGAGATGTGCATGTCTGAAGAGTAGGCCCCAAGCAGCAGGGCACACTGCAAGGAAAAATTAATGCTCTGGCGGCAGCGGTGCACAATGTAGGGCTTGATGGCATCCCCAACATCTTCGTCCATGTGGATGTACATGTTTAGCAGCTGGGGCAGATAGAAGTCAACGTCTTCATTGCGGAAATAGAAGAGCCGATTGCCTATGTAAGCCTGAACGCCGGGCTCCTTGGAGTTGTACAGGTACGAGATGGCCATGGAGATGTCAAACAGCTTTGACTCAAACAGCCTCAGCAGCCACGACTGCTTGGCTGAGTTGTTCTGCCGCCGCCTCCTTGCCCCCTTAGCTGAGCTGGAGGTCCCCACCTCATCCTCCTCTTGGATGCGGCTGGGTGGCTCATCCAGGCAGCGAAGTTCATTGCCCGTGCTGTCCCCATTGACAAGCTCAAGGGTGGGCCCCTCTGGGGAGCTAGTTGCACCCCCATGCAAAAGTTTTACTTTCTCCAACACCTTCTCGCAGGCCTTTTGGGCCACTTCTGGGTCAATGACTGCCAGCTCCCCAACCCCCTCAGTGATGACACTGAGCAGGGCACCCCCATTATTTCCTGGTGGGCTTGGAGTGGACTCTGAAGAGGCGTTCAGTGGGGCTGGCTCCACTGCCGTGTCTCCCATGGCCACAGCCGAACACAGCGCTTCCAAGCTGGGGAGGGAGGGAAGGAAAAGGAGAAACACAAACCAGTTAGCTTTTCTCCCACCTACATGAAGCTCTCCCTAGAATTTGCTTTTCTTCCCTGAGTGTTCCTTAGCTCCAACATCATCATCACCTCCCTATGTCCATCCCACACTAGGCACTCCTTTGTCTTTATGGACTTTAGCATGCACTGTAATCTGCATTGGCTAACATGTTGCTCTGTAACTGTATTTACCATGATTTCACATGTGTACATACACTGTTTTCCTAAGCAGACTGTGTCCCCTCTAAAGGCATACACCTTTCTCCTTGTCATCTCTCCAAAGTTTATTCTCTGGCCCTCCCCATTTTCCCTTTCATACCCCCTCCCTTGGTGGCCCTTTAAACTGCAGATTTCTAAGCCTTAGCATGCACTATGCTTTCACATGCTCTTTGACTCTGACAGACTCCCCTGACCTCCAATTTCTACCTACTTGTGATACTCCCTTCCCTTTAAGACCTAGTTTAGGTGCCACCTTCTCCATGAAACCTTTCCTTATTCTCTCAAGAAAGACATGACAGCTTTTCCTTTAAGACCCTCAAGCCACTGAACCTGACCTCTCCTATGAATATAATCATTTTAAGATATGTTTTATGGTGTTGTTTTCATCTTCTCATTCCACTCTTTTTTTTTTTTGCTTTTTTTTGGGGGGGGGAGGGCAACTGGAGTTAAGTGACTGGCCCAAGGTCACATGGCTAGTTTTTGTATTAAGTGTCTGAGGCTGGATTTGAACTCAGGTCCTCCTCATCCCACTCCTGATCCACTATAAGCTCTTTGAGGGTAGAAACTTGTCAATTTCCAACTTAGTAACTTAAGCAGATGCCTAATAAAGATGTGGGGAACTGACAGGAGTAGTTCTGTCTTCTCTAGGAAGCTGTCCTCATTTATCACTCCTCCCACAATCCCTTATAAAGGCACAGATAGATTTCTGTTGTTTCCATGTGTGTTCTTACCTGCCCCTTTAGCCTGTAAACTCTCTGATGGCCATCAGAAACCATGCCAGGCCGGGTTAAGAGAAAACCATTCTAGAATGATTCTCAGTCTTTGGCTTTTCACCATCTTGTTGTTTGTCTGCTCTCGTGAAACCCTATCCTATTTCTGAAGAAGCTGGAGCACATGTATGTCATGTTTTATTGAAATAGATGAGAATTTGGAGTTGAGAAGCTTTCTCTCAAGATAACTAGTAATATTTTAGGGTACCAAAAATCAACCACGGCTACCACTAGGGCTAAGAATCTTGGCTCTAGAACTTAGAGGGGGAAGGGAAGGGGGAGAGGAGGAATAAGATCCCCATAATCCAGACCTCTCTTCTGGAGAGATTCCTGGGGAAAATCTCAAGGAAAAGAACACCAAGGATGAAAGACGGCTTGCTTCCCCTCTCTCTGGTCCCCAAACAGAATCATCTTTTAGACTTCTCTCCAACTAGAGATACTGGTTAGGCCTGTAGAAACCGGAGACCCACACAATGATCCTACTGGATGAGGGGTGGGAGAGGCACACTGTTAATTCTAGATTAACCAGGGTTCAGGAGTCAGCAATGGCTACAAGTCTATGAACAGAATAAGACTACAGTACATTAAAAGAACATAGGCCAGTCAGAGGGCACTGGATGATCAGAATGGAGGTGAATTCCGAGTATTAGCAACAACTTTTAAGCCCAGGCCTAGGCATATACATTTGGAAGGCCTGGGAGGTAGCTTAGACTCTCTAAGCAGTCATGAAAACTTACTCCTCAGACAACATAAAGAGTAAAAGACAGCCCCACCTGACTAAAGTTTTCTGGTCTGCATCTCTGTGTCTCCTGAGGCACCAATCAAGCAGAACTGGAGGGTATCTCAGGGACATCTAGTCCAGTCTATATCTCTATAAAACAGTGGGTCTTCCCCCACTGACCAAGCAGTCCATTTCACTTCTGGAAAGCTCCACTTTAGGAAGTTTTGAACTTCCATTTATCAGTTTTAGTTTCCATGTCCAGGGCTAAAGAGAACAAATCTAAATCTCTTCAAATCCTTGAATAAAACCAGTATGTGCACCCCATGTTTTACCCTGCCCCCCACTTTCCTTCTGCAGGCTAAAAATTCCTAGTTTCTTTTAAGAGTTTTTCATGTCT
Source organism: Petaurus breviceps papuanus (assembly GCF_028583685.1). Classification (NCBI taxonomy): domain Eukaryota; kingdom Metazoa; phylum Chordata; class Mammalia; order Diprotodontia; family Petauridae; genus Petaurus; species Petaurus breviceps. The sequence continues at coordinate 31,494,531 of NW_027185798.1, read as the reverse complement.
AAGTCCATGGTCTTCTTTGATTTTTCCTGAGAGGTCCAAGGAATGTCCTAAGCACAATCTTCTTGATGCCAATGAATTCTGGTGGAGGCTGGGGGTGGCAGTTCTACTCTGCCCCCTCCCAAAGCTGGGCAGGGCCCCTGGGGGCCTTGCTTTCTGAGCAGCATAACCAGCACTACGACTTGTATGGATCTGTCTCTACTCGTACTCATACAACATAAGCATATGAAGAAAACCACACCTCTGAAGGGCTCTCAGTCCTTTCTACTGTAACTATGGTTCAGCTAGATAGGACCACCTGCCTTGCCTTATATCATCATGGTATTCATTCTAGGCCAGAAAAAAAACTGACAACAGCAGCCAAAAGTTTTTTATTCAGCAGCCATTATTCACATTTCTTTTCTCATAATCCCTCTCCTTCCACTTTTTTCTGCCTCACTGATTCTTTAAATCCCCTCCCAAGCTTCCCCAGAGCCCATCTGCTCCCCAAAACTTCTAGTGAAAGTGAGCTCCACTCATTCTCTTACATACAAAACTTCAGATTTCACTCAGAGGCTTAGCAAATACATGGCAGCTTAACCTTATTAGTGGCTAGAGAGAGAGAAGAGGGAAGGGTATAAGCTTCAGGATAGGGGCTTCATAGGCCTCTCTTTATCCTCAGTACAAGCCGGAACCCTTCCAAAGAACAGCTGAGGACCTCACTTCACCAGTTTCCAAGGGTCTTCCTTGCTGATAGCCAGGCTCTATCTGGTGGCCACTCCTTCCAACTCTTCCAGAAGACCAGGCTTGCCAAGGGGTGTGGAGCTAGACTCCTCTACTACCAAGATATGAAAGGTTCCCTGTGGCATATACTGAACCAGAGATGGATTTCCTAAACTGGGTTTGGGGAGGGGTGTAGAGAGGTGGGTATGAAACCAACTTCCTAATTTCTCTGGTAATTAAGGATTGTTAGGGTGTAGTTTTAAGGCCAGGACTGGGAGGTTGGGAACAATGGAGGGGTTAGATGGGGAAAGATAGAGAAGGGAATATAATTAGATTGTTTCCATATTTTGGGGAATGTCAAGGGGAGTAGGGGATTCTCTGTTCCCACAAGTCCAACACAGTCCCAAATATGGACTGTACTGGTTTCAAAGGATAAATTTTAAAATTAGGAGCTTTAGGCAGCAGTTTGATGAGGAAACGACAACCATAAGGCAGTTCAGTGAAAGGACTAGGTCATCATGTCCTGAATCTATTCTCTTTGCCCCACCCATCTCTGTCGGAGGGGAAGAGAAAAAGGAAAAAAAAAAACCAGTGAGGGAAGAAAATCCAGTTTGGTTTGCAATTTCTGTGGCTTTAAGGGTCATACCATCCCCATTTCTATCTGACCATTAAAACTCTGACTGTCCTGCTTGGACAGTCCTGCTCCTTACCTCAAACCTATTGGAGCCTGACATAACTTGAGAACTGGATGGAAAAGAAAATTGGGGAGGTCTTTGCTACTCTGTCTATACAAATGGCTTGGAAGCACTGATAACAGAATGTGGGCTCCAAAACTCACGTCTGGGCAGCATCTGATGAGCTGGGCTGAGCATCCAGGCTTATTACAGGGCAAAGGGAAGACTGTGCATACGTGCAACAGAAGTAAGTTGCTCACACTTGTCTGGCTTATCTCTGGTACCTCACCTTTGAGGACCCACAAGTTTTCTTATTCTCAGCTACGCCCCCCTATTCTATTCCACCGATGCATTTACTGAGAGTCTGTGCCTAAAGCTGTCTTTCCCCTCATTTCCTCATCATGCCTCTCTTTAGTGGGACAGTAGGAAGGGTACTACACTTAGATACATGTTCTCTCTCATTTCCTTGTTAGCTATGTGACTCTGGGCAAGTCCCCTCTCTTCTTTGGGCCCACTTTCCTGATCTCTAATATATGGGTTGGCTTAGATGGCCTCTAAGACAACTTCTAGTTCTAAATCAAGGAACCCATGAAGTAGATGATGTTCTACTTTGAGTCAATGATGGCCTTCCTGTACCTGATGATTCTGAGTTACTTCCTCTGAACATGTTCTACTCCCCAGCAGAGCACATGCTCAAGGGAAGGAGCTGTTTTGTTTTTGTATCCCTAAGGAGCACAGTGCTCTGCACACAGAAGGCATTTCATGTTTCCAGAATGGAATGGAATTCTGAGACTTTCTGAAGTAAAGGTTGTGCATTCTTCACTTCTGAACCTTTAAGATGTCATTAAATTCAGACCTCTGCCTCTAAGCAAATCACTTCCTCTGTCCAGGCTTCTAGAATGTCACTGAAGAAAGAGACACAACAATACTAGTGGTCGCTTGTTCCACTAATAGAAGGCAGGATGATACACTGGAGAGAGCACTTGCTCTGGAGTCAGAAGACTTGGGTTCAAATCCTCTTTCTAGGGTCAAAGAGAACCAATCTAACTTTTCAAATCTTTGAATAAAACTAGTGTGTGCTCCCTATGCCCTAACCCCCTTCCCTTTTGAAGGCTAAAAAACCCTAGTTTCTCTTAAAGATTTCGAAAGTTAAGTCCAGGCCTTTTTGATTTCTCCTGGGAGGTCCAAGGAATGTCCTAACCACAATCTTCCTGATGCCAATGAATTCTGGTGGAGGCAGTTCTTCTATTTTGCCAATTTTGGACAAGCTGCTATTCATTCCTGTGCCTCAGTTGCCTTGTCTGCAAAACTAGGACACTGGACTGGATGTCCCAAGAGCCCTCCTAGCTCTAGGTCTCTGGATCCTATGAACTTGTGAGCAACAGGGATCTGAAGATAGAGAGAAAATGGACCTGCAGTCAGGAAGCCTCAGAAGCTTAAAGATGGGACCTTGGGGGAATCCCTTAACCTCCTCATTCTGTAATGGTGGTAATGATAGCACCTGCCTCACAAGGTTGTTGTGGCAATCCAATGAGATAATGTGTAGATACTGCCTTGTAAATTTTAAAAAGTTCTGGATCAGTATCCTTACATCCAATGTCAAACTTAAACTGTGACAGTTTCAGCCCACCTTACCCCTCGGATACTACTGCTAAAAGTGGAAGCTGGGACCTCTCACTTTCCTAGGTTACAACTCAGCTTCCAGGATCATATAGTTAAGCAAGCTTAAGCCCCATCAAGAACCAAGTAAAAGTCACAGCAATGGTCCCAAGAGAATACTGAACTTTGAGCAGGGTTTCTCTCAGGACCATCAAGTGGAGGGATGGCAGTGAGCTAAATATGGCCGAATCAATAATGAATCAGGCTGGGAGCTCCTTGAGCTGCATCTGAGAGAACGGGGCCAAGGAGCCAGTATTGGCAGATTCTGGGCAGAAGCCTCAGCCAGTTCTGGGAGCACCAAATGGAAAAGACACATGGCAAGGAAAAGCAGCCTGGCTACTCTTTTCTAACTGAGTTCTCTCCACCCAATCCCGTTGGTTATTTGGGTGACTCCCCATTCCCCTGTGTGGTTTCCATCAAAGCTCTTACCAGAAAAGAGGTTGTCCTCCCCTGTTCAAGAGCTTTCTATGCTCACCTAAAATATTCTTCCCATGAAGAAGAACTAGCATGGAAAAGGGAATTGGGGAAAAAAGGCTGGAGCAAAAGTGGTGGTGCAGCTGAACTTAAATTTTAGTTTCAAACCCTTCTAGGTAATCAATGCTTCTGGAAAAGGATCAGGAGCAGCTCCTAGTTGGGAAATGGACAAGAGGGAAGATAAAAAACCAGGTCCTTTAAATTATCACAGAACCAGGTGTGAGCCTGAAATCACCTGATCTACTAAGTCTCTCTTCACTAGGATGACCATAACAGAGTCAGGTGGCCAATAAAGCAGCCAACTCTCAAGCTTCACTGGAGGGTCTATTTCCACTTCAGTCTACGTCTATTGGAAATGTGGGTTTACAGTTATGCAGGGGAGAGGCCTTAGACAGCACTCTGGGGTAAATGAGAAGTGAAGTGGAGCTGGGGGCTTGTCTTTTCAGCATGTTAATGTGATAGACTGTAGGCCATGGACATATCAGAGAAAGGAGACAAGAAAGCAAATTCCCAGGAAGAGAGCATTACTACTATTAATAAATGCCTTTAGGTTATAGTCCCCAAAATGTTTTATAAACAAACAAGGTGGGTCTGATTCTATCCTTCACCCAGTCACTGCTATTACTATTACAGAGCTGACTTGTACAAAGTAAACCAATATTCCTAAGGTTACTCTGGGGGTCATATAAGGAAGTCACAAACTGAACCCAGGAGTCTTACCTCGCCATGGCTGTCTCCACTGTCCCATGCTCCTTGGTTATGATGGCTACCTTTCAGTGTCTCACACACGCTGCACTCTTATGGAGTCAACAAAACTATTTTTCTAGTGAACCACAGACAAGTTAAACAATTCTGCCCTGGATGAGGTCAGAAAGATACTTCTCCAGTATCTTTAAAGCAACAAAGCTAAAATTAAATAGACCATATCAAGATTTCCCACAACCTCATCCATAGTGACTTGTCAATCATTTAGTGCCTGCTTTTTGAGCTAAGGAAGTGAGAGGAAAGAAGCATTTATGCGCACCTATCAAGTGCTAAGAACTTTATGAATATCTCACTTGATACTAGAAACAAACCCGAAGGTAGTGACTTGCTCAGGATCAAACAGCTGGTAAATGTCTAAGATGATTTGCTTATGGTCACACAGCTCCTAAGTGCATGAGGACAAATTTGAACTCAGGTCTTTTGGGTTCCAGGCCCAGTGCTCTATCCATCAGCTGTTCTCACCGCAAAGGGAAGCCTAGAAAGACTTCTTCAAAATTTCTAAACCCAAGACTGGGCTCAAAAGCTGCTGCTGACACTTGGAAATCACCTCCAGTTTGACTCTCACCACTCCCCAGCCTTTCAGGGAAGCATATTTTCTTCTGCCCAGGAAAATCAGCAGCATCTTTCTAAGATGTTTATCGTTTGGTTCAAGACTTTTTGGATCTTGAAATAAGAGAGGATTAGTTAGGTGGGGGAGAACACGACAGAGGATATCAAGGACACGTCCTGAAATCGGATTCAAGTGTCCCGACTATCCAACCCCATGGCTAAGGCCCTGAGAAGCTGGGAGGAATTCACACTGGAATCTCTCAGTAGAGAGGAGGTCATCCCTCTTACATCTCTTCTCTCCACCGCCAGTCAATGCGACTGCCACTGGAAGCTGCTTTGGGGGTGGTATGTGTGGGGGTGGGGAAGGGGAGAATCCAAAAAGTATTTCGGAAATGATAAACGGGGGGAGGGGCGTTACCAAATCTATTCATGATGTAAGGCCACAGTTCACCACCCCGGGGTGAAAGCCCAGGACTCTAGGGGAAGGGGAGGACTAGGGGGTCAACAGAGCGGGGAAGGGAGAAGCAAGCACGGGACCATAAAGGAAGGAGGACACGGGGTGGCAGGGGCCCAAGATAGCAAAGAAGAAAAATAAGTGGATGGGGGTGGGTTCAAGAGGAGGAAAGAGGTCTGGGGGAAACCCTGGAGTTAGGGGGAGGAGCTAAGCAGAGGAGGAAGGCAAAGTACGTGGGAGGATCCCAAGCTTGAGGGAAAAGTTGAGAGGGAACCTGATATGCAGGTGTTCCCAGGGGCAGGGGGGGCAAGTTTAGTAGTCGGACCGGGGGTGGGGAAGGAGGGTGGGGGAGCCAGGAGAGGGAAAGAGGAACCCTGGAGTAGGGGAAGGGGGGAGGGGCACCTTACCTCCGGGGACCCCCGCGGAGGGGACGAGGTGTGGGGTAGGTGTCGGGCCGCCGGCGCCGCCGCCTCAGCAGCAGCAGCCGCTCCCGGACTCCATCGGCCGCCTCCGCTTCCCTGACAGCAGCGGCGGCGGCGGCGGCGGCGGCGGCGGCGGCGGCTGCACCAGGCCCCGGCTGCGAGGCTGCCCTTGGCACTGCCTGCGGGGGCCTTTGAACCGCCTAGACTCCGTCCAGCCCGCACAACTTCTGATCCCCGCGACCGAAACGGACAAACAAAAATAGTCTTCCCCCACACCGGATTCCGACGAGTGGTATCTGCTTCAGAGTCTGAGTCCTCGCTCCCTGGGATTTTCCTCCGCGCGTCCCCGGTGCTCAGGACCCCACTGAGCCCATAGTAACCTATGGAGGCGACTGAGGTGTCTAATGCATGCCTATCCAGAAATAGAAAAGGGGGTGTGTGTGGGTGGGAGGGCAGAGTAAGCTACCTTAGGCCAAAGGGGCGGGGCCAGGAGTGGGCGGGGCGTCCAGCTGAAGGGGAGGGGTCAACCTTTGGGGACTCTAAGGGAGCCGAGAAGGAAAAATCTGAAAGTCCTAAGTAGGGGCTGGGTTTGGGATGCTCATAGACTGAAACCGCTCTGGGACTCTGTGCAAGAAAAGGAGTAGAGAGTGGGGTCAGTTCCGGGAGGAGGGGGCAAGGGGGGGGGTGTTTGGTATTAAATGATTATGCAAACTATATGTAAATGAGGAACAGGCATTTCGACCACGGTGACTGGTAGGTCATTCATTGAATGTCAACCTCTCTATCCCATCCTGACCCGCGCAGGGTGAAGTCAACTCCCGGCCCGTTTTGGGGGCTCAGCATAGGGCTCTTTAAATATCCCCTAGTTGCGGAGGAGGGGGACGGAAAAGTCCACAACCGTTCTCCCTGGAAGGGCCGGGCTGCGGGCTCAAACCTTCTCTGGGAAGAGAGAGGAGTTTCCGGAGGCGCCGTTACCGGACCTCCCGCGAGCCCTCCGTTTCCCGCGCTTTCACCCGCAGCTCCCGTAGAGGTGATTTCCCTCCCCTCTCTCCCACCCTTCCGTAGTGGATCCTTCAGCTCGCCCTGCCCACTCTCCCTTCGTCCCCTCCCCGCCTGGCCGCGGGCTCAGGGTGAGCGAGGGGCGGGGCACTCCGCCTCCAGACTGTGGGAGGGTCACGTGACACAGGGTCCATTCATTCCTCCCCTCCCCCAACCAAAGCCCGCTGCAGCTCATCTGTTGTAGCCTTTGGGGCGCGCTCCCCCCGGAGAGCTCAGGGTAACCTGCCATGGTCCCCCGCTTTCGGCAGAGCTTTTCTCTAACCCCAGCCCAAGAAAGTGGGCGGGGCACGCCCTGTAGCCTCCTTTTCCCAGGTAAGCCGGGATTGCGGGGACCCGCCTCGGGCCATGGGAGACTTCCCCTCCTCGGACTCCGCGTCTCTCCTCTGGAAGTGAAGGTCCTTGTATCCAACCCTGCATCCAGGGGCCGCAGCTCGCATCTGCCGCGGATTTGTCAGTTGAAACACCTCTCACGTGGGCGTATGTACACAGACACGCACGTGCTTGCCCACGCACGCCGGGGAGGTTCCGTCACCCGACTTAACAGATCGGCAGGCGGGCTTGGGGGGGGGGGGGGAGGTTGCCTGATGTCGCGCGGGGGCAGCGACCCGGAGGGCTGGACTTGTCAGGAGGCCCCCTCCGCCGCCTCGGTCCGGTAGCTAGCCACCTTACAGAGTGGTTGGGAACTTGCGATTGCCCTTGCTAGCTGTCAACATGGTCCTTAATGAGGCCATTGCTAGTAGTGGAGCTGCACGTTCGGCTCGTTCATGTCTGGCCCCCTGACAGCTTTCCATGAGCGCACAGTGCTTCATCGGAGGCACTCCGCGGCCGCTTTTGAATGAGTACTAGATGTGGAGGGAAATAGAGAAGAAACAGCAAGTGGGATCACTTCCTCCTGGGCTAGTTGGGTGCCTTCCTCCCGATGCCTTCTGTGACGTATGGCTCTCCCGATTTTCCTCTCACCTTTGGACCAGTGCTGGCTGGTTTCCTCCTTTTGTTGTTCAGTAGTGTCCCACTCTTCTCGAGTTTTTCTTGGTAAAGATCCTGGAGTGGTTTGCCATTTCTTCCTCCAGGTTATTTGACTAATGAGGAAGCGGAGGCAAACATGGTTAAATGACTTGCCCAGGATCCCACAGCTCATAATTGTCTGAGGCCAGATTTGAATCTGGTCTCCCTGGCTCCCCTTTGCCACCTAGCTGCCAACGTTTCTTTCAGCCACCCTCTAAATGTCAGTATCCTCTAAATCTGTATGTGTGTGTGTTAGTGCCTGTGCGATCAGGTGCCATGGGTCCCTTTGACAGCCTGGTGAAGCCTGTGGACCCCTTCTCAGAATATTATTATTATTATTATTGTCTTTTTGGAGGGGGGAAGGCAGGGCAATTGGGGTTAAGTGATTTGCCTAAGGTCACACAGCCAGTAAGTGTTAAGCACCTGAGGTTGGATTGGACTCAGGTCCTCCTGACTCCAGAGTGGGTACATTACTCACTGCACCGCCTAGCTACCCCTTAGAATAATATTCTTAAAAACGTAAAATACGCTCCGGGGGTCCAGGTATCTGCGTCGGGATGACCTGGAGATCGAATCCAGGGCTCAAGACACTTAGCACCCACCCAGAAACACCTGGCCGTGTAACCTTGAGCAAGTTACTTAACCCCGATTGCTTTAAAAAAAAAAAAAGCATAAAATACATAGAATTACAAAAGAAACCAATCACATTAAAATAAAGTTATCAAAGTATTTAAGCATTTAAGAACCCCAGATCTAGTCAGTACTGGTTTAACCATTATGTTGATGCAGAAAGGGAACATCCAGATCTCTTTTTTGGTTCCAGCCTTTATTTGGAGTTCTAGACCTGTTTTTAACTTCCTGGTTGTTTCATTGGCACCTCAAACCTGACATCTGAAATTGAAATCCTTCCCTTGGCCTTTCCACACTGTTAATGGCACTACCACTTTAAGGAATGTTTAATTCAAGATTAATTCAGTATATACTTTGTGAAATACCCTGTGTCAGAAACTGAGGATACAAAAAGAAAAATGAAACCGTCTCTGCTGTCAAAGACTCTATATTATGTTTCCAACTGGGAGATAAACATATACACACATAAATATAATGTAAATATATACCAAGTAAATACAAGGTAATTTCAGGAGGGGGATGAAAAAAAGGCCTCATGTGGGAGGTGTTACTTGAGTCATGCTTTGGAGGATTCTAAGAGGCAGAGCTAGGGAGATGACATTCCAGACATGGAGGACAGACTGGACAAAGGCAGAGAGGTGGGAGATACAATGTTGTATATGGGAATACCTGATAAGTCTGTTTTACTGCAATAAAAATGCATGAAAGGGAGTAATATGCAAGTAAACCTGGAAAGGTGGGTGGAAGCCCAGTTGTAGAGGTTTTGAAACGAAGATGGCAACATGGGGCAGTGGAGAGTTTTGGATTTAGAGTCAAAGGACCTGGGTTTGAATCCTGGCTCTTGCCACTAGCTTGCCCTGTGACCTTGGGCAAGTCACTTAACCTCTATGGGTCTCAGTTTCCTTATCTATAAAATGGAGAAGTTGAACTAGTTGACAATAAATGCTCCTAATTCTGTGAGATGCCAGACTGAGAATTTCGTATTTTATCCTAGTGGTAATAGGGACCCACTAAAGATCCTTGAGTTGTAGAGCTGAGACCTGTGCTTGAGGAAGATTATTTTGGAAATAAAGATGAGAGAAGGGAGAGACCATAAATAGGGAGGCTAATAAATCAGGATGGTTTCCCTTATATCCTTAAACCTAAATCTTCAATTTTCATTCATTGGGCTAAGTTCTTTCTTTTAAGTCTTCTGACAAGGGAAAAATTCCCCTTCTATATAATAGTCCTTAAACACTTGATTTTTTTTTAATTAATGAAATTCCACCCTTCTTCTACCTCCTCCTTTGCCCCATTGAAAAAACAAACATATCTATCTATCTATCCATCTATATCTATCTATCCATCCTATTTATCTATTTCTTATCTATCTATCTGTGTGCAGGCAAAATAATTTCCAGTGTTGGCAACCAGCATCAAATAGTTGAAGACAACTATATTCATACCTCCCTTAAATCTCTTCAGGCTAAATATTCCCCAGTTCTCTCAATGCTACTTGAGAACCTCTACCATCCCGGTCACCAAATTCTGGATGCCCTTCACTTTATTGATTCCCTCTCCGATTATCCTCTGCACGACTGCCAAGCTGATATTTCTAATTCACAGGTCTGGCCATGTCATTCTCATGCTCAGTAAATTCTAGGGTCTGCCTGTTAACCCTGTGATCAAATACAAACTGTTCTGTCATTTAAAGCCTTTCACAACATGACTTCAGCCTATCTTTCCGGGCTTATACCTGATTCTCCTTCACTCACCATGAAGTCTGGCCAAACTGGGCATCTTGTTGTTCTTGACATATCACATGACATTTACTCCTGTAAGTCTTTAAGATTGTCTCCTTACTTGAAATGTACTACCTCCTCAATTCCTCTGCTTAGAATCCCTAATTTCTTTTAAAACTCAGCTTAAATATCACTTAGTGTACGCCTCACACATCTTTCCTGATCACTAGGAGTTCCTTCCCCCCAAATAATCTTGGGTTGAGTTACAGTCTCAGAGGGAAGTCACCTAGATTAAGGAGGACAGAGAGAGGCTTCTTGTAGAAAGTGAGACTTCAGCTGAGGTATGAAGGGAGCCAGGAGGCAAAATGTTCCATGCATGCTGGACAACCAGTGAAAATGCTTGGAGTGTCCAACTTTATTGATAGACTTAGCTCTTCTCAGCAATATAGTGATCTAAGACAATTCGAAAGACTCAAGATGGAATATGCTTTACACATCCAGAGAAAGAACTGTGGAGTCTGAATGCAGATTGAAGCAAACTATTTTCTCTTTTTTTTCCCTTTCTTGTGTTTTTTTGTTCTGGTTGTGTGTGTGTATGTGTGTGTGGGTGTGTGTGGGTGTGGGTTTTGTTCTGATTCTTCTTTCACAACATGACTATTGTGGAAATAGATTTCATATGATTGTACATGTTAGCCTATATCAGATTGCATGCCATCTTGGGGAAGGGAGAGAGGAGGGAGGGAGAAAAAAGAAATTGGAACTCAGAATCTTATAAAAGTGAATGTTGAAAACTAAAAAAAAATGAAAATTTAAGTTAAAAAGAAAAAGAAAATTCTTGGAGTCTCAAGATGGAGTGTCATATGTGAGGGGCTGCTGGTGTTACTGGATCACAGAGTACATGTGAGATGCAGGAAAACTGGAAGGATGAGGGGGAAGGGAGTAATAGAGAGCCACCGGGGTTAATTGAAAATTGAGGGTGAAATGGTCTTAATTGCCCTGTAGAATTTTTGTCCGTGGGAGCCTACCTAGCCTTTCTTCAAAGCCTTTGGAATCTGCTCTCTCTGTATCTAGAGTGTATGGCAAACAATGCCCAGATTTCTTCTCCTTCTTTTGCATATATTCTAAGATGGGATGATCACTTCTATCTAAGGGTTCGTATCATTTCCGTCCTAGCAGCCAACCCTATTGGGGAAAATCAGGATTAGCAGAGCAGTTTTCCTTATTGCTTCCTCTACCTTTAGAAGGATAGAATGATCATGAAGGTAAATCAGGAAATTATTAGTTGCTCTTTTGCCATCGAGCTATAGCAGATGTATAGGTCCTCCCTCAGCCTTTTATATCACGCCTACTTTCCATGGGATCTGTTTCCCAAACTTCTCACCTTTCTGTTCAGGTGATATACTCCAATGTCAATTCATGTGTGTTTCTGCCACTTTAAATGTCACCTAGATGCTCTCCATCATGCTTCCCCATTCTGGGTCCTGGATTTACTCCAGTAGCTGTATGCTCTCATTATATAGTATAAATCTGTCCCAGTTGTCCCTTGCACTGATTTTACTCATTTTGAATAAAGTGTACCTTTCCACTGCCATAATCCAGTCCTAGGTCTTATCCCACCAAGTCTGAGTCATATCTGTGGGGTCCAGTTTGCTTTTTTACATTCACATCTTCAGTTCACTAGCTTGTTACTTATATATAAGTCAAGGGTAGTCGTGGGTTATGTTACTGGGTCCTTTCTTGAATCCTATTTTGTATCCTAGGAATTTGTGGGCCTGTCTGTGAACATATTCTCTCTACATTCTAGGCAGAAAGAATATTTCTCTTGTATCTAGCTTGGTGGATATACATAGATAATTTTCCCTTTCTCCCTTTCCTTTTTAGGCTGAATCTCTTTTGAATGGATATACAAGTCATCAGGCAAATAACATTTTTACTGGCATTTGTTTTGGTTTACTCCACTCTGGCCGAGTCCTTCATCCTTATATTTGTAGTTGTGGTCCAGAAATCCAAACCCCATTCTTTTTTTTTTTTTTGGCCTTTTGGAGGGCAATTGGGGTTAAGTAACTTGCCCAAGGTTACACAGCTAGTTTTTTTTTGTGTGGGTGTTAAGTGTCTGAGGCTGGAACCGAACTCCTGACTCCGGGCCGGTGCTTTACTCACTGCACCACCTAGCCGCCCCTAAACCCCATTCTTAAACACTAATTTTTTTTTTAAACGAACTTTTCACTTCCCAGATCTGTAATTTCCTTTTGAAGCTTTGCCTTTGATTAGTAACAATGATGAAAAGGCCACATGTCCATCTAAGGTTTTTAGTTTTTTTGCCTGAGACTTTGCAATATTAGCCTTGCTTTTAATATTTTTTCCAAAGCATCATTTGTCGCCACATGAATAACCAAAGTGGGTAGTTGTCATCCAGTTTGACAGGTCTTGGGAGGCTTTTCATTGAGAATTGGATGTGTACTCCAGGAATTACAGCAGGCATTTCTTTGTTGTTACATCAGGTCAACAAATAGCTTTTTCAGTACCCCATGTAGGAGTCACCAGCTGCTATCACTACTCTTTTCTTCCTTTGACCTTTATGGAATCAGTGAATATCTGATGCCATGTGTGAACCCACAGCACCATTTCTTGGAGGACGTGTGTCTGCTTCCTCTTTAAGAGAGTCCATCTTTCTCTTTGAAAATAGCCTCAGGTCTCTTTCTCAGCTTCTAGTGTTCAGGTGTCTTTCTGCAAACTCTCCTGTGAGAAGCGGCATAATCACAGGACTGGAAGGGACCTCCAAGTCCAACTAGTTTAACCTATAATGAGACAAAAATGCCCTCTTTGATATAAGTACAGTGTGGTTGTCCTCTTTTTCTGTGAAAACCTCTAGTGAGCTTAAACCACTTTTGCAAAGTTAAAATGGTTAAGAAGTTTTCTTTACAATAAGCCTAAAGGCCACCCATCATTCTTAGTTCTGCTCCTTTAGACTGTGCCGAGTCTGATCCCTGTTCTGTAAGATAACCCTTTTAATCTTTTTCAGATAGTCCTCATGTGTTCCCCATCCACCCCCCCCCCCAAGTCTTCTCTTCTTTAGGCTAAACTTCTCCATTTCCTTTAATCCATCCTCATAGAGCATGAACTTGAGGCCCTTTCCCATTCTGGGCACCTTCTAGATGCTCTCCACCTTTCCCTAAAATGTGACATCCAGAACTGAATATAGAACTCCACATGTTTTCTTACCAAGCCAAAGTCTTCTTCTCTTCTTTCTCCTCCAGTTATATGATGAAATTAAAATTTCTGATCCTAACATTCAAGACCCTCTACAGTTGGGTTCTAACTTTGCTTTTCCAGTTTTGCAGCTCCCTATTCCCTTTTATTTACTTTGTACTTCAGGCAGAATGAACTATTTATCTTCCTGTCTTGGAAATATGCCCTATATATATGCCTGTCTCCATGACTTTGTTTCTGCCATTCCCTGTATCTGGATTGCCTCCTTCCATCTTGACTTATTGACAGCTTGTATCAGTCAGTCCTTCAAGGCCTACTTAAAAGCCACCTCTTCCATGAAGCCTTGCCTGATTCTTCTTAGCAGAAATAATTTTCACCTTATCTGAATTCTCATAGCAATTCAGTTCTCATATATTTCTCCCACTCTATATATTGTTTCATTTGTTTGTGCATGTCTTATCCCTCTAACAAGATTATTAGATTCCTATAATTCTAATTATTAGATTATTAGAGAATGTTTTATTCATCTCTTAATCTCAGTGCCCAGTGGCTTATCTACAATAGATGCTTATTCAGTATCATTTCAACTGAAACACAGTATTTGGGAGTTGGAAGGTACTTCATTGGTCATCTCCTCTAACCCGTACATGGAAGGAACCCTGACTCTGACATACCTAATAAGTGCTCATTCAGCCTTTGCTTGATCTAAAGTTTTAGACCTGAAAAGAAACCTTAAAGACCATCTAGTCTAATCTTAGTTTGACAGATGAGAGCATTCTGGCCCAAAGAGATTAAATGACTCACTTAGTCACATAGCTGTTGAGGGGCAGAGTAGGAAATCAAAACACACATGTCCCTTCCAGCTCTAAATCCATGATCCTTTTCCTCCCAGACTCTTTAGTTGTCTTTTTTTTTTTTTTTAAGCAATTGGGGTTAAGTAACTTGCTCAAGGTTACACGGCCAGGTGTTTCTGGGTAGGTGCTAAGTGTCTGAGCCCGGATTCGATCCCCAGGTCATCCCGACACTGGAGCTGGTGCTCTTACTCTCTGTGCTACCTGGCTGCCCCTTTATTTGTCTTTTTTTATCATATTGATTTTCCCAGAATTAAGACATATCTATTGGTGAAATGTGGATTGGAATCAGGACAACAGCACACTGGTAAGAAACGTCTTGAAATCACCTTCATGTCAGATGTTGACAAAAAGGCATACACATCCCACAGTCCCCCAACTTGGTTAAAGGAAAGCTTTTCAGAGGTGTTTTGAGGCAGGTCTTGAAAGAAGTGATGGTCATGGATGTCTTAGTGGAGGGGACTTCAGGAGACCCGGGATTTAGGTGGCTTGGCTGCAACCTCCCCAGCTGATAGCAATTCTTCTATAACTTTCTAGATCATTATATAAACTTTTGTGCCAAAAAAACCAACCAAACAAACAAAAAAGACTTCATATTTCTTGATGGTGAACTTTCTGGGGGTGAGCCTCACTCAACTAGACTAGGTAGATGTGACACAATCTGTCTTGAGGCCCATGCTTGCTGCCTTTTGTTTTTACACCATTGTCGACCTCTCCATTGAACTCTCCCTGATCATTAAGAAAAGCCAATTCACATGGTAGCTGCACCTGATAGTGTTGGCAGCGTTCCTCACCCTTAGTCATCCACCTTTCTCTATAAAGATCAGAGATGTATTTTATCATCTGTTCTATAACTAGATAAGTCCTTTTAATTAGAGTTTGGCTGCCTTTCCTTGCTTTTGTTGAAGCTACTGCAATCATGGACCTTGTTCTCCAAGTTCTGCTTGCTTTGCTCTGTATCAGATCATTTTAGTCTTTCATACGTCTCTAAATTATTCATATTTGTTATTTTTGTGGTACAATAGTATTGCATTATGTTCATATATCACTATCTGTTTTGTCATTTTCCAGGTGATAAGTACTCAGAATCACAGAATGTGAGAATTGGGAGGGACCTTATTGGCCATCTAATCTCACCCATACATACTGTAAGGTACTCAACAAGCAGCTGTCTACCCTTGGCTTGAAGGCTCCTCTAGGCAGTGCGTTCCATTTTTGAATTGTTCAGATTGTTAGGAAGTTTGTTTTGATGTTGAGGGTAAATGTTCTTCTTTGCAACTTCCTGATCTGCCCTCTGAGGACAAAGAGCAAGTATAATTCCTCTTCCAGGTTATTGCAAACAGTTATCATGTGCCCCATGAGTCTTCTCTTCCAAAGGCTAAACATCCATGTCTTTAGCTGATCTTCAGATGTCATGGACTCAAAGTCTTGACCATCTTGGATGAATTCCTCTGGACACACACTTTGTTCCCAACTTTTTTTGTGACCACACAAAAAATAGTTCTGTGGACATTTTGGTATATATTTATCAGATCTGTCTTTCCTTCTTTGATCTGTTTGAGATCTATGCTTAATAGTAGATTTGTTTGTGTAGTAGTTATTGTTTGTCCTTTGTTCTCTAAGAGGACCATGACATCAGGAAGGTGATGCCATGACTTGCAAGTGAATTGGATTTAAGTGAGGGAGGGAAGTGGAAAGTCACCAGCCTCATTTTCTCCTCCAGAGTCATCTGGGTTCAGTGGCCATAGATCATGACAACTAGAGATGGTCCAATGCAGTGGGAGACCTTGGCCTTTTTAAGCTAAGATCTTTCCGGGTTCTCACTTTGACTGAGGCAGTACCCATTTGGTTATTAAGACTAGGGAAGAAAGGAGCGTAGGAATGGCCCCTTTTACCTAATTAAAAAAAAAAAGTCATTCTGGGAGGGGAAGATTCAGCATTTCTGGACCAAACAGAAACTTTTACTATTTACGTTTACTCTGAGCTTTGTTGGTGGTGGGGAGGGAGGCAGCAAACCCATGACCACTAAATGGGGCTTGGACTGGGACCTATTGTTGACCAAATCAATGAGAACCAGAATAAATTGGGTTTAAGGCATGATCTTTAAAGGAATCAAGCCTGTAAACCCCAAGGTATCTTGCTCTGTTTCAGTCATCACAATTTTTATCCATTTGGGCAGAAAAACCCACAGGTAAGGGTAAGATACCCTGTGAAAGAGGTAGAGGAAAGAGAGGAGAGGAGGGGAGGAGGAAGGAGGGAAGGAAAGAAAGAAGATGTGTTACATAACTGGAACTGGCTGGTTAGGTCCCCAGTGGGCAGCTCAGACTTCAATAGTGAATGACTACATCAAATGATTTAGTGACTTTAGTAATTTCAAATTATTTTCTACATTGGTTAGAACAGCTCACAACTCTTCCAGCAGAGTATAATATTTCAAGTCCTATGCTTGGTCTTTCTATCTTTGTAGAATCTTCCAGAGCTTCAGCTCTTATTGGCATGGTCTCCAAGAACTAAAGTCACCTCTCTGCCATAATAAGGCATCATAGTGGGACTTCAGTGGTGGCTTATAAAGATATAGAGTTATAAATTTGCTTTTCATTATAGAGGGAATGGCAAATTCATTTAGCTAGAAGAGGTTACAGTGGAGAACAGTGAGGTTAGATCTGATATCATAAGGCATTAATCTGCATCTTTTGACAGTTTCCATACCAGGAGTTCCCACACTAATGAAATCATAGGACATGTGGTTTTTTAAGGGATTCTAGGTATTGAGTTTTCTGGCTTACTTTTAACCCACCTTGAAGCAAGTACCAACAGGTAATGAACATTGTTAATTAGGCATTAGTTCAAATGATAGAAATGCAGCTTTAAGAGTTCATTATGGCAGTGTTCTAAAAGACCACAAGATGGGGATATGAATCCATGAAAGAAGACTTTTTTTTCTTTTAAAAAAGAAAATTTGATACTCTACTAATCCATAGTTGGAAATCTGTTTTTTCCATTGCTAATGATGAAAACAGAATTTCAAGAGTACTTTTGCTTTCACACTAGAAGTAGTAATGAAAGCACTTAAAAAAAAAACTAATTCTGATGATATTTGCCATCTATGAAATCTAGAAATTTTTCTTCTTCAAAATAAAAACAGCATTAGTATAAAAATTAAGCCTTTACTGTGGTCTTCATTGCCCTGTTTATCTCTTTCTATGTCTCTTCAGTGACAAACATAAACACAAATAACTTTGTGGTATGACATGCTAGGCATCTGGGATATTAAGCAAATCAGTTCCTGGATTTTATATAGGTAAACTGGACTCAAGTTCTTTCTCTCTTTCCCTAAGATTGGGGAAGGCGTTTGTGTTTTCAGCATTTAACACAGCATAATGAGTTTAAACAGTACAAGGTGACAGACCAAAAAGTTAATTTGACCTTAGTCTGTATAGTGTAAGGAATGAAGGAAGTTGATGGTTCCACTCACTGGACTTGGTCAGACTTAGTCACTAAGTATTTATTGAGTGCCTACTGTATGTTAGTGACTGTGGCCAAGCATGGGGGACACAAAGAAAGGTAAAAGGCAGTCCGTACTTTCAAGGAGCTCAGAGTCTAATAGGAGAGATAATATGCAAACAACTATGTACAAACAAGATATATAAAGGATAAATCAGAAATAATCGATAGGAGGGAGGCGGCACTAGACTTAAGCGAGAATCAGAAAAAGCTCCAGGTAGAAAGTGAGATTTTAATCGGAACTTGAAAAAAGCCAGAGTCCAGGAAGTGGAGATGAGGAAGGAGAACATTCCAGGCTTGGGGGAAAGCCAGTGAAAATGCCTGGAGTAGCGAGATACAGTGTCTTGTTTAAAGACTCATAAGGAGGCCAGTGTCTCTGGAACGAGGTTAGAGGATGGGTGTAGTGAAAGGGGTAAGATTGCTAAGGTAAGAGGTAGCTAAGTTGTGAAGGCTGTTGACATCAAATAGAGGATTTTCTATTTGATCCCACAGGTGTAGGGAGCCACTGGAGTATATTATGTTGAGATTTGGCACAATTATACTTGGACTTTAGGAAGATCACTTTGACAGACGAGTGGAGGAGTAGGTAGGAAAGTGGCAGGGAGGCCAGGAAGCAGGCTGTTAGCAGGTATGAAGTGAGGACGTGGTGGGAGCAGTGTCAGAGAAGAGAAGGAGCGTGAATGGGAGAAATGTTATGGAGGTAACATTGATAGGCCTTGACAACAGATTGAATATGGGGGGTGAGAGAGAGTGAAGAGTCCAGGATGATGCTAGGTTGCAAGCTGGATGACTGAGTAGATGGTGCCACCCTTGACAATAACCGGGAAGTTGGAAGAGAAAAGACAGTGGGTTCAGTTTTGGACATGTTGATTTTAAAATGTCTAATATTAATTAGGACACCCGATAAAAAAAAAAAATCCCAGTAGGTAGTGGGAGATGTGAGACTAGAGGTCGGTAGGGAGGGTAGGGCTAGATGAAGTAGATTTGAGAATCATCTGCATTTTGATGATATTAAATCTATGGGAGCAGATGAGATCCCCAAGTGAAATAGTATAGTGCAGCCTCGAGGCCACATGTGGCCCTCTGGGTCCTCAAAGTGCAGCTCTTTGACTGAATCCAAACTTCACAGGACACATCCCATTAATAAAAGGATTTGTTCTGTAGAGCTTGTACTCAGTCAGAAGGCCAAACGCAAGGACCTAGAAGGCCACAGGTTCCCCACCCTGGGTATAAAGCAGACCTGTACAACTTGGCAGTAGATAGGAGCTAAAATGAAAAATAGGTGAAACTTCTTTTAGCCACATAGAAGTTTTTAGCAGCTCACTTTCCAAGTAAAGGTATAATTGATGATTAAACTATTTTACAAATAAACTATATTTTTAAAAAGGGAAATTTCAGGTAATTACACTTATTAAGATTTTTATCATGAAATTGCTCCTTTCAGACTAGAGACAGACTGATGATGGTTGGTTGCCGTGGGTCACATAACAAATAGGAGAGAGTGCCCAGTGGCAACCCACCCACCAAGTTACATGACAGGCACAATAGTGACTAGTGGAAGGCAAGTTAAGCAGGGCATGGACAAAGCATTCGTTGCATCTTTACTTTCTTTTTTGGAGGGGGGAAGGCAGGGCAATTGGGGTTAAGTGACTTGCCCAAGGTCACACAGCGTGTCAAGTGTCTGAGAATGGATTTGAACTCAGGTCCTCCTGAATCCAAGGCCGGTGCTCTATTCACTGTGCCACCTAGTTGCCCCTGCATCTTTACTTTCTTTCATATCTACATTTTTCATGGGTCGTCTAAAATTGTCTAGTGGGCCAGAGTGGCATGTGGGCCATGTGTTGTGCAGGCCTAGCATAGAGGAAGATGAGAAGAGGATGCAGGACAGAGCCCTGTGGGATACCCATGGTTAGATGGTGTAACTTGGATAAAAATCCAGCTAGGACTTAGAGAAGAAGCAGCCAGACAAGTAGAAGGAGAACCAGATCATGAAAACCTGGAGAGAAGACAATATCCAATAGAAGAGGGTGATCAACAGTGTCAAAGACCAGAGCAAGATCAGGAAAGACAAGAATTAGATCTGGCCAATAAGGGATCATTGGTAACTTTGGAGAGAGCAGTTTCAGTTGAATGATGACATTGGAAGCCAGACTGTAGAAAGTTAAGAGAGTGAGAGGAAAGCCAGTGGAGGCACCTACTCTAGATGGCCTTCTCAAAGTGTTTAGCAACAAAGGGGAAAATAATATGGCATGGTAACAGGGATAGCTGGATCAGGTGAGAGATTTCTGAGTATGGCGTAGAGACCTAGGCTGTCCAGTCACGGGGAGTGATTTAAGATAAGGTCAAGGTGGGCAGTCTGCCAGAGAAGATTGGATGAAATGGTATCACATGTTCACTTAGAAGGGTTTATCTTGGCAAGAAGAAGTGAGAGAGAGTATGGAGGAGAGTGTGGCAGAAGGCATCTGAGTAATGAGATGAAGAAAGAGGAGAAGAGGGAACTCGAATGTGTTCGACTTTCAGTGAAAAGTATGAGGCAAGGTCCTCAGCAGAGAGTGGAGGGAGGGGGAGCCTCGGGAGGCCTGAGGAGGGATGACAAGGTTTGGAAGAGTCACTGCGAAGAGTGAGAGAGTGAGTTCATTAGGGAGATGTAGAAGGATGGTCAAGCAGCAGGGAGGGCCCAGTTGAGGTTATGTAATGTAAATTTGTAGTGGACCCAAGCAGCGCAGTCTCATTATTTTTTCTAGCTTCATTCAGCAGCACATATGTAGGCATGAAGGCAGCAGATGATGGGAGGGATCCAAGGCTGCAGCTTGAAAGGGAAAGATCGTCATTAGGATAAAGGGGAAGGGGCCATATAGATGAATAACGGGGTTTAAGGGTTACGAGGCAGAAGGAGAAGGAGAATGACAAGAGTGTCATTGAATAGGGAAATTTCGGAGATCGTAATCTAGAAGTGATGTATTTATGAGGGATGACAAGTTCTAGATAGGGTCATATTGGTGTGTGGCTGAGATGTGGAGGAGTAGCTCACGTGCAGTGACTAAGGTTTGGTGAGGTCGATGAATCCCATGAGATCGGAACTTCGAGGTTAGTATTTTAGAGGGAGTCCCTTAAAATGAGGGCAGGAGTTGGGAAGGAGGAAAAGACTGTGAGCCAGGGACTGAACTCATGGAGGAAAGAAGGGAAGTGTACTGGAGGTTGGTTGACAACAGTGACCAGAATTTTGATTGGATGACAGATAGAGATTAAATAAACCTCAAAGGAGGAGACTGATGACTATGGGAATCAAGGAGTATTCCAAACCTTTCAACTTGACCAGAGAGATGAAGGGGAAGGAGTAAAAGTACAGCCAGTGCAGGAAAAGGTTGTATCATCAAGGAGGGATCCAGGGCTCAGTGAGAACCAGAATATAGGAGTAGGAAAAGAAGGCATTTAAAATGAAGCAAGATTGTTGCCCATGGAGCCAACATTCCAAAGAACCCATTAGAATGGGTGAGTAGCTTTAACATGAGGGGGTAGGGTGGGGTTGGGTTTAGGGGAATGAGAATAAAAGATCGGCCAGTGTGGGGACAAAGAACAGGGTTTGAATCATGACAGGCAGGAGTTCAGAATCACTGGTAGGGTAGAGCATGAGGAGGGGGACAGTTTGTAGACTTTACAAATATCCTATTGAATTTCATCTTATTAGAACTAGACTAATGCTGTATCCCAGGAGTTCTGAACCTGGGAATGTTAGACTACCAACGAGTCTATGAATGGATTTTAGGCAGTCTGTGAACTTAGATAAGAAAAAAAAAAGTTGAATCTTTTCTTCCATTATACTTTTAAATTTTTATTTCTTCAGGACTTTTTTTAAATACATGGGTAGCTGGAATAGCCAGGACACATCCAGAGTGCTGTGGGGAGACCAGTGGTGGGTGGAAGGGGCCAGAGGCAGATGGTTAATGGTGTACTTGGCCTGAGCACCATCAGGGCCCTTAAGGAGTGCTGGTGGAACCTAAATGGGCAGAGGTCCCCCCACCTCCAAGCCTTAAAACCTTAAAACCATGCCGTAAAACCCAAGAGGATGGAGTTGGTTGGAGACATACTACTGGGAGGGGTCAGCTGATTAGACATGGGCCAGGATTGGGGGTCATGGTCCCTGATGCTGAAGGGGTTGGCAGGAGGGTGTCTAGTCACTGGAAGCCTCTGGCTCAGGGGTGATCTCTTCACTTATTCTTCTGGAGGTGAGTTGCCTGCTTGGTTGTTTCCCTGGGGAAACTGTGTCCAGGGCCTGTCTATCCATGTCAGTCACCAGGTTGTCTGTGGAAACCTGGTGCCTCAGGAAGATGGGGCAGATCAGGTGATGATACAGGCCACTGGAAGCATGCACCATGGCAAGAAGACACACTTCCCTGCATAGTAGAAGGGGAACCAGAAAAGCAAGATGTCAGAGAACAGCCAGGCCAGATATGCCATATACCATGCAGCAGGTTCTCCATCTTTGTTCGGGTTTTCAGTGGCCTTGATGGAGGCATATCCTGGGTAGGTGAATCTGATTAGATTGCAGAACAGGGAGGCACCAAATATGAGATATAAGGCCAGGAAGGCAATGGAACCTATAGCCAGGTAGTACTTTTTGATATTGGAGATCTCTGGCTTCCACAGGACATTGGTGACAATGTTTTTCTGCTCCAGAAACCTCTGGAAGTGCTGCCTCAAGCTATCCATGGCTCCTGGGACCTAGTGGGGAGGAGAGGGGACAGAGGATGACTGGACCCAGGTCCAAGGGGCGACCTCCTGGGCTCCCCTACTGCTCTGCAGTGGTGCTGGTGGTGTCTCCCTCTCCAGGCTCTCAGGACCTCCACTCCTCTGCTCTCTCAGTCCCTCCTCTTCCCTCCCTCCCACCTCATGGTCCTGCAACTGCTCCCACTGTAAATTTTAAAAAACATTGTTCTAAAGCGTGGTCCATAGACTTTACCAAACTACAAAAGGACTCCTGGGTCTGTGCAGAGAGCACTGAGCCTAGTGTTAGGAAGTTCAAATCTGGCCTCACAGACTTAGTAGTTGTGTGATTCTGGGTAAGTCACTAGAGTTCTGTGTGCCTTAGTTTCCTTAACTGTAAAATGGGGATCACCCTGGCACCTATCTCACTGGGTTGTTATAAGTCTCCATTGAGGTAATAGTTGTAAAGTGCTTAATGCAGAGCCCAACCCATAGTAAGCACCTAATAAATGCTTGTTCCTTTCCCTTTGCCTGTCCTGGGCTTCTTAAACTTTTTTCACTCCCGATAATCCTTTCTGGTAGCATTCCTTGGTGCTGTGTGGCCAGAGGGCATGCCCAGTGCAAAGTGCTCATCCTTTGTGTTCAGAACCAAGGCTGCAGTCAAGTTGTACAGCACAGGCACACTCTGCCAGAAACACCTTGGACTCATTACATGTTTGATTTTTAATTAACTTTTGGTTGTTGTGCATTCAGAAACCTTTTACTATTGCCAGTATGGGGTCACAACCCACAGTTTAAGAAGTGCTGGATCTCTTTCAGATCTGTGTCATCTGAACATTTGATGCAACATCTCTATACCGTCATTGATAAAAATGTTAAGCAGCCTAGGTCCCAGTGTCCCGTCCAGCAGGACTAGTTCATTCGTGGGGCCGAGGAGGACCCAGCCTGCAAAGGAATGGGTGGGAAGGAAGGAGTGAGACCAAGCGAGTTTGTGTCAAGGTCTCAATTTTATTGCAGGTTAGCATAACATATATATGCTCTTCATATAAGGAAGTAGGAGGGGAGGGGAATTCTCATGAACAACGGCTAGAACATTTGCAGTTAGGACATCTGGTACTGGAACATTTCGTGGTCGGCCGATTCTCAGAACATGGTACTCGGGGGTGTGGTTTTCTCATGGAAAAAAGGGACACCCAGCCTAAAGGCGTTGGCTCCCAACATTTCCCCCCTTCTTCTTTAAAAAGGAGAGAAACACTTAAACAAAAGACCGGTGAAAGGCTTGTCTTAGGCTATAGGGCTGGTGTCCACGTCCAGTACCTACAAGGCAGAGCCCCTGTCTTAGGCTATGTGGGTGGCCCCGTCTCTAGCACCTCGTATATGAAACTAACAAGGATTTAATCCTAGAGACGGACCCACAATAATCCTGTCATTGGGTTCATCTGCAGCCACAAGGTCTGATGTTCCTGGACCGTGGGGCCCCACTATTCCCGTCATGGGCTCTTTCACAGTGTTGGTCAAAACCTTATAATCTACGAAAATATTTCCACACCCTTGAGTACCATGGGTCGGCATCTGCACCAACAAGAGTAGAAAATTGAAGGCCTTCGAGGGTGATCATGGAAGGAAGGTCGTCACAAGACCCACCGGAACTAAGCCGATGATAGTGAACAGCAATGGGTTTCCTAAGAGCCGAGTCAATCTGTGATTTGACAAAAGTGGTTAATTTGTTAAAGGCCCATGGCACAAAGGAGAGGAGCAACAGAATCCCCAAGAGGGGTCCCAAAAGAGTGGGGAGCAAGGTAGTCAGCCAGGGGGATGTAGAGAACCAATTTTGATACCAGGATTCCTTCTGATCCCTTTCCCTCTTCCTTTTTTCCAAACTTTCTTTAACCCTTTTTAAACTATCTCCTACAAGGCCAAGCTTGTTAGTATAAAAACAGCATTCTTCTTTTAAAGCAGCGCAAAGGCCGCCTTGCTGTAAAAAAAAGGAAATCTAGGCCTCGCCTATTTTGCAAGACCACCTCGGCCAAGGAGGCCACAGAATCTTTAAGATTTTCAAGACCTGCTTGGAGTTCCTGAAGGTCCCTATCAATAGTTGCGCTAAGCTGAGCATATTGCATATTTGAATTGACCAAGGAGGCAATCCCGGTCCCAGTGCCAACGGACCCAAGACCTATGAGGACAGCCAAGGTAAGTGCGGTCAGGGGTTCTCTTTCAGTTCTACTGTGTGGATTGGAGCCTTGCTCCCAGAACCGGAGGAATTCGTCTGGGTAATGGACGGTGAGGTGAGGAAGAAGGGAAACCTCCACACAGTAATCTTTATTTTTCAAAAAGGAGGTCGTAATCACAAAGGTGGTAAGTCCAGAGGAACAGGCAAGATAGGAATTATTTGGTGCTGCAATATAATGAAATGAGGCATTAACTATAATGGAATGCTTGCAAACCTCTTCAAGTTGCCTGGGAGGGAGCATAAGCGGTCCCAAAAGACAGAGGCCCAGGCCAGAAATGCGACTGAGGGTAAGGCCATGTTTATGCTTTGTTCCCCAGCTCAGGGAAGAGGTGTCATTAGTAAAGGTAAGGTTCCCAAAATGGGCAACCCCTTCATAAAAGGGGGGAGCTGAGGAATAACAGACCCAACAATCTTCTAAGGAATGGTTAGTCATCTTGCTAATTGCATGTACAGAGGCGTTAACCAAAGAAAGAATAAGTTCAGCAGAGGAAGGGGGTCCATTGGGAAGTGTGGACCGAAAGGGTTCACTTACTGGTGCTCTAGGTGTAGGGGAAAATGGGCAGGGGATTAGGCTTGATTCTGCGCCCCTGAGAAGATCCCGAGTGAAGCTCAGTATTGGGACCAACAGCCACAGGCTTATTTTGGTTAGGGATGCTCTTACCGAGCTTGATGGTAAAAGTCAACCCATCGTCATACCGTTCTTTGTAAAGCCGTAGACCCCAAGACACACCCCGGTCCCAGTGAGTATATTTTTTACCGGGTTCTGTAAATTGGATGTACAGGGGATGGCACCAACCTGAGCACTCCTGGATATATGTCCATCCTGCACTACCGGGGGAATGGTGTGTATAGTTAGCTTTAACCGTAATAAAATCCCAGGAGGAGGAGGGATGCCAGTAGGTGTCCCCAGTGGTTTCGCAGCTCCAGCTGTAGCAGTAGTAGTCTGCCAAGCCTCCGCACTTGGAGTTTATGGCGCGATCTCTATGATAACTGGGGCAGACATAGAAGGGAAGTGCCCTTAACATACTCCTTTGGCTAGGTGAGCCACAGCCTCCCCATGGGTCAAGGCCCCATCTCCCAGGAGGGGAGGGAGACACGGGGGCTCTCTGTTGGTCGTGATACCCTTCCAAATCCCAATTGGCTGGTGCTCCCAGTGCCAATTTGCAAAGGTCTGGATATAGGGTAGGCCACCAGTCCTCAGATGTTATTTTTGACTCACTCCACACTGTATCACCTGCTCCATTTATTACCAGCCACGTATGGTTGAGAAGCTGGTACAAAGTGCCAGGGATGGCCCCGAAGGTGACAAACAGGCAAAGGATCATTGCGATGTCTGGCAGGCTCGTCTGGTTCATGGCGTCTCCTGAAACAAAGCACAGTTAGAAGACTTCTCAGGGGATCCCTGGGCGAGTTGTGAAGTTTTATCAGGCGCTCTGGAAGCCATCTGGCGTTTTGTGCTTGTGTATCATAGGCGCAGGCATGTCCTTTGCCCCAGATAAGGACCGGGTCGGGGCCCTGCCATTTATTGGACAGTGGATCTTTCCACATGGCCTGTGCATAAGTGCTTGCCATGGATGAATGCCAGAGGCGGTCGGCAGCGGTTTTGCCATTAGCATCATAAGTGAGGAAATTCAAAACGAACATTGCATGGTTTAGGAGGGTCTTAAAATTCCCTGCTCTGGGTTATAACATATCCCCCCCTGATTGTAGTTTTAAGATCATATTTTTTAATGTTTGATGAGCTCTTTCAACTATGCCTTGGCCTTGAGGGTTATATGGGATGCCTGTGATGTGCTTAATCCCCATTTGGGCGCAGAACTGTCGGAAAGCAATGCTAGTGTAACCAGGCCCGTTATCAGTTTTGATAGTTTGGGGTTGTGGGAGGACCGCTAGGGAGGCAAGAATGTGATAAATCACGTGTTTAGAAGCTTCACCCGTTTGGAGGGACGCAAATGGGCCCAAACGTGACCAATGAAAAAAGGGGCGGTTCGGGCAAGAATGAGACGTTGAAGTTCTGCAAATAAGGGAGAGGCTATGTAAGCACTATCAGTATACAAATTAAAAGGCTCTTGCAAGAGCTCAAAGACCTTAATAATGGCTACAAGCTCAACTAATTGTGCAGATAAAAAATGGGTATTAAAGTGGGATACCTGACCATCAATGCTAAATGCAGCAACACCTGTGGAGGAGCCCTCGGTAAAAACCAAACGGGCTCCTTGAATTGGTGTTGTTTTTGTTCCTTTGGGGAAAACCACAGGCATCCTTTGCAGAAAATGAATCAGTCTGTTTGAAGGAAAATGATTATCAATAGTGCCATGAAAGGAAATAGAACTAATAGCCCAATCATCATCATTCTGAATGAGCTACTGTACTTGTGCAGCAGTATAGGGGGATACAATATGATCAGGGTCTTTACCAAAAAGTTTTAAGGCAGCCCCCCTGCCAAGGCGCAAGAGGGTAGCAACCAAATGGGGATAGGTGGGTAAAATCTTAGAGGGGGATGCGGGCAAATGGATCCAAAAAAGCGGTTCTCATTGCCAAAGCAATCCCGTGGGCGCAAAGGGGGTGGGAAATATGAGGAGCCAAAGGGGTTGTAGGGGTGCATAATACCCTATGCGCTGATCACGAATGGCGCGTTCAACCGTAATAAGAGCTTTGCGCGCCTCAGGAGTAAGGTGGCAGGGGAGGATGGGTCAGAGTCCCCTTTCAAAATGTCAAACAGGGGCCTTAACTCCCCTGTAGTGAGTTTCAAATAAGATCTCAACCAGTTGATATCTCCAAGGAGCTTCTGGAAGTCATTAAGTATGTGAAGGCAGTCTACCCTTAATTGGAGTTTTTGTGAGAGGACATGATTAGTGAGGAGCTCAAAACCCAGAAATAACTGGGGAGGCTGGGTTTGGATCTTTTCAGGGGAAATAAAGAGCCCGCGGGACTGTAGAGCCACAACGAGCGATTGGCAGATTTTGGACAGGTGCGGCTCATCAGGTGCTGCTAGGAGGATGTCGTCCATATAGTGGATGATATAAATCTCCGGGTGGCGCAACTGGAATGGATCTATAGTCTGGGCCACAAATTTCTGGCAAAGAGTAGGGCTATTGGCCATGCCTTGGGGGAGGACCCTCCATTGGAAACGGGGAGAAGGGCCCACACAATTAACTATAGGGAGGCTAAAGTTTGCAATCATCAGGATGTAAGGGGATGGAAAAGAAACAATCCTTTAAATCAATAATGATCTTAGAAAATCCTTTCGGAATGGCTACAGGGGAGGGGAGCCCCGGTTGAAGTGCTCCCATAGGGACCATGGTTTTATTAACTGCCCTAAGATCATGTAATAAGCGCCACTTTCCTGAACGCTTTTGTATAACAAAAATGGGGGTATTCCAAGGTGATGTGGAGGGCTCAATGTGCCCAGCAGCCAGTTGTTCCTGCACCAATTCCACAGCTGCAGCTAGCTTTGTTGTGGTTAAGGGCCACTGGTCGATCCAGACGGGAAGTTCATCCTTCCAAGTGATTTTGTCTGCCTGGCGTGCAGGGGGACCAGTGGCCCTTACAAAAAATGGTTGTGGAAGCCCAAGCCTGCATGACCCACCTTAGGGGCAGTCGATATGGAGGTCAAACGTCCCTGTTTGTTTTTTCCAAGACCTTGTCCTGGAAGGAATCCCTGGGAGAGCATCTGCTGGGCCACAATCGCATTGGGGCTGCACATAATGACTCCCATCTAAGAAAGGATGTCCCTACCCCAGAGATTAACAGGCAGTCCGGGGACCACAAATGGCCAGACGGTGCCGGCATTTCCTTCATTATCCTTCCAGGGTAACCTTTGGGACCTTTGGAGGGTGTTCCTGGACTGACCAATGCCTTGTAAGTGGGTCATGGAGGCCTGCAAGGGCCAAGCAGTGGGCCAGGCTTCTTGTGACAAAACGGTAGAGTCAGCCCCAGAATCTAGAATACTTTCAAAAATCTTACCCTGTATTGTGAGCTTAAGAGTAGGGTGTTCCTGAGAGATGGCCTGGACCCAGTACAGGTCGGATGATCCGGGCCGGGATACTCCGCTCCTTTTGACAGGGGCAGGGTAAGCAGTATCCAGGGGGAGCGGCAAGGCCTGGGCCAAGCGTTGTCCCTTATCAATCTAGACGGGGCCATAGGGGGCGGTAGCAAGCAGCTGTATCTCCCTGGTATAGTCATTATCAATCAGGGAGGGGTGAATCATCAGGCCAGCAAGGGTGGAGGACGCGCGGCCCATAATAAAGAAATAAGAATTCGGTGGAGGAGGGCCAAAGACACCCATAGGAATGGTCTGCACCCCATCTTCCGGATTCAATATTGTGGGGGAGGCGGCACACAGGTCCACCCCTGCGCTTCCTGTTGTTGCTCGGCAGAGGCGGGGTGCTGGGCGGATGGGCTGTTCCCCGAGGCTCGTACAAAGGGAATGGGTTGAGGGGCCCGGGGCTGGCCCCTCCAGCCATTTCCCAGATGGGAGGGTAAGGGTTGGCCATCCATGTCAGTGGCAGACCGACAGGTGTTGGCCCAATGTTTCCCCTTTCGACAACAAGGGCAAACAGTAGAGGGTTGATTTAGCTGTTTTGGAGGGCCTGCAGAGGGTGGGGTGTCACCAGGGCATTGGCGGGCAAAATGACCGGGCTGGCCGCACCGGAAACAATTTCTAGGAGGCCCGCCTGCTTGGAATGCTGCTCCTATAGCTAAATGCACGGCATGTGACATTTTGGAGGCGAGGGGATCTATATCGCAGCACAAACGAACCATTTCATCAAGGGATTTATCTCTCCATTTGCTGCGTAGTACAGCTCGGCAGGCATTATTAGCATTCTCATAAGCTAAGCGCTTAACAAGTTGGTCATTAGCAGCCTCCTGCCCCAGGTTCCTCTCGGTGGCTTCTAATAGGCGGCTGACATATTCAGAAAAATCTTCCTGCCCTCCTTGGACGATCTTATTAAGGGGGGCAAAGGGGGAGCCAGTGTTGGGCAGGGATCGCCACGCGGCAAGGGCTGCGTTGGCGGTCTGGGCCAAAAGCCCCATGGGGAAACGCCGCTGTAGGTCTTCTGCCGCATACTTCCTTTGTCCACTAAGTTTCTCATAAGTCCAGTTCGCAGAAGGCGAACGTGGAGATTTCAAGTTAGCAGCGGCAGTGGACTGGCAGCGATCGAAAAAATCTGCTTTCCAGGTTAGGAATTGCCCGCGTGAGAGGATCGCTTGGACTACTTGGATCCAGTCTGCAGGGAGCATGTGGCCTCCAGGACGGAAAGGGTAAAGGGTGCAGTAGGTCCATAGGATTTGACTGCAGCATTTAAATCTTTTAAGGTTTTGAAATGAAGTTTGCGAAATTCTGCCTTGCCTCGTGCTGCATGATTCTCATTATCACTTTCATTTTCATTTTCATCCTCCTCATCATTCTCCTCCTCATCCTCCCCCTCGCTAGCCAAATTACCTTGGGAGCCAGCATTTGTAGAGGGCTGCGCAGTAGGGGAAGGGGGGGGATCATCAGGGGGAGAAGTAGACCTATTAGACTGGGTCATTACAGGGAAGGTCATTCGTACATCTTGTACATTTTTGGTGCTGGGCTTTTTTATCTTGGGCTTGCGGGGAGGCCCCTTTTGGCGCGGGGCAAAAAGGGGGGGGGGGCAACTGCAGGGCCAGAAGGTGAAAGGAGGACAGAATTGTGAAGCGTTTTTTGCAGGGAAGAGAGCTCAGTGGAAAGCTGGACAAACTGCTTCTGGAGGTCAAGGACCTCGCGGAGATCATTAACCTGAGTGGAAAGTTGATTCCTAGCAGCCGTCAGGATAGAAGGGGATAAAGCAGGCGGGAAAAGAGCAGGTGCGCAGGTCTGGACTGCATAAGGGGGGGGGCGTTCTGCAAAGGGCTTGAGTTGAGGAGGGGCCGGTCTGGGTCATTATAATGAGCCGCCTCGTCTTCTAGATCTGCCACATCTTCAGGATCTAGGGTGTCGTTGGATGTTTTCGTGAATATGGGAAAGTTCAGGGAGTCGGCTGCTGGCCGTGTCTCCTCAGGGAGAGAGGGATAAAGGGGTTCTTTTGGGGCTACGGGCATGTCTATCACTTACAGACGGGGGCCGAGATACATTTAACGCCACCGTCTGTGGTAATAGACACGCCCGCCCCTCTTTATTGGCGGAGGGCAAGGAGGCCGAGGATGCTCTTCGGGACAAGGGGCGGAGGCAGGACTCCGCAACTGACAGTAATTGTTGCTTATTTGGGTCCTTGTGGGCTGCTTCTACAATATCCCTGATGAGGCCCCAATAAGAGAAGACAGTCACAGGGACCGCTTCCGGACCTTCTGTTTGTAATTTTCTGTTTAGATCTTTACCAACTTTCTGCCACTTGCCAGGGTGAATCTCTGGCCCATTTACAATGAACCAAGGGCAAACATTATCCACAAATAAAAAAAAACTTTACTAAATCTTTTTTCTTAACTCTAACTCCCCTTTCCCTGAGTAAAGATTTAAGGTCCTTTATAAAGACCTGTTCTTTAGATAATTTTTGACTCATGAATGTGAGACGGACGAATTCAACTTACCGAGGACGGGGGCTCTTAGGCAGCTGGGGGGTTCTTCACCGAAAAAGGGGTCGCGACGACTTCTCTGCTAGGTACTGGTCCGTCTGGCGAGGGTCCATGCCTCGGGCCCCACGTTGCGCGCCACTTGTCCCGTCCAGCGGGACTAGTTCATTCATGGGGCCGAGGAGGACCCAGCCTGCAAAGGAATGGGTGGGAAGGAAGGAGTGAGATCAAGCGAGTTTGTGTCAAGATCTCAATTTTATTGCAGGTTAGCATAACATATATATGCTCTTCATATAAGGAAGTAGGAGGGGAGGGGAATTCTCATGAACAACGGCTGGAACATTTGCAGTTAGGACATCTGGTACTGGAACATTTCGTGGTCGGCCGACTCTCGGAACATGGTACTCGGGGGTGTAGTTTTCTCGCGGAAAAAAGGGACCCCCAGCCTAAAGGCGTTGGCTCCCAACATCCCAGGACCAAGCACAGATATCTGGGGTGCTACATTGGATACCTCTTACCAGACTGACACCGAACCATTAACAACTGTTCTTTGAGTCTGGCCATTCAGCCATTTCTCAGATTGTGTTATTGTCTAACTCATATCCCCTAATATTCTCCACAAGAATAATATAAGAAACTTTATCAAAATATTTGCTGTGATCTAGGTAAACTATACACAGTACTCCCCTTATCCTTTAATTTAGTAATACTGTCAAAAAAGGAAATGAGGTTAGTTTGTCATGACTTTTTCTTGTTGAAACCATACTTTCTCTTTGTTATGACCAGCCCCTTTTCTAGATGTTAGCCTAACATCTCTAAATTTTTTTTTTCAAACATCAAAATTCCACCTTCTTTCCCTCCTTCCCCAATTGAGGAAGAAAGAACAATAAAACTACTATTACACATATTCACAGACAAGCAAACAAATTTCCATATTGACCATGTACAGAAAAATATGTATGTCTCAATTTTCACTTCTCAGGAGATAGGTAGCATGTTTCATTATTAGTCTTCAGAAGTTGTGGTTGATTATTGGGCTGATCAGAGTTGCTAAATCTTTCTAAGTTGTTGTCTTTACAGTTGTTTACAATCTTTACAATTGTTGTCTTTGTATAAATTGTTCTTGTTCTGCTCACTTCACTCTGTATTGGTTCATACAGATCTGCTTAGGTTTTTCTGAAACCATCACTTTCATAATTTCTTTTAACATGATAGTATTCCATCATCTTAACATATGGTAATTTATCCATTCTCCAGTTAATGGACACTCCTTCACTTTTCAGTTCTTTGTCACCTCGGAAAGAACTAAATATTTTTGTAAATCCTTAGTTTTGCTTAGGAGTTAGTTTTGCTTAAGGCTAATTTCTCCCCTAATCTGCCTTCCCTCTAATTCTCCCTTCCCTTTTCTCCCCTTTCCCTTCTATTTTGCTGTTGAATGAAATGTATTTCTCTACCCAGCTCAGTGTGTGTGTGTGTGTGTGTGTGTGTGTGTGTGTGTGCTCTCTCTCCTTTGACCAGTTCAGATGAGGGTTTTTAAGTGTCAGCCACTTGAAAGAAGCCCCCACTTCTTCCTTCTTGTTTGTAGTCTAATACTTTAGCATTCTGGTTATGTGATATATTTCCCTAGCTTTCTTTTCCTTTCTTCCCCCCCACATCTTTGCCCTAATATTTTCTTCTCTTCCTTCTCCATTCTTCTTTAAGATCATTAAGATATAACAGAACCACTCCCAGACTTTCTGTCTAATTAAATTCCCTCTCTGGCCTTTAATGATAATAAAGTTTAGAGGGGACCCATGTATTATTTCCCCATGTTACAATATCAGCAGTTTACTCATGTTTAGTCCCTTCTGATTGTTTATGTTTACTTTTTGTGTTTCTCTTAACTCTTTTTTTTTTGTACTTCAGGCTTCCTGTGTGGCTCTGGTCTTTTTATCAGGAATGTTTGGAAGTTCTCTTTTTCATTAAAAATTCAATTTTAACCCTGTAGGATTATACTTAATTTTGCTGGGGAAGTTATTCTTAGTTGTGGGCCTATGTCCTTTGTATAATGGATTATTATAAACCAAACACTTGGGACTGAGTCAAGATGGCAGAGTAGAAGCTGGGCTCCGGCTTCCACCTTTCCCAGTCCATGTAAAAGGGGACTCTAAACAAACTTTGGAGCTGCAGAACCCACAAAATGACACAGAGAAGCTAACCTCCCGCTGAGGACAGCTGGGCAGGCCCACTCCAAGGCTTTAGCCCCAGGGCGGGCCTGACCAGCCGCCAGCCAGTGGGACCCTAGATCAGCAGCAGCTGTGGCCGTTTCCAGATTTGTCAACACATAGATGAGGAAGACAAAGTGAGAGGTCAGTGCAGTCTGGACTTTGGGACCCAGTAAGTGGGAGTGCATGGCTTTTGCCCCCGGGGTGAGAAGCTGCTGAGATGCTGGCACAGCCAGCCAGTGAAATGTGGCATCTTCAGCTCCTGGCCTATAGAGTGTAGGGAGACCAAGCACCAGTCTGAGGGGTAATCGCTCTTGCTTTAACCTTTTTGGATCTGGATTGCAGTCTAGGGTGGAGGTCCTGGGGTGTGTGTCCAGCCTACCAGAGCATGTGGAGACCTCAGAGAAGGCACCCATCTAATAACTTCGGCAGCTGAGGAAACCCCAGTATTTGCGACAAAAGCTCCCCTTTCTGGTGGCAGAGTCCTACTGTGGCAAAAAGCCCAGGGGTCAAGTGACTGAGGGGCGACATGACCAGGCAAAGGAAACAAAGCAGACAGAAGATTCCAACATTACACTCCTATTTGGGGGAAAAAAGGAGCAAAGCATGGAGGAGGAGGAAGACAGTGAAGTCAGAACTACTGCACCAAAAGCTTCTAAGGAAAATAAATACTAGCTGGTTACAGGCCATAGAGGACTTTAAGAAGCAGATAAGAGAAATGGAAGAAAAATTGGGAAGAGAAATGAGAACAATGCAAGAAAATTACAAAATGAGAGTCAACAGCCTGACTGAGGAAAATACTACCTTAAAAAACAGACTAATTCAAATGGCAAAAGAGACTCAAAAAGGCAATGAGGAGAAGAATGCCTTAAAAAGCTGAATTTGCCAGAAAAAGAAGCTCAAAAGCTCAATGAGGAGAATCATTGCTTCAGAATTAGATTAGAGCAAATGGAAGCTAATGACTTTATAAGAAATCGAGATGCTATTAAACAGATCCAAACAAATGAAAGAATAGAAGGCAATGTGAAATATCTCATGGGAAAAACCACTGACCTGGAAAATAGATCCAGGAGAGATAATTTTAAAATTATTGGGCTACCTGAAATCCATGATCAAAGTAAGAACCTAGAAATCATCCTCCAGGAAGTTCTCAAAGAAAACTGCCCTGATGTTTTAGAACCAGAGGGCAAAATAGAGGTTGAAAGTATCTACTGATCACCTCCTGAAAAAGATCCCAAAAAGAAAACTCCTAGGAATATTATAGCCAGGTTCCAGAATTACCAGATTAAGGAGAGATTATTACAAGCAGCCAGGAAGAAACAATTTGAATATCGTGGAAACACAATCAGGATAACCCAGGATCTGGCAGCTTCTACACTGAGGGATCGAAGGGCTTGGAATATGATATTCCGGAGGTGCAAGGAGCTGGGATTAAAACCAAGAGTCATCTACCCAGCAAAACTGAGTAACATGTTTCAGGGGAAAATATGGTCATTCAGTGGCATAGAGGACTTCCAAGCATTCTTGCTGAAAAAACCAGAGTTGAATAGAAAATTTGACATTCAGATACAAGAAGCAAGAGAAGCATGAGAAGGTAAATAGGGAAAAGAAATCATAAGGAACTTATCAAAGTTGAACTATTTATATTCCTACATGGAAAAACAATAATTGTAACTTATGAAACTTTTCTCAGTAGTTGAAGGGAAGATATATATATATATACATATGGGGATATGAATACATATGTGAATGTGTGTATATATGTTTACAAGTATACATAGATAGAGGGCACAGGACCAATTTAACAGGAAGGGATGATACTTAAAAGGTGAAATTAAGGATGAGAGAGGAATATAATGAGAGGAGATGAGGAGAGACAGAATGGGGTAAACTCTCTCATATAGAAGAGGCAAGGGAAAATGGTTACAATGGAGGGGAAGAATAGGAAGGCAAAGGGAATAGGTCAACCTTATTCCCATTGAATTTGGCTTGAGGAAGGAATGAAATACACACTAAATAGTGTATCTCACCTTCCAGGAGAGTAGGGGGTAAGGGGATGAGAGGGGGAATGATGGAAGGGAGGGTAGGCTGGGGGGGAGGGAAGTTGGGAGCACCCATTTTTGAAAAGGGACAGGATCAAAGTAGAAAATAGAACAAGTAGGAAGTGGTATGGGAGGGAGGGAAATATAGTCAGTCTTTTACAATATATCTACTATGTTATTGTTTTGCATTAGCCACACATTTACAACCTATACTGAACTGCTTATCTTCCCAGTAAGGGTGGGTGACAAGGGAGGAAGGGAATGAATCTGGAAATCAAAGTTTTAAAATCAAATACTCAAATAAATATATATACATGTATACTATTATTAATACTAATTTACATGTAATTGGGAAATAAGATATACAGGCACTGGGGCATAGAGATCCACTGGAAAAGTTGAAAGGGGTATGGGAGAAAATATGGGAGAGAGCAGATTGGAGGAGGGGATATCCTGTGGGACTGCTATTTTGGGGGGTGGGTAGGGAAAAAACGGGGAGAAAATTTGTAACTCAAAATCTGGCGCAAATGAATGATGTAAATCAGAAGTTAATAAAGCATTTGAAAAAAATAATAACAAATAAACCAAATACTCTGTTCCTTAATAGTCTTGGCCGCTACATCACTTCACTGTGCCTCCTCAGTATCTGAATTATTTCTGGCAACTTGCAGTGTTTTATTTTTTTTTTCCAACCTGGAAGCTTTGGATTTGCTCTGTAATGTTCCTTTGGAGTTTGTTTTTTGGCATTTCTTTCAGGAAATGACCAGTTTTCTTTTATAATTTGAAATATTGTGTCTAGGTTATTTTTTATTTGGGGCTTTCCAAGGATTCTTAAATTATTTCTCCTTGTCCTCTTTTGTAGGTCAGTTGTTTTTATGTGAGACATTTTAAATTTCCTTCTACTTTTCAGCCTTTTGATTTTTAAAAATATTTTTCATTATCTTATGAAGTAATTAAATCTCTTTGATCTGTTGTAATTTTCAGGGATTTATTTCAGGCACATTTATTTGTTGCTTGGGCAAAATTTTTATACCTATTGTGCAATGCAAATTGTCTCTCCATATCTCTTTCCCATTTTTTCCCTCTAGTGCACTCATTTAATTTATAAAAACAAAACAAAACATCTTTAACTCCTTTTACAACTCTTTATTTCTTCCAGGAATTCTAGAATTTATATATAAGCTCTATGTGTTTGTGTGTGTGTGTGTGTGTGTTTTGTTTTTTGAAGCTTTGCTTCTAGACATTTTGGAATCATTTTCTCCTTCAGTCTTTGTGTCTTGATTATCCCTGTCACCATAATAGCTTTTTATGGTGGGATTATTTTTTTTTGTTTACTCATTGTGTGGGATACAGAGACCCTAACCCAAATTGACTGCTCGGAGAACTCTCAAAGTGAAGGTAGAAAGATTTATTAGAATCTCGGGAGAAGCAGGCCGGTCCAGTCTCTGGGACAGCACCCAGAGAGAGGAGGCAGAGGTACAGAAGCCAAAGCTGGGTTAAATAAGCAAGGGTTACTCACCCCTCCCAAACATTAACCTAATTATTACTAATGAGGCTCTAATCTTGTTAGATAACATACATAATACATGAGGTCCACTATGAAAGCAAGTGAAGTAACAACCTCAGAATACTGTACCTCCTTCAGTCTAACCTAGATACACCCTTATCTGTGCATGGGTGCCCCAAGGCCACTGCCTGTTCCCTGATTGGTCAGATCTGCCTGCTGCTGTCATCTCCTTCTGTTCTACATTGTTTCATTTTTGTATTATCTAGGAGTTCTCTGGGAACTCAACTGGCTTCCAAGGCTACTGCCTCAACTCCCCCAAGGACCAAGAACTCAAATTCCTCCCAAGGCTACTGCCTGTTACTTTTTATCAGTAGTCTCCTTCAGCAATTCTTGCAGTTCTGTAGAAATTTAACTCTTTGTTACCTTTCACACTACCATTACTTTCCCCAAACTCCCCAATCTAGAAACACCTCTGATTTGGTCTCAATAGTTGATCCAGTCAATTGTAGTAATACTCAGTAGCTCTTACATTACCATGAAATATACAATGACTTACATATATATGAGGAAACAATACTGAACTTAGTTACAAAATACAAGGAAGTAATAAGAATGTATATATGATATTCAGAATGGGGAAACTTCACTGTAAGTCATATCCACACAAACCCCACTTTTTTTTTATACCTTTGAAGTTTCCCCACTTAATTCTAATTCCTGTCATTGCAATGACAACAGACAAGGGGGCAGTCCCCTTTATGAGTGCAGATACAGAGATTCAAAAGAAAACAATAACAAACAATTGTCCTTTCCAAAGTCCAAAAGTCCCTTTCCATGCTGTTGTCTGACTAGGGTATACCATCTGATGGAAGCCCTTTGGTTGTTTTCCATCCATCCATCCTCAGCATCGAATTCCAGGCTCTTTCTCTTCTGCCTTCTTTCATTCACTTTTCCACAAAAGTAACCTTGAAACCAAATTACCCGTCCTGAACCTTTATCATTTTTTTTTTAAGCAACTGGGGTTAAGTAACTTGCTCAAGGTTACACGGCCAGGTGTTTCTTGGTGGGTGCTAAGTGTCAGAGCCTGGATTCAATCCCAGATCATCCCGACTCTGGGGCTGGTGCTCTTACTTGCTGTGCTACCTGGATGCCCCAACCCTTATCATTCTTACAAAATTAAAATTGGAGTCTTGGGGCGGCCAGGTAGCACAGCAAGTAAGAGCACCGGCTCCAGTGTTGAGAAGACCTGGAGATCGAATCCCGGGCTCGGACACTTAGCACCCACCCAGAAACACCTGGCCGTGTAACCTTGAGCAAGTTACTTAACCCCAATTGCTTAGGGGCGGCCAGGTGGTTCAGCGAGTAAGAGCACCGGCTCCAGTGTTGGGACGACCTGGAGATCAAATCCCGGGCTCAGACACTCAGCACCACACCCAGAAATAACTGGCCGTGTAACCTTGAGCAAGTTACTTAACCCCGATTGCTTTAAAAAAAAAAAAATTGGAGTCTTGGTCAATTGTCATGATCATACATTAAAACTAGTTTCTTATATTTTTGCATTAATCCATTATTAATTCCTCCACCAGGAGGATAAGATTTGACTAAGGGATTTACATTATACTAACAATTAAAATATTTACTATGTAGTCCAGAAACTATTCTCCTTTTAATATTAACTAATTATGAGAAAGCTGAGACAAGTGTGATACTAACAGAATAATATTCCTACAAATCCTTGACCTACTTGCCCTCACATTATTACAAAGAGCTAAAGAACCCTGATTTATGCTGGAATATTTATCCTAAATCCTGATCCTAATAGCTTAATCTTATAGTAACTTAAGATGTTCCAGAGTCAAGTATTTAATAGATTTGTTATTGTATTTTCAAAACTTTTGATTATTGAAACTTGCCACCAAGAATAGGGACAAAACTGTAATGAGAGAACCATTTTCCCAACTTCAGAATGTCAATTTCAGGCAAAATGTATACCAAGCTGCAACCTGCATTGAGCCAAGCTCAGAGTCTGCCAGGTGTCACTTGGAGGGTCGAGTCAAGAGAATCCTTCCTCGCCTCATGCGGAACAGTCGTTCTCCTGACCTTCCATACCCATACTTCACAGGCCTTCCATACCTGTACCTCATAGGGTCTGGCATCAGGGATCAGTGGCTCAGATAGCTTGGATAGCCTTTTTTAATATCCATACCTGTAGTTAGACTCAGAGGACTAGTCAGTTAACAGTCCCATCAAATCTTAAGTAACAATCTCCAATAATCAACTCAAAATATGCTTTTAATCTCCCATAGGTTAAGGAACATCTCTAAAGTGAGCCTCAAATAGCCTGTATTCATTTCTATATTTATTCTTCTTTATAAAAATCAAATCTCTCATCAGGATTATAAATTATTGCTCTAATAGATTTGCATCTACTTCCCAAGCTTCCCTATCTTCCTGGAACTATGCTTAGTTTGAGCTCACACTAAAATTTCTTTTCTCTCAACTAAAAATGTTCCTGATTTAATCCCAACAATTAATTCAGTCAAGTACATTAATATCCAATTACACTTTGAAATACACTGGGATCCCATTCCACACATATACACAGATATAACTTTTCTACAGTAACTTTATAATCCCAATCTCAGTCCATGGGATAATGATTCAATATTGCATTTGTATCCTTATTTCCTTTTTCTTTTCAAATATGATTGAGCTATTAATTATAAAATCTAGTTACAAATCTTTCTGTCTTCCTAAATACTTCCTCACACCCTTCTCAACATACTTAAACCATGTGATACAAAGGTATCCATACCACTATTTAGAGACAGGAGGGGTTTGGAAAACCCCATTTGTCCCCAAACCTTCTTATCTGCCTTCCATATTTCTAATCAAGCCTTTATTCATCCTTCCAAATCTTTCAAATCCATTATCCAGATTATTCAGTTTTCCTTTACATTTTTAACCATAAAACAAGATAGCTCATAAGTTATTATCCGTTTGCTAACATAACTGTTCTGCTTAAAGAAAGCAAAGAGGTTAATGGCTAAACCCCACAATTCTTCCCTAATTATACTCAGTCTGGAACAGTGAGATACTTCAGGAATCTAAATCTTTTACTTATTCATTCAATTACAAATGTTAGCTTTGCTTATGCCATGCAATAACCACAAATTCAGATTACAACAGCAAGATCTCTTCTGCAAAACATCTTTTCTAAAAGTATTTCCTTTAAAAACAGTTTGAATTTATCCTCCTGTTAAGGGGAATAAAGACTTGCATTATGCCTAACTTTCCATTGATTACCAAGCTCTGCCATAAAGATGAAAAGCAGGGACATGATTGGATAAAGCATGCAGTGTAGTCCCCAAACCTTTTTTACCTTAACATCAAATTACTCTTATTGAGTTGCAATATACCACAAAGATTTACCAGTACTCACATACATAAGGGATTCCCTTTAACAACTTTCCCTTCATAATTTTTTTTAACTCATCCTGGTGAAGCCAATTGTTAGAGATCCTTTTTAATCTTTTGTATGTAGACTTTGCTGCCTCTCAACAAGTCCAATTTATTGTTGAGGAGCTTCACAATTAAAACAAGCTCGCTTTCCCAGGCTGAATGACCTTGCCTAATAGAGAGAATTTCTGGGGACTTTGGCAGTTTTACAACATCATACAGTAGCAGGAGGACTGTTCTGAATGAACAGAACTAGTCAAAATAAAGTTTTCATCCAGCCTTCCCCTTCCACATACAATAATCAATTAACAATTTTAATTTTTAGCATTAAAACAATATCCCACAGTTTCATCAAATCATTCTGATTATAAGCAATTCACTACAGACAATATCTCATGCACAAATGGGTAGATTTCTCTGCCTGCTGTCCCTCTCTCCCTGCTTCCTTTCCCAGGACTAATAAGATTGCTTCTCCATCCTGGATTATAAAATTTTCCTTGTCTCTCTCATCTTTCCCATAAAACTTCTGAAACTACTTTATTATTTTGGAACCCATAAATACCACTCTCCAAATCTTGGGGTCTGTCTTTCCTAGCTTTTCTGCCAGGAGACTCACACTGCTTTCTTAATACCCTTTTGTTTACTTCCTTGCATATAAGACACTTCACAGATTTGTTTAGCAACTATATGTATGCATATTTATTTATTTATACATCTATATTTCTTTAAAGCTAGAACACATATTACTCATACTCCCCAATGGACTTGATATAAAAATCGACAGAATTTTCCTCATGATTTGTTAATTAGCCATTTCTCTCCCATCAAGCAATAACCAATGGTTTTGCTCAGTTTCAATCTTCCCAAACTTAATTAAATTTTCCTTTTCATCTTCTCTGATTGCTTTTGTTTCAGGGACTCGGGGATTTATGAACAGGGCAGTCTCCTTAACTTTCTTATCTGTTAGTCTGTTCCCCATCATCTCATACCAAAGATCTTATAAAACATTTCTTTATAAGAATATTTCTCTTTTTCAAAAACAGTTTATCCTGATATCATTAACTACTATACAATTCCTAAATTCTCTGGTGATAAAAACTTTCCCAAATAATTAACAGAATTTATACAAGGAGGTTTAACAGGTCTTTTCTTCACATAATACCAATAATTACCTTTCACAAGCATACTTTTGTAAATATTTGATCTATGTAATAACTCCAAATGTCTTGGTTAACAATCTTACAAGTTTAAACAATCTTAACTGAATCTTTCTTTTAATACAACTGTTTACCAGTAACAATATCATAAATAAGTATCATGTACATAAATTTAGACTTTGAAATCAAAATCAAGTAATTACCAATCTGGTGATCTTAATTTAGTCATTTCCAAATTGCTTTGCACAGAAAATAATTCATCCTATTACCATTGGCATAAAATTCACATTTAAGGAAACAATTAGTTTTTAGCTTACAGTTTACACTCAAATAGCACTGTTATTTTGTACCAGGCATTGTGCCAAGTACCTTTACAATTATATCAGTCCCATAGAATCCCTAGGATGTGGATTCCACCACCATCCCCTTACTGAACAGTAAACTAAGGTAAATAAAACTTTGGGGGTGGGGGAGGGGAGGACATACAGTGAATCACTTTCTTAATGCCAAATAACAGTATGTACCTTTTGATCATTTAACCAAATATTTCTAAGTTCTAATACATTTGGTCCTCAGAAAGGAAATATATATCCATAAATTTATTTCTTTCCTTACTATTCCAATTACCCATTCACATTCATATCTTCCAAAAAGTTTATTACTACCTGTTTGTATCCCAAATGTAACAGTTTTAAATCATCAGATTTTATAACATAAAAATCCAATTCAAATTCAATAAACATAAAATAGGGTTAACAGAATTGATAAAGTAACATAGCTGGTTCTACACAACTTATTTTTTCATCTTTTAGTTTCAGCAAAATTCAGATTAAAAACTGCTTTATCTAATACCATTTCTGGCTCACAATGGTCACTCAATTTTTACAGTGTAAGAGGATTTTACACTTTAGAGATACCATAATTACACAATGACATTAATTGCATTTCCAGATCATCACATACAAAAATTATTGATGGAAAATTAGCCTTACCAAGTGCAGAGGCTTTTCTCTTCTCCCCACAGTTGCAGAGTCTGGTTGTGGACCCAGGGGTTTGAAAGGAGAGGGAGGGTCATCTGTATGCCTAGAGGTGGGGGCTTTTTACGATACCCAGGGGCCCAGGACTGTTTCCAGTAGGGCCCCTCAATATAGCTTTCAAGTGGGGGAGGATAACTCAAATTCCCTACTATTCTTCAGCACCCTCTTTCCTTAATCTGATCTGGTGGGAGAGGCTTTAACAAAATCTGCTCAAATGTTTTTGGCTATTCTAACTTTCACTCCCATAAATTTCACTTATATGTTCACTCCTTAGAAACTTCTTTGAAAGTGAGAGCTTTATCTGCCAGTCGAGTGAGTTGGGACCCTGGTGTCCCCTGCTGTACTGGAGAGCTCAAAGCTTCACCTCTGAGGTATCTCTTTCACAGATCTATGTATTTTCCTAATTTGCCCTCAGTGCCAAATAATATTTATCTTTAGCATTGAATCAGGAGTGACACTCTTCAAAAATGACCAGAATGCATTCAGTTGCCTTTCAGTTGCATTCTGATACACAAAATTTTCCTCTTTTAGATGAGGCAGGAAATAGTTAAATGTTTGTCTGCCTGCCTCTTTGACCTGAGGGGAAAAGATTCCCTCCCTTTCTTATCGCCTTCTTGTCTCTCCACT
Organism: Petaurus breviceps papuanus; assembly: GCF_028583685.1. NCBI lineage: Eukaryota > Metazoa > Chordata > Mammalia > Diprotodontia > Petauridae > Petaurus > Petaurus breviceps. The sequence goes on along the minus strand of NW_027185798.1, from coordinate 31,451,354 downwards.
TGGCCCAGTGGAATGAAGAGGAGATTTTCAAACTTAAAAAAAAAAAAATCATAACTTCTGTTCACAATTTCCAATAGCAAATAACTTATACCTATCTTCACTTCCTATCCATGCTCCTTCCTTTGCTACATGCTTAAACTTTCTTGCTTTCCTTACTGTCTACTCATCCTTCTGTTGGATTTTAATTAAAGCCCCTTTAAAACCACACATATCTTATTTCTTTCTAATTTTGACATGACACTTCTCCTACACTTTTTGACTTGCATTTACCATCATATAACCTAAACAAGACAATATTTGCCTCTCTTTCTCTCCTTCTCCAGTCTGCATTCCAAAGAGGGAGAAGAGAGGAGGAGGGAAAGAGATAACATCATTCCAAAGAAATGTCCAGCAGTCCAGCTGCAGTTTAAACCTTACACTCAACACTCAATCACACAGCAACACAAAAACAGAACAGATAGAGAAACTGACAGGAAAGTTCCAAAAGCTCCCAGAGGATTGTCAGAAATCCTCAGCACAAATCACATATTTGCTTTAATAACCTAGGCATAGATCCCCAGGTGTAGGGGGAAACTGGCCCATCCCTTCTCCCTGCCCTTGAACCCACAGAGGCTGTTAATTACACAGAGACTTTACACAGAAACACAAAGAGTGAATATACAAGCCAATTTCACTTGATCATTTTTTCCCCTTTCCTTTTTATTTTGGTAATTCATTCCAGTTTTGTAATCTATTTCCCAAGGGACTATCAGCCCGCACTTCCTGAATCTGCTCCGATTTTCTTTGGGCTTTGGACTGTACTTTCCCCAGGTCACCCACCTGCCAGCAGTCACCAGGTAGCGTTCTTAAAGAGTCCTTCACCGTGGAGCCTGCAGTCCGATTCACCACACACAATTTCACATGAGAGGCTCTTCCTCGTGGGTCTCCCACGACCCAGCCAATTGGCTGCCAGACTCGTGAGGATTGCTCACCATCCAAGGAGCAGTGGATCCATTCCCTTTCTTTCTCCTTCACTGAGTTTCTCCGCTTGGGGCACTTTGCTCCGTGAGGAAGAGAAACACCACCCTGCTTTGGAGACCACAGAACAAAATGTCCCACGGGCGCCTGCCTCCAAATGGGGGTGATGATCAGTCCCCACCTAGTCACATGATCCCGGTACACGAGCCCCCAGCTGTGTGGGATACAGAGACCCTAACCCAAATTGACTGCTCGGAGAACTCTCAAAGTGAAGGTAGAAATATTTATTAGAATCTCGGGAGAAGCAGGCGGTCCAGTCTCTGGGACAGCACCCAGAGAGAGGAGGCAGAGGTACAGAAGCCAAAGCTGGGTTAAATAAGCAAGGATTACTCGCCCCTCCCAAACATTAACCTAATTATTACTAATGAGGCTCTAATCTTGTTAGATAACATACATAATACATGAGGTCCACTATGAAAGCAAGTGAAGTAACAACCTCAGAATACTGTACCTCCTTCAGTCTAACCTAGATACACCCTTATCTGGGCATGGGTGCCCCAAGGCCACTGCCAGTTCCCTGATTGGTCAAATCTGCCTGCTGCTATCAGCTCCTTCTGTTCTACATTGTTTCATTTTAGTATTATCTAGGAGTTCTCTGGGAACTCAGCTGGCTTCCAAGGCTACTGCCTCAACTCCCCCAAGGACCAGGAACTCAACTTCCTCCCAAGGCTACTGCCTGTTACTTTTTATCTGTAGTCTTGTTCAGCAATTCTTGCAGTTCTGTAGAAACTTAACCCTTTGTTACCTTTCACACCACCATTACTTTCCCCAAACTCCCCAATCTAGAAACACCTCTGATTTGGTCTCAATAGTTGATCCAGTCAATTGTAGTAATACTCAGTAGCTCTTACATTACCATGAAATATACAATGACTTACATATATATGGGGAAACAATACTGAACTTAGTTACAAAATACAAGGAAGTAATAAGAATGTATATATGATATTCATAATGGAGAAACTTCATTGTAAGTCATTCCGCTCACTCATTCTTCCAGCCTACTTCCTGACTTCAGACTTTCTATCAGGACCACAGTCTGTGTACTTTTGGGGGGAATATCTGGACTGGTCCTGCCCTTGCTTTCTTGGGGTGTTGAGTGTGGTCTTATTCCAGGATCTCAGGGACACTTCAGGCCAGGGACTACAACTTTTAGTGCTCCCAAAGTGGTCTGATCTAGGGCAAGCCTCCTCAATCCCTTCCCCCCTTCCTCACCAGAGTATGAGTTCTGCAGGTTCTTGACCTGGGTTTGGGTGTGAGCAATAAACCTGTGGGTTTGCATACTTTGGAGTTTCAATAGACTAGAAGGAAGGAATAAGCATTTATTAAGCACCTACTGTGTGTTAGGCACTGTGCTAAATGCTTTACAGATATTCTCTCATTTGCTCTATAATGTAGGTACTGTTATCTTTATTTTTCAGTTGAGGAAACTGAGTCAGGAAGAAGTTAAGTGACTTGCCCTGGGTCACACAGCTAGGAAGTGTCTGAGACTGGATTTGAACTCAGGTCTTCTTGATACCTAGTACTCTGCCCCCTGGGCAGCCTGGCTGCATTAGCAGTGAATGCCACTAGCAACCACCTGGAAAATTGCTGGTCCAAGTGACAGACTGCAGGTTTCCTTTGGGTTTGATATTCACTCCCTGGTTATTTATTTGCAGGTATCCCATAGGGTTAGAGGCAGAACTTAAAGCTACTGTCTGCTCCTGAACTTATTCCTTGCTCAGTACATGCCTGAGACCACTCTTCATTCTAGCATGCTAACCTTGAACACAGGTCCTCTCCTTAACTTGTCCTAGATCTGTGACCTGAAACTGGTACTCAGTGATAGAGCTGCCAGGCACCTGTTCCAGTAGCCTACTTGAAGTCATGGTACCACCATTTGGGGCTGGGACCTCTTCTTTCCTCTACAGTTTTATTCTCTTTAGATCCTCACTCCGGAATGCTCCCTTTGGGCAATCTTGACTACTCTGTCCCCACTGTCCATAGACTTCTGTTCCCTTATGCCAACCTCACTGGAAAATTACTCACTGCAACTTTTTCTTGGATCTCCCATTGGGATTCAGTCGGGTGCATTTTCTTGATTTTTTTTTGGAGTTCTTGGTAGGGGAGATGGCTCATAGGATTTATTCTTGTTACTCCACCAAATTGACTCTGCCTCTTGCCAGCAATCTATTTAATGATCTATAGTTTTCCCAGGAATCAAAGTGAAGCTCGCTGGCCTAAGGTTTACACATTCTGAGTCAGTCCACATTGGCTCTTATTCAGTCTTATGGTATCTATCTCTCCTGTTACCTGTGGTCTTTCGGAGATCACCAAAAAATTCTCTGCTAGTTCCTGGAGAACCTGAGGATATCGTTCACCTAGGCCAGGTGGCTTAAACTCATCAAAGACAACAAGGTGCTCTCTCACTTTCTCTTTGTCTCACGTACCAGCTCCATGTTGTTCATTTTTATTCTGTCAGAGACATTTGAATTGTAGCAGAGTGGGGGTAATACTTTCTTGGGAACCCCCAGATTCTCTAGCAACAAGTGCAGGCTGAAAGGAGCAATCCAGCCTAGGAAGCAAGAGGGATCATATACACCACACTGCTGGGAGCTTCAGTTAAATTGGGCATAATAATAGTGGTAGTATCTATCTCACAGGATGGATGTAAGGCTCCAATGAAGTGATATATCTAAAATACTCTGCAAACTTAGAAGCATCACAAATTATTACTATTATTATTTTTGTATTACAAACCCCAAGATAACTTGGGCCTCTCTCTCAGGGATCTTTTCACTTCCATATCACTGATCAGTTCTTCCTTGTTGATTAAAATGAAGTACAAAAAGTGCAACTCCCCTTTGTTCTCTCATCCCTCTGAGAAATCTAGTATTCCTTATTCAGCTATTACATTATAGCTACAAACTACCATAAAACCAAATTAACAGGGAATGGCAGGGAGTTGTCTGCCTTACCTGTGGAACTGTAAACCCCAAGTATCAATAAAGAGGTATTCCAAATAACCAGATTTGAAAAATGCCATGAGTAACTTTCCCCTGTTCCAAATTGTTCTCCAGAATGGTTCAACCAGTTCACTACTCCACTGACAGTTCATTAGTGTACCTATTTTTCCTCATCTCCTCCAGCATTTGTCATTTTTTTTTCTTTTTTGGAGGGGCAATGGGTGTTAAGTGACTTGCCCAAAGTCACATGGCTAGTAAGTGTTAAGTGTCTGAGGCTGGATTTTCACTCAGGTCCTCCTGACTCCAGGGCCGGTGCTCCATTCACTGTGCCACCTAGCCGCCCCATTTGTCATTTCTGATAGGTGTGAGGTGGTACCTCAGATTGTTTTAATTTGCCTTTTTCTAATCAATAGTGATTTAGAGCATTTAAAAAATTTGACTGTGAGTACCTTTGATTTCTTCTGAAAACTGCCTATTTTGACCATTTATCAGTTGGGAAATGGCTCTTATTTTTATAAATTTGGCTCAGTTCTATATTCAGTATACATTTGAAAAATGAGGCTTTTATCTCTGCAGCCTTTTGACACTTGATCACTCTGCCTTCCTTGATACTCTGTTCTCTCTAGATTTTCAGGACACTCCCTTCTCTCTCTTAGTTCTCTTACTCCCTATTTGACTACTCCTTTCTCAGTCTCCTTTGCTGGATCCTTTTCCAAATCGTGCTCCTACCATAGGTATTTCTCAGAGTTCTGTCCTGGACCCTCTACTCCTCCCCCTCTATACCATTTCACTTGGTGATCTCATCAGCTCTCATGAATTCATTTACCATCTCTAGGCTGATGAGTCTATCATCAGATATACTTGTCCTGCCCTAATCGCTCTGTTGACCTCCAGTCTCACATCAGCAACTGCCTTTCAGACATATCACACTTGAATGGCCAGTAGATATTTTAAACTAAATATATCCAAAACAGAATTCATTATCTTTGCCCTTAAACCTTCCCCCTACCAATTTCCTTATTTCTGTAAGAGGATAACATCATCCTCCCAGCTACTCAGGCTCACAACCCAAGTCAGGGGTGGGGAACCTGTGACCACATGTGACCCTCTAGGTCCTCAAGTATGGCCTCCCCATTCATCCTGGACTCCTTACTATCTCTCTCACCCCCAACGTCTAAGCTGTTGCCAAGGTCTGCTTATTCCACCTTTGTAACATCTCTCAAATATGCCCCTTCTCTCCTCTAACTCTTCCCTGACCCTGGTGCAGACCCTTACCCATTCCAATCCATCGTCCATTCAGCCTCTAAAGCCATATTCCTAAAGCACAGGTCTGATCATGTTGATGGGGTGCTTGGGATCTATGTTTGTAAAATCAGTTTGTAAACTCAATTTGTAATACCAATTTGTAACATCAGTATTGGTGGGGTGCTTGGGATCTATATTTGTAACATCAATTTGTAATACCACTTTGTAACATCAGTCTGTAAAACCAGTTTGTAAAATCACACTCCATTCCCCCCCACCCCCAGCTTCAGAGCATTAACTCTGCCCAGCAACAACTCATGAATTGTTTATCTCAGCTTGGAACAGTGACAGGCTATTCCTGTGAAACCTTCACTAAAGTATCTATCAACATTCCAGCTTAGGCAACTATTATATCCCCCTTGTATAGTGTCCCAATGCCCCCATGAATCCTTCAATACCCTATCTCTAGGTTAACTCCTTAAGCAATTATCCATATATTGAGTCTCCTTAGCCTTGGTTCCCAGACATCAATCCTGTCAAACATGACACTGATAGGTGGCAGACTGGGCACTTCTCAGTCAGCCCTTGAGTGCTGACTGACTTAGTGATGTTTCAAGCCTAAAACCACACCTCCAGGTAGCCCCCCCCTTGGGCTTTTCCCCAGTGAATTATGGGCAATACGCCCTCGAAGTTACATTAAAAGTTCATGTCCCTTTAAACACTGGCCCCACCTTAACTCCTCCCTAATACCACCCTTAATCACCTACTTAGCATAATTGGCATGGGTTCTACTATGGATTATTCTATATAAACCTTAATTCTACCCCTTTAAGGTTGAAGGTTCCTAAAGGACTCTTGCCGGCTGTACAGCCTAACAATAAACTTGCAGGTCCCCTAAGGATCCTTGCCTGCTGTAAAGTGTACAATAAACTGTTACAACTCTTGACTCCAAGTTGGCCTGGGCTGAATTCTTTCAAGACTGAATCACAGGCTTTCTGGTCTTAAGATAAAGATCAGAGTTCCTGCTGAACCTATTGTGAGCCAGCCCTCATCACATATATTGTATTCTGAGTAGTTAGCTGCTTTTGATGTTTTACATTTGCTTTTGGAATTTTTAACATCTTGAATTGGCTTCTTATGCTTAAATTCGTAAGAATTCACACAAAACGCTATTCAAATTTGTTTTAAAAATATATTGTAATTAATGTTAGAAATTTAAACTTTAAAATTATTCCCATCTAAAGAAGATAAATTGGTTGCCAACAAAGTACTCAACAGGGCCTTCTCTTATATAACCTTAGTTGAGAGGCTGGATAATTAGTGTATAAACTGGAATATTTTAATTTTGTGTTTATTGTGTTTTTGTGTGTTTAAACTGTTATAAACGGTAGTGCAAAAGATAAAGTGGAGTGCATTTTTAATATAAAAATATTGTTATAAATTTGTATTAACAATTGAAACAAGTTCTATTTGATTTCATTTTCTTAAATTATAATTTGCATGTGTGTTGCATATTTAATACTTAGTGTTTGAGAAAGATATTTATCTTAGGTTTCAAAAAAACATTGCACTATAAAATTTAAAAACATTATCAACATTCCATTCTTTGGTTTATTTGCACTACTAACACAACAAATAATATTTAAAAGTAAAAATTTAAACTTAAGTGTGAGACACAACAAAAATTATCTTCAAAATTAACTATTTCATAAAAACAAGTATCATTTCAGGATTTTTTTTTTATAAAGAGTCTTTTTTCGTTTGAAATGGGTTGAAACAATTTTGGTCTCCGATAAAGTTTTTTTTCCATTATATTTTATTCATTAACACATGCTGTGTGCAGAAAGGGCAACATTTTCTGTTTTTCTTGGAATGAGTATTATTCCGGAGTGGTAGTGGTCAGTTCCTTTTATGGTGTTGAAAACACTTTCTGAAATTGAAGCTGTGGATATCTGATAAATACTATTGCAAAAAGCACCCAAAGGAAGGTGGGGTGGGGAGATCCACAAAGATAGTAACCCAGATTTATATAGTCATTTCTGCTCTGTGCAGTCCAGTATTCTAAATCATAATACTTCTTATAAAGAGATATATGTTGAAAGCTAATTATTTTAAGTTTTCATTGACACATTATTATACCTCACATGAGCCTATTAATTTTGTAAAATATATAATATAAATTATAATTTTAAGGTAAAATATAATTTTAATAAAACTGTTCATATAGCCAAATATATGCTTCATATATAAGAAAAACAAAACTGTTCCCTACCCAGATTGTGGGGACCATCCTCCATTTCCTAGGGATGGTTCTGCATAATGGTTAAGATTTTTAGCCTTAAAATAACCAGATGAGGGGGTTTGTAACTTTACCTACCCAATAATTCACTCTGTAAACTTATTTAACTCTCTATTTGTTGCATTTACCTTTTCTTACTGCCATCTATTTCCTCCTTATCCTTCTTTAGTCTGTATCTTCAAGGTCTACTCCAATCCTATCTAATTCTTTAATATTTTTGTCTTTGACCTTGCTGTTCTTAAAACAAGGAAGTAACTCTGGACCAATATGTGGCTGTAGATATGGTTCTCTTTTAGATTTTCATCAGTTTCTCCCAAATTTTGCCAAATTTCTCCTGTCCAAATACAACCTTTACCTGCCTCTCTGGTGCAGATACCTCCATGTTCTGGATAGGGCAAATTTTTCTTCTTTTCCAACAACTCTCTCCCTTAAAGTTTAGTTTCTTGTTGGTGAAAGTTCTTCATATCTAGCCCAACCCAAACCCAACATGCTACTCTATCAGAACACTCTCCCCCTCCCCCCATTCTGCCTTTAGCTCTAAGAACTGCAGTCAGCTTAAGACTACTATTTCTTGATCAGACATAACTTTTTAAAAATTTTTTCCAGTTACATGGAAAGACAGTTTTAAATATTCATTTAAAATTTTTTTGAGTTCCAAATTTTTCTCCCTCCCTCCCTTGGTCCCCTCCACTTCCCTAAAAATGTAAGTAATTTGTTATAGGTTATATAAATATATATAGGTTATATGAAGCAGATAATGTTTAAAAATTTAAATTTTATTTTCATTTCCAAGTTTTTTTGCTCCCTTCTCAGTCTTCACTACTCTCGAGAAGAAAAGAAAAACAAAACCCATTATAAATATGTATAGTCATACAAAACAAATTTCTGCATTAGACCTGCTGGAAAGAGCATGCCAGCTGTCTTTGGATCTACTGACTATTCCTGTGCCTCCCCCAAAACACACCTCCAAACCCCACTCCTCCACATGTATGGCCTTCTCCTATTAGAAAGTAAGCTCCTTGAGGGCAGGGATTATCTTGCTTTTTATACTTTCAACAGTTTAGCACAGGGCCTTTTGCATTCACAAATGGTCAAATTATTTGGACAGTTTTCAATAGAAGAATTGCAAACTATTAACTATTTGAAATAATGTTCCAAATCACTAAAAATAAGAGAAATATAAATAAAAACAACTTTAAGGTTTTACTTCATACCTAGTAAATTGCCAAAGATGGCCAAGGATGGTCGGTGTTGAAGGAGTTATGGAAAGGTGGACATGCTAATACATTGTTGCTGGAGTTGTGAATAGTCAGTGCAGCCGTTCTTAAGATTTGGAATTATGTAAAGACAGTGACTAAAAAAATGTTTATTCTCTTCAGCCTTGAGATTTCATTGCTAGAGGTGTATCTCAAGGAGTTAAATGATAAAAACGCTCTATGTACACTAAAATATTTTAGCAGCACTTTTTTTTTTAGGAGCAAATAATTAGAAACAAAGCAGAGGCCCATAGATTGTAGAATGGCTAAATGAATTGTGTTATATATGGGATAGAATATTAATGTGCCTACTTACTATAATAGAGAAGCAAAGGAAGAAATATGAACTGAGACACAAAGTAAATTAGGCAGAACCATTAAAACAATGTATTTAATGACTTTTGCTGGATATATGAAATTAGAAATTTTTTGGTGTTTAATTTTAGAATTTAAAGAAACCAACAACTCTTAAATGTTGTGAAATATGACCAAATGTGACACCCTCCTTCCCCCAATAGGCAGAAAAGCATCTGTCTTTTTTCAGAGGTAGAAAAGCAAATGTCATATTTTGGGGGGATATGTTGACTATTTTTGTTGAACTGCTTTTTTTCCTCTTCTTTATTATAAAAGATGGCACTGGGAGTAGAAATGTAGGAAATGTGGGAAATGTAGGTCATGTAAAAAGAAAACCTGTCGATACAATTTTCAAAATTATAATTAAGTAAACTAAGCCACCAGATGGCCTGCAGGGCTGATTTCATTACCAGCCCTTCTTCACTTCCCACCTCTTTCTGGGACTGATAGGATTTTTTGCTGCCTTTTGCCCAGGTGTAAAATAAGTTCTTAAATAAGGCTCTCTGTAGGAGATGGCACATAAGTTTTAAGGTGGTCTGTTGAGTTCAGGACTAGAGTTCCAATTGTTTAGAACATAGTGTATAGAGCACTACTGAGCAGTGAGCAGAGGCAGGTATATGTGAATGGTATTTGTTTCTGTGATTTTCTTTGCCTTTATAACAATTTGTCTCTCTTCCTCCTCACCTCCCCTTTCTTAGTCTACTTCTTCCTTCTTTGTCAATTCCTTAACTGACAATAATACAGAATTGAGGTATGTTTAACATTAATTGGGTGTATTTAATAGTTTTATGATCCTTGTTCTTAATGTTAAAAGTGAATGAGAAGTCCAAGTACACCATGTATTTTTCTTTCTCAACCTTTCGTTCAAACCCTCAGAGGAAATAAGTTGTTCATTCCTTTCTAGGCTCTTGATAGGGGAAAAAACGGGTGCTTGGTCCTACTAGGAAGGCACTGCCGTTGTGTATGGGATGTGATCTATGTGTCCTCCATGGAACTCTCTATTGGCATGTGTAAGTATAAAGTTTCTTGTTCTGACAAGAATGTGAAAGATGGTGGAAGGAACTGGGAAAGATACAGTGATCATGAATATCAGTTGTTTGATTCTCAATTGTGCTGAAGAGAGGAGGTAGGAGAAGTCGGCTTATTATTAAGATATGAGTTATTAGACTAAAATCAGACTAAAGATTCCAGTAGTGTAAGGAAACTGAAGAGTAAAGGATTTTCTGAATAAAAAATATTTTATAGAGAGACCAACTTTTGTTCAAGGAAAAAATGTTTCATAAGAAATAATGAATTAATTAGATGTTCATTCCTATCTTGATCCTCTGGAATGGGCTAGTTCAGTAAGGGTGACCACAAATAGAGGCAGATAGAGCAAGCTGGAATTAAAAAGACAGCTTTGTGAGTTCAAATTTGACTTTAAGCATTTATAGATGGGTGATCCTGGGCAAGTCACTTTACTCTGCCTCGGTTTCCTTATCTGTAAAATGAGCTGGAGAAGGAAATGGCAAACCACTCCAGAATCTCTGCCAAGAAAAGCCCAAAAGGGATCACAGAGAGCAGGACACAACTGAACAATATCAACAAGAGATGGACAAGTCCTTTAAGCCCAGAGGCCTCTTTCCTGCTCTGCATTAACTGCTCCCTAAGGCTCTTTGCAGCTTTAAAATGCTTTGTTCTTTTAGGGCTAGACTGTCCAACCTGTAAGCTGAGCATTCAGTCTACACTCAGCTCGTATCTGGTACTCACAACTCCCTGAAAGAAAGGCAAAGAGATGTAGGTAGTAGGACATGGTAGGTTTATTGATAGGTAGCACAGAAGCCAAGGGTACTAGGCGGGGAAGGGCAAAGGGAAGGACAAGATGTGCTCAGATTGGGGAACAAAGAAGTCCAGAAGGGGAAGAATTAGGACAAGTCTCCCTTGGGAAGGGCATGGCCATATAACAAGCAGGGTCAGAGAGAAGGGATCCTTCTTAGATGGACAAATTGGGTACATGTAGGGATATTCGAATTTCTCCCATTTACCTATTAAGGGGGTGTTGCTTTGGGATCTTTATGTCCAAAGAATAGGGAGCCTTGGGACACATTCCCTTTTGGGTCTTTATTACCTTGCCCCGTGGGTCCAGCTGCCTCTTTTCTCATGGACTGGGTGGCTCCCTCCCAGCTTTTGTTGCCCTTAATGACACTCACTTTAGGAGCGACAAGACTTTTGTCCCCTAGTTCTTTGGCATATTGGGTAATGGGTCCCCTTCCTCCCTTGAAATCACTACTATCTTCCTGGCCAAGAGAAGGCACTTTTTTCTCCTCCATCTTTCCCACTGACCCTCTAGCCAGGTCACTCTCCCCTGCAAAGCCCCAAGACTCCTGTGATACCCTGGGGGAATGGGCAGAGTCTGTAGCAGGCAGTGGCTTCTCGGGGGAGGAGCTCTGTTCCCCCTCACCATTTGATTTCTTTCGAGGACGCCCTCTTTTACGCTTGGCATCTATCCCTATTTCTTCTGTATCTTGGCTTACTACTTTGGCTGCTAGCTCTTGTCCTCTGTTGTCACTCATAGGCACTTCAGCTGTCCTCTTCACTCCCTTGCCCCGTGGTCCCAAGTCCCCCCCTGGGCCTATCTCCCTGTTTTTCTCAAGGCCCTGGGACTGGGTGGGACCTTCCGGTGGAGCTCTCCCAGGTATAGGCACGGCAGATACAGTGGGCAAGATCATGTTGATGATGGGCAGAGTTCCCCGGGATACCGCAGCCCCACTGGACAAAGGCAGTGTAGTGACTTTTAGGGTACCTGAGGGAAGTTTGGGGGCTAGGACTGGTGGGGAGACTCGGACAGGCCGGGGAAGTTGTGAGTGGGGTACCCGGGGGAGGAGCACAGGCAGTCGGGCAACCAGAGCATTCACTTGGGGGCTGCTGGCTGCTGGGGCGGAGGTTTCTGCAGTTTTCTTTCGCTCCCCTCGAACTGGGACAGCAGACCCAGTTCGGGGCTCCAGCTCCTTGGGAGGCTGAAAAGAGTAAAGGAGCAAAGTATAGGGATGGGGAAAGACTGATAGGAGAAACAGGCATGGAGGTGACGAAGGCACAGGTCAACAGCTAGAAGTAATATATGAGCTCCTGCCCCATTCTGCCTATGCTCACCTTATCCTAAGGCCTACAAGTTAGAGTTACTCAGCCTCCTCACCTGGGGCTGACTTTTAGAGGCTCTTGCTTCTGGGTTCTCCAGACCATTCTTGGTAGCAGATGCGGGATCCCGTGGGAGCCGTTCAGGTTCATCTGAAAAGGCACAAGATTTTCCAGCATGAGCTGTGCAGAAATGAAGTGGGTGTGAGTCAGGACTCTCAGATAATGGGAAATCATGTCAACATACCAGCGAGTACCATGGCCATGAGGAGATGTGCATGAGCGGACCGAGCAGAGATGAGATGCTGCTGCAGCAGGAATCGGGCCACCTCGACGATGGAGCTGAAGGAGCGTTTTAATATCCGCTCTGCCCAGTCACAGGTCAGGGCACAGGCTGCTTCCACTAGTTCATCCCGAGGACCTGGGCCCACTTCTGGGCCCAACTCTGGCTACAGGTGGGGGATGATGACACTCCTAGCTACCTGTCCAAGCCTGGGGAAACCCCTGTGCCCTCTCCAGGGATTCAGACCCTTGTGGATGAGCAAACTAAGGCCAGCGTTAGCATGGAGAGGGAAGGGACCGGAGTCTGAACCTGCCCTTTGCCAGAATCCCAGGTGCTCCACAGTCCCAGTCTAGGATAGTTAGGTATGAAGCATCCAGGACAGGTAACCCAAACCAAGAAAGGCTTCACAGTGTGCCCAGTGAACCTCAGAGATTCTCACCCCGGGATGGGAGGGGAGGTCTCAGAGTGGTATTTGTTGTTACTCACACTCTCTGAGCCCTTGAGGTCGAGTCCAGGCAAGCATGGCATAGATACCAGGGTCTTTCTTCGGATACCACTGTAGCAATATCTGGTATTAAGTTAAGGAGAAGCTCCCAGAAAGGGATATCCCAATACCTTATAGAATACTGCACTCTCTGCCCCTCCCCCCAAATGTTCTCATTTTGGTCCTGCAGCACTCGCTTTCCCATATTTCCATCCAAGGATACTTGGATTGGCCCCGGCCTCCCAGCCTCCGGGCCTTGATGTCAGGGAAGATTTCCCGGATGATTTTGCCAAAGTTGGCAGTGCTGAGTGGCCGGCAGCAGGCTAAGCTCTCACAGTACCTTCTGGGTGAGGTGGAATCAAGGATGGCCAGGTGCCGAAAGAAGGAAGACCAGTGAGTGGAAGGGATTATGGGTGGGGGCCTCAGCTGGAATAGGTGTGTGTGTGCTGGGGGAGGGGTAGGTAGGAGAGCTGAGGATGACAAGGAGGTGAAAGAAACATCAAGTGGTGAATAAGAGTATGTAGGGATCTGGGGTGCACAGAAGTCTAACTGAGTGTACAGCCTGCACTGGCCTGCGCCCCTTCCCCTCACACACCTGTAAGCATCATAAACATCCTGCTTGGGCAGACAGGTGGCTGTGTGTTCTTCTAGGTGGTTTCGAATCCATCTGTAGGCATACATATACTCATCATGGCTGAGTGTACTTGGCTCCAGGTGGCTGGGGGTAAGAGAAGGAGGTCACTGAGGCCCCAGACGAAGGCTTCCACTCCCTGCCACAGCACCCAGTCCACCCAGAATACACCTTGCATGCTCGAACATATGACCTGATTCCAGGACAGCAGAAATACAGAAAATCCCAGCTCCTCCTTTTCCCCTCCCTTTTTTGATCCAGATCTGTTATTTCGTTGATAATAGGGAAAATTCCTCATACTGATTCGGGTACCTGGCCTGTAACAGCCAGCATGTGGCAAAGGCAGAATGTGAACCCAGGCTATTCAGGGGCACTGCCAAGCCACTTCTCTCCTTCCTTTTCTTTCCCTCAACTGCATCTGCAGGTACTAAGCTTACCTTTTATCGCCACCACTGGGGCCTGAGGGGAGCTGAAGGTAAAGATACAGCTTGTCGCTGTCAGAGAACCTCTGCACATCTTGCTGGAATTGGGGAAAGAGAGAGGGTAAGCAGAGGTGGCAGTGAGATCTGTGCTGGGTCCTGTGATGCCCACTCACTCACTGATTTAGTCAGTCCCTCATTTTATACTCAAAGGAGCCCATGCTCACCAGGTTGAGTGACTTGTCCAAGGTCACATATCTATTCTACTCTATGTCTATGATTAGAAACCACTTTGCTGGCTCCGCCTCCCATTTTCTTTCCACTAAACTTCCTTCTGCCCCTGTGAACCCATTATTTCTATCAGACCCTGACCCATGCTACTCACCAGGATCCCCTCTACTTTGTTCTGTACGGCCTTGCTGTGGGAAAGAGAAAGCTGACCGTTAGCAGGTAGCATTCTAGCTCAGCCTTTAGGGTCTAACTGCTGGGGAAGGGAGAGAAAGCAGCTAGCACAGTACCTGCACATTGGAAACACTCAGCTAGGTGGTGGGTGACTGATAAGATTTAGAGCATCTAGTCCAACCCTCTCATTTTACAGATGAGGAAACTGAGGCCCACAAGGATCTGCTAGAGCTGGGGGGGGGGGTAGCAGGATAGAATAGGGGCTTACGAGATGGACCCTCGAAGTTTCTGCAGTAGAGTGGTAGGCTCGCCAGCATCCCCGCTGCCTGGGGCCGCTCCACCTGTCTTCGGGCTCTTGGCATCAGGTTCATCTTCTGCCATCCTGGCATTAGAACTTGCGCGAGGCAGATTTAAATCTTGGGTGTCTTCCCTACCCTTGGCACCCCTCAAGTCACTTAAAGGAGAAAGAGACAGAACCTATGAACCCGGACCCCCAGCGGACCTCCTGGCATTACTCGCCTCCCCTTCAGTGCAGTTAAACTCTGCAAAGTCCACCAAACTTTTAAAAATTAGCTACCTGAGGGTCGAGGTGAATCCCAGAGGGGATGTGGGAACATGCAGAAAGCCGACACCCGCTGCTAGCATTCCCTCCATTCCTCCCCTGCCCCAAATCCGACCAGAAGGAAGAGGGGAAATTGGGGCGGCTGCTAGCAGGGGGGGAGCAGAAGAAAACCCAGACTCACGGCCCCACCCCCACCCCGCCCCGTCTATCAGTCCCAATATGCCCCCCACCCCGTTCCTAGCCGGTCCAAGTGCCCCACCGTCACCTCTGGGCCGCGGCTCCCCTAAGCGTCGCAAAATGGGGAAGGGGCGCGGGGCGTGGCTAGGTAGGTCCCCGCCCGGGGAGGGGGGTGTCCCAGGAACGGGGGACTCTGGGTGTGCTTGTGGCTGGAGGAGTGGAATAGGAATTGGAAATGCAGCCCAAATTCTCTCTGGTTTGCTCTACGTCAAACACGGCCCCCTCCCCATCTTTAAGCGTTCGCTCTTCTTCCCAACAAGAAAAAAGGGAGTAGAGAAAGAGAAACTACCTCGGAGCCACCACCACTCTAGGTCGGCTTCACGTCCCGGCTCCACTCGTTGCTTGGCCCTTTTTTTTTTGATTGGCTGGTTCCGCCCCAATCTGCCCGGATACACCAGCCGGCCCCATCTGCTATTGGTCCATGCCGCCTCCCAGAGACAGAGCGCCTCACTTACTTCGGTAACAGCTTAAGTCTGCCTAGTAACAGCGATCCAATTGGTTAGCGGGGGAGGGAAAATCCAAAGTTGGCAATATTTGAGCGGTAACGGGGAAGTCCGGGTTGGGTTTCGGTTAAGTTGGGGTCGGTTGGGACGGGTAGCTCCAGGAGGTTCTGCTCTTAAAGGGGCCGCGGCCGGAAAGCCGGGCCCCTGGATTCTTTGTGCTTTCCGCTTTGTCACCCGGACGGGACCAGCGGACAAGGACGGGGAATTACTGCGCCACGGCCTGTGGGCCCGGGCGGGGAGCCGGCCGGGCATCGGCCCGCCCGCGGCCGCATGGAGGATACCCCCTCTCCCCCAGCGAGCAAACGCGGGCCCCGCCCTCGGGGGCCCTCAGGAAAGCAGCTGGCCTGCCGGGCGCACTCGGGGGGCTTCCCTTCGCCTCGTGCCCCACGTCCCACCACGGGGCGGCAGAGACCTAGCCTTTAAATTGTGTTGTAGCCCCAAGTCGGGGTGGGGGGGAGGGGCTGCGCCTCCTCTCCCGGCTGGGGCCCGAGGTTTCATAGAAATGCAAGTCACCTGACCACTGGGCGCCCCTCGCAGGCGGGATGCAGCCAGCCCATCAGTGCAGCGCTTGGACTCCCCCAGGTGGTGCCGGGGCCTCAGGGAGCCCCGGAGAGGGCTCGGCCACGGCCGCAGCTTCTGCTGGGACAAAGAGGGATAATATGGGATGAGATCATCTCCCGAGGGCCCTTCCAACTCCCAGCAGCTCCGAGTGTGTGTGTCTGTGTGTGGAGAGCCCCAGACCTGCCCATCATTCTTGGTATTCTGGGTCGTTATGAAGTCGAAAGCAGTGCAGCCCAGGCTTCTTGACAGCGGCTCTGCTGGTGTAGGCAGGGTATCAACCCCAAGTCTGCTGAAACCTAGGAACCCCCTTCTCTTTCTGACTTCCCTGTTGCTTTTGAAGGTGTCACCACTCACCCAGACGGTTCTGGATGTCACCCTGGACTCCCTTATCCGACTTGCCAAGGCCCCTCGATGTTAACGTCTCTTCTTTGGCCCGTTCTCTCCTCTGAGACTGGTACCTGTGGGCCCAGTCACCTCACACCTGCACTATTGCACTAGCCTGCTGGGGGGAGGGGGGGGGTCTCCTTGCCAGGATCACTGCCACATTGACCTTACTGAAATGCAGGTCTTACTCTGCCACCCCTCCTGCCGAGGGGCTGAGAGGTGTTTCAGGGGCTCCAATGAACCAGAGTCCCTGAGTGACCCAGGCATTCTGAGTCAAGTTGGTAAAAGTTTGTTGTTAGGCTTTACGGCAGGCATGAGTTCTTAGGGAACCTACAAACTTAAAGAAGTCATAGGTATAGTTTATAAAGATGTCAATTATGCTAACTAGGTGAGTAAGGGTGGGATTAGGGAGGAGTTAAGGAGTGGTCAGTGCTTAAAGGAACATGCATTTTTAATATCAACTGCATAGGCGCATCGCCCATAATTCACTGGGAAATAGCCCAAGGGGGGGGGGCCTACCTGGAGGGTGGTTTTAGGCTTGAAACATCACTAAGTCAACTAGTGGTCAAGGCTGACTGAGGAGTGCCTAGTCTGCTACCCATCAGTGTCATGTTTGACAAAATGGATGTTGGGAACCAAGGCTAACGGGGATTCAGAATGTTTATAATTGGCTGAGGAGTTAACTTACAGATAATGCATTGAAGGATTCATAGGCATAGCTGGCCATTATACTAGGGGAGATAATTCATGAGTTGTTGCTGAGCAGAGTACTGGCAGGGGGAAGGGGCGGAGGCTGGGGAGGGGAAAATGTGATTTTACAGACTGGTTTTACAAACTGATGTTACAAACAGACACCACAAGCACCCCATCACTACCACCTGCTGGACCAAACATAAAATCCTCTGGTGTTGAAAACCAGCCGCCTCCTACCTTAGCAATCTTGTTATACCTCACTCTGCCTCCTTTCAGGCCACCAACACTAGGCACTCTGTACTCCAGGCATTTTTACTGGCTTGCCTCCTCCTGGCTTGTTGACGCTCTTCATGTGCCAGCTAAAGTCCCACATTCTACAGGAGTAGTGGTTCAGTGGATAAAGCACCACACCTGGAGTCCAGAGGACCTAAGTTAGATGCAGTCTCAGATACCATAAGTCACTTACCCCTGTTTGCTTCAGTTTCCTCATTGGTAAAATGAGTTGGAGAAGGAAATGGCTTCGCCAAGAAAACCTCAAATGAAGTCGCTGAGAGTCGGTTGGACAGAACAGAACGACCCCCTGGCGGCTTGTTTGGCCAGACCAGAACGACCCCCTGGCGGCTTGTTTGGACAGAACAGAACGACCCCCTGGCGGCTTGTTTGGACAGACCAGAACGACCCCCTGGCGACTTGTTTGGACGCCGTTGGTTGCTTGTTGCCTCCCCCCACTGGGTTGGGGGCTCCTCGGGGCAGGGACCGACTTCTGCCTTTCTTTGTATCCTTAGGAGCAGAGTTCTGGCACATAGTAGGCACTTCCTAAATGAAATGCATAAAACAAAATACGTGGGATTGCCAAGAAAACCCGATTCTGTTGAAAAAACTTACCAAAAAAAAATTTTCTTTTTAAAGTTTGCAGACCAGGTTAAGAACCCCTAGTGTGGAGGACCCAGGCCAACCCAAGAATTGCAGGGCATGAAAAGACAGAAGGAGTCATTAACAAGAGTCATCCCTGGCTCCTACCTGTTCTCTAAACATGTGAAAGAGAAACTGGCATCTTTGCCATGGTAGCCACAGTGCCTTCATTAGGCTTATCCAAGCTTTAAGGCAATTGTAGGGATTTCCTGTCCTCAGACTCTTCAGCATGTGAGGAGGTGACATGGGGGTATACAGCCTGCGCTCAGGCCAGGAAAAAGGTGAAAGGAATTCATTCACCCTAACCCAGCAACCAGTGAAGGTGGAGACCTTTCTACTGAATATTTGGCTTTTTTTAAAGAAATGAACTAAGTCATCAGAAAACATAAAGAACAAAAAGAGAGGTTCTTTATGAAATAGTGAACTTTTGAAGGGTTATAATGATGAATTTTTCCTTTATGACCCTGCCCTGGTACGACCCACTATCTGTGTGTGCTTGTAGACCCCAGGAACTAGCCATTCCTGGATTCTTTTAAACTTTGGGAGGACTGGCTATCCGCCCAGAGTTTAGTAAGTAAAGACCTTGGCTGCAGATACTGGAATGTCCACCAGGCACCTTCACATCCTTGCTGATTTAGCTTGCTTCCCCTGCTTATCCTATATTCAGTCAGCAATCCTTGAGTCCTTATCTCTCTCTTCCGACTTTACTCTTTTCCAACTCACTTTGACAAAGCCTTCTTTGTCTAAACTCCTTAAAAGTTGGTTAGTGAGAAACCCAATTTGGAATCTCACCCATGGAGAGGACACTCTGCCTGGGACCCCCCAGTCGGGACTCATAGGCTGAAACCCGGGATTCCCCAGCCGTTGTGAAAAAGTGAAGAGGTGGTGCTCCTCCAATTCCTGATGTTTTCTCTTTCATTTTCTTCTATGCTTATAGTAATACTTTTAATCTTACCAAGCTTATTAGCCTTGCTGTGTTACCTATATTGCATATGTAAGAAATGTTCTTTACCCTTCTTTTTCCTATAATAAACTCCTTTTAATGATTAGTTTTAGTGAACATGTGTCATTTTGTGTGATCGAATCCAATCCTAATTAGGCAAAATTGATCCTTCATCACACAACTTTTCTTTGTTTTTCTTTTGTAAAACATTAACAAATTTAACAAAATTGCTTCATTTGTTTCTGAACCTTTATGATTGTTTTCTTCTGTGCTTTTTAATGTTTTATTTGATACTTTTCTTTTTTCTTCCATCTCTGTCACAAGGTTGGGGACTTTTCTATAAGGGGGACAAGTGAACAATGACCTGTCAATCGAGTAACTGTTTTTCGGCCCAGATGTGGTATAAATCTTAGAACAAAACTTCTGAAAATGGCCAATTAGCTGAGGGTGGGGGTGAGGGCGGGGACTGATGACCAAAGACCTTGATGAAACAGCAATAATGTTCTCAAGGAAGAAACTGAAGCTACCAGCCATAGACTTAGCAGATGGCGGGGATAGCTGTAATGGGAATACAAATTTGGAAGATCTTCCCTGCCCCTAGGCTAAAATGCACCTGAAGCCTGAGGAGGGAAGCTTGTTTTTCAGTAGATACTTTTTGATTGGCCAGTGGGTCAAGAGCTATGGCAGATCTCCAGAAGAGTTTCCAGAGGCTCCAGAAAGCACTAAGCCAGTTAACTGAATCGAGACTGGTGAGGTTTGTAGCTTCAACATGAGTTTACTGGAAAGTTGCCCTCTTAGGAACCAGTATCAGGTCAGTTAATCAATAAACATTAAATAACTACTACTTACCAGTCAGAGTGCTAGGAACCAGGGGTACAAAGACACACTTGAAAGTCCCTGCCCTCAAGGAGCATATGTAAAATGATGGCACATGTATAAAACAGTTACAGAGGTAGGTAGCACAAGGTGATTTGGAGTTGAGGCCTGAGCAGCTGAGTGGGATAAGGAAAGGCTTTGTTGAGATGCTTTGTGAGCTTGTGCCACTAGGATTATATACCACAAAAGCAAATACCATAATGTATAACAGTGTACATAAAAGTACATAAGTACATAAATGTACTTTTTATGTACATAATTTTATGTACATAAGTACATACAAGGTGGGCAAATAGCCCATAGGGACATAGGGCACAGGGGAGGGGATCAGAGAAGGCTTCCTGGAGGATTGGTAGCCATCTCTTCTTCCCAAAGTCCTCTTCTGATGCCTCCTCAGGGTGTGAGGCAGAGGTTATTGAAGGCATTCAAAGAGCCATAAACTCAGCCGGTTCTCCAGGGCTGGGAAGGTACAGATCAGGGCCTACAGTGATCAACTCTGTCTACCGCTTTCTGAACTCTGGCCTAGCTGAGCTCACCACCAGGAGGCTGTTCACTTAGTAATAAGATCTTGGGCTCCAGGCCACCGGGGGCTGTTGTGCAGGGATGGTGGCAGAGTGGTGGGAGAGGGGGCAGTCTATAGATTTTTACTGAATTGTGGTTAGGCTAAATGTGAGGTCCTTGTCAGACAACCAATGAATGGACATACTCGTGTAAGAACTAATTTGTATCATTCTTAGTGAGGTGGGAGGATAGGTGTTTCAGGAACCCCAATGACCAGAGTCCCTAGGTGGGCAGTCTGGAATGAGTTCACAGGACCCAAGCAATCTTTTAAGTCAGGATTGTAAAAGTTTATTGTTATGCTTTACAGTGGGCAAGAGTTCTTAGAGAACCTTCAATCTTAAAGACATAATAGGTATAGTTTATGAAGAGTTAAAATAGTAAAATAGATGTCAGTTATGCTAACTAGGTCAGTAAGGTAGGATTAGGGAGGAGTTAAGGAGTGGTCAGTGCTTAAAGGAACATGCACTTTTAATGTCAACTTCAAAGGCCCATTAGTTCACTGGAAAATAGCCCAAGAGAGGGCTGCATGGAGGTGTGGTTTTGGGCTTGATGCTTGAAACATCACTAAGTCAGCTAGCAGTCAGGGCTGATTGAGAAGTGCTTAGTCTGCTACCCATCAGTGTCATGTTTGACAAGATGGATGTTGGGAACCTAGGCTAAAGGAGGATTCAGGATGTGCCTAATTGGCTTACAGGTAGTACATTGAAAGATTCATAGGTGTAGCATTTGTCTAAGCTAAAAAGTTACTTAGATATGGTTTAGTGAGGGATTCATAGGTTGAGCTTGTTATTGTACCAAGCAGAGATAAGCAGTTCATGAATTGTTGCTAGGCAGAGTGCTGTTAGGGGAAGGGGCAAAGTTAATGCTCTGAGGCTGCAGAGAAGTGTGATTTTGCAAACTGATGTTACAAACATAGGCACCCAAGCACCCCATCAATAGGATCATCAGTTTTTTAGATCTAGCTGTGTTTTATATGCAGTGCTTCAAGAAGATCCCAGAATGAGATAGGGAAAGCCCTCTGGTTGCTTGAGCATGCTAATTACTGATGAGTTAAGAGAAGTACTTGTTAAGACCGAACCATATCTTTGCTGTTTTGTGAGTCCACTGTATCCATACAGCTTGACATTTTTTTGTATTAATGAAGCTGGAATACAAAAGTGAATTGCAACTCAATGGAACAACAGCTCAGGTTCTCCTTGGAGAGTCAGTAAAATAATTTGTATAGTTGGCTTTGTTGTGTGTCTAAAAGCAACCAGAAATAGTTCATGGGGCATTTTGTCATCTTGTATTGCAATGCTCCTGGTTAAGTATCTATATCATCAATATTTTCTTTGAGAAGAGAAATGTCAGCAGCTGGATATGGCAAGTACTGAAAATAGGGCAAGGACAGTTGATCTGGCAAGTCCTTGATCAATTTCATAAACTCCCCCATCAATTTGATGAGTTACAGAGCTCACCAGGGCCTTTGTTGGGGCATCTTGCGTGGTACCTACCCAGGAAGTATGTGGAAATGCCTATTAGCACCTGGTTTAATGGACTAATTGGTTTTCTTTTTTTTTAAAGCAATCGGGTTAAGTAACTTGCTCAAGGTTACACGGCCAGTTATTTCTGGGTGTGGTGCTGAGTATCTGAGCCCGGGATTCGATCTCCAGGTCTTCTCAACACTGGAGCCGGTGCTCTTACTCACTGTGCTACCTGGCCGCCCCCTAATTGGTTTTCTTAAAAAAAAAAAATGATTGATACTTAAAAAAAACAAAACCTCACTATCACTTCCCAGTGACTCCTCTTGTCCCCAGTAGAAGCTTTCTTTGTAACAGAGGAGCATAGATAAGTATATAATCAAAACAATTCCACACACTAGCTGTGTCTCAAATGTTTGCCTTATTCTCCAGGTCTAGCTAAACCACTTTTCTGCTGAGAGGAAGGGAGCATGCCTTCCCAGCAGTCTTCCAAAGTAATGATGAGTTCCTATGTTTCCCTGACTGATTTTCAGTGGCAAGGCTGCTTCCAAGATGATTAGCTGAGACTCCTGGGACTCAGGAGGATGAACTAGAGCTGGAATGAGCCACTCTTTCCATGGTCTGTATGACAGACCAGTTCTGCCCTTTTCTCTGCCCTTCTCACCTTTTCACTTGAATCTTGTGTCCAGGGCTGTGAGGTAGGTGTAAGTGCCAATGCAATATTTATAGTGCCCATGATCACGATAAAGGCCATGACCATAAGTATCTCATGAGCTTTGATCACAAAATATACCAGAATATCCAGACAGAGGATAGAACTGAAACATTTGTTTAGACACCAAAAACCCGAATCCCAAAACCAGTAAGCCAATTCCATTGTAGTACCAAAGATATTCAGAAGCCGTAATAATGCTGAGAGCCACAGCATCCTTCAGCCTTCCCACAAACCAATACGAGATCAATATTTACTCACAAACCTCTCTGTCTCCTTAATGAGCATCTTCTCTCTTCCCCAATGTCTGACTAGCTCTGACCAGCTTCCAGTGGGCTCTGCTTCCCTTTAGCAAAACTCCTTCCACACAGACTCCATGTGACTACATTCAGCCTAGCAGGGGGCAGAGTTTACTTTCAAAGCAGGGGAGGGCTTCAAACTTCCCCCTCGATCTATTAAGGGGCAGGGAAGATCTTCAAATCCCCATTCCCATTATAGTAGGGTGGGGGCAGGATAACAGAGTCTTCCCTTTTTTCTTTTTTTTTGTAGGGAGGAAGGCAGGGAAGTTGGGGTTAGGTGACTTGCCCAAGGTCACATGGCTAGTAAGAGTTAAGTGTCTAAGGCTGGATTTGAACTCAGGTCCTCCTGACTTCAGGGCTGGTGCTCTATTCACTGCACCATCTAGATGCCACCGCCTTCTCCTGCCTTACCCCCAGTCCTCCCTTAGGCGTTGGTGGTGACTTAGAGCTGAAGAACATGGCATGTGTGCTCACCTACACCCTGAAAGAAGAGTACCAAAGAGTGGGTTTTCCCAGTGGCCTAACAGTTGCTTTCAGACTGGGTATTGATAGACTTTGAAATTTATAACATGATTGAAGCAGACAGGTCAGTGTCCCAAGAAGAGAGCAGAAAGAGATTGCTTATTTATAACCCTCAAAGTATGCTTGTATCCCAAACTTAGTGGAGGGAGGAGGGAGGATAAGAGTGTCTAAACCACAGTGTAGGACTCTGAGTCTTTGGGGGAGGGGGAACTATGCAGGTCTCTATGGGAAAGAAGAACTCAGCAGAAAGTCACTTAGTAGCCCAGATAGTACCCTCAAGTTCTGTTCCCTTTTGAGAGCCACTAATAGTCTATTTAAATGTTTTTGTGTATTTTCTGTATCTATGGGCTCCTATGACTCCTTTTCATCTTCTGGGTTTTCCCCCTATGGGGTGAAATAAAGGATGTCTCATATCCAATTTGTATTTATTACTTTGAGTTTCTATACAGGAATTGGAAACTCCATTACCCCCATTTGGGGAAACCTAGACACAACTGTGCCTAAGCTTTATATTTCAGTAGAATATAAGCTTCTTGAGGGCAAGGACTCTTGTTTGTATTTTCAGCACCTGATGCTTAATATATGTTTGTTGATTGACTGGAAATTTCCTTGGAGTTAGCTCCAGGGTAGGGGTATAACAAATCTAAACAAGAAAATTACCCCTTTGTGGCTGATCCCCAAGATTGGACTGATTCTGTGTGAGCCTAGAGGCTTTTGGCCCAGGACCTGCCCTGAGCCTTCATGGCTTGTGACGTCATCACTCAGGAACTGCTTTCTTGAAAGTTACCAATGATCGCTTAATTGCCAAATGTCTTTGCCCAGTACTCATTCTTGACTTCTTTGTAGCATGTGACACTATTGACCACTTTTTCCTCCTAGATATTCTCTCCTCTCATTTCTTGTGACATTATTGTCTCTTGTTTTGTCTCCTCCTTGCCTGTCAGCTCCTTTTCAAGCTCCTTTGCTGTATCAGCCCTCTAACTGTGAGTGTACACTCAGGTTCTTTCTCAGGCCTTCTCCTTTCTGTGCTCTCAGTAACCTCATCAGTTCACACAGGTTCCTTTTGATTCCCAGAGCTATTTATTGGGTCCTAGTCTTTCCCTTGACCTCGAGTCCTGCATTGGCCACAGTCTATTGGACAGCTGAGACCAGATGTTCCATAGGCATATTAAACGAAACATGTCTAAAATAGTTATTATCATCTCCTGTTTCAAGTCACCTCTTTTCCAGCCTTTCCTATTTTTGTAAGGAAGTCATTCCTATTTTTGCCCAATCACCCACATTCAAAACCTTGGTTTTCTCCTCAGCCTCTCACTCTTACCCACATTGTGTCAATTCTACCTCCCCTCACCATAGGTGACACCCTCTTTGCCTCTCTCCTGGACTTTGGCAGTAGCCTTCTCATTGGTCTTCCAGCCTCAAGCTTTTCCCTACTCCATTCCATTCTCCACACAGTTTATCAAAGTGATTTCCTTCGGTGCAGGACTGAGCACATCATTCACTGTTTAATAAAATCCATTGTCTCCTTATTATTTTACTAACAGGATTAAAGCCCTTCTCAGTCTGGCCTCAGTCTGCCTGGTAGGTAGGGCAAAGCAAATGTCATAGGTGAATTTTCCTGAGCTCCCTCTTCCCTTATACATTGTGATTCAGTGAGACTAGTTGGCTCTTTCTGGTATATGGCACTCCATTTCCCATCTCTAGGCCTTTGCACTAACTTTTCCCCTGTGTCTGAAACATCTTTCCTACCTATCTCCATATGTAATTTAGACTTCACATGTGACAGGAGGAGGAAGGGAGTTTTGCAAGAGGGTTCTGATAGAGTCAGGAAGACTTGGGTTTGAATCCTGTCTCAGACACTCTGCTGTATGACCCTGGGCAAATCACTTAATCTCTCTTAGCTTTTTTTCTTCATCTATAAAATCAAGGGGTCAAACTTGATGTCCTTTTAAATCCATAATTGTATACCAAGCTCTCTTTTCTTTCTGGTTGATAGGTAAGGACAACTGGATCTGTCATTTCTACAACAGGGAGCAGTTCAAATGACACAGATGAAAACCATGACAGGAAGATGAAGACCAGAAAATAGGAAGCAATCCTAGTTTCCTCATTGTCTTAGGCATCACTGGCAATGGGACCAGCCAGGTGTAATGGGAATGTAAATTTAAAGATCTTCCCTGCCCCTAGGCTAAAGTGCACCTGGAGCCTGGGGTGGGAGGCTTGTTTTTCAGTAGATACTTCTTGATTGGCC
This sequence comes from Petaurus breviceps papuanus, assembly GCF_028583685.1. Classification (NCBI taxonomy): domain Eukaryota; kingdom Metazoa; phylum Chordata; class Mammalia; order Diprotodontia; family Petauridae; genus Petaurus; species Petaurus breviceps. The sequence goes on along the minus strand of NW_027185798.1, from coordinate 31,425,432 downwards.
AGTGAGTCAATAAGGTTGTTACATTCTCTGAGCCAGGAGAAGTCTATATAAGCCCTGATGTTTAGCTTTGTTTGGGGGCTCACTTTGAGAAGTGTTCTGTGATTTGATCTGTATTCTGGGAAGCCCCCAGATTGGTTAGAAGGTTATTACTATTGTTACATACACTTGCTCAGACTGGCATTTAAGGTCCTATACAATCTGGTTCTATTTTTGCATATAGTGTTCTTGTGTATATATTGTTGGTTTTTTTATGTTGACTTTTCTTGACTAATTAAAAATTCTTTTCTGGGATTGTAGATTAGCAATAGAACATTTGTGTGCCAATTTTTCTGAAGTCCCTTTTAACCTTATAGTTGAGTAGTTTATCATGTTGTTTTTCTAAAAAGAGAGGTTTGTGCTTTACCTCTGAGTGGGATTTTATTTTATTTTTCCTGTTGTACCTAACTTTCTGTGACTCCATTTGGCGATTTCTTTCTTTTTTTTTAATTTATTTTTAGTTTTCAACATTCACTTCCATAAGACATGAGTCCCAAATTTTCTCCCCATCTCTCCCTCCCAACCCAAGAGGGCATTTAATATGTAAAGAAGAGAAAAAAACAAATGAGAAAAAAAACAAAAAGAGAGAGAGAGAGCATGTAATATGCTCTGATCTGCATTCAGATTTCTGTAATGGTAATGTAAAATGGGAAGATCTTTCCCATCCATTAATAGCCCTTGTGAGCTGCTTAAGTCACATAGAAGTGTTGGGAGCCAAAGAGGCTTGATCCAGGACTCAGATGATTACTTTGATATCAGTGGACCCAAAATCAAAGACCTCTTTGAGGGCGACTTTTTTTTGTCAAGTTAGCTCCTTAGTCCTTTTGATATGGGTTACACTTAAAAGGATGTTGTTTGAGATCTGAGACCAATAGGTTCTGCCCCAAGACTTTAGTTGTTCAAAACCAAAATATTTGAATTCTTAGGTGGTCAGTTCCTATGCAGATGTACTTGATGATGCAGCTTTGGTTTTGGGCCTTGAAGCCAGCTCTTTGTAATGTGACTGCATATGAAAAGAGTTAACTGACTCTTCCTAAGACTCTCTGGCACCTAGAGAAGGAATCCTTATCAAATTATTCTGTGCTGCTTCCAGGATTCAACAGACTAGGTAATGATTAGAAAACTAGAGTCCCCTTCCTTTGTCTCTTGCTCTATAAAAACTTTGTCCTGAGAATCAGTAAAGGGAGTTCATCATTCTTCCTTGAACTACCCACATGGCCTGGTCATTTCTTATTCACGTCTCCAAATTGCTGGTCACTCAGCAGCCCACAGCAGGAAGCCTAAGACACATAAATTTGAGGCACCTGAAGCCTGTGGCGCTGGAGAGGAGCTTGCTGAACAGTGGAGCAGGAAGGCGTGAAGCAGAGCCCAGAGGAAGTTGGTCAGAGAAGTTAGAGCTGAGGGGAGAGAGAGGAGGCAGGCAGCGAGCAGTGAGTGTTCATCTGTGGGAAGGCCCTAGTAGGGGGGAAGGCTTGGGGATGGCGGTGCCCCCTGCATTGTTAGTGTGTGTAGATTTCTTTGTTGCTATGATGGAGTTGGCTTTCTGGTGTTTGAATAAATGTTTTGCTTATGTCTTCCTGTAATGTTAATGGGATTTAAGATTTTCCCCTCCCATTAAGAGGCCTCAGGTGGAGCCCATTAAGTGAAGCTTGCTTGGGGGAGACCTGCTTGTAGGAAGGCTTTCACACCTTTTGTTAATTTATAATTAGGCACTGAGCCACAAGGGTTGTAATGCCTTCTGGTTCTGAGAAATATATGTATACTGAGTTGATATTTTCCTTTGGGGGCTTGCTTATGAGAAGGATCTTGTGATTCCATGGTTGAGATTCTGAGTGGCTCTGTGTTCAGAACTCCCCAACTGCTCAGATGTAAATGATGGGGTACCTGGGGTCTAGGTCAATTTGTGGAACCAATTTGTTAAACCAGTCTGTGCAGTTGTAACTGCAATTTGTATTGTAAAATTGTAATCTGTGAAATCCCTTTCCCAGCCTCAGGCTCTGCCCCTTCCCCCTATCTGCACTCTGCCTAGGCAACACCTTGTGACTCCTTTGTTCTTACTTAATCTCTTCATGTCTCCTCTAGTCTGGCCCAAATAATCCTTTGTCCTTGCCTCTGGTCTCCTCCAGGCTGGCCCAAATCTCATCTAAACTATCTATGCACTAAAGTCACAAATTCTTCTTGGTCAGCTCTAACCTTTATCTATGCACTGAGGTCCCTTGCCTCCATCCAGTCAGCCCTGACAATGGCAGCCCTACCCTTTAAAAGTAAAAGCATGTACCCCTCTCATTTGCAGGTTCCCTAAAGGACTCTTGCCCGCTTCTCATAGAAGCTTAACAATAAACTTCTACAACTCTCACTCCAATTCAGCCTGAGACCTTGAATTCTTTCCAGACGCTATTGCAGGTTTTCTGGTCTTAGCTAAGATCGGAGTTCCTGTTGAACCTAGAGGGAGCCATCCCTCATCATAAAGACTCTTGATCCAGGGATGTATGTAAAGTATATAGCAATATTGCTTTGATTCAGGCAGTCAGAGCTCTCTGTCTGTTGGTCTTTATTTCTCTGCTTGTATTTTCTCTGAAGTTCAGGGTGCTGACTTTTCCCCTGAACTAGTGAATGTAATTAAAAAAGGTTGTTGACCCCTTAAACAGCTATCCTCCCTAGTAAAGCAGATCTAAGAATCTGTGCTAGCAGCCATCCTGGGTATGCCAGTGTGGTTGCTGCTTCATTCCCATGTGGAGAGTTGTAATAAGAATGTAAATTTTGAAGATCTTCCCTGCCCCTAGGCTAATGTGCACCTGAAGCCTGGGGTGGGAGGCTTAGATACTTCTTGATTGGCCAGTGAGTCAATAAGGTTGTTACATTCTCTGAGCCAGGAGAAGGCTATATAAGCCCTGATGTGTAGCTTTGTTTTGGGACTCACTTTGAGAAGTATTCTGTGATTTGATCTGAATTCTGGGAAGCCGTTGTTGAGAGTCCCCCGGCTTTGAAAAACCCAGAATGTGGAAACCCAGATGTTGACTGGGTATGGATGTAATGGTTGGACAGTTTGGAAATCTGTCTACTGGATGTTTCTGTCTTGATAATTATGTCTGTATACTTTGAGGTTCAGGGTGCTGACCTTTTCTCCTGAGCAAGGTAAACGATATATGTCTGACTGATTAAAGTAAGCTTGTCAACCCATTTTGAGTTGCTTTCCTTTAACAAAGCAGATCCAAGAACCTGTGTGAGCAGGCACCCTGGGGACACTGGGGTGCTTGCTGCAACAAGAGTCTGTTATATTTTGTGATTCAGAATCATGCTGGCATATTCATAACACTGTAGGCACTGTGAATATCATGTTGGAACCACGACTCCATGGTTCTTTTTCTGGATGTGAACAGAATTTTACATCCTGAGTCTTTTGGAGTTATCTTAGATCCTTGCATTGCTCAGAAGAGATAAGCATATCAAAATTAGTAATCACACAAGGTGGCTGTTAACTGTGGACAGTGTTCTGGTTCTGGGCACTTCACTCTGAGTGGGATTTTAACAAGAATAGATAGGAGTATGGAAGAAAAACTACACTGTATACATAGTATAAACAAGCCTGCTAGAAACAAATGTTTATTAATTTTTATTCTAAATGTAAGCATTTTTATACTTAAGAGAAATATCAAAAATGACATAGTCCCTTCATGCATTTGGATGCCTATCCAATAAAAATCATTTTATGCTTTTTTCTTTTTTTTGAGGGGGAAAGGCAGGGCAGTTGGGGTTAAGTGACTTGCCCAAGGTCACGTGGCTAGTAAGAGTTAAGTGTCTAAGGCCAGATTTGAACTAAGGTCCTCTTGGCCGGTGCTCTATTCACTGTGCCACCTAGCCACCCCTACAAATCATTTTAAAGTCACAGTTTATAGGATTCTTGAACAAGGAAACTTTTACATTATGATAAAATCATCATTATAGAGCTCAGAGTAAGGTAAAAGTTCAATTAATTTTCTTCATAAAATAGAACAATAGTCACTTAACTTTTGGTACACCCTTAGAGAATTATTTTCCTAAAACTATTTAGTCTCCCTTTGACTGCTCACTTCCTTTAAAGGTTCTCCTTTCCAGCTGGTTAATGTTGAACAAGAAATATTTTCATTAACTGAAGTAATCAGAGAATTCATTTTTTCTGATCATTGCCCTACAGTTAGGAGTATTATATAGGCAGAAAACGTGGATGTGAGTTGACTATGATGGGCTGGTAGCCAAAAAAACAAAATTAAAGGGTGAGAAAGAGGGCTACAGTGGGAGAAGGGAAAAGGAGGAGGTAGAGTGGAGTAGAATAGATTATCCCACATAAAAGAGGCAAGAAAGAGCTATTACACTGGAGGGAAAGATTGGGAGCTGGTGGTAGGTGATGCCCTAATGGCTTCAGGATGAGCTTTTCCATTGCCAGGACCTCCCACTCCATTGCCCCCCTAGATTTCTCCACTTAAACTACCTGATCTTCCCCTGAACACACCAACTGGTCCCCTATTGAGGGAAGGGAAACCCCTTTAATCTTAGCAACAGCTCGATCCCTTTTATAAACCCAGCACATGGGGTGGTTCTATTTCACAATAATCTTAGCCAACCAAATGATTTCCAGTTCTCAGACTTAATCAGTTCAAGATGAAGCTTGTACCAAAGAGGCACAGTCTTTTGTCCCATACCTCAAGTCTGAATCAATGGCCTGATTCCTGAGGTTCCTAAATTATAACCTCATCAAACCCAAAGGAGAAGAGAAAATTGAATGAGAACAGGTTTGAGGTGAGAATTGTGGGGATGAAGAATGCTTAAGCAAGATGAGTAGTGCTGGAAGCAAAGTACTACCAATAAAAGGAGACCCTACAAAACGAGTGAAAGAATTACTTAAATGTAGTGTAGCTTTCTTGGCCAAATGCCAATCTGGTGAGCAAGTTTCAGCAGCATTCCCTTCGTGGGCTAATTAAGCAATAGATTGGCTGGGATCAATGGGAAGTCCTTTAGCTGGGGGTTCCCTGTGGTCTTTGGGTAAGGTGTGAGGGCTCTGGACTTGTGACAGAGACTAAGGGTCTCTTCAGAGTCAAGCTTAAGAAGAGAAGGGTCTCCAGGTTGAGAAGGAGCCGGCGCCTTGGATGGGGCGAGAAGGTGACAGAGGTTGGTGTGACAGAAAATCCGTTAGCAGAACAATGACATTTTTGGTGAGTTTGCATGATGGTGGTTTTTGCCCCTTTGATCTTTCTTCACTTTGGCTTATATTGTGTTACACCTGCAGGTTGTCTCTTTCCTGGTGGGAGGGACATTTTTTGGTCTCTTTATCTACCATACTTCATAAATCTCTGCTGAATAGTGAGTAGCATGGTGTGATGTGCATTTTCCACCTGAGGAAACAACCTCAGTCACTGTCTCCACAGGGACTATCCTTTCTCCTTATCTCTCTAATGACCTCACCAGTGGCCATTTAGAAGTAGAAGTGTGTTAGACTCTGGCTGTGGAAGATATCGAAGCTAATTAATGCATCAGTGAGTTTTGGCTCATTAGCGCTACGTTCTAATCACGTGGGCTGACTAGACACAGATAATGTACATGTGGAGGTAGGTTTACAAGCTCCTGAATCTCTTGTATGCTTCTTTACCCTAAGCATAAAGGGCCAGCCTTGCTGGGAATATATGTCGACAAATGCCTATCTCCCCCAATTATAAAAGACTCAAAGAAAAGTATTTGGTTTATTCCTTAATACCCACCACCAGTGGGAGTTGGGGGATGGCAACACCAGAGTCAACTAAGAAACCATATAAAAATAGCAGATAATGAGCAAAATGCAATCAGGGATCCAAAAGAAGGAGTTAATTCTGAAGATTCCAAAACAGATTCCTCTTCTCCCCCGCAAGGGCTCCAGGAAGGAAGACAAAGCTTTTGGAAAGGAACAAAAAAGGCCCCCACCAAGAAGCCTAGGCCCTACAGAGCCTGAGGTGTGTGAGCTCAGTAGTAGGGAGGGGCAGGCTTCAGAGCCAGATGTCTGAGGTGCAGTCACCCCCAGGGTAACGGAGCTCATGGGCTAGGGCTGGACCCAGAGGTTCCTTCCCAAAATCTACCAGGAAGTCAGGGTTCAGTGTCAGGCCCCCCTTTTCTGTGTCTATATCAATCTGCAGCATCACTGAGCCTTCCCTGGAAGAAAATGAATATATAGGATGTATCAGATATGGAAAGATATATGGGATAAGGAGAAAGTCACATCTCCAACCCTTGTGATTCTCTTTTTAATTCCCCTCCAACCTCTTCCCCCACTAACCAATCCATGGGAACTTTTCTCCCCAACTTGACAGCGGAGACTTATATGGGATGCTGTTTAGGGGAGAGTTTTCAGGACAATCATGGGAGTTGGGTTTCTACTTAGGGAAGACAGGAGTGTGTATCCTGGGAGGGAGTTTCCTTGAGGATGGTGGAGGGGAAAAGCAAGAGACTGGGGAAGAGATGCTGGCTCTTACTTGATGAGGTCAGGGTAGAACTGCTTATCCCAAGCACTGTACAGGGAGGTGGTGACATAGAGACGCCGTCCATCCAAGCTGAGCTGGATCATCTGCGGACCCCCTTGAATCCTCTTACCCTTGGGGAAGGAGCACAAAGATCCTGACAGCCTCCGCTAAGATATATCTCAGGTTAGGTTTACTCAAGGTTAGGGGTAGAGGAAAGCTGCCCATATATCAGGGTCCCAGGCCTTTGTGAGGGAGATTGTGGGAGATCTCCATTCCTGAGGGAAGAGGGTGCTTTTACCTTGACCACCAAGGGCTCCGGTTGGCACTTCAGTTCCTTATCCTCTAGGACTCTCACTGGGCCTCCTCGAACAATGCTGCCCCCAATGAATATCTGATGCAGAGAGAGGTGAGGCAGGTGACCAAGTGCTCTCTCCATACCTTTGAGCCGTGTCTAGACCACTGATCCCAATACCTACAGCCATCCCTCTTACCCTCTCCCTGGGGGTTCCCTCTCCAGCCTCCCTGGTCAGCTCTCCTTGCCATCCCTCCTAGGCTTCTTGCCTTTCCTTCTCTCCTTACTCCTTTGTTCGGTTTCCCCCTCACCCATCACGTCCTCTTTTTCCTCAACTTTCATTCCCCTTTGGTTTTGTTCTGCTCTGTCCCTTGTGCCCTCTCTTGTCATAGGTCTTTCCCCAGCTCTACAACCTGTCCAGCCAGGCGGGGCCTTTGAGGGTCTGAGATGTCATACTGCCTCAGGTCACCATGGACCCAGTTGCTAAAGTAGAGAAAGCGATCATCGAGGGACAGGAGAATGTCTGTGATTAGCCCTGAGGGGAGGGAAATAAAATGACTTAATCCCTAAATTCCCCCCCCCCCCCAGGAAGCAGTCACAGGCCCTCACCTCCATGCAGCCCACCCCATGGTGTTTACCTGGCATGTCGGGCAGCATCCATCCCTCCACTTTCTTGGGTGGCACCTGGATCACCTTTTCAACTGCCCACTTCCCTCCCTGTATCAGAGGTAAAGAGAACCAGTAGGGGTGGGGAGAAAGTGAGGCAGATTCAGAACGCCCCCCCCCCATCCGAAGCAGAGAAAGGTTGGTTACCCAATAATTATTGAACCCCTGCTCTGTTGGCAGGTTTTGAGTATGTTAAGAGGACCGAGACCATGGGAATGCGCAGGTAGGGGTGGGTGGGGAAGATGCAACTGTGGTCATGTTTTCTTGTGGAAGCATTTGATATAAATTTTTGAATGAGGTTAAAGGAGATGGTAATGCCTCACTTCATTCCCAAGCTTGCATTAGAGGAGGCCAATATTTGATATAGATATATATGTGGAAACAGTATCTTTGCCAAGAAAATCCCACAAAGGGGTCACCAAGAGTCAGACAAGACTGAAAATGACTAAACGACAACACTACGGGGAACTGTACAACACATCCTTCCGTGTGCCAGATCTTTCTCTGGAGATGGACAGCACTTTCCTTCCTAAGTCCTTTGTAGCTGGTTACTCAGAATAGCAGGGTCATTCAGTCACTCTTTGAACAGTGCTGCTGTTACCGTATAAAAGTTCTCTTGGTTCTGCTCATTTCACTCTGCATTATGTCTCGCAAGTCCTTTCATGTTTTCTCAAACCAACCTGATCATCGTTTCTTTTTTTTTTTTTAAGAGGCAATATGTTTTATTTAGAGAAATTCGAACTTGTTACATGTTATTAAAGTACAAGGTTCCTCTCGAGGGGACTAGACTACCCCAGGGGCAGGAGACATCCATCCCCTCTCTGGGTGTGGGCTTTGGCCAGACCTCCACAGCTCCAGGCACAGAGCAGAGTCACCTGTCTCAAAAGGAGACAGTGGAAAGGTGGATGATTGAGGGCAAGATGGTCCATGCTCCATAGGACTGTGTGGGGGAGTAGGGAAGCATGGCAAAGGGGGGAGGAAGGGAGGGAGAGAGTGGAGTGGGGGCTGAAGTCAGCCCCTGATTCAGTTCCATGGCAGACAGATGCCTGGACTGGGAGGGGCTGGCCCAGGGCTGGATTGCAGGCAATGAAGCCCCTCTCATGTCCCACCCCCACCTCTCCTCTGCCCAATACTCCCGAGATTTAAGGCTGTCAGTCAACTAACTCCCCTTCCCTGAACAGGTCAGTTTATGGACAGGAACCCATCTGGCTCCCTCCCAGGGGTAGGGAACCTGTGGCCACATGTGGCCCTTTGACTGAATCCAAACTTCATAGAATAAATCCCCTTATTAAAAGGCTGAGCCTGTTCTGCCTCACTCCCTATGCTTGGCTTCTTGACCAAACCCTGCCCTGATCATCTTTTCTTACAACACAGTATTAGTAATTCCACTCACCTGTGTCTTGTAGAAACGCTGGATGTTAGAGCTGAGGGCACACCCCACAAAACCCTGGCAGGCAGCTGGGTCATGGAGGAATCGGATCTCCAAAGGGATTAGCCCATCCTGCATTTGTAGAGTCTGTACTAGTTCCCGACGCTGCCAGTCCCAAACATGCATCTGGCTCCCATACAGCCCTGAAAGGGGGGGAGGGTTAGGCCACACAGAAGAGGGGCAGGGAACCTTTAGCTATCAGAATATAGGTGTGGGGTTGAGGGGTGAGAGAGGATATTGGTGGGCAAGGCTAAGGGCCAAGATGAGAAGCTGGAAGCAAGGGCAGAAGGTCCTAGGAAGAGAGAAAATAGGGAATCAGAGCCAAATTTAGGATGGAGGAAAGGACTGAATTCAGCACCCCCAAGAGTCTGTAGTCCAGCAGTGTGAAAATTGGGAGGACTAAGAAGTGAGATCCAGGGTTCAGGAGGAAGTAGGGACCCCTCACCAGCAGAGACGTCTGCAGGGTTGAAGCCATTCTTGAACACGTTGGGGGCAGCCCACTCAGTGCTGATGAGGACATTGTGCCGAGGCTGATACCAGAAGTCATAACCCATTCGAGCAGCACCTCCAGGCTTCTGCCAGGTCCCCTTCACCTCAAATGTCTCCCCATCTAGCAGAACAAACCCTCCTGAGGAAGGAAGACATTACAGAGAAGTTAGCCTGCAGACCCATCACCCTCCCACAGCTAGCCCTGTACATATTTATGGACTTCCAGGCAGCATTAGATCCCCATCTTATCTCCCAATCCTATCTCTCCCCTCACATTGCAATCTCCTGGTGCCCTAAATTGAGAGGTTTCAGGAAGAAAATGGAGTATATGGTCTCTGGTCCCATGCTAGCGTTCCTTTGCCCTTAAAGGCAGGTAGTTCTTCACATATATTGAGTGCTAAAAGGATCGATGGCCTTCCTCCCGGGTTCCCATTCTTAGAATCTCAAGACTGCAGTCCAGCCTTCTGGTTTTATAGATGAAGAAACGGGTCTATAGGAGTTAAATGAGTTGGCCAAGGTCACAGTGGATAGGAAGCCTTCCCTGTATCTCTTTCACAGCTTTCCAATACCCCAGTGGAGAAGGAACCCACTATTCTTGCCACTACCCTCACCACCACCTAGTGTTAACTCCCACTTTGACACAGGTCAGCTTGAGTCCCAGGAAGGGCAGTGCCTACCAGAGCAAGTCAGCAAGCATTTATTAAGCACCTGCTGTATGCCAGGTACTGTGTAAAGCACCAGGGAAACAAAGAAACGCAAAAACACAGTCCTCGCCTTCCCTAATCACCAAGGCCTTGTGACCTGACACCTGCCTCTTCAGCATCTACAGTGGCTGAAGACCAAAGAGGAAGGTTCCTACCACTGAAGTCCTTGGCGCTGTTAGATGTTCAAAACCAGAAATAAACGTAGTTTTATCGTTGAAATGACATTCAAGAGGATCTGACTTGGAGCCAAAATTTCCGCTATAGGGGCGGCTAGGTGGCACAGTGAATAGAGCACCGGCCCTGGAGTCAGGAGGACCTGAGTTCAAATCCGGCCTCAGACACTTAACACAAAACTAGATGTGTGACCTTGGGCAAGTCACTTAACCCCAATTGCCTTCCAAAAAGCAAAAAAAAAAACAAAACAAATTTCCTCTATGGATTAATAGATTGTCTCCCCTATTAGAACATGAACACCTTGAGAGGAGGACCTGTCTTATCTGTTTGGGTCCCTGGCACTTAGCACAGTGTTTGACACAGAAGGTGCTTTTTCATTCATTCACTTAATATATTAGAAACAGCTCATTTTTCTCCCTAACATCCTGAGGGGAACCAAGCTCTCCCCCTGCCTCTGTAGCCCCTACCTAGACATAGAGGTATTAGCCCTACACTAAGAGAAGTCCTGGCCCACATCCCAGCAGCCCTGGTACCTTTAGCATTGCCCTTAGGATCCCCCAGGGCGCTGATCATGACCTCCCCACTGGGCAGACAGTGGCTGGTGTGGAGGTAGGCCAGGTCACACTTAGACATCACTTGTGTGGGCTCCACAACCTGGATGGGAGTTAGGGATAGGGAGTCAGCAGCCAGTGTGGCATTCCCCCCAGTATCCTCATGTCTCCCCTATTTCCTTTTAACTTCTTCAAAATGGGGTTTTACATACTTCAGAGAAGCAAGATAGGGATGAGGCACTTCTTTCCCCAATCTTAATGAGAACATCAGAAACTCCCTTCGCATTCTCAGGATTGCCTCTCTTTGGAGAGGGGGCATAACAGATCTTGGAAGCCTGGATTGCTGTGTTATGAGCACAGTGCTCTTAGTCCCATCCATGATGAAATACAAGTGCTTGACCACATTTGGCCATTTTCCATGCCCCTCTGTACAGAGAGACATCTCCCCAGATGGGGATATCCCAGACTTCCCCTATTCCTCTGTCTCCCCCTTTTAAGATCTAATTTTCCTTCTTCCTCCTTCCCACTAAAGACAGCTCATGAAATCTCTTTGGGGGAGTTCTCCCTTTCCTCTAGGAATAGAGGGTGGGGGTGGTCAGGCAGGCTGGGGAAGGTGGAACATTGTGGATACTTGGTCCTGGCCAAGATGAGAGGGGAACCTGCCTTATGCAGCTTTGGGGCCCTGGGATCTGAGCCCACATCCACCACATAGATACGTGAGGAAATGAGACTGGGCAGGATGAGCTTGGTGCGGGATTTGCTGCTGTCTCCAAAGCAGCTGCTACAAGTGTTCCAGCCTGAATGGTGCAGCTCATCGTTCAGGTGTGTCACTGGCAGCCTGTGAATCACCTGAGAGCAAAGACAGGGAGAGTGCTGAGTCAGGGAAGAAGGAAAGAGTTTTATTAAAAATCTCCGCAAGCTGAGAAAGAGGTGAGGTCTGACAGAGATGCCAAGTTGGAGCCACTCAGATGGAGAAAAGACAAGAAGGGTATACCAAGAGTTTGGATGGCACCTTGGTGGGAGGAGGGGGATGAGAGAGAGCTGCAGGCAGTCAGTCCCCTGATGCTCACCGCCCAATCTCACCTGGCAGTAGTAAGGAGAGTTGGGGTCCACATCAACAGTGGCCAGGTAGTCAGGGGCCTCCGTGCTTGTGTTTCGATAGATGCAGGGCAGGTAGATAAGTTTCTCTCGGGGCCCTGATACATCAAAGAATAGACAATGGGGGTAAGCCTACACAGACCAAGCAAACAGTGGGAACTAGGTGAGGTCTGAGAATTGGCACTGTGGTGGGAGAGGAGGGGCCCAGAATACATGGGGAGCCCAGGGGAACACCAAGCCAAATCCTGCTTATTCAGCAGAGGCACTGCACCCACAGTCACAGCTGGGAGCTTGACATGGTACAAGGGCGAAGCGTCCTTTTGGCTTTTCCAAAGGGCATACATGTGCTAGGGCTACTAGCACCTTTTGCTATCCCCAGGCTGCCCCGGGAGAGTAGATCTACTTGCCTTTCATAGCATCGTGAGGGGTAGGATAGCCAGGTCCACATTTTTCACATTTAGCTGTGAAAGAAACAAATTGGGATTAGAGAGTTGCTTTTCCCACTAGACATCAGCTCAGGCTTATTCACACCCTGTGTCACCAGCTCTGCTGGCACAGGCATCTGGCTCAGTTTCCCCACCTTCCCCTTGTTTTCTCTCCTCCATCATTTCTCTTCCTTCATCCTTCTCTACTGGAATGTCAGGAAAGAAGATGGGAAAGTATAAGCTGGAGACTGTGTCTAAGGGGGCAGGATCCAGGAAACTGAAAACCTTTTTCTGTTGATAATCTCCTACAGAATCTCAAAGGAGTCTCAGTAATCCTATGTACTCTGGCAGAGAGCACACAAAAGTAAACTCCTGAGACAGACCCACACCAGGTGTGGTTAGGCAATATCCTGGTCTTCCTGGGACTTTTTGCCAGAGACTCACATTATATAACTTAGAAGCCTGGATACAGAAGCCTCTAAAGGTATAGTTCATCTGTGTCCTTGAGGTTTAAGGGGCTGCTGCAATTTAGGGGTGCTGTCCTCTAGAAGATGACATCAGTCATTCCCAAAAAGCTGTGGTATCATTTATGGGGAGGGCGGTGTGGAAATCAGTGGGGTGGAGTTAGGAATAAGATGTTCCAGAATGATTCCAGGGGAAAGGAATTATTTTTGGCAAACTTCTACTTGTACAACTGCTAGATACCCTAGAGTTTGGCCTTTGGAGCCTGGAATGACTGGAGAAAAGAGGTATGAAGTGAGAAAGAGCTCCTTTGGGATAAATAGGGGGCTAGAGAGGAAAGGATGGGTTCTGGTCCTGGTTTAAACCTTCTTGCATCATGTCTAATCTCGTCTCTGCTCCAGGAATGATGTGGGGAAGCTAGTGGAGGGCAAGAGATGCTCTTCACTGAATCCCTACTCTGAATTCTGAATTCACTGAATTCTGACTCTGATGTTAACCTCGCCCTGGGTATGAGTGGGGTAGCATCAGCAGGGCAATGGCTTACAAAAATGGCTACTGGGATGTTGGGTCCAAAATGGAATCTGGATTCTGGCAATGTCCCACTTGGGTGGAGCTTGGGAGGGACCACAGAGAAGGGAATTAAGGAGACCTGTTGGGCCACTCTTTGGCCTTCCACTGACAGATTAACATTATTTAGGAAAGAGCCCTGGGCACAGGAATCGAGAGGCAGAGACTAAGATATAAAGGCAGAAATACTGAGATGAATGAGATCAAAAAGGAGTTGGGGAGAATCAGAGACAAAAAAATCAGGTCCTATCTCTCCAAGGTGTGAGGCAGGCAGGTTGCCCAGTGAAGCCTGGCCTCGAGTCAAGAAGACCCAAGTTCAAATATGACCTCAGACACTTACTAGCTGTGTGATCCTGGGCAAGTCATTTAATCCTGTTTGCCTCAGTTTCCTCATTTGTCAAATGAGCTGGAGAAGGAAATGACAAACCACTCTAAAAGGAGTCATGAAGAGACTGGATCTGTCCAAGATAGTGGGGAAACATGGGTGCAGGAATGATAGTCTCTCATCTTGGTTTCTGCAGTCCCACCTAACTACTTCTAGCTCCTCAGTCTTTCAGAGGTTCCAGACACTGGATGCTAATCAATTTCAGCCCTTCCACCCCCCTAGGTTAAAAAAAAAAAGGGGTCCTTGAGCACCCAAGGGAATCGCCAACTGGGATACCTTCTAGGTGTACTGGCAAGCATCCAACTCACATAGCTAACACTGCTAATCCTAGGCAGTGACCAAAACTCTGTTGCCTAGTGCTGTCCACTACACGGGGGTTGATAAATCAGGGCTGGACTGTTTGGACAAAGAGAAGCCTATGAGGACTGGCCGCTGATTTCCTTTCCCTAAATGGCCTTGGGTATCTAGGCTGCCCGGGCTGGCCAGAGCCAGGGCTGGGAAGGGGTGAGGGTATGATTCTTGGGTTCACTGACCCTGGAGAGAGTACATTGTTCAATGTACTCAAATGAGGCAACATAAGGTCAATGGGTGGCCTTGTGGCCTAGTTGATAATTTCAGAAGGGTGGTGGCGGCCAATGCACTCTTCCAATTTTTTTCTAACACTAGTAGGACAGTCTGGGGATCCCAGGCACAGCTAAACTGGGAGGGAAAGGAAAGCCCTCTGGGTCTGATAAGGACGCTACTCTCTCTCTCTCTTTCTTGATAGCACAGGCTTAGAACAGCCAAAAGGCACTGGCTGAAGGGGAAAGAGGAAAAACCTGGAGAGGCCCAGGCTCTCCCGAGCTTAACTGCTGTCTGTCATCTTGTAGGGGAAGGAGGGGAACGTGGTCTTGCTCTTACCCATGCTGTTCACCTCTGATCTGCAGTCTGGCTGTGGCTGGTAGAGGCTGCAATTGTGAACTGGCAAGGGGCAGAGAGAAGGGAATTTATGTAACTGCTGGGGGGTGGAGCAGGGGAGGATCTGGGCATCAGGCCAGCGAGAGAGGGAAGGAGCCCTGGCAGTTGCTAGCTGGCTAGGATTTTTCCTAGTGGTCTGTGCCTGTTGGCATTTGTTTGAATTAAGGGGGTGGGGGAAGGGTCAGTGAGAAGGAAGAAGGAAAGTGACTCCTTGCATGGAAATGCACACATAGTCCCACTTGGGTTCCCTCCGTGTTTTGGAGGGCATGGCTGCAGGTTGCCTTCTTCTGCTCTTTTCTAAGATTCTATTCTCATATCCCAGACCTGCTGGCCCCAGCAGAACCTCCCCAATCCAGACTGCCCAGAGAACAGGCCTAATGTCCATCCTTCATGCTCAGGCTCTGCTATCCTCCACTGACATGCCTGTGCCTCAGTCTCCCTCCCACCTTCACCCCCAGTCCAGGGTTAGGCAGAGGGGATCAGGTTCTGTCTGATCACAAAGGGGTTAATATTGGGTTTTGGAATGTAGAGAAAGGTAATTCTCCCTATTATTATAACCTTCGCTTGGTCCAGGAGGTAGAAGCAAGGGAAAATATCTGCCACCCCCTCATCTCCCAGCCCAATTTTCTTCAGTTCTCTGAGGGCTAGGGGATAAGGTATGGAGAGCATTGCCAACTCCCAAGGCTTAGTTGTGGCTAGACAATTAAGTTCTTCCCTTCTATAAAACGGGAGCACTCTCCTTTGCCCTTGGGTCACTCAGACCTAGACAGCAGCTCCCTAAGGTCTGCTCCTGGTGATGTTAATCACGACAATAATAGTCCGTCCTTTTGTCACCTGAACACTTGGTAAAGGCTCTAGAGCCCAAGGACCTAACAGACTGAGGGACAGATGTCAAGGGGAGGCAGCTACTCATTGGACTTCTAGCCCTTATTCTGTCCCTCCCTTCCCATTTTCTCCTTGACACAATGATGTTACATCTATCTTCCTAAAGCACATCTCTGATCACATCACTTCCCTGGTCAAATATTTTCAAAGGCTCACCAGCTGATGGTGATGGACTTAGAATCAGGAAGACCGGAGTTCAAATCTAGCTTCAGACACTAGCTGTGTGACCTTGGGCAAGTCACTTAACCTGTTTGCCTCAGTTTCCTCAACTGCATAATGGGGATAATAATAGCACCTACCTCATGGGGTTGTTGTGAGGATCAAATGGTATAACATTTGTAAAACACTTAGCATAGTGCCGGGTACTTAGTAAGCACTTATATAAATGTTAGATATTATAATTATTATTGTTGTTAAAATCTAAGTTCTTTAGCCTAGTGTTCAAGGCCTTCCATGCTTAGACCCCTTCCTACTTTTCCATATTTATTTTTCACTACTATTCCCATATGCTGAATTTTAGCCAAGCTGGTCTGCTATCTCTTCCCTAAATGTGTCTTGTGATTTCATGTCACCAAGCCTTTGGCCTTGCTGTTCCTTAAGTCTGAAGTACCTTCTGTTTCCATAGCTATCCATTAAAATCCCAACTCATTTCTCAGGGCCCAGTGGTTACCAGTGGAATAAAGAAACAGAATAATTACATCCAGACACTGATTTATTTAGCAATATTTATGGCTGCAGCAACAAATCAGGTCCAAGGCTCTCTTGGTAGCCAAAGACCCAGAGTCTTGCTTTCTACATAGTTCATATATAGTTTGAGGGGAGTAAAAATCAGAATTATAAGGATTGAGACACCTGGTTTCCTATTGGTGGAAGGGATTGGGAGACACTGATTTGAGAGGGAGAAGGGTAGTTTTCTGACATTCCTTAACTCAGGTGACTTTTGGGAAGGGAAGTCATTTTCAGACTTCTCCAAAGTCAGGTGACTTATAAGCAGCTGAAACTTTGCTTCACAAAATGGCAGATAAAGGCAAATGGAATCACCAATGCATTTTTAATATAACCCACCCCAAATGCCACTTCTTTAATGAATCCTTCCCTTTTTTGTCCTCAACTAGTTGCAACTTCTCCCCCCCCAAACGGTGCCTTTATGCAATGACGGTTATCTGCGTGTTTGTCATAGCTTCCCCGCCATGGTGGATGCTCCCCAAGGGCAGGGATGGTGCCCACGTGGGGTACAGTCCCTTACCTATGCTCTGTGTTGAATGAATAGACAATAGAGAGATAAGCGTAAAACTCAGGGAATATGTCACGAAGCTGATATAGTTAAAAGTAGGGGCCTTCTCATCCACTCACTTTGCTATACAAACTAAAGACATCCCTGCAACTAGGAAGCTTGTCAAAGGAAGAGACTGAGGCAAAGAGAAGATGGCAGTCACTTACACAACTTTCTTTTGTCTTTGGACAAACTGGCTCCTTGGCAGGAATGATCCCTGTTCATTTATACTCTCTTTTCCCAAAAACCTGCTGAGATCCAATGGGTGACATTTTGTCTGCAAAAAACACTTTAATCTCCATAGATGAAAGCTCCAGGGTGGGGTTTTATAGAGCTAGAGAGGCTGGGGTGCCAGAGAAAGAGAGGAGGTTTAGGCCTAAGATTATCATTGAGCATAATTGTGGGCCCACTAAAATAGCTAGGATGAACAGGAAATAAAATTGGACCCTGGGGGGTTTTCTTGGATCTCAGAGTGAGAAAGCATGTTTTCAAGAGTAGAAATACCCAGAGGAGGGGCCCCACTGGGCATCTTTCCATCTGGGGGCCATGCTCCCACCCCCATTTATTAAGGGTCTATTATGTGGAGAGCCCTGTGAGTTACAAAGTTTAGGAAGGAGGTGGATATAATAAGCACTTATATAAATGTTAGGTGTAATAATCATCATTATTATTTTTATTAAAACCCAAACTCTTTAGCTTCCATGCTTTAGCCCCTCCCCAGCCCCTACTTTTCCATATTTATTTTTCACTTCTCCTCCCCTATGCTGAACCTCAGCCAAGCTGGTCTCCTTCTTAAACACATCTTCTAATTTCACGGCACCAAGCCTTTGACCATGCTGTTTCTTAAGTGTGAAGTGCCTTCCCTTTCTATATATCTAGCTGTTAAAATCCAATTCATTCCCCAGGGCCCAACCCAAATGCCGTCTCTTTTTTTGCCCCCAACCAGTTTCAATTTGTAGGATTTGTAGTCTCATGTGGAGCAGGAAGTCAGTCATCCACCAAGCCCTGTGCTAAATAAGCATTGGGGATATAAAGAAAAACCCCAAAACAGTCCTTGACCTCAGAAAGCTTATATTCTAATGTACAAAAATAGGGACATACAAGTTACCTGCAAAATAGATGGAACTTCAGGACAGCATGGGAAGTGGGGGAGGAAAGGCTCCCTTTAGAAGGTGGTGTTTGAGCTGAATCTTAAAGAAAGCCACAGATTTTAATAGGCAGAGGTGGGGAAGGAGAGCGTGCCAGGTGTGGGAGAGAGCCCATGTCAAGCTGTGGAGATGATGGAACACTATGTATGAGGAACTGGAAAGAAGGGAGTGCATGGAAGAGAGTAACGTGAAAGAAGAGTGGAAAGATGGGAAGGGGCCAGTGTTATGAAAACCCAGACAGGAAAGAGTATCCAGGAAGAGAGCATGGTCAACTGTGTTAAATGTGTGGAGAGGTCAAGGAGGATGAGGACTGAGAAGAGGCCATTAGGTAACTTTGAAGAAAATATATATTTTTTCATTTAAATAATTTTTAATTGATATCTTTTTTTTTTAACATCACCAAAATATCTGTCAATATCCTTTCCTTTCCCTCCCTATTTATAGGTCATCATCTATAGCAAATAATATTTTTAGAGAAAAAGAAAAAGAAAAATCAGCAAAAATGATGAATACATTGAAAACATCTAAAACTATATGCCATGTTTTATACCCTTGGACCCCCCAACTCTCCAAAAGAGTATATTTCAGGATATCTTCTCCTGTCTCTTCTTTGGAGTCATGCTTGTCCTTTGTAATTTTGCAACATTGACTTTTGATTGTTTTATGGTTGTTTTTTCTGATTACATTGTTCCAGTCATGGATATTGTGGTAAATGTTTAACAACCAGTCCTCCTGGGAAAAAATACGCAGGATACACTTTTAAGTTTAATCTGTATTATTAACATTTCCCCCATCACTTTTTTTTTTAGTCTGGACAATCAATAAAATAATATAGCAAGCCCTAATTTGTAGAGTTTGCCCACTTCTGAGGGCTAAATGCTCACACTGAAAATGTAATCATTGGTCTTGCTGGCAGTTAGAACTGGCTCCAGCACCTGATCAGATTGCATTAATTTCTCCATGCTTCTCTAAATGCATTATATTTGCTATTTCTTACAGTAACATTTTATTACATCTGTGTATCACAATTTGCTAAGCATTCTCCAATTGATGGATATCCATTTTGTTTCTAGTTTTTTGATATTACAAAAAGTGCTGCTACAGATATTTTGGTTTATATGGGAACGTTTAGAGAGAGTTGTTTTAACTGAATGATAAGGTTGGAAACCAGATTACCTAAACCAGAGTTTAGAAGAGAGCGGAGAGGTGAAGAATCGAGTAGAAGCACTTGATGTAGACAGTTTTTTCAAGGAGTTAAATTGAGAAAAGGAAGAGAGGGATGGTAGGAACATAAATGCAGTAAATGCATTAGATGAGTCTAAGACAAAGTGCTTTGTGAAACCCGGTGGGGAAAGGCAGTGTGTCCTTTATGGCCTACTTCTCAGCTCTCTTAGCTGAATCTTAGCACAGAGGCAGGGATGGAGCTGGTTCTGAGGAAGCCAAACAGATGAGACAAGAAAGGCATGGGACCGATACTGCTCTCTTCATGTTGAAATTGCCTGTGTCATTGACTGAAGAAAAGACGTTATCTTCTATATTCTTTCAAAATATTTATATTGACAGGTATTATTTTTCTAGCATCTTATTTCCAACTATTTCCTTCTCCCTTCCCTGTCCAGTGAGTCATGCCTTGTAACAATTTGTGAAAAAAGAAAGAGAAAAAAAGCAATTCAGCAAAACCAGGCAATATACCAACCATGGCTAAGTATATGGTTTGCACAGTTTTATATCTGTCATTTGACTAGAGGGTGATTCGGTATCCAAGTACCCAAATCTCTCTGGCCCCTGATTCTTTTTCTCCAAAATCTATACTTCCTGCTTCTTTTATCCTCACAACTTTTGTTCCAAAGCCAGGACTGTTAGTTGGGAAAATTGGACTATGAGACTACTGGGTCCAATGGAGACTGTTTGGAGCTGAGGAGAGTCAGAGGAAAGAGACCCTGAAGGCAGGCCCAGGGTCATATTCTGGCTCCTCTGTTTATTACCTGCATGTCAGTGGGCAAATCCTTTTTCTACTGTGTGCCTCAGTTTCCCCATTTGTGAAACAAGAAGACTGTATTGCTTAGTCTCTATGGTCCTTTCACAGTCCAGGTTAGACCCAGGACTGACTGATCCCAAAGCAAAGCAAAAATAGTATAGCTCAGTCAGGCTACTCTGGCTAGGAAGGGCAGGGTTCCGTTTGAAAGCCTGAAGAAGCATGATAATCAGGTTAATTACCCTCTAATAATCCCTTGGCTTGTTTCTCAGAAACTCCAGAGCCTCCCTGATTCACTTATTTTCTTTATTAGAGGCAAAAATAACATAGTGAAATGTTCTCCTGGGGAGGGGGGGGAAAGAGAGAGAGAGAGAGAATCAGAACCCATCCCCAGTATTTCCTTGAGCCCAGAGTTTTTGTTTTTGTTTTGTTTTGCCATAAACATCATCACACCCAGCAGCAAGTCTTTGCCAGAAGCCTGTTTCAAAGGGGCTGGACAGAGTACTTGGGAGGACTGACTGCCTAGAGGAGACTGTGGAGTTTCTGGGAGAACTCTTAAGAGACCGGGCAGACAAAGGCCTGCAATTGGAAGGTCTGGCTGTTTATGTAACCCCTGTTTGCCTGCCCTTTGCCTTTCTGATTTTGCTTATGTAACAGTTGAGTAGTTTTTGTACATACGTGAGGGGTTGATCACGGTGGAACAATCCATGCAGAACCGTTGCTAGGCCCAGGAGGCTGGGAGCCTTCACACCTCTCCCTCTTCACCAAGGGGGCCCTAACCTGTGGGCCAGGTTCAGTCTTGGAGGTACCTGATCGCTGGAGAGAGGGAGGGGTCAGAGCCCTGGAGAGAATTACTTGGAGCTAGGATTTGGCTCTGATCTAGTGACTTTCTCTGAGGTAGGGCAATAGAAAGCTATTCAGTAAACGACATAAATCAGATCTAATGGTTTCTCCCACATAAAAGGAACGTTTAGCCCAAGACTCACTTGAGCACCTGTTAAATGACTTGTGATTACTGTTTTACCCTCTGGGAACGATAGCACTTAAAATATCAAACCAGAAGACATTTTTCAGGTCCCTTTGGCTTTTCACTGCCCAGACAATCCTTCAGGCCCTATTTTCTGGCAGGCCAGGGATTGGGCCCATCTTCCTCATCTTGAGTGTTGGCTGGGCATTGATGGAGGTGATGAGGGATGGCTCACATTAGGTTCAGCAGGAACTCTGATCTTATCTAAGACAAGAAAACCTGCAATAGTGTCTGGAAAAAATTCAAGGTCTCAGGCTCAATTGGAGTGAGAGTTGTAGAAGTTTATTGTTAAGCTTCTATGAGAAGCGGGCAAGAGTCCTTTCGGGGACCTGCAAGTGAGAGGGGTGCATGCTTTTACTTTTAAAGGGTAGGGCTGCCATTGTCAAGGCTGACTGGATGGAGGCAAGGGACCTCAGTGCATAGATAAAGGTCAGAGCTGACCAAGAAGAATTTGTGACTTTTGTGCATAGATAGTTTAGATGAGATTTGGGCCAGCCTGGAGGAGACCAGAGGCAAGGACAAAGGATTATTTGGGCCAGACAAGAGGAGACATGAAGAGATTAAGTAAGAACAAAGGAGTCACAAGGTGTTGCCTAGGCAGAGTGCAGATAGGGGGAAGGGGCAGAGTTTGACAATACAAATTGCAGTTACAATTGTACAAACTGGTTTTACAAATTGATTTAGACCCCAGGTACCCCATCAGAGGGTCAAGCTTACAAGGCTGAAGCCATGCTTTGCTCTGCTTCCTGGACATCTCCTTGCAGTCTGCCTGGCCCACCACCCAGTCCACACACTGTTCACTGAGGACTTAACCCTTTCAGCTCTGACCTCTAGCAGGGTAGGTAGAGTTCCTACCCTGGAGTTCTTTCCACTGGTCTGATTGGTGAGTACTTCACCTGGCCCACTGTTAGGGTGGGACCTAGCCATGCTTCTTTTATTCCCTGGACATCTTGTAAGGGATGATTGAATTTTGTTTCCACAGAAATCATATGAAACATAATTTGTGAGACCTAAGGAGTCAGTCACACTTATTGCTAAAGTAAGAGATAAACTGATTGTAGAAGAAAGCAGACGGGGATATAGCCCAAAGGTTGAGAGCAAACTCTTTTGTTCTCTGAGAATGCCTTTTCCCTGTATATCAAAAACTGCCCAGGTGTAGCAAACCAGAGGTCAGGCCCATCAACCCAGAAGGAGTTTTAGATAATGGGACTTTTTTTATGGATATCCTGGGTTGAATCTTCATCTGATACAGACATCCAGAGATAAGTTTTAAAATATTTATGGCTTTACTAAAGTGTAAAGAGAATGAGATTGGGGAGGGAATTGAAATGTGGAAATGAGTGCGGTAAACTGGGCTGTGGGGTTTAGGTGTTTTCACTTAGGCTGTGAACCCAAAAATGCCTGGCCAGTTGGAATACAGAGGAGGGAAATTCGAATAGGGATAGGAGTAATGAAAGGGCTCTGTATTTATCTTGAGGTGTGTCTGCATTTGTTAGGTTACACTTTTTCACAGGTGGTGTCGTCCAGGTTCCCCATCTGAAATGACTTAAAATAAAAATCTTTCTTTAATTCACTGAGGCCATGTGGAGTTTTTTTTGGTAAGAAGATTAATTCTCACATTATTAAGCTCCCTGCTGCTGAAGGGTCCTCAGTATAAAAAATGGAGTTGTCTGAAAGCTAGGTGGCCCGGTGAATAGAGCACGAGCCCTGGAGTCCGGAAGACCTGAGTTCAAATCCAGCCTCAGACACTTAACATAAAAACTAGCCGTGTGACCTTGGGCAAGTCACTTAATCCCAATTGCCCTCCAAAAAGCAAAAAAAAAAAAAAAAGGTATTTGTCCCAAGGAAAAAGAAAGGAAACAACATTTTTTAAAGCACCTGTACTATACTAATTGCTGTACAAATACCTCATTAGATTGAGGTAGTTTTGCTTTTTTTCTCCCATCCCCCTAGACTTTAGGATTGGAAATTCATCCTTGGGAGGTAGGATGCGATTTCTTCCTCCTCCTATCCCAGAGCACACAGGGAAGTGTATGGCAGAAACACAAGGACACTTTCTGAACACTAACCTCTTGTGTAGTGAAGGGTAATTTCTGTATTCCTTAGGTAATGTGATCCCAGTATCTGACAGAGAAGGGAGATTTCCTGTGTAGCACCAAGTTTAGGAATTGCTGTGTAGGTAATAACTACAAGTTGAGAGTTCATGCATTAAGGTCCCAACCACCTAGAAGTGAAACGTGTTATGAAACATGGTATGAAACATGGTACCAGGGG
>NW_027185798.1:31386816-31402141 GCF_028583685.1 Petaurus breviceps papuanus | reverse complement strand
AAAAACAGAGACTACAAGACTGACAAAGAAGACAAACATTTATTCACGAGTTCGAACCCGGGTCCAACCATACACTTAAGATGGAGGACCTCGAGTGTCTTCTCGGGCGTTCTTTTATACAGTTACTGAGGAGAGCGGGAAACACAAAGGTCAGGGATTGGGTGACAGACAAGTATGAGCTTTAGAGATAGTGGCTTGGCGCCAATTCTATAGGGGTCAGAGGGGGGTGGTCAAGATTCCTTGGCGCCAATTCTATAGGGGTCAGAGGGGTGTGGTCAAGATTCCTAAAGGTCACCAAGGAGTCAGGGTGGGGAAGGAATGTGCTGACATTCCTTCTAGAAAGAAGAACAAGTCTTAACAAGTTTATTCCTTGGAATGAGAAGGGCCCTGCCGAAATCAGCATTTCTTCTTGCATTTCCTGATTTGGGAGGCCCCTTCTCAAGAAGTGTTGAGGTTTAGAAGTACTGATGGGGATCGGGATCCCAATAGGTTCAGCAGGAATTCTGATCTTATCTAAAACCAGAAAACCTGCAATGTCGTCTGGAAAGAATTCAAGGTCTCAAGCTTAATTGGAGTGAGAGTTGTAGAAGTTTATTGTTACGCTTCCATGAGAAGCGGGCAAGAGTCCTTTAGGGGACCTGCACATGAGAGGGGTACAGGCTTTTTCCTTTAAAGGGTAGGGCTGCCATTGTCAGGGCTGACCAGATGGGAGGGGCCTCAGTGCATAGACAAAGGTCCGAGCTGACCAAGAGGGGAATGTGAATAGATAGTTTAGATAAGATTTGGGCCAGGCAGAAGGAGACAAAAGGCAAGGATAAAGGAGGGTGTGGGCCAGGCCCAGAAGAAATGAAGAGATTAAGAACAAAGGGGACTCAGGGTGTTGCCTAGGTGGAGTGTGAGATAGGGGGAAGGGGCAGAGCTCAAGGGTGGGAAAGGACAAATTGCAGTTACAACTGAACAGACTGGTTTTACAAGTTGGCTTGACAAATTGATCTAGACCCCAGGTACCCCATCAGTACTGGGATCCCAAAATAGCGACATAACGGTACCTTCCTGAATGAATTCTACCCAAGCTTTCTTTCAGCCAAAGAAAAACAAAGTTTATTAAAGATCTGCCTATTGGGTAGACTCCTAAGGAATCTAAACATTTGTGATGTTTGTGTTGACAAGAGGCCAGAATGGATCTTAGCACCTTCATGGAAGCAAGATGGATCTTATATACAGAAAGACTGAGGGAGGGATCTAGGTGTGACCCAGTAGTCTGGGGTGACTGGAGGAGGGGTCTAGGGAGGAACCTGATGGGAGTGGCCATTTGGCTGATATGCCTAGAGGTCAGGCATCAGGAACCTAGAGAATGGGATTTTGATAGGATCAAGGGTGGGAAGTAGCTGTAAGAAATCCAGAGGTAACGGAGATTTGGGCATTGGGATAATGAAAGACTTATGGCATCTAGAGAGATTCAAGGAGAGTTCAGGGGGCTTGCCAGAACCTATATCCCATCATTAGTATATGATTTCTGCAGCAGCCTAAATACAGAATGCTCTGTTTGGCAGCCCCCCTCCCCTTCCAGTCTTTTCACACCACACCCCCCTTCCACAAGCCCTTTGGTCCAAGACATCTTTGCTCATTTCCTAATCAGACATCCATCTCTTGGCTTGGGGCGTTTTCTCTGGCTGTGTCCCAGGCTTGGAATGCTTTCCCTCTTCCTCTCTGCCTCCTTTAAGTCCCAACTAGAATCCTACCCTTACAGGAAGCCCTCTTAATTCTAGAGTACTCCTTATTTCCTATTTATCTTGTACCTAGTTTGTACCTATTTGTCTGTTTATTGTTTCTGCTCTTAGAATGTGAGCTCCTTGAAGGCAGGGGCTGTCTTTTTTTGCCTTTCTTTGTATTTCCAGACATAGCAGGTGCTTATTGACTGACTGACTGATGGACTGACTGACTGACTGACTCATGGAGGCCAGGAGACCTCAGAACTTTGCCAAATCTCTCTTCTGTTTCTATGAGGTTCCATATAACTGAGGTCAGAGGTTAGGGGAGTGCTTTCTCCACAGTCCCCAAAGTATTTACTTTTTTGGAGGGAGTCTAACAGGCTGTTTTTGATTTTTTGACTCTGTTCATGACTCTTATAAACCCTTTGGGTTTTATATATTTCTTGTGGGGAGTGAAATAAAGACTGTGGCATACCTGATATGCAGTTAGCACATTGTGTGGGAATTGAGGACCCTGTTACCCACATTTGGGGAATCCTAGACAGGAGCTACACCATGAGTATATTTAGGGATTTTCTTGGGGCATGCCAAATGGGAACATAATGAACCAAAAGAGAGAAGATGATGCTCTTAGATTGACCCCTCCAGGACTGGAACTGGTTTGTTTGAGCCCAGATTATTTGAGGAGCACTTCGAAGAAGAAGATCACAGGCATGTTTAGGGAATCGCCCATGGCAGCTAAAGGCAGATGTAGTTTAATGCTTCACCCAGCACTGGCTGGATAGGTTGAGTTTATCCCCTTCAAGAAGGGATTAAGTTGTTCTTCATCTCTTCAGCCATGAGTGGTCTGGTTTCTGTGCCAAATGCCCACAGGTAGCTCTTCCAAGCCTGTTTCCCAAAGCCACCACAGAGGTCAGAGTCATGAGTCACAATAACATGACAGAAGGATTCATCATTTTCTGGCCACTCTCATGAGGACAAACCCTTCTCTATTTAGCTATGTTTATCCTTGGACAGAAAACACAATGGTCAAATCCTTGCCTGCTTAGTAGCACCTGTTAGAATTTGTGCTCAGCCAAGAGAACCTTTGAGAATCTAGGGATATTGGGAGCGGCTAGGTGGCATAGTGAGTAGAGCAGTGGCCCTGGAGTCAGGAGGACCTGGGTTGGGATCCGACCTCAGACACTTGACACATACACACTAAAACTAGCCATGTGACCTTGGGCAAGTCACTTAACCCCAATTGCCCTATCCTCACCCCTCCAAAAAGCAAAATAAAAGAAAAAGAGAGAGAATCTAGGGATTTTTCTATGTTGCAATGAAACATTAGGTTGGGTACATGATAAAAGTCAAGAAAAGTAGCTAGAGCTACTCATGATAAAAAAATACATATAAAACTATAATAAAAATTATGCTGGAGGTAACAAAGTTTTAAAGGTGCTTGTTATTTGATTTTTCAAGCTACTTTAAAAAGGTGAAAATTCCAAAAGAGCAGAAAAAAATCAGATAGTATTTTTAGCCAAAAAAAAAAAAAAGGAATTAAGACATCAGCAACTATTGATCCATTTGCCAATTTCTTTATCTCTGTAAAATCTTTTATTTTTTAACTTTTACAAATAGATATTTACTTTGAGGCTACAGTAAGAACAGAAGTATGAACATTTCCTCCTTGACACCTTAAGGAGTGTACTCTCTCTGACATCACCTTAATCTCTGAGGGCCTAAGGAGAAGACCTATATATTAGTTTAGTTCCTAATTTCTACATAGTATTGGTCCCACCAAGTTTATGTCCAGATGCAGTCTTCACTGCCAGAGGAGTCCTATTCTCAGTTAATTGCTGGCCTGGGCCTTGAATGGGCCTTTCTTTCAGTTACTAGTTACTCTTTGAGATATCTATTGACTACAAATCCATGGATTCTAGAATCCTAGGATGATGAGGCATCCTCCTGACCTTTTGAAATGCATTCACAAGACTGGAAATTTTTGCCCAGAATAGAAAAGAACATATCAGAAGCTAAGGACAGAGACCCCTTTCACAGGTCTATGTAGAGGGGAGAGGCTTCAGTCCTATCTCCTTATAGCTTTGTCTCTCACCAGAAGTTGTCAGCAAAGGAATCACACCATCATTTCAGCTGAAGAGAGAAATAGTGTCTATGCATTATTGAAGGTATCCTTGATGAAAGTGTGAGAGGGAATAGGCCTATTTCTGTAGAGTGTTTTCCATAGCAGATCATATTGTCAAACACTTGACACTGATTTCAAGAATATAAGATCCCATTGCATGGCCTTGCTCCCATGCTTTTTAGCATGATGTTTTCAGCCATGTTGTCAAATGCCTTCAATGAGGATAAACCTGACATCAAGGTCAGCTACTGCACTGACGGTAAATTCTTCAACTCGAAAAGGCTACAAGCCAAGACTAAAGTGGACAGAGTATTGGTACGTGATTTTTTCCTTCTTTTTTTTTTTAAGCAATTGGGGTTAAGTAACTTGCTCAAGGTTACACGGCCACTTATTTCTGGGTGTGGTGCTTAGTATCTGAGCCCGGATTCAATCCCCCAGGTCATCCCGACACTGGGGCCAGTGCTCTTACTTGCTGAGCCATCGTGATTTTTTTTGTTTTTTTTTGTTTGCAGATTCTTGTACACTCAATGCAGCCTCTGAAGCTGTGATGCAGCAAAGTATGGATTGAGTCTCTGCTGCCTGTGCTAATTTTGACCTAACACTCAACTCCAAGAAAACCCAGGTGATCTGTCAGTCAGCACCACACCATCTATATGTGGAACTGTCAGTTACAGCAAATGGAGTTTTTTTTTGTTGTTGTTTTGTTTTTTATTGAGCAATCAGGGTTAAGTAACTTGCTCAAGGTTACCCGGCCAGGTGTTTCTGGGTGGGTGCTGAGTGTCTGAGCCCGGGATTCGATCTCCAGGTCATCCCGACACTGGGGCCGGTGCTCTTACTCGCTGAGCCACCTGGCCGCCCCTAAGCAATGGGGGTTAAGTAACTTGCTCAAGGTTACCCCGCCAGGTATTTCTGGGTGTGGTGCTGAGTGTCTGAGCCCGGGATTCGATCTCCAGGTCGTCCCGACACTGGAGCCGGTGCTCTTACTCGCTGAGCCACCTGGCCGCCCCAAATGGAGAAGTTTTGAATACTGTGGATAAGTTCCCTCACCTTGGCAGTATTCCTTCCAGGGATGTACACATTAATAATGAGGTTGTCAGAGTTAGCTCGGTGTTTGGGAGGCTCCTAAAAAAGGTGTGAGAGAGAAGAGGTGAGACAAAGACTGACTACCAAACTGAAGGTCTGCAGAGCCATTGTTGTATGCCTGTGTAACCAGTGCCAGGAAACTGAATCGCTTCCATTTGAAGCATCTTAGGAAGATTCTGAAGATTGCCTGGCCGGATAAGGTACTAGACACTGAGGTCCTTACTCAAACTAAACTCCCAAATATTCAAACTGTACTTCAGAGAATGCAACTCTGGCCATGTTGTTCAAATGCAAAGCATATACTTGCCAAAAAGACTGTTGTTTTATGGAGAACTCACACAGCCTTGTCATAAGAAACGATACAAGGACGCTCTCAAGGTCTCTTTTAAGAACTTTGGAATTGATTTTGTGGCATGGGAGATGCTGGCACGGGACCGCTCAGCATGGCATGCCTGAATCAGACAGGTGCTGTGTTCTATGAGCAAAGCAGAATTGAAGCAGCTCAAAAGAAATATGAGATGTGCAAATTTAGAGAATCCACCCCAAATGTTCACATGGACTATTTGTGCCTGACCTGTGGTAGAGCCTTCCGAGCTCGTATTGGTCTGGTCAGTTATAGTCAGACACACTGTAACTTGATCTAACATAGTGATGTCATTTTGGCCCTCTTCAAGAACAAAGGACAACAACTCGCCACATTTGTTATCTTTTGAGAGCAAGAAAACCGTTTGAGTCAATCAAACAAAACAAAGCTTTAAATATTCTCCTCCAGTGGCATATTACCTTATATACATATGCCAAGATTCCTTTATAGGTGCAACTACACAGGTGATTTGGTGTAATGATCCTCTGGACATCAACATCAAGCAAGGCATAAAACAGGAGTCCTATATTTGCCAAAGGAGTACAAAGCGTGGGATCATTTTTCTTACTTGTAAAATGGGGACAATAATGCAAGTACTACATACTGCTCTGCAAACTTAAAGCATTAAAGAATCTTGTTATTATGCCCAAAGTTCATTCCCCAGCTGTATTGTCCAATGTGGGTAGATCAGAAGGTAATATATGTCTCTCTCTAGCTTACTTTATGTTGCATGTATACACACACTTTTGTTCAGTCATTTTTAGTTGTGTCCAACTCTGCATGACCCCCAGTGGGTTTTTGTTGGCAAAAATATTGGAGTGGTTTGCCATTTCCTTCTCCAGCTCATTTGATAGATGGGGAAACTGAGGCAAACAGTGTGAAATGACTTGCCCAGGGTCACACAGCTAGTGTCTGAGGCCAGATGTGAACGCATGAAGATGAATGTTCCTGATTCCAAGCCCAGTGCTCTATCCACTGTGCCACCTAGGTGCCCCAACATACAAACACACACACACACACACTGTATATCTATATAACATACATGTGTGGATATATGTATTGCAATATGTAATACACACTTATTTCTATTTTCTCATCTGTGTATGTGTCTTCCTCCCACCTCCTACATAGAATTTAATCTTGCAGTCAGGGACTTTTATTTTTTTTCTCTGTATCCTTAGTGTCTAGCATAGTGCTTTGCACATAGTAGGTGCTTAATAAACGACTGTTGAAGAAGTCTTAGATGAGGAGGTTGTCCATATACTTTCATCTGTGGAATATTTTGTGCTGACTGCATTAAACCCCAGAATCTCAATAAGGCTTACAGCCATTCAAAAGAAATTGGCCTAATCATCCATGTAGAAAAAACTCAGTGGGTGAAGAATGTAGTGTTCCTTGCTTATAACATACAGTGGAATGGAGTTAACCTACTGGTACATAGCTCTTTGACAGACACTGCAATGGACAATGGGCTGGACCCAGATTAAAAGAGGAGGAAGAAAGCAGACAATTACCTGTGAAAAGCTGCACACAGCTTCTAACCTTTCTGCAAAAGCTAACCTGATTTGTAACACCACCAATCTTGTGGTGATGCTATCTGAGTA
This sequence comes from Petaurus breviceps papuanus, assembly GCF_028583685.1. Lineage (NCBI taxonomy): Eukaryota > Metazoa > Chordata > Mammalia > Diprotodontia > Petauridae > Petaurus > Petaurus breviceps. Next base: position 31,395,253 of record NW_027185798.1, on the reverse strand, counting down.
CAAATCATGGAGGACACAATTTCAGGAGGATCCAAATTGTAGAAGATGCAAAGAACAAGGGATAGAAAAGTGAATAATGGGCCTAAGCAATCTGTGGCATAATGCTGAGGATGGTTTGCTTGCAAGAAATGGCAGGGGAAAAAAGTCTTCAAGGATGTGGGGAACATTAACCATGCATGACTGGAAAAAAATCTGGGCTCTCTGCTGAGAACAAGGCATAACAGTTGGACCGTCCTCTGCTACACTGGTACCCACAGGAAGTGAAAGACCTTCTAAAGCACTGAGAAGATTCTCTGTGAAGGAAACTTTTGAGAACATGGACAAGAGCCATGAGGTGAGAAGGCATGCATGGACTGTAGTCCACACAAGTGGTGGAAAGCCTCATACGTCTGGGACCAAGGAGCCATAAAAATATCCCTTAGAGGGACAGCTTATGAAGTCACCAACATTTTAGTATAAATTAGTTTTTAAATTAGTCTGCTTTCTTGAAGGAAGATGCTTGGGAACCTGGAAGGAGGATAAGGTAAGTGAGGTAGATGCTGAACTGGGGAAATTGAGGACCCTAAAAAGGGAGCTTCAAAGACAATTTTGCTCTAATCTACTCTTTTGTCAGGGGTCAGCTATGAACCTTGGACTGGAAGGAGGGAAAAGAGAGAGTAAAGTGGGGTTATTTCATCTCTTTTGTCATTCCCTGTCTCTTGTTTTATCTCTGGGGGGTAGGAAGGCATTAAGGAGAGGGGATGGAGTGGTGGGATTGAAAAAATACCTGTGCTATCATCAGTCTAGAACAGGCCCCAGCTGCTTGTGGGGCACCTCTTTTTTTGGATTTCAGGGAATTGTCCCTGTTCATTCTCCCCCTCCCAACTTGAAAGGTCCCTAATCTTTCATCCAATTAGGAATCAGATTACTTAATGTTGCACTGTTTCCTTTTAATTAATTGGCTTTACATGATTGTTTTCAATGTATAAAAGTCTGTCTCCCCCTGTATTGTGGGTACAGGCCTATGCTGAAGAGGTGTGGTCCAGGTTTGTTGGGCAGTTACTGTGCATTACTTAAGAAATCAATATGTTTGGAAGATCGAACCTTTGTTTCCTCAGTCATTTCATCTTTCACTCCCATACTTGGGAGACAGGGATCCCAGTGCCTTTTGTTCTATCCTGGCTTTTTCAGGTCTGGCTCCAGAGGAGCAGAGTAAAAATCATAAAGTAGCTTTTATGGCATCATCTGCCTTTTCAGAAGACCATTTGGCTTGAATCCCATTCTGTAGAAGCCCCAGGGAGAAAAGATTACATCATCCTTAGTAAATGGCCCCTGTTCATCAAAACCCCTAGTAAAACTTCTGTTTTGGGTTGGGGAAGGATCTTTGGGTTTCAAGGCCCCATCCCTGTGTGATTGTTCTAAACTCAGTCATCTTCCTGCTCAAGAGGCTGAGAGGCTCTCCTCAGACCCAAGCCACAGCCACCTCCTGGAAAGGAGATGATTCTTACTCCATGTCCCAAAAGGGAAGAGGCCCAGAGTATTTGGATGATTTGTCTTCTGATACTCGTGGTAGTAAGAGCGCGGTGGGGTCAGCCCCCCAGACGTTCCAATTCCTAGTTCTCTCCTCAGTGACACTAAGTGAAATGGCCTTTCCTAAGATCTTCTCAAAGACCACATCTAGATGCAAGAAAAGTTTAGAATGGCCATCTGTGAATAATGCTCGAATGAATTAAAAGACATTTATTGAGCACCTTTTCTGTCAGCACTGTGTTAGGTGCTCAGCATACAATAAAAGTGAGACTGCCTGTGTCTTCAAGGAGTATGTATTCTGTTAGAACAAGACATGTATACAAGGAAGAGGTGTCCACAGAATATTGAATTGAATTTTGTTGGACCACTGAAATCTAGTACTCACCCAAACTTAGTGAAAGGGCTCTGCAGGAGCTAAGTTTCAAAAAAATTTTCAAGCTACCCTTCTGTTGATATGGTAGACCAATGACAAGTTATAGGGAGTCAGGAATTCACACAGGGAAGGTACTTAATGGCATTTTTCATATATGGTTATCTGAAATATCTCTTTATGACATTTGGGTTTGCAGTTCCACAGGTAAGGCAGACAACTCCCTAACACTCCCTGTTAGTTTGGTTTTATGGTCGTTTGCAGCTATAATATAACAGCTAAAAAAGGAATGGTAGATTTTTTCAGAGGGATGAGAAAACAAGGGGGGGTTGCACTTTTTGTACTTCATTTTGATCAACAAGGAGGAACTGGTCAGTGACATGGAAGTGACAGGATCCCTGGGCGAGAGGCCCAAGTCATCTTGGGGCTTGTAATACAAAGGTGACAATAATGACAATAAGAATAATAGTTTGTGTAATGCTTTTAAGTTTGCAGAGTACTTTAGATACATCATTTCATTTGAGCTTTACATCATCCTCTGAGATAGATACTACCATTATTATTATATATAATATATTATATTATTTATGATATTATATAAATTATGTAATATACTGTATGTAATGTTATATGATAATAATATATTATTATGTAATTATATAAATATATTACATATTAATATAATTTAACTGAAGCCCCCAGTAGTGTGGTGTGTATGATCCCTCTTATTTCCTAGGCTGGATTGCTCATCTCAACCTGCACTTGATGCTGGAGAGTCTGGGGGTTCCTAAGGAAGTGTCATCACTCTGCTCAACTCAAATTTTTCTCTGTAAGGATCCTCAGGGTTACTCTGGTGTGTGTGTGTGTATACTCCTACTATTCACCACTGTAACCCATGAGCTTTCACTGGTGTACCTCCCATTTACACAATTAGTTACCACAGCACAATTAACTCTGCTATAAAACATTTACTAAACAATGAGACAAAAGCAAGAATAATCATGACAGTTCCTCATCCAAAGACAACAATAATCAAAACTTTACAGTCTGCTCATGTAGAGAATTACATCTTTGTTTTCACCAGCTTCTAACTGAAATTCAACATTTCCTTTCATGAAATTCAATATTTCCTTCAATCAGGAATCTAGGTAGCACATCACAGTACTTGCCAAAGGAGTCTGTGACACAAAAAAGGTGTCTGTTTGCCATAAGTAACTTTCCTTTGGGAATTCCATGTGACCTGCCATTCAACTGACAATTCCATGTTTTTGTTAGTCTTCCAGTGGCAACAAAAGGAGTAGCTTGAAAACTTTTTGAAATTTCATTTCTGGACTGCCTTTTCACTAAGTTTGGGCAAGTACTAGAGTTCAGTGATCCAACAATATTTAATTCAGTATTCTGTGGACACCTCTTCTCCCACATTAGTCTTATGCTAGTAAATGCATATTCCTTTAGATCACAGGCAGTCTCACTTTAGTATTGTATACTGAGCGCCTAATACAGTGCTGACACAGAAGAAGGCTCTTAATAAACGTACGGCAGTTCTAAACGTTGCCTGCGTCTAGATGTGGTCTTTGGGAAGATCTCGAGAGGCTGGTAAGAAGCCAATAGCTATAATTGTTAAATAGACAAGAGAAGAAGCAATAGGAAGGAGAGTCAGCTGAGTGCTTAAGGGAGTCACAGGAAGCTGGGAACAGAAGACAGACTTCCATCAGAGACTGCTCTGATTTTTCAGCAACTAAATGGAAGCTTGATTTTTAGAAGAGAGACATTGCTTTGCTGATTGACTGGAGAAGAACTGAAGCAGCTTCTGGAAACTCTGATTGCATACTATTGCTGTGTGAAGAGCTACTGAATTTGTCACTTTCTGGCAGTATCTAAAGCCTGGAGGAGGGGTACTTCTCTCAGGAGTGCCTGTTATTTTTTTTTTTTTTAAAGCAATTGGGGTTAAGTAACTTGCTCAAGGTTACACGGCCAGTTATCTCTGGGTGTGGTGCTAAGTATCTGAGCCTGGATTTGATCCCCAGGTCATCCTGACACTGGAGCCAGTGCTCTTACTCGCTGTGCTACCTGGCCGCCGGATGCCTGTTATTTTCTATTACCCTTTTTGGTTTGTGAAACTGATGAGGGTTGGCTATTAGGTACAGCAGGGACTCTGATCTTATCTTAAGACCGGAACCTGTGATTCAGTCTGGAAAGAATTCAACTCAAGCCTCATTGGAGTCAAGAGTTGTAAAAGTTTATTATACGCTTTACATCGGGCAAGGATCCTTAGGGGGCATGCAAGCCTAAAGAAGACACAGGCATAGCTTTTAAAGAGTTAAGGCTATTCATTAGATGTCAATTAGGCTGACCAGGCAAGAAGAGGGTGGGATTGGGGAGGAGTTAAGGTGGGGCTGGTGTTTAAAGGGGCATACAAGCTTTATGTAACTGCACAGGTGTAGTACCTATGATTCACTGGGAAAAAGCACAAGGGGCGGGGGGGCTACCTGGAGGTGTGGTTTTAGGCTTGAAACATCACTAAGTCAGTCAGCACTCAAGGGCTGACTGAGAAGTCCCAGTCTGCCACCCATCACTGTCATGCTTGACAGGATTGATGTCTGGGAACCAAGGTTAGGGAGAGATAATTGCTAAAGGAGTTAACCTAGAGATGGGGTATTGAAGGATTCATGGGTTCATCAAGACACAATACAAGGGGGAGATAATAGTTGCCTAAACTGGAATGTTTATAGATACTTTTGTGAAGGATCGATAGGTATAGCTTGTGAGTGTTCCAAGGCTGAGATAAACAATTCATGAGTTGTTGCTGGGCAGAGTTAATGCTTTGAAGATAGGCAGAGTTCAGGTAGGGAGAAGGGGCAGAGTTAATGTTCTGTGACTTGGGGGGGGGGAATAGTGTGATTTTACAGATTAGTTTTATAAATTGCTGTTACAATTTTACAGACTGGTTTTACAAATAGGTGTTATAGACTGATGTTGAAAATTGGTTTTACAAATTAATGTTATATAGATCCCAAGCACCCCATCAAAACCAGAGAAGAAACAGAGGGAGATACAGGCTTTGCATCTATTTTTCTCTGATCTATGCTCTGCTATAAGAAGAAACTTGGAGCTGATTGGATAGAGCAAAATCCTCTTGTATTTGCATATCTGAGGAGCTTGGAAGTTCTTTGGCTTAAGGGAATTGTTGGCACTAAACAAGTGTAACACTTTTCCTCAGTACCTTTTTCAGGGTGGCTGTGAGTGAAAAGAGTTTTTGTAAGTGGGAAGCACACTGATGGGGGCTCAGGAGTTACAGTGATTAGTAGTGTATTTCCCTCTCATTCCCCTCCCCCCACCACACACACATGCCAGGGTTATTCCTGGTACTCTGGGAGAGAATTTTGAGGCAGTTAGGTGGTACAGTAGATAAAGCTCTGAGCTTACAGTCAGGAAGACGTTTGTTCAAATCCAGCCTCACATACTTACTATATACAGATAAAATGAGATAGTATTTGCAAAGTGCTTAGAACAGTGTCTGGCACACAGTGGATGCTTAATAAATGCTTGTTCCCCTTCTCTGTGTGACCTTAGCAAAACAATCAGTCAATAAACATTTATTAAGTGTGTACTATGTGTTAGGTACTATGTTAAGTACTGGGAATACAATGAGGCAAAAGAGTCCCTGTCCTCAAGGAGCTCACAATCTGATAGGGGATACAACAAGCAAACAAATATGTACAAACAAGCTATATACAGAATAAATTAGGAAATCATTGAGAGAGAAAAAGGCAGCCCTAGAATTAAGAGGAATTGAGAAAGGTTTCCTGTAGAAGATGAAATTTGAGCCGATACTTAAAAGAAAGCCAGAGAAGCCAGTAGTAGAGATGAGGAGGGAGAGCATGGAGAACAGCCACAGGAAATGCCCAGAGCTGAAAGATGGAGTGTTTTGTTCATGAACAGCCAGGAGGCCATTGTCACTGGATCAAAGACTGTGAGGCAGAGAATAAGTTGTAAGAAGATTTGAAAGGTAGGAGGGGGCAGGTTATGAAGGGCTTTGAATGCCAACAGAGCATTTTATATTTGATCCCCGAGGCAATAGGAAGCCACTGGAGTTTATTAAGTAGGGAGTGACGTGATTTAACTTGTACTTTAGGAAAATCACTTTGGTAGTTGAATGGAGGATTCATCAGAGTGGAGAGAGATGAGAGACAGGCAGATCCACAAGTAGGCTATTGCAGTAATCCAGGTGTCAGGTGATGAGGGCCTGCACTAGAGTGGTGGCCATCAGAGGAGAGAAGGGGGCATATTTGAGAGATGCTGGCACAGATGACATCAAGAGGCCTTGACAACAGATTGGATATGGCAGGGGTGAGAAATAGTGAGGAGTCTAGGATGATTCCTAGGCTGTGAGTGTGAGGGAATGTGAATATGGTATTGTCCTCTACAGTTATATGAAAGGTGTACTCCTTCCTGGTCTGGATGCATACAGCAGCTGGCCTGATGGGCCTCATCAAGTACCACCCTTCCTCTTTGTTCGCTGCTGCTGATACCTTCACCTCTGTCACCATCACTTTTTGCCACCACCGTAGTACCCTGGCTCAACTTGCATTTGTCCTCGCCTCTATAACTGCTCAGTCTTTGGAGGGAGGCAGGGACAGAGAAAGGAATCTGTCCACTGTCCTGATGGGCTCAGTGCCCTCTGGCCTCCTTAGCTTTTATCTCTTGTAGTATCTGCCAAATCAGGCCCTAGTTTCCTATCCCAAATAGCCCCGTATTGCCTGGTTACTCTGGCTCCTCACCTTGCTCAACCTGCAACTGTCCTACTTCTGCCACGACCCAGATCTTGGAGAGAAATGGGAAATGGGAGAGGAGCCAGCAGTCCTTCCTTATGTCTTAATTGCCCACTACATAGAACAATATCTGTTAGAAATGGATAGTACTGGTAGCAGGGAAGCCCTGGGGAGAGGATTTGCTTCCCATATTCCTACTAATCATCTTATGTCAAGACCCCACTTTGGAGACCATTGCCCTGGTATATCAAAAGTTGAGTTTGGTTATCCAGCCCTAAGACATGAACTTAGTAGAACAACATGGCCAGGAACTATGATGAGAAAAGAGCTTGTGTGGTAAAAACAATGGGTACCATCAGAGCCGAGGAGACATGCCTAGCAGAGAATCCATAAACAGGCCAGGGAGAGACATCAGGGGTCTGGCAGCATGGGTGGTGAGTTGCTGTCCTATATGTGTTTGAAATGAAGGTAAACTGAGGAACAAAGTACTAAGCACATTCAATTCATTCATCAGTATAAAAGGTCTTTAACTCCTCAACAGGTTAAAAGACTGTAAATAAGGACTGGAAGAATGGTAGAGGCAATACAATTGGTTACAAAGTCAGAAGCATCTTAGATGCAGGGGGCAATATGATTGACTGGAAATTTGGAATGGAGAGCTAGCAACAAGGCCTCCTTCCATCTTGTCACTATAGAAGGTTCATTGGTGGTGTCCACCTCTGTGGGTAGTTAGTGTCACAGCACTAACAGAATTTCTCAAAGAACAATCTGATGAATGAAAAACCCAAGAGACAGAGTTTCTGGGTAATTAATCATCAATTTATTAATAAGGCTATCTAATAATCAATAATTGATGGTTATTGGTTTCTCTTGGTAACCAAAGACAAAAACATGGAGAGCCTGAAAGCCTTAAATATTTTTTGGAAAGGGAATGCCTCTGACAAGTGGAAATCAACCCTGATTGGTGGACATTTAATGAAGACATGGACTAGAAGTCTTCTGCTCCTCCTGCTGAGAACATGGCTTGATCATGAGACTCAGTTGCCTCCAGCAATCTGGATATCTCCATCCAAACCACTTTGTTTGGTTTTCTTTTTCATAAGCTAGGTCACCCTAAACTCCAATGGAGGAGTGTAAGCATAGGGGTTCGTTTTCTTGGTGGAAGAATTTGCCTGAATTAGATTCTGTTTACATTCTAAACAGAAGTAAAGTCTCCTAGTTGAGTGGGGTCCCATCCCAGATCAAGGACCATTTTTTCTGAGGGCTAGGGAACATCTCATCAGTAAGCCTTCTTTTAGACTCTGATTGACCTACTGGGACTGGTCCCTAAATAAGGAAATAAAGGAGAAAAAGCCTTAATCCTAATTTCATAATTGGTTGTTGACATAATAACAAAATAATAATTTCTCTCATTCCCCCTTTTGATTCTTTTGAGAGATGAAGTTTCCTCAATGAATCACTAACTGATATGACAAACACTTCATCAAGGATTTTTAACTATGGGAATTACAATGGGAAACAATGTGAGGGAAGAGGAATAGAAATTGATTGACACATTGACAGGAGCCATTGAGAGCTTTGGCAAACAGAACAGAACAGAGCAGAAGCACATATGCAAGAAATTAAAAAAAAAAAGAATTATCCACTCCCATTGTCCATCATACCTCAGGGCTTGGATTTCTCTTCAAGTTGTCTAGTTTCTTTCTTTTTTTTTTTTTAGCAATCAGGGTTAAGTAACCTGCTCAAGGTTACACGGCCAGGTGTTTCTGGGTGGGTGCTAAGTATC
>NW_027185798.1:31345299-31386806 GCF_028583685.1 Petaurus breviceps papuanus | reverse complement strand
ACTTGCTCAAGGTTACACGGCCAGGTGTTTCTGGGTGGGTGCTAAGTGTCTGAGCCCGGGATTCGATCTCCAGGTCGTCCCAACACTGGAGCCGGTGCTCTTACTTGCTGTGCTACCTGGCCGACCCCAGTTGTCTAGTTTCTAAGAACATCTCCTAAGGCGGTCCTCTGGAAATCCCTCCTCTTAGGCATCCTGGAGAGGGTGGGGTTTCAGAACAGCTTCTAGCAGATTTGCTTCTCTGGTTCATGTCACTTGCAGAGATCCACTTTTCTGTTAAAAAATCTCTTACAAAATAGATCTTAATACAATTCAAGTTTGTTTTGTCCATAGCCAGGTCAGCTAGGGAGAGCTAGCTCAAACCTTATAGCTTCTGATAAAAACATCAAATTAAGGACCTTTTAGACTTTACATTTTTAAGTCAGCAAACTGTCATGTTGGTATATTTAAAAAATTCAAATAACAATTGAAAAACAAGAAAATTCTAAACCTAGTTTCTATATCTGGCATATATAATTACCTAATCTTATTTAAAAAAAATTTTCATCAAAACCAAATTTTTTACTGTAGCTATTTATTTCATTATTTACTCTAGGTTTTTTTTTTTTTAAGCTTCTAATTCTCTCTTAGGAGGATGAGATTCTGCTAAGGAGATAATAATAGAATACTTTTTTAAAATAAGAAGATGACCTCTAATACAAGAATGAATTTATTTAAAAGTTTGCAAATTAACTTCAATTGTAACCAAAGATTCTAGAATGCAATGTACAAATACACTGAGCAATCAGTTTCAAAACAATGCATAGTAGATAAATTGTTTATAATAAAACATCTTCAATTACTAGCCATGTTCAAATGAATAAACCTAAGTAAAAATGGATATCTCTTTAAGGCAACACAAGACAGGCCAAAAATTACTCTTCTTTTTCTTTTTTTTAATTGTTTTTTTAAATTAAATTTTATGTTTATTTTTAGTTTACATCATTCATTTCCACAAGATTTTGAGTTACAAATTTTCTCCCTGTCTTCCTCCTACCCACCACTACAAAACAGTGATCCCACTGTATACCTCCTCTACCAATCTGCTCTCTCCTATATATACTCCTTCATCCCGCCTCTGACTTTCCAGTTGGGCAAGATCGATCTCTATACCCCAGTGCCTGTATATCTTATTTCCCAGTTGCATGTAAAAAAAAAAATAACGATTTTTAAAAAACATTTGATTTTAAAACTTTGAATTCTAGATTCTTTCCCTTCCTCCCTCATCAACCACCCTTAGTGGGAAGAGAAGCAATTCAATATAGGTTGAACATGTATAGCTACGCAAAATATTTCCATAGTGGATATATTGTAAAAGACTGACTATATTTCCCTCGATCCTATCGCACCCCCCACTTGTTCTCTTCTCTACTTTGACCCTGTCCCTTTTCAAAAGTGTATGCTTCCAAATTCCCTCCCCTCCAACCTGCTCTCCCTTCCTCCCTATTCTCCTGTAGGGTGAGATACCCTATTTATTGTATATGTCATTCCCTCCCTAAGAGAGTAAGGTTGACCCATTCTCTTTTGCCTTCCTGTTCTTCCCTTCCATTGTAAAAGTTTTCCCTTGCCTCTTCTATATGGGATAATTTACCCCATTCTGTCTCTCCCCATATCCTCTCATTATATTCCTCTCTCACCTCTCAATTTCACCTTTTAAGTATCATCCCTTCCTATTAAACTGGTCCTGTGCCCTCTATGTATACCTGCATATATATATATATATATATATCCTATATATATATATACCCTATATAGACATATATGTATGTGTACATATATATATATACACACACATACATTTATATTCCCTTCAACTATTCTCATACTGAGAAAAGTTTCATAAGTTAAAATGATTGTTTTTCCATGTAGGAATGTAAATAGTTCTACTTTGATAAGTTCCTTATGATTTCTTTTCCCTGTTTACCTTCTCATGCTTCTCTTGCTTCTTGTATCTGAATGTCAAATTTTCTATTCAACTCTGGTTTTTTCATCAAGAATGCTTAAAAGTCCTCTATTTCATTGAATGATCATATTTTCCCCTGAAACATGATACTCAGTTTTGCTGGGTAGGTGATTCTTGGTTTTAATCCCAGCTCTTTTGACCTCTAGAATATCATATTCCAAGCCCTTTGATCCCTCAATGTAGAAGCTGCCAGATCCTGGGTTATCCTGATTGTGTTTCCACAATATTCAAATTGTTTCCTCTTGGTTGCTTGTAATATTTTCTCCTTGATCTGGGAACTCTGGAACCTGGCTATAATATTCCTAGGAGTTTCCTTTTGGGGATCTTTTTCAAGAGGTTATTGGTAGATTCTTTCAACCTCTATTTTGCCCTCTGTTTCTAAAACATCAGGGGTTCCTTGAGAATTTCTTGAAGGATGATTTCTAGGTTCTTTTTTTGATCATGGCTTTCAGGTAGTCCAATAATTTTTAAATGATCTCTTCTAGATCTATTTTCCAGGTCAGTAGTTTTTCTAAGGAGATATTTTACATTGCCTTCTATTTTTTTTTTTATTTGTCTGGATCTGTTTAATAGTATCTTGATTTCTCATAAAGTCACTAGCTTCCATTTGCTCCAATCTAATTCTGAAGGAATTATTCTCTTCGGTGAGCTTTTGAGATTCTTTTTCCATCTGGCAAATTTAGCTTTTAAAGGCATTCTTCTCCTCATTGGCTTTTTGAACCTCTTTTGCCATTTGAGTTAGTCTATTTTTAAGGTATAACTTTGTTCAGTCAGGTTGTTGACTCTCTTTTAATGAATTTTTTTGCATCACTCTCATTTCTCTTCCTAGTTTTTCCTCTACTTCTCTTATTTGGTTTTCAAAATCCTTCTTAAGCTCCTCTAGAGCCTGTAACCAGTTGTCCCGACCGGCAGGATGTCAACGGGGGCTGGAGGCCTGGAAGAAAAGAAGGGTGGCAGGGGACACAAGAAATGGAGACAAGGCAAATTGTCTGATCAAGTCTCGTTTATTGCAGGCAAGCTCAGGGTTCTTGTACATGCAGAATAGGGAAGTAGGAGATTTCCAGGGGTCTATTCATGGAAGGGTTGCTTCAGTAAAAACCACAAGATATTCTTTCTTGAAGGTGCTTATCTCAACAGAAAAACTGCCAGATATTCTTCTTACTTAGGGTATTACTCAATCAGCAATTTAGTCAGGATCTGTGTGGGACTACTTAATCAGCAATTTAGTCAGGATCCATGTGGGGCCCCAGACCCCCACAACCAGTTCATATTTTTCTTGGAAGCTTTTGGTACAGGAGTTCTGACTTCATTTTCTTCCTCCTGTTCCATGTTTTGATCCTTTTTGTCCCCCAAAAAGGAATCCAAAGTCGGATTGCTGTGCTTGCTTTGCTTCCTTTGCTTACTCATGTTGCCACTCATTTACTTGACTTTTGAGCTTTTTGCCACAATAGTACTCTGCTTCCAGAGGCTTGTCCCAAATGGCTGGGATTTTCGCAGCTGCTGGAGCTATTGGTTGGGTGCCCTCTGAGAAGCCTCCACTGGCTCTGGCACCTGGTCACCCATCCCAGGACCTCTACCCTAGACAGCAATCCAGATCCAAGCAGGTTAAAGCAAGAGTGATTACCCCTCAGAATAGTTGCTTGGTCCCCCTACAATCTGCAGGCCAGAAGCTCTGAAGCAGCCACCTGGACCTCAGCTACTTTTCCCTCCAGGGGGCAGAGGCCGGACCGCACTCCCAGAGCTCCTGTTCCCAAAGTCTACTGACCTCTCACTTTGTCTTTGGTTTTTATGGGTTGATAATTCTGGAAACTGCCATAGCTCCTGGTGATCCACTCTCCTGAAGTCCCTCCAGCCATCAAGTTACTCTTCTTTTAAGACAATTAATTGTGAAATTCTTTTCCTTAACACAGAAGACTTTTATGATATTAACTTCTTTAAACAACAAAATTATATCCTGGTTTCACAAATCTTTATATCATATTCCCATACCATTGTGAGACATTAAAGGACTTTATCTTATACAGGAATATATAACTAGTAACAAGTAGATGACAAGACCAAATACTCATCTACTTAGTTGTTTAGGATATAGAAAGGACTAAAATTCCCATACCTGCATCTTATTATAGTAGCTCAGATGTGCTCAAGTACTAACCTAGGAGATAAAGATCTAATATTGTGTTCATACTGATCACCTGGCATGATTATAGAAATTTGCCATAAAAGGAGGCTAGGAACATAGCTAATAGTAAGGGGAAAAATATTCTTTTTTGATGTCAATTCCAGGCTAGAGTCACTATAGAAAGCCAATTGCACTGAGCCAGGCTTAAATGGTGGGATACTTTCCATTCAATAAGAAATTTTGTAGTGGGAAAATCAAGGCAGGATAATCCTACCTCAGCCCATGTCAAGAGCTGTTCTCCCAGCCTTTCCCATGAGAACTCTACCTACAATTCATGGATGTCAACTCCATAGGGTTACTGGAATCATACCTGGAATCAAACAGAATAATATCTGTTACAATCCCATAAGGTCTCAAATAGAAAATTCTAATAATCAAGGTTTAGGTAGGTTTAGTTATTAAGGATCACATATTCTTGATAGCATGTATTGACTACAATCTCAGATTGGCAATAGTAAGAGATTCATCATAATAAAAAAAATCACATCTTAATTTGTCCTAATTAGAGAGATTTGATATGAAAGTCTCACTGATCACAGTAGGACTGGACACAATTGTTGTCAGTACACCAAGTTGTTGCAATAAATTATAAAAAAAAATTTATCACACTTAACGAGTCACACAATAGATTTTTACTTAACATTCCTTTCTACTAGGATTTGTCTTTCTCAAAAACAGCTTTAAAACCATCCTGATATAAAAAGATAATGATTAAGACTTTTATGAAGTAATATAGCTGGAAATCTCTAAACTTATAGATATGTTTCTCTTATTCAGCACTTAATATTGAAACTAGGTTGGTTTAAAATGTCCTAAGTATCATAAGTAAATTTCTAATGACTACCCCCTTGTAGTCAATGAGTGTTTGCCATGGGGGAAATGATTCCATTTTCTAAGTGTAGCAATGCCAAAAATACACTAAATCAAATTGGCACTATTATAATAACCCTTAATAACTTAACCAATCTTACAATTTTCACAAGTGATAGCTATCTAATTTTAGATGAAACTTCCTATTTACTATAGGCAAGTACTTCAGAATATTAATAGTTTGCAAACATTTTCTTTTTCTTTTAACAATTTTGTTTGTAATGTAGCAACATCCAGATTAGAAAAGAACTATATATCCTAACACTATATCTGTAGTATGATAAACAATATTATGAATTTGAAACATAAAACAAAGCCTATTTCTAGTTGTTAGCCCAATTCAGTTGAATGCATCTCTAAATCACTTTACACAGAAAATCATTCTGAACAAATTTAAATGAAACTTACCTAAACTAACTTTCTCATTTTAATTAGGTGTGGTCATTATTTACTCTTGGTAACTCTTATATTTAAGCATTATAGAATTAATAACATGTCACCAGCAGAGTTGAAACAGACACAACGATATCAAACATCTTATCAGATAAAAACGAAGAATTTTTTCCATTATTATAATCCATATGAAATAAAATAATCTTTTTTTTTTTTTTTTAAAGCAATCGGGGTTAAGTAATTTGCTCAAGGTTACATAGCCAGTTATTTCTGAATGTGGTGCTGAGTATCTGAGCCCAGATTTGATCCAGGTCATTCTGACACTGGAGCCCCTGTTCTTACTCGCTGAGCCACCTGGCCGCCCCTAAGCAATTGGGGTTAAGTAACTTGCTCAAGGTTACAAGGCCAGGTGTTTCTGGGTGGTTGCTAAGTGTATGAGCCCGGGATTCGATCTCCAGGTCATTCCAACACTGGAGCCAGTGCTCTTACTCACTGTCCTACCTGGCTGCCCCAATAAAATAATCTTTACACTGAAATTATTACCTAACAATATCCAAATTCAAAGAGTATATGTGTTTCAAACCTTGTTGGTGTTACCAAGTTTCACAATATAAATGTGACATTTATATTGTGTTAATTACATTAACTATAATAAGAAATACATATAAACATTTACCAGTTTGAATTCACACCTGTTATTAGGTAATGTAAGGTGAGCTCAGCTAAACTATTATAAGATTCTGGTTGAAGGATTGGTTTTTTGCCCAGGTGAAAAACTTAATGAGTTTGATCTGATAACTGTCAGGGTGGGAACAGTTTTCCCCAAACAGAAACCTCTAAGACTTTTCAGAGTAGGAGTTAATAAATAATTCTCAATGTGAACAATTCAAGGAAACACTTAGGGTCCTAAATAATAGCCACAGCTCATGATAACCAATATTTTATTTTTACCATAACTATTATTTATATAGTGTTAGGTTTATAATACAGGCTTCCCATAGACCATCCTGAAAGGTGAGTAGATCCTACTAACTAGAAAGGGCTATACCACCCCCTGGAGGGCCCTGGAATGATGGGGACGGGGAGTAGTAGCCTTGGGTGCAACTGGGGGGCATTGAATAAAAATAAGAGCCTGTAGAAGCATAAGGAAAGAAGAGAAAAAAATTGTGAAAAACTATTCATACATGTTTCATCTGTTGTGTAACACAGTTAAAGTCATAGTGATTACATTATTTTTCAAAATGCAAGTGATATAATCGATCACTGGTCAAGTCTACCAACAGTTCTTAACAAGCATGTTTTGGCAGAAAAGCATGTCACATACATCAGTAAGAATGTGTGCATGTGATGACTTGTTTACAACATGATACTATATAGTTACATGATTCAATATTGCATCATCAAAATTTCAGTGCAGGAAAAACTCCACAAATTTACAATAAATTATAAAATTTAAGATACATCATTTAAAAAAATTATATTTTTTTGAAATGACAGAATTTCAAAAAACTATTAAAGGGTTAAAGAAAGTAGATTTCCAGGGGGGTACTGAGTAATTTTTTAAAAAGGGGGCAGTAGGTCAAATAAGTTTGGGAACCTCTGTACTATATGTTTATCTAACCTTATTCACAGGAGGCTAAAGACAAAGCTGAAAAATAGTTGGAGACGGAAACTTTATCCTTTTGTAATTTCTAGTTCTCACTAACACCAAATCATTGTACTTTAACCTGAGCATAGGGCTAGATCTTAAAGTCTTAAAAATATTAATTCCATGTTCATTTGTCAATCTGCCATAAAATCTTCCTGATTCCAGGGCTGGTGCTCGATTCACTGTTCCACCTAGCCTCCCCCAGAGGTTTTTTTTTTTTAATTAGCATTTTTTTCGAATTTATTTACTTATTTTTAGTTTTCAACATTCATTTCCACAAGATTTTGAGTTACAGATTTTCTCCCTGTCTTTCCCCTATCCCCCATCCCAAGATGGCGAGCCTACTGAATACCCCTTCCCCCAGTCTGTTCTCTCCTCCCCATCCCCCCAACTTTCTAGTAGGGCAAGATGGATTTCTATGCCCCAATAGCATTTTATTTTTTCCCAGTTACATTTAAAAACTATTTTAACATTCCTTTTTTTCAAATTTTGAGTTCTAAATTTTCTCCCTCCCAGAGAATGCAAGCAATTTGATGAACATTCTACATGTGCAGTCATGTGAAACACATTTCCTTCTAAGTCATGCTGTGAAAGAAAACACAAACTGCACCCTCCCCCCCCAAAAAAAAAAAACAAATCCCAAGAAAAAAAGAGAAAGTTAAAAAAAAGTATCTTCGATCTGTTTTCAGACTCCAGCAGTTCTTTCTCTGGAGATGGACAGCACCTTTCATCATAAGTCCTTCAGAATTATCTTGGATTATTGTATCACTGAGAATAGTTAAGTTATTCAAAGTAGATCATCACATAACGTTGCTTTTACTGTGTATAATGCTTTTCTGGTTCTGCTCATTTCACTTGGTACCAGTTCATATAAGTCTTTCCAGATGTTTTTCAGAGCATCCTGCTCATCATTTCTTGTAGCACAATAGTATTCCATAAACAATCCTATGCAACAGCTTGCTCAGCTATTCCCCAACTGATGGACACCCCCTCAATTTTTAATTCTTTGCCACCACTAAAAGAACTGCTATAAATATTTTTGTACACATAAGTCCTTTGCCTTTTTGCTTTTTATCTGTTTGAGATACAGACCTGGTAGTGGTATTGCTTGGTCAAAGGGTATGCATGGTTTATAGCCCTTTGAGCATAGTTTCTAAATTGCTCTCCAGAATGGATGAATCAGTATACAACTTCACCAACAGTGCATTATTGTCTCAATTTCCCCACATACTCTCCAACATTTGTCATTTTCCCCTTCTTTCATATTAGCCAATCTGATAGGTGTGGGGGAGTAGCTCAGAGTTGTTTTAATTTACATTTCTCTGATCAATAGTGATTTAGTGCACTTTTTCATGTGACTATAGATAGCTTTTATTACTTTGTCTAAAACTGCCTGTTCCTTTGATCATTTGCCACTTGAGGAATGGCTCTTATTTCTATAAATTTGAGTCAGTTTTTAAAAATATATTTGCAGAATGAGGTCTCTATCAGAGAAACTTGCCAAAGTATTTTTTTCATATTAATTATAATCAACTATGTATTTCCCTCCATCCTGTTTTCCCTGTTATCTTGTTCTCTCTTTCTCCTTTCACCCTGTCCATTCTCAAAAGTGTTTTGCTTCTGAGTTTTACATCCCACTTACTGCTCTCCTTTCTATCAGGCTTGTCTCTTCTCTCATCCCCTTCACCTCTTATTTTCCTGTAGGGTAAGGTAGACTTCTGTATCCAACTGAGTGTCTATGTTATTGCCTCTTTGAGCCAGTTCTGATGGGGGTAAGGTTCACATGCTCCTCCCTCACCTTCTCCATCTTCCCCACCACTGTAAAATCTCTTCTGGGCTTCTTTTATGTCAGATAATTTGCTCTATTCTACCTCTCTTTCTCCTTCTCTCAGTGCATTCTTCTTTTTCACCCCTTAATTTTATTTTTTTAAAATAAGCATCCCAACATATTCATCTCATCCCTGTACTTTCTGTTTATGTATATTTCTTCTAACCACAATAATAATAAGAAAGTTCTTAGGAATTACGGGTATCATTTTCTCATGTAGGAATATAAACAGTTTAACCCCTTATGATTCTGTTTACCATTTTAAGTTAGAAAACCAAATTTCCTATTCAATTCTGGTCTTTTCATCAGGAATGCTTGAAAGTCCTCGATTTCATTGAACATCCATTGTACCCCCCAAAAGTTTATACTCAGCTTTACTGGTGTCAAAATAATCTGGAGATACCCTGTTTCCCAGAGCTAAGCAAGCAAGCAGTCTGTGTCCTGAGCTTGGCATAACAATAATCCTTTGCACTCAGGATGATATCACCCTCTGGCAAAGTATATTGCTTGGACCAGCACCAGGTGTTCACGGAGGGATTTAGCTGCCCCCCATTTCCCAGAGCTGTCCATCACATTTTCACAATCCCTGTTCCTTGTCACTGACAGGTATGGTATTTCTGTTCCTGTCACAGAGCTGTAGTTTTAAACCTGACACGATAGTCATGACCCTCAAGACTTGAGACAATGACTGTTCCCACAGGCCCCAGGAATGCCTGTATTGTCCCAAGAAGTACTAACCATGAGAATGATCTCAAGATATAAAAATGATTATGTCATGGTCCCTCCCAGGATATATATAAGACCTGCCCTTAGTCCAGCATGTTAAACTCTCCTTCTTAGGAGGGGGGGCTTCCATATGCATACTTCATTTTTCTCATCCTGAAATTAAATTTTTGTTTGTGTCTTGACTCTCCTGTTTCTAGCCTGCTCTGTTTGTTTGTATCTAGCCACCCACAGGTTAGAGGCTGGTTCCTGTCCAGTTGACATTGGGTGGTTAATTCTTGGTTGTAATCCTAGCTTTTTCACTTTGCAGAATATCATATTCCAAACCCTCTGATCTTTCAATGTACAAACTGCTAAATCTTGTGTTATCCTAACTGTGGCTCCATGATATTTGGATTGTTTCTTTTTGGGTGCTTGCAATATTTTCTCTTTGACCTGGGAGCCCTGTAATACTCCTGGGAATTTTCATTTTGAGATCTCTTTCAGGAGATGATTGGTGGATTCTTTTACTTTCTATTTTGCCCACTGGTTCTAGAATATCAGAGCTGTTATCCTTGGTAATTACTTGAAAGATGGTATCTAGGCTCTTTTTTTTCTTTTTTTGGGGGGGAACGCTGGGCAATTGGGGTTGACTTGCTCAAGATCACACAGCTAGTAAATGTTAAGTGTCCGAGGCTGGATTTGAACTCAGGTCCTCCTGACTCCAGGGCTAAAGCTCTATTCACTGTGCCAGCTAGCTGCCCCCAGGCTTTTCTTTTGATCATGGCTTTCAGGTAGTCCAATAATTCTTAAAGGATCTCTTCTGGATCTATTTTCCAGGTCAGTTGCTTTTTTAATGAGAGATTTCAAATTTTCTTCTATTTTTTTCATTCTTTTGATTTTGTTTCATTGTTTCTTGATGTCTTATAAAGTCATTAGCTTTCACTTGCCCAATTTTAATTTTTAAAGAATTATTTTCTTTAGTGAAAATAATTTTTTTTCTTTCTTTTTTTCATTTCTTTGGTGCAGGAGTTCTGACTTCACTGTCTTCTTCCTGTTCCATGTTTTGCTCCTTTTTGTCCCCAAAATAGGAGTCTAATTTGGTTGGAATCTTCTGTCTGCTTTGTTTCCTTTGCCTGGTCATGTAACCCCTCAGTCACTTGACCCCTGGCTTTTTGCCACAGTAGGACTCTGCCACCAGAAAGGGGAGCTTTTGTCCCAAACGCTGGGGTTTTCTCAGCTGCCAGAGGTCTTAGATGGGTGCCTTCTCTGAGGTCTCCACACACTCTGGCAAGCTGGACACACACCCCAGGACCTCCACCCTAGACCGCAGTCCAGATCCAAGAAGGTTAAAGCAAGAGCGATTACCCCTCAGACTGGTGTTTGCTCTCCCTACACTCTGCAGGCCAGGAGCTGAAGCTGCCACTTGGCACTGGCTGGCACTCCCACTTACTGGATCCCAAAGTCCAGACTGTACAGCTGGCAGGTGGATTTGACAATTGAGGAACAGACAGTAGCCTTGGGGCACTCAAGTCCCAATAAGAATGTGTCTAGGGTAAGACTGAAGGGGGTTCAGTATTCTAAGATTGTTACTGCACCTGCATAATGAACTTCATGTATTATGTATGTTATCCAACAAGATTAGAGCCTCATTAGTAATAATTATGTTAATGTTTGTAACCCTTTTCTTATTTAACCCAGCTTTAGCTTCTGTACAGCGGCCTCCTCTCCTGGGCATTGTTCCAGCGACTAGACCTCCCGCTTCTCTCGAGATTCTAATAAACTTCCTATCTTCACTTTGAGGTCTCCGAGTAGTCAGTTTGGTAGAGGGTCTCCCAGACTCCACATAGCACCAATTTGATTTTCTTAATTTTCAGGGTTTAGATTAGCATGGAAAGGATAACAAGTTGACAAGGATAGTGCACTGTTTCCTTGGGCACAGCTTCCCTACCTACATTTTGGCCATATTGGTGAGCCAGCCTAGAATGAGAGAGAACAATCTTGCCTTTTAACGGGTTCGTTTTTGTGTTCAGGACACTAGAATGCTATGCCAGTGGCCTGAAACTTTGTCCCCTGAGGGACAAATCTTGAGGATATTCTCAATACTTTTTAAATAAAAACTAATGTAGTTTACATCAGATCATTCCTCCTATCACAACATATGTTCCCCACATGTGGGTCCTTCATATGTGATCTCTATGCATACTCACTTTACCCACTGATGAAGTGTATGTCTGTGGGAAAATGTGCCCTATGTTTATGGGAGAAGTGTTCTATTATAAACTTTCCTATTACACTATTTGATTAGATACCTTTGCTTTGAACTCTGACTGATGAAGAAAAAAAGGAGACATATCAATGGGAGGTTAATAAGTACCTTGAATCTGGGATAATTATTCTGGGGCCCCATGTTTAAGAAGGAGGTACCTGGGTGCTACATGTATAAAAAGCACTTCGTAGATTTTAAAGTGCTAAATAAATGTGGGGTATTATTATTCTGCTCCTTCCTTTCCTCTTGTCCCACGGAAGTACTCTTCCTTTCCAACCATGTCCCTTGTTGAAGCCTTCTCTCAATTCTTCCAGATCCTTGCTCCATTTACTTTCCCCTTTTGTTTTTCTGATCATCCTACAGCAATCATCCCGGCACTGGTTCAGCACTGTGGGTAGAGGTTCCAGTCAAGACCATTGCTGTACCTCACAATCTAATGAGTATTGGCTTAAGGGAGCCAGTTATCAAATTTTCAGCATGAGCATTTACACCATGGAAATTGGCAAAGGCTAAAAATCAGGCTTGATTTATTGTCTTGTTGATTGTTTAGACTTAAGGAAGTATAGATAAGAAAATGTTAATAAAGCAAATTAAACTAAAAGTGTATTATGATTATATTTACTCTTTCTTTGTTCTGGAGAACTAGTCATTAAACATTTACCAGCATATTTCTTGTCAGGAGTAATAAGACTCAGAATGAGCTAAGGCTAGTGATGAAGACTAAGGGCCCTTTAAAACTATATGGAGGGGGGCGGCCAGGTAGCACAGCGAGTAAGAGCGCCAGCTCCAGTGTTGGGATGACCTGGGGATGGAATCCCGGGCTCAGACACTTAGCACCCACCCAGAAACACCTGGCCTTGTAATCTTGAGCAAGTTACTTAACCCCAATTGCTTAAAAAAAAAAAAACTATGTGGAGGAAAGGGGGAAGGGGTAAAAGAAGGAATAGGATCATTGTTTTGAGATGTGCATGGTTCAATGAGAATGAATGAGAGAAGGTAGAAGTACTCAACTTTTATTTTACTTCTGTTTTGAAGTGGAAAGGAGAGGACAAAAGCGTTTAATAGAGAGCTGAAACTCAAAGGAAGTAGGGGGACAAGAGAGAAGCTAGCTGTCCTTGATGAGTTCAAAATCATCAAACCTGGATAAACTACATCCTGGGGTATGAGGGGAAAACTATGTGGAGGGTAAGTCATTACTGGTAAGTCATTATCAGTGATCATTGAAAAAATTATGAAAAATGGGAGAGATTCCACAGGATTGGAGAATGCAAAATGTTTTCCTGACTTTCAAAAAGGAAGAGAATAAAGGCTGAATAAAATGGGCACATGAGTTTGACTTTGACTCCTGATAAAATTCTATAACATATTTGAAACACCTACTACTGTGGTACCCCCAAAAGACAGTCTGCTGCTGTGTACTAGATATGGCCGGGGGGTGAGGGGGTGGGGAACATAACTCCTTCTCAGTAGAGAGAATGCTGAGTATGATGCCATATACCTGCATAAGGTACACTTGGTCTTACTGATTTGGTTCCAGACATTCTTCAGGAGAGATACATGGATAAAGAAAGTATGGGGAGGAAGTAGAGAGACAAAGATATTAGAATGAGGGACACAGATAGGAATCAGACTCCATCATGTCCCTGGACTTGCTTGAAATACTAGAAACCACGTGGCTCTTATCTCACTCCTACCTAAATATGGCATTTACTCACGTATTCTTTGTGTATTCTGTATAACTTTGCTGGTTTCTGTTTGCTGTTTTTCTTGCTATTTGTTTCAGGAGGATGTTGGAGATAGAGCACTTAGATCTAGGAAAACCACAAACACTACAAATCAAGGTTTTGAATGATTGTTTTACAATACAATAAATATTTATTAAGTTCCTTACTATGTCAGGTACTATGCTAAGGGCTGAGAATGTAAATAAGAAATGTCCTGAAGGAATTAACAATCCAATGAGAAAAGACAGAGGAAGCTGAAAAAGGGAAGGGCAGAGGGTACTCAGAGCTGGGCATGATGGTGGTGGAGTCAAAACCAAGATGTGGGAAAGAACTCACCCTCTTTAAAAGGAGACTTTGGGGGAAGTTTTCTACTTCACTCACCAATCAGAGGGAAGGAGGCAATTGAGGATATGATGAGATGTGATTATTATACATTCTTCCTGATTATAATGTACAAATATTAATTCAGCATTGTCTGTGGATGGGTGGGGCATCTATTGTTGACTTAAACAAGTGTCTCAATTTTTCCACTAGCAAACCTTAAAGGCATCAAGGAGGGAAGGAGGGAAGGAAGGAGGGAAGGAAGGAGGGAAGGAAGGAAGGAAGGAAGGAAGGAAGGAAGGAAGGAAGGAAGGAAGGAAGGAAGGAAGGAAACAAACATTGATTAATCACTGACTATGTGCCCAGGCACTGTGGTAAGTACTTTACAAACAGTATTACGTTTCATATTTGCAGCAACCCTGGAGATAGTGCTGTTATTATCCCCATTTTAGAGATGAAGAAACTGAAGCAGACAAAGTTAAGTGACTTAAGTAACAGCTTGTAAGTGTCTGAGGCTACATTTGAATTCAGGTCTTTTTTGAATTCAGGTCTTTCCAACTCCAGGCCCATCCACTATGCCACCAGCTGCCTCCAGTTTTAAAAATTAGTTCCTTCTCTCTCTCTCTCTCTCTCTCTCTCTCTCTCTCTTTCTCTCTCTCTTTGCTTTTTGGAGGGGGGAAGGTAGGGTGATTGGGGTTAAGTGATTTGCTGAAGGTCACACGGCTAGTTTTGTGTTAAATGTCTGAGGCTGGATTTGAACTCAGGTCCTCCTGACTCCAGGGCCGGTGCTCTATTCACAGCACCACTTAGCCACCCCTAGTTCCTTCTCTTAAAGGGGGAGGTGGGAAATTATATTTGTAGGGGGACAGAGTATGTGGAGTATGTGTTTGTGAGAGGGGAAATGGTGATCACTTTCCAGATACTATTATTGTTTTAAAGATTTTTGGGTCATCACCTGATCTTGGTTATTCACAAAACAACAATAAGAAACCACCAGATTAAGTTATGTCTTTCATTCTTACCTTGCTATAGATACTGTACAGGCCTCTAAATTTTCAACAGCTCTTATCAATGATCTTATTTTGCTTTATTTTTACTCTCTCTACTCTTAAAATCACAAGATCTCTGTGTGTTTCCACACCTGTTTCATCACAAAATTTTCTTAATGTTTTAGTCTCAATTGTATTCAACAAACCAATCATGCTAAATCAAATACCCACTATGCCATAACAATAATAATAATAATTAATAATAATAAAGCAATAGACAAATAGAGTTAGCATGTAGAAAATAAACCAGTAAAGTAAAGGTTAAAATTAGTGGCATCATAAAGCTGCCTCTCCAGAGCCATGCCAGATGCAATTACTGCACAATACATACCATCAATTAGCAAAGGACTAGGCAAACAAGATTCACTAAGTCAGCACCACATACAAAAGAACAGCAACTTTGCATTGTGACTCATTGGTAGTCACAAGCACAATGCATTTAAAATCCTATGAAACACAGTGGATCTTCATTTAAAGGGGAGTTTCCATGGGGGAAAAAATAAAATTTGAAAAAATGTTAAAATGTGGACTAGAAAGAAAAAATCTATTCAATAAATCAAGAAAGTGTTTTAGTCACAAAGCATTTGTTAAGCACCAAATATAAACCAGGCAGTGTTCTAAACCCTGGAGATACAAAGAAGGGCAAACACACTGTTTTTACCCTTAAGAAGCACACATTGTCTTTCTCTGCCAAATTTCTCAAAAAAAAAAAAATTCAGGACCTGGGAAAGAAGCTTTTGGGGATTTCTCCTAATGTCTGACTGTTCCTTTCTCGTTTGCTCCGTCTTCATGCAGGTCATTCCAACTAAACATGGGCATCCCCAAAGGTTCTGTCCTGGGCCTTTTTTCTCTCTATGCCATCCCTGTTGGTGATCTCATCAATTTCCATGGGGGCAATGATTGTCTCTCCCAATCTATATATCCAGCCCTAACTTATCTTGTGAGTTCCAGTCTTGTAACATCAACTGCCTATTGAACATCTCAAACTGGATGTCCCATAGCCATTTCAAAATCAATATATACAAATAAAATTCTACAAGTACAAAAAGGCAATAGAATCAGAGATGAAGGGTAGTATGTTAGGAACAGTAAGAAGGTTGGTGTTGGTAGATCTTAGAATGAATGGATTTAGTTAATGTGTAGCAAATAAAACAGAAAAGTGAAGGTGAAAATTAGTTAACTAAACTGAAAAAGGGGAGGACAGAGGGCACTCAGAACAGGGGATATGATGGTAGTCAAGTATAAGAAAACCAAAATATCTTCTTATACTTCACTCTGGAAGCCAGGCTGCAAATGACTTTAAGAGCCACATAGGATTTGGGATTTGATCCTGGAGGTTATAGGGAGCTACTGGAATTTATTGAGTAGGAGGGGTAACCTAATCTGGGCTGGACTTTAGGAAAATCCTTTTGGTAGCCAAGTGAAGGTTGAATTGGAATGGTGAAAAACTTAAAGAAGAAAAACTAATGAAGAGGTTTAATAATTGTTTTATTATGAGAGGATACTGAAATGGTCCAGTAGAGAAATGATGAAGGTTTACACCAGAGTGGTAGCTATGTGAAAGGAGAGAAGGGAACAAATAGGAAGCAAATAGGAGTTTATAGAAGGCCGAAGGACAGCTTGTCATTGTGTACGAAGTAGGCAGGAAGCTTCTTTAATATCCAGAAATACACTTCTGTAGTTTGGGAATGATGCACTGCACAGGGGACAGAACTAGTAGGCATAGTTGGAAAAGAGTCAGACAAGTGTCCAAGAAACTGGATCTCCAAAATAGGGCTGATTCATCCAAAAGGGATACTTTCCAATCTGACTCACTGGGTTAATGGAGCATACTACTTTTCTGCTATGCTCTAGTGTTTGGGGTTAAGCCAAGGTTCATTTTCTGCTCAGCATCCAGCTGCTGACAGATCCCTGCTGCTGCATTGGATCATTGATTTGGAAAGGATCTCATGGAACACAGAGTCCAATACTCACAGTTTCTAGATGGGGAATGGAGACTCAAAGAGGCCAAATGATTTTCCCATAGTAGATAGAAGGGAACAGAGACAAGATTCCAATTCAGGATTTCTGATTCCAAGTCCAATACTCAAGTATAAGGAGATGTGTTGACAGGGAGTCAATGAGGTAAGCAGCTTTGAGGGTCCAACTGAAATGAAAAAAAGGCCATGCATATTTATAATGGATGAAATCAGCTTGTTTTTGTGACTTTTTCTAGCATTGCTCAGCAGGCTAATCAACAGTGGTCAGCAGAGTTAGGCTGCCAGAAGGTTTAGGGAATAAGAGAGTCTAGGGTGATGAGGGTTACTGAATCATTGAAGTAATAGACTATGAGGTCGAGTACCGAGAGAAAGGCAAAAGAATTGAGGAAAGGATCACAGGTCATGGTAACACCAAAGAGAAGCTTCAGAAGGAGTAGGGATGTAGGAGAGGCAGAATAGGAGGCAGAAGATACAGTGAATGAGACAAAGGAAGGAAAATGAGCCATGACATTGGAATTTAGACTGAAGTAGCATGTGAATGATTATTTAGGAAGAGTGCTAAGTAGGCAGAATTTAGGTAATTCCAGAGGTTAGGATTTTAGAGGTGGCATAGTTTCAAAGGATTATGAATTTTGAGATGTGACCATACTAGTAGGCTGCTAACATGGGATAAAGATATAAGTTGAGGAACTATGAGATCAGTGTGTTATAAAGTTCATCAACGTGAATTTTGAGGTTATAGAAGACAATGGAAGATGACTAGGAAGACTATGAACCAGTTTCTAAAAGTCTTGTTAGTAAATGAAAACAATAGGACAGGGGTGGGAGATATTCGCACGAACTCTGCAAGAAACTTTACAGATATATGATGGCAGAAAAATGATTTGGAAGTGGCAATGGGAAGCAAGTAGGAAGATCTCTCTTCTTGGCTCTGTGAACTGGGGGAAAGAATGATAGAAGAGGTCTCCAGTGGAAGAATAACTACATATTTGTAAGAGGCCTGATTTTCTTCATATGCTTCATTCAAAATGACATCTCACAATAGATTGAATTCAGAAGTAGAAAGGAGAATCTAGCTGACTAAGCCAGATACTAAAGAGATTTGGAAGTATATGGAAAAACAGATACTTTTCTCACTATTTTTTTTTGTTTTGGAAAATATAGTTATTTTTTTATCAAAATATGTTATGTAAATTATCATATAATGGATTTATTATTCTTATTTTTAAGTGAATTAATGAATGGATGTTTTAAAATTTTATATTTTGGCACTAGGTGGCGCAGTGAATAAAGCACCGGCCCTGGAGTCAGGAGGACCTGAGTTCAAATCCAGCCTCAGACACTTAACACAAAACTGGCCATGCGACCTTGGGCAAGTCACTTAACTCCAAGTTAATCCCCATTGCCCTACTTTCCCCTCTCCAAAAAGCAAAAAAAAAAAATATGTTTCAATTTCTAATATGATAAGTATCAGTAGATATTACAGAGAGAAAAGTTCTTTGGATTCCTCAGTAATTTTTAAGAGTATAAAGGGGTAGGTACTGAGACCAAAAAATCTGAGAACTTTTATATTGGCTTTTCCAATAAATACAGGAGTAAAGCAAGGATGCTCACTTTCCCCAATATTATTTGATATAGTTATCAAAATGCTAGCAACATCAATAGGGTAAAAGAAAGGAATTAAAAGCATAAGGCTGGGTAAAGAAGATATATACAAACACAGGAGCAAGAGAAACAAAAAAAGATAAATATTAGTTAGCAGTCAGAATGACTATTGAGTGTTTATGTTCCATCGGAGAATGATACAAAAGTCTCCTCAGAACCCTAATGTTATCAATGATCAAAGAAGGAGTTAAATAAGTCAGGGAGTCTGAGTGGTTTCATTCTGTTTTGGTAATCTTAAAAGAAGAAAGGAAGAGGAGGGAAAAGGAATACACTAGGGAAAGGGTGAGGGGAGGGCAAGGAAACATCTCACACAGTTGGGATAGGTAAATAGAAGACTTTATGAACCAGGAGGAAGTAGGTATTGTCAGAAGCTCACTTTCATCTGAATAGGCAAACTAGGGTAGAACACACAAAGAGTTTGGAGTTTTTGTGCTGGCCTATTAAAGGGAATAAATAGCCCCTTTTGGCCTTCTGTTTTGCCCTTTTACTTTTCTTCCAGAATGATTTTGAAAAATGTTGCAGGAGGGGTGTTAGTGGGGGAATTCACCCCATTAAAAACCATTGATCATTCTTGGAATAGATGCACAGAAGGGCTATATGAAGTCACATATGTGGGCAGAAAAGAGAGTTTCTGCACAAAGCTCACCTCCAGCCTTGGAGGACCAGTAGCATAAATTGTAGACCACATGGTAACTGTGGAAGGAAAGCACATGGCTGAATGATGAGAATTCTTGAGAACTGCCTCTCCAGTAGGTCAGAATTTTAGAGTGCTGGAATCCAGGCTCCTAGTGAAAAGGGGGATAGCCTAAAGCTCAGAATCTAGCCTCCAAGCTGAAAAAGGGAGATTTGGGGGGGCTATGCTAGCATGGAGATTGCCTTGTGAGCAACCCTTAGTTTGACAGTTTGAGAATACATTTTTCCTTCAACAGAAGGGGAATTTCCTAGGTAGTGTAGGTCTTGAACAAATAAGAGGATCACATGTGTGATTACATCAGCAAAGAACCAAAGTCATAATATGGGAGACCAAGGGACCTAGGTCTTGCCCTTTGCTCCTATTACAATTCTTAATATGATACAGATCCAAAGGGCAAAGGGCTGCTGGGTGCATTTTCCCTTCTGAGGGGATCCAATAAATAAGGTGGCCCGGAAAATTTGGAAAATTTGTGGAACATCATAGGAAAGTTCCCAACATTCCAGTGAGTCCCACCATATTGTTGGCAATGTTGCCTATCTAATGATACCAAATGCCTTTCCTTTCTGGCAGTAATATAAACCACGGAGTGGTGCAATGAGTCTGCGGTACTGCATGTGTCCTTGTAGAAGATGACACTCAGTGAAATGTTGGAGGCTTTGCTACTGGCAGTCCCAATTTTGCTTACCTTCTGGAGAGTACAAACCACGGAGTGGTATTGTTAGTCTTAGAAGACTGTGGGAACCTGGGGTGGAGTAAGATTTATAGGAAGAGGAAATTTATATTGATTGTTTATGAACTATTTTATATATTTGTTTAGTTGCATTGCTTATGGACTTCTGTAAATCTTTTCCATTTGCTGTGGGCTTGGAATGAAGGCTGTCCTGTAACCAATAAATATATTTGTTTCCTTAAGGTTCTGCTTGTACAGGAATAGAAGACTCTGCTACTCACATTTGTAGAAACCTGAACATGAACTATACTTGAAACTTTTCCCTGTGAGAACTCTTATGGGGGGAGGGGACGATATAAACCAAAGGTATTTGGGGAGGAAGGGTTGCCCCAAAGTTTTAATCCCAAGAAAGAGGTGCTGAACTGTGGGTTTCACTTAGATATTGTAAGAATTGGATATATTGGAGAAAACAGGGTATGGACATATATATCAGTCACAAAATGTAGTTGGAAGGGATATTCCTTTGTTTCATTAGTGAAACCTTACTCAGAAAAAAAAAATTTATGATAGAAACTTCCTGGAATACTTCTAAATTCCTCAGTTAACAGTCTGGTCCTGTCCTCAAGTTAAAAATTATGTAGGACAGCTGGAATGCAGAAGTGAGGAGTTTTGGCTCAGCTCCTGGCTAATCATTTAAGTAAAAGAACAGACTGCTCTCAGAGTTTTGTGGATGGCTTATCTCTTATACTTCACACTCTTTTGGAGAATGCATTCTTCTATACAGAAGGATCACTGATAGCTCAGGAATTTAAAGAATAAGTAGATGACAATGATAGTATCAAAAACCACAATAACTACCAACAACAAAAATACTCCTCAGTCTGTCTGTTGTCTAAGCATATGACTTAACATTTAATTTTTTTAAGACAGTTTCCAAAACTTGAAAGCATGCTATATAAATGCAGGAAACAGATTAATATTCACTCAGTGCTTTTGTTCAGAATTTCTTCTATCAGTTTCTTGTACGTATTAGATAGATCTGCAGGCAAATACAGGAGCTAGAAAGGGCTCCATAATAATGTTCATGTAAGAAAATACAGGAGCCAAAAGCAGAAAGACAGTAGAGAACACTTACGTCAAAGGAACTGAGGGATGAGAAAGGGGAGGTGGTCAAGATCAACAAAGAGAGAGGTAGAAGTGATATTATTGTAAATATTAACACATGACCAGAAGGAAGAAACAAACAAGGACTTTGGAAAGTGGTCACCATTTTTAGCCTGAAACAGAGGCGTGATATAATAGTCTTGTAGGAATTTTATGCATTCAGATACCCCTTGAAACTCTCTCTGCCAAAAGAGGAGTAGCTAATGAATTACTGATTTGCCTTAGTGATAATTCAGCAAGGAAAGCTAGGGTGGCAGTGTAAGGAATGACTGAATCAAGGGAAAGTTTTTGGTTTTGTTTTGTTTTTTAAAGATAGTGGAGATTTAGGTATGTTTGTAGATGAGTGAGAAAGGGGAAGATCTGGGAGACACTGGGATCATGTGTGAAGGGGTTAACCTTGGCAAATAAGAGAATCATTTAACTTGTTAGATTGGAGCAATGGAAGAGATTAGAGTGAAGACCTAGAGAGGATTTGAAGTATGAAGGATGAGAGCTGCAGGGTTTCTGAATAGATAGAATCCATTATCTCAGCAAAGTAGGAGCCAAGACCATTTTTTTGAGACTCAGGTCATAGGGGTGGAGCTAAGAGCTTAAGGAGAGGTTTGGGGAATACAATAGGGAGTCAGTGGTTAATAAAAAGAAAGTCCTATAATAGTGTGGTTCCAGTTAAGGTTAGATAACATGAAATTGTAATGAACCTAGTCAGCAACGTTTCATAACTCCCCTTGTGGCTCAGGAGTAGGAATGGAGAAGATAAAGGTGATCCAGAGCTGAAGATTAGCAAAGGGGTAACAGCAGAAGGAAATTAGCGCAAGATATTCAAGTTAAAGGACAATGTATTTTTTTTACACTTTTATTGCTATCTTTTATTTTTATATCTTCATTTCCAAATATAGTCATCCCTGCCCTTCTACCCAGAGATGCATCCTCTATAAGAAAGAACAAAAATGAAAGAATGAAAAAAATAGCAATTCAGCAAAATTAACTAACACATCACCCAAGTCTGGCAGTATAAGCAATGCTCTACAGTCATAGTCCCCCACTTGTTCAAAAAAAGGGGAGGAGGTACATTTTCTCATTTTTCCTCCTGGGCCAGGCATGGTCATTAAAATCACCCAGTTTTTTTTTCTTTCCATTAAAATAATTGTAGTCATAATGTATGACCACATAGACAATACTGTTTGTGGACTACTTCAAGTCTTTTATGTTCTATGTTTAAATGTTTTCCTTATTCTGTTTACTTCAGTTTACAGCAGTTCAAAAAAATTTAACCATGCTTCACTGTGTTCTTCCTATTAATCTTTTCTTATGGCACAGTAATATTTTATATGTGTCTACCACAATTTGTTTATCCATTACATGTTGGGCTTAATAAAAGTTTTATTGGGGGTGGAGTCAAGATGGCCGAGTAGAAGCAGGACCTCCCTGAAGCTCCAGCTTCCATCTTCCCCAATCCATGTAAAAAGGGGACTCAACAAACTTTGGAGCTGCAGAACCCACAAAATGACACAGAGAAGCTAACCTCACGCTGAGGACAGCCTGGCAGGCTGGCAGGAATCAGCCAGCACAGTGTTCTGGGAGCCTAGCCCAGGCCTGTGTGAGCCTGAGGTTTTAGCCCCAGGGTGGGCCTGACCACCAGCCGGTGGGACTCCGGATCACCAGCAGCTGTGGCTGTTTCCAGATTTATCAACACATAGATGCAAAGGACAAAGTGAGAGGTCAATGCAGTCTGGACTTTGGGACCCAGTAGTTGGGAGAGCATTGGCTTTTGCCCCCAGGGTGAGAAGCCACTGAGACACCCCACACAGCCAGCACCACCTGGCAGCTTCAGCTCCAGGCCTGCAGAGTGTAGGGAGAGCAAACACAGTCTGAGGGGTAATCGCTCTTGCTTTAATCTGCTTGGATCTGGATTTCAGTCTAGGGTGGAGGTTCTGGGGTGTGGGACCAGGTTGCCAGAGCGTGTGGAGGCTTCAGAGAGGGCACCCAACTAATACCTCTGGTAGCTGAGAAAATCCCAGCATTTTGGACAAAAGCTCCTCTGTCTGGTGGCAGAGTCCTACTGTGGCAAAAAGCCCAGGGGTCAAGTGACTGAAGGATGACGTGACCAGGCAAAGGAAACAAAGCAGACAGAAGATTCTAACATTAGACTCCTATTTTGGGGACAAAAAGGAGCAAAGCATAGAACAAGAGGAAGACAGTGAAGTCAGAACTCCTACACCAAAAGCTTCAAAGAAAAATACGAGCTGGTTACAGGCCATAGAGGACCTTAAGAAGCAGATAAGAGAAGTGGAGGAAAAATTGGGAAAAGAAATGAGAACGATGCAAGGAAATTACAAAATGAGAGTCA
The DNA here is from genome assembly GCF_028583685.1 of Petaurus breviceps papuanus. Lineage (NCBI taxonomy): Eukaryota > Metazoa > Chordata > Mammalia > Diprotodontia > Petauridae > Petaurus > Petaurus breviceps. Next base: position 31,363,302 of record NW_027185798.1, on the reverse strand, counting down.
ACAGCCTGAATGAGGAAAATACTACCTTAAAAAACAGACTAACTAGCAGGGTGGCTAGGTGGTGCAGTGAGTAAAGTGCTAGCCTTGGAGTCAGGAGGACCTGAGTTCGGTTATAGCCTCAGACACTTAACACCCACACCCACACACACACACACACACACACACACACACAAAAACTAGCCATGTAACCTTGGGCAACTTACTTAACCCTACTTGCCTTCCAAAAGGCAAAAAAACCCCAACAAACCAGACTAACTCAATTGGCAAAAGAGGCTCAAAAAGGCAATGAGGACAGGAATGCCTTAAAAAGCCAAATTTGCCAGATGGAAAAAGAAGCTCAAAAGCTCAATGAGGAGAATCATTCCCTCAAATTTAGAATGGAGCAAAGGGAAGCTAGTGACTTTATGAGAAATCAAGATGCTATTAAACAGATCCAAACAAATGAAATAATAGAAGGCAATGTGAAATATCTCATGGGAAAAACCACTGACCTGGAAAATAGATCCAGGAGAGATCATTTAAAAATTATTGAACCACCTGAAAGCCATGATCAAAGACAGAACCTAGACATCATCCTCCAAGAAATTCTCAAGGAAAATTGCCCTGATGTTTTAGAACCAGAGGACAAAATAGAGGTTGAAAGAATCCACCGATCACCTCCTGAAAAAGATCCCCAAATGAAAACCCCTAGAAATATTATAGCCAGGTTCCGGAATTCCCAGATCAAAGAGAGAATATTATGAGCAGCCAGGAAGAAACAATTTGAATATTGTGGAAACAAAATCAGGATAACACAGGGTCTGGAAGCTTCTACACTGAGGGATCGAAAGGCTTGGAATATGATATTCCAGAGGTCCGAGGAGCTGGAATTAAAACCAAGAATCACCTACCCAGCAAAACTGAGTATCCTGTTTCAGGGGAAAATATGGTCATTCAGTGGAATAGAGGACTTTCAAGCATTCCTTTTTTTTTTTTTTTTAAAGCAATCGGGGTTAAGTAACTTGCTTAAGGTTACACGGCCAGTTACTTCTGGGTGTGGTGCTGAGTATTTGAGCCTGGATTTGATCCCCAGGTCATCCTGACACTGGAGCGGGTGATCTTACTTGCTGTGCTACCTGGCTGCCCCTCACGCATTCTTAATGAAAAAAATCGGAGTTGAATAGAAAATCTGACATTCAGATACAAGAAGCAAGAGAAGCTTGGGAAGGTAAACAGGGAAAAGAAATCATAAGCCACTTATCAAAGTTGAACTATTAACATTCCTACATGGAAAAACGATAATTGTAACTGATGAAACTTTTCTCAGTATGAAAATAGTTGAAAGGAATAGAAATATATGTACATATATATGTCTAGATCAGAGGGTATACGGGTGTGTGAATACATATGTGAATGTGTGTATATATGTGTACAGGTATACATAGATAGAGGGCACAGGACCAATTTAACAGGAAGGGATGATACTTAAAAGGTGAAATTAAGAGGTAAGAGAGGAATATAATGAGAGGAGATGGAGAGAGACAGAATGGGGTGAACTATCTCATATAGAAGAGGCAAGGGAAAATGGGTACAATGGAGGGGAAGAATAGGAAGGCAAAAGGGAATGGGTCAACCTTATTCTTATTGAACTTGGCTCAGGGAGGGAATGACATACACACTAAATAGAGTATCTCACCCTACAGGAAAATAGGGGGGAAGGGGATGAGAGGGGGGATGATGGAAGGGAGAGCAGGCTGGGGGGGAGGGAAGTTGGAAACACTCACTTTTGAAAAGGGACGGGATCAAAGTAGAGAATAGAACAAGTGGGTGGTGGGATAGGAGGGAGGGAAATATAGTCAGTGTTTTACAATATATCTTCTATGTTAATGTTTTGCATTAGGTACACATGTACAACCTATACTGAACTGCTTATCTTCCTAGTAAGGGTGGGTGACAAGGGAGGAAGGGAATGAATCTGGAATTTAAAGTTTTAAAATCAAATGTTTGAAATTATAAATATATATATGTATGTATATATACTATTATTAATACTATTTTACATGTAATTGGGAAAGAAGCTATACAGGCACTGGGGCATAGAGATCTACAATGCCCTACTGGAAAAGTCAAAGGGGGTATGGGAGAAGATATGGTAGAGAGCAGATTGGAGGACGGGATATCTTGTGGAATTGCTATTTTGGGGTGGTGGGTAGGGGAAAAACAGGGAGAAAATCTGGTGGAAATTAATGATGTAAATCAGAAGTTAATAAAGCATTTGAAAAATGAAAAAAAAAAAAAGAAAACTCCAAAAAAAAAGTTTTATTGTTATGACATCACAGTCATTTCTGGTTCAACTTCCCTTTTTTTTCCCATCTCCTAAACTTCTTTGTAACAAAGAAAAGTAGTAAAATAAAAACAATCAATATAGTTACCACTTCTAATAATGTATTCACCATTCTGCTCCCCTGGTATAAGACCTCCCTACCAAGAGGAGGAAGACATGTTTTCTTGCCATTTCTTTAGGCCTAATATTGCTTATTACAATTATTTAGAGTTCAACTCAATTTTAATGTTTTTTTTATTTAACTTGTGTACTTGAATATTAGTTCTCTGTTTCTGTTTATTTTATACTCTGTATCAGTTCAAACAAATCTTCTTATGTTTCTCTGAATTCCCCATATTGATCAATTTTCAGCACACAAAACTATTATAGTCATATACTGCAGTTTGTTCAACCGAACCCCAATTATGGACACCCCCTTTATTTTTAGTTCTTTTCTACCTCAAAAAGAGAACAATGTGTTGTTAAAATGGCTCACTTTAGAGTCAAGACTATAGAAGAAGGGAAGAGAAGCCAGGGCTGGGTTGGTGGACTCATGGTGAGCAAGGAGAGCAGGTTCAGGAGGAGTGGGGAGTGAAGTGAGAAAAATTTCAGGTAGAAGGATGAGGTGAATTTCAAAGTTCAGCATCTTTGTGGCGGAACATAAACACATCTCAGTATCACCTGAAACTTCAGGTAATAGTGAAGTCTAAAGTGTGACCATTCCTGCAGGCATTTGACCACAGTGCAGATGGAGGCCATAGGTGTAGAAGACAAACAGGGAGGCCAAAATGTGAAGATACAGAGTGAGTAGAAGAGAAATGACTGGAGTGGTCTTTAGTACTGTCTAGAGTTCTGGAGAAAGAAACAAAGAAGTCTATTGAAAAGAGACGAAAAGGCAGCTGCCTAAACAGAAAGAGAACACTGGATCGGGGGAAGACAATCACACCCATACACTTTTGGAAGAGCAATGAATTGGTCTGATCTTTCTGTCAGTCAGTCAGTTAACTAGTTAGTAACCTTCTCTTAGGTGTCTATTATGTGCCAGGCATTGTGCTAAGGAAGGCGAAAGACAGTCACTGCTAGGCCTATACACCAAGGAGGCTGAAGATAAACAGAAAAATCCCTTATAGACCAAAATATTCATAGTATCTTTGGGAGTATCAACGGACTAGACACAAAGTAGATGCCTATCAGTTGGGGAATATTATTGCTTTGTAATAGATGATGAATATAAAGAATGCGGAGAAGACTTGCATGAGCTGATGCAAAGCAGGATGAGTAGAAATAAGAAAACAAGATGTGCAATAATGTAAACAGAAAGAACAGCAACAAAAATGGAAATGGAATGCTGTGAAACTATAATGACACAAAGATCACTCACTCACAGAAACAGACTTTGGAAGTTATGTAATAATTCCGGCTGAGAAGGCGGAACCAGGGCAGAGCTCCCTTCTGGGGGCACCCAGAGAATCAGGGTCATGCCCTTCTCTCTGCCTTAGACCACCTAGTCTTGACCATCTCCATTTCGGGCCCTCGGGAGAGATTGAAAGGATAGGAAGAAGAAACTCTAAGTAAAAGTTTCAGGGACTAGTTTAGATTTGATGTCAGGAAATACTTCCTAGTAATCAGAGCAGGGGCTCTTAACCTAGGGTCTGGGAACTTTAAGAAATATCTTATTTTGGGGGCGGCCAGGTGGCTCAGTGAATAGAGCACTGGCCCCAGAGTCAGGAGGACCTGAGTTCAAATGCGGCCTCAGACGCAACACAAAAAACTAGCCATGTGACCCTGGGCTAGTCACTTAACTGCAACTGCCCTACCTTCCACCCTCTAAAAAGCAAAAAAAAAAAAAAAGAAAGAAATATATTATTTTTATTATGAATTCAACTATTTCTATTTCCGTAATTGGTGTCAATTGTAATCCTATGCATTTTATTTTATGTATTAAAAAAAAAAACCCAGCATTCTGAGAAGGTGTCTGTAATTTTCACTAGACTGCCAGAGGGGTCCCTGACACAGAATAGGCCAAGAACCCTGGAGTTGGAGCTTTTCTGGTGGCTTCTGGAGGGTCTCCGCTTGGAGGTCTTCTAGTATTTGGACTTTTGTTGGGCATGTTATAGTGAGGATTTCTTCTGCGATATATGCTAGATGGTTGCTGAGTTCTCTCCCAACTAAAAACTTCTATGATGCTGTAGATCATTTGGAAGATTAAATGGCTAATCCTCTTTATCTTGCCATTGATGTCTTTTGTCTGGTTCACATCTAAGGCTTTTGCTGTGTGGTACTATGGAAATGAATGAAGTAAGCTGGTCTCTGAGTCAGGATAACTTGGGTTCAAATTCTAAGCCTTCCACATACTGGCTAGTCAATTCTTTAAGACAATATGCTGCAGGGAATGCTCAGCTTCACTAGAAAAGAAAGTTCCTCACTGGGAGCCCCCTATACAGATAAAATAACAGGTTGGATTTTTAAAAAATGTGCCAGGCACTGTATGAAGTATTGGGGATTGGCAGCTAGGTGACTCAGCAGATAAGAGTGCTGGGCCTGGAGGCAGGAAGACCTGAATTCAAATCCAGCCTCAGACACTAGCTCTGTGACCCTGGGCAAGTCACCTAACCTCTGCTGCCCTAATTTTCTCATCTGTAAAAAGGGGATAATAATGCCTACCTCCCAGGGTTGTTGTAAGGATCAAATGACAAAACTATAAAGCGTCTGGCACATAGTAAGTGCTATATGAATATTAGTTATTATTATTATTAGATGTTTCAGGCTTAAGAACTCCTGACTTCGAGACCAAAGCACCTGAATTTGAATCCTGACTCTGCTGTTGACATTTTTGTGTAATCTTGGACAAATCACTTAATCTCTCTGGGCTCCAGTTTCTTCATCTGTAAAATGAGAGGGTTGGACTGAATGGTTTGTAATCTCTCCTCCTTCTGCAGGTATGTGATCCTGTCTTCCTGTGATTCTTGATGCCCTGTTCCCAGACGTATAAAGGAAAACAACAATCCAAAGGAATGAAGGAAGCAAACCCATGGGTAGGAATGTTTCCTCAGCAAACTTTCCAAGGCCATTTACTTGGCATGGCAGAGGTAAAAGTCCCCACTACAGAACAAGAGACAGGGCGAAGGGAGGGTATGAAACTCCTCCAGTATGAGGTAACACAATAAACACTTGAACCTAGAAGTTTAATAAATACTTCAGTGTAGGACAAAAGGGTTAGGCAAGGGCAGACCTGGGTAGGTGGGGGGTTGAGGATGTACACATTGCTAAGGTTTCTCCTCTTGTATGCTAATCTCAAACCACATCACATAAAAGGACTTATTTGTAGATTTTTATTTTTTAAAATGTTAAACAGAATTTTGTTTTACTTTTTTGAGAATTTCGAGATGCTTTGTGATATAAGTAAAGAGTCACAAAGTTAGGTTTGGGAATTTCAAGGCTACTAACTCAAAGCTGAGGTACTGGATGACCTTAGTCAGAACCCTAGGTAAAACTCTGGGCCTCAGTTTCTCTATTAGTAAATTGGGGACAATAATCATTTTATCTCCCTTATTGGGTCTTTGAAAAATAAATAAATGAGAGGATCTGTGGATACTTTCCTCCTTTAGACTCCTGACATTTTCACTGGCTGTCACCCATTCCTGGAATACTTTCCCCCTTATCTCTGCCTCCTCACTTTCCTGGCTTCCTTCAAGTCCCAGCTGAAATCCCACCTTCCCTCTTTCCATTCTTTGTCTTGTGTCCGTCTTATTTGTACATAGTTGTTTTTCATGCTGTTTCCCCCCCCCCAGACTGTGAATTCCTTGAGAGTAGGTACTTTTACCTTCCCTTGTATCCCTATCACGTAGCACTACATCTGGCACATAGTAAGCACTTAATACATTTTATTGACTGACTGATCATAGGTGGGGAATGGGACACATACACTCATACTGTCAAACATGATTGTTGTCAGTTTGCTTTACTTACCTATATTTCCTTGGTGGGGTAATCAAAATGTTATTTGAAATTATTTTCAATGCAAAGACATCTCTTCTGAGAAGGCACAGTAGGGGTAAAAGAGAAAGGATTCTGGTCTTAGCTTCCTGAATGACTAAAGCCCATATGAGGCCATACCCAACCCTTTTGAGCTCTCTTTTTCCTACTGGCAAAATGAAAATGAATAACAAATAATAAAATTAGACTGGACTAATCCAACTGAATTTTTTCTCAGAGATTTACCAAACCTTACCTGCCCCACCTGAGAAGAAGACAAGGATGGAAGTATGGGGAAGAAGAGAATCAGCACCTTCTGATTTTAAAAACTTCACACCATTAAGAATTTTAAATCTTATCTATAAGCACATGCAGAAATGCTCTAATTCACTATTGATTAGAGAAATGCAAATCAAAACAACTCTGAGGTACCACATCTCACCAGTCAAATTGGCTAAGATGACAAAACAGGAAAATGACAAATGCTGGAGAGGATGTGGGCAAATTGGAACACTAATGCATTGCTGGTGGAGTTGTGAACTCATCCAGCCTTTCTGGTGAGCAATCTGGAATTATGCCCAAAGAGCTATAAATACTTTCATACCCTTTGATCCAACAATACCACTCCTAGGGTTATATCCCAAAGAGATCATAGAAATGGGAGAAAGACCCATATGTACAAAAATGTTTATAGCAGCTCTTTTTGTGGTAGCAAAGAATTGGAAATTAAGAGGGTGCCCATCAATTGGGGAATGGCTGAACAAGTTGTGGTATATGCATGTTATGGAATACTATTGTGCTATAAGAAACGAGGAGCAGATGGTCTTCATATTTACTTGGAGAGGATTAAAAGAACTGATGCTGAGTGAGAAGAGTAGAACCAGGAGAAATTTGTACACAATTAATTACAGACACAACATATGTGTGATGACCAACTTTGATAGACTGGACTCTTCTCAGCAATGCAGTGATATAAGTCAATCCCAAAAGACTCATGATGGAGAGAAATATGTGCATCCAGAGAAAGAACTAGAAAGAACTAAGTTTATATCCAGGTGGAAGCAAAATACCTGACTTTTTCCTTCTCTTATTTAGTTTTATGTCCTCTTTACCATTTTTCATTCCAGCTGGTACAATCCATCCTTATAACCTGACTAATGTATAATGTGAAAGTATTTACAGATCCTATACTTGACTATAAGCCGCCATGGGGGGGAGGGGAGGGAGGGGGACAAAATGTGAAACTCAAGGAATTGTGGAATTGAATCCTGTAAACTAAAAGGAAACAAACAAATTAATTTTAAAAAAAAGAATGTAAAAAAAAAAAGAATTTTAAATCTTTCCTGTTTGAATTTAGTTTATTTCATCATGTTTGGTCCTCAGGAGAAATGGAGAACAACTCTTCCTTTCCTACCTCAGAAGGAGTAACAAGCAAAATGAATTAGTGAGCCTAATGCAAGAAAGTAAGTTTGATCTCATGGGAATTATTGAGACTTGACAGGATGAGACCCATGACTGGAATATGTCTCTAGAAGGGTAAACCTTATTGTAACAGAAGAGAAGAAGGTAAGGGCAAAAAGGGGAAAGAGCAGCACTACATAATAAGAAAATGTATTCATTTGAGGAAATCCAAAAGACAAGGAGGGTAGAGAACATTTATGTGAAAGACAGTGGCTTCCTTGTCTCAGACTCTCTCCACATGGCAGAACTAGGGGCAGGATGCCAGGAACCAGCATGTCTGGGCACAGACACAGTTTCAAGAGAAAAGCAAATATTCACCACTAAGCTCAATGTAGCTTCTCTCTTTCCACCATCTTTCTTCCAGAAATCTTCACAAAGCAGTCCTGGAAGCTCCTGTTACATGATATCACTAACTAATGAATTCTAAGGTAATATTTCTCATCTTCATGGTGATGGTGACACAAGATTACATTCCTTCCCAGAGCCATATGTTTTTCAGTCCCTTGCAAAAATTAACTGGGCTATACTTATAATCTTTAATTACATGACATAAGCATAAATGTCAGTACTTTGAAATTAATAAGGATGATTTTCTTGGCACTCTAAATAATCATCCTATGGTACCATTAAAGATAAATGCACATTATCAATAGATACAATATTCTGAGGATGGTGGAGTACACCTATAGTCCCAGCTATAGGGAAGGTTAAGGTTGTTAAGACCTTGATATGCTGATTGGATGTCTACACTAAGTTTGGCATCAATATGGTAAGCTTCTGGGAGCAGGAGTCCACCAGGTTACCCAAGGAGGGTAAATCAGCACTGGACAGAAATAGAGCAGGTCAAAGCTCCCATTCCAATTGGTAGTGAGATTGGACCCATGAGAGGCTTCTGTACTTCCAGACTGGGTGAGAAGAGGAGACACAGTCTTAAGTAAATAACCTAATAAATAAGCAATAGATTTGCTATACACAACACTATACAAAACATCACTTGACAGATGCTTCAGTGACTAAATGTTCAATTTACAATCATGACATAGTACATGAACATCACAGAAGCACATATGTAATGTGTGGAGCATTTTCATGAGACTCCCTTAATTGGTGGAGAGACTGCTGAAGCAACTGCTGTTGCTGCATGAGGGGTAGAGTTTGTGTGAGAGGTGGAGGTCCAGCCATGTCACTCCCTACTCCAGGCCTCCTATCACCTCCAAGATCAATTATGAAATCCTCTGGCATTCAAAGCCCTTCCTAACCCAGCAACTATCCTGTATTTCCAGTCTTCTTACTACTTATCTGCTACTCCCACCCCCCAATCATATGCCCTTCTGGCTTCCTGTAAGAAGTCACTCCATTTCTTGGGTCCAGGCATTTTCTCTGGCTCTCCCCTGTGCCTGGAATGCTCTCCTTCATTTTTGTGTACTGAGCTCTCTGTCTTTCTTTAATTCCCAACTAAAATCCCATCTTCTACAAAAAGCCTTTCCCAACCTCTCTTCTAGTGCCCTCTCTCTCATAATTATTTCCTGTGTATAGCTTGTTTGTACAAATTTGTTTGCATATTATTTCCCCCATTAGATTGTAAACTCCTTGAGAGCAGGGTCTGTCTTATGCCTTTCTTTGTGCCCCAAGTGCTTAGTACAGTGCCTGGCGTATGAGCTGAATTAATGTTTATTGACTGAATGAAATGGGTTTACTTGTCGTTCACTATTTGTCATGATCTTTTTTGTAACTAGCATTTGGGAAGAAGTCAAACTGGCAGGTGTAAGCTAAAGGCTGCCCTCTGCCCTTCAAGGGATAATGATCACCAGGGAAGCAAGCAGCTTTTTAAAGAAATGTGGGGCAGTGATTTGCCCAGTCACATAGCTAGTAAGTGTCTGAGGCCAGGTCTTCCTGACTTTAGGACTGTTGCTCTATCCACTGTGTCACCTAGCTGCTTTTAAACATAAAAATGGGCTCCTAAACTAGCAATATTTAGGGGGGCAGATAGATATAATTTTAGTGCTTCTTTCTTAGAGGAAGACAGAGACCAGCCTCACTTCCTCTTCTACTGTTCCTGCAAGGTAGGAATCACAAAATCCTTGGAGAAAGGTGGGCAAGAATCCAGAGAAATCTATCAGTGCCTCCCCTTGAGCCAAGGTCTATACATTTGGACTCCCCATGTGAATATGCCTATTTTCTATGGACAGCACCCATGCATATACTTACTTAGTACAAGAGGAAGCAATGATAAAAAGCAAAAAGTGTGAAGCAAAGCTAGCTAGCTATAACAATATTATCAGGGCTATAAGAGCAAACATAATTATAAATAATAGTATATATACACACAGAGACTAAAGCGATAGGTATAGTTATATATATAGGTATGTATAGTTTGCTATACTACAAACATTACACAAGTACACGACCCAGTAAGTGTGACAGCAAAACTATGATAAGCATGATCATGCAGACAGGTGATAATTAACACGTACAGGAACAAATACATGAATTTCTACGCAAGGTGCACTTTACTTTAGGCAGGTCACTACTTCTGGCTCTCCTGTGCCAATCATGAGTGAGCCCAGTGACTGGTGGACCGGGTCAAGTTCTTCTGTAACCTACTTTGCTCCAACATCATAGATAGAGGACTGCCTCTCTATAACTAAATTTATGGAAGGACCAGACTTGCTATCAGTATTTTTCTGCTCTGGGGATTATTTTTATATGCTAGGAGTCTCTAGGTAAAGCCTTTTTTTGCCATCTAAAATGGGAAACCCCTTTCTTCAAGTATGGTTGTTTAGTAATAGAATTCAAATGTGATTTCTTATTACTGTGTGAAGTTGGGCAGGTCACTTACCCTCTGTTTGCCTCAGCTTCCTCAACTATAAAATGGCTATAATGAAAGCATCTACCACCTAGGGTTGTTGTAAGGATCAAATGAGATCTCTGTAAAACACTCAGCATAGTGCTAGATATTTCTATTATCATTCCGTCTTTCACTGGAAATGTCACTTTCAGAGGCCATAGCAGAGTCAGAGGCTTTGAATAATTGGCTCTTTTGCTCAGAGTCCATCAAGTTAACTACCCATCACTTCTCTGCTCGAAGAAAGTTCACCTAGAGAGGATTCTGGGAAGATGGCAGAATGAGGCAGGAAATTACCTGGCTCTCCTTAATTCCCCCACAAATAATATGAAGTAATACCTCAGAATGAACTTTGATGGGCAGAAATAATTTAAAGCTGGGGTAAAGCAGTTTTCCACCTAAAACGACTTCAGGGGATGTTAGGAAAGACCCTACCTCCCAGGTGGTGGTTTAACCAGATTGAAGTACAAATACCTCCAGGCAGATCCTGCCTAATCAACAAACAACCAGCCCTAGGGGCAGTTGTGTAGGCTGCAGCCTCACCTTCAAGAACTTTTGCCTCACAGACAGCATGGAGGCAGACAGCTGATCAGGGGAAGATTGCAGGGCCATCCTCTGGTGCTAGATACCCAGCCCAGGGGAGGTAAGCTGACCTGACATAGTCCTGGCTGTGGCTGTAGGCAAGGAAGAAGTAGCACATGGGCTGGATGTGTGCCATAAAGAGGGTGGGACCATGCTGTCTATGGGCACTCAAGGAGTCATTTGTTTTGGTTCCAGAGCAGATAGGTAACTGAAACTTGCAGCTGTGGGAAGGGCTGGTCATGACTCAGGGGCAGAGAGGAGTCAGAAGTCAGAAAACAAAAAGACAACAAAGCCTGATGCTTGAGATATTATCCCCTAGACTTTAGGACTAGAGCCTGACTTTAACATGAAGTCCATAGATAAGAAATAAGCTGCTTTTAAAAAATAAGTGAGTAAGCAAAAGAGAAAGAACCCAAATATAGATAGCTACTATGGTGATAGAGAAGATGTGTGTCCAAACTCAGAAGAAGATAGTGAAGTGAAAACAGCTTTTTCTACTTCAAAGAAAAAAGAAAAATGTCATAAGCCCAAAAAAAGATTTTAGGAAAAACTTAAAAAAGACTTTAAAAATCAAATGAGAGAGGTTGAGGAAAAATTAGGGGGAACAAATAAGAGTAATATAAGAAAATACAGAAAACTATGAAAAGAAAGCCAAATCAATTGGAAAAAGAGATCCAAAAACTAAACAAAGAAATAATTCCTTAAAAATCAGAATTGGGCAAGGGGAAGCTAATGATTTCATAAGATGCCAAGAAATAATAAAACAAAATCAAAAGAATGGAAAACTAGAAGAAAATGTGAAACATCTCATTAGAAAAACAACTGATCTGGAGAACAAATCGTATAAAAATATAAGAATTGTTGGACCACTTGAAAGTTATTATCAAAAAAGATTTAGATACTATACTTCAAGAGATTATTAAGGAAAATTGCCCTGAAGTTTTAGAATGAGAAGGTAAAATAGAAATAGAAAAAATCAACTGATCACCCCCTGAAAGAGATCCCTAGATGAAAACTCTCGGAAACATCATAGCTAAGTTTCAAAACTCCTAGGTCAAGGAGAAAATAAGCAACTAGAAAAAAAGTAATTTAATACTGTGGAGCTATAGTCAGGATAATACAAGATTTAGCAGCTTCTACATTAAAAGATTGAAGGGCGTGAAACAATATATTCTGAAGAGGAAAGAAACTGGGTTTTCATCCAAGAATAACTTACCCAGCAAAGCTGAGTGTAAATTTGAATGAAAAATGAATATTTAATGAACTAAAGGACTTCCGGATATTTGCAAAGAAAAGACCAGAAACTGAAATGGAAATTGTGACCTACTAGACTCGAGAAACATAAGAAAGTAAACATTAAAAACCAATTATAAAGGATTTAATAAGGTCAGAATTTTTACTTCTTATATAGGTAAACATCTGTAACTCTTAAGAATATTATCATTACTTGGGTAGTTTGAAAGAGAATACATAGATAGAAGGTGTGGGATTGAGCTGAGTACGATGGGAAGATGCTAAAATATAAAATTGTGTAGGGAGAGGTAAAATGGAGCAATTATCTCATGTAAGTGTGGTGTGAATGGAAAAACTGCTAGATTGGAGTCAGGAGGGAATGGAGGAGTATTAGAACCTTATTCTCATCATAACTGAATTAAAGAGGGAATAACATATCATCTAGAAGGGTATTAAAGTCTTCTTAATTTACAGAGAAATAGGAGGGTGAGGGGATAGTATAAGGAAGGGACTCTTAGAAGGGCATATCAAAAAATAGGAGGGTAAAGGAAGAGGATAAGGGAGGGAATCTTGAAAAGGGGGAGAGGATAAGGGAGAATAAGGATAAGGGTGGGTAGAATAAGGAATAAGGGTAAGGGAAGAGGATAAGGGAGGGATTTTTAGAAGGGGTGTGGATTATAGAGGCAGCGGTTAGAGGTAAATTAGATGTTTGAGGAGAGATAGGGTAAAAAGAGGAGAGAAGGATAAACAGTGACAAAAAGTAGGATGGAGGGAAATGAACAACTAGTAATTATAACTCTGAATGTGAATGGGATGAATTCACCCATATGATGGGAACAGATAGCAGAATGGATTACAAAACAGAATCTGACAATATGTTGTTTACAGCAAACACATTTAAAAATGATGGATACACATTAGAGTAAAAATAAAGGACTGAAGTAGAATTTATTATGCTTCAGCTGATGCAAAAAAAAAAGCAGTAGTAGCAATCATGATCTCAACTAAAAGATATTCAGTTAAAAGAGATATTTTGCCCAGTTATATGCCAACAAATTTAACAACTTAAGTGAAATGTAACAAAGTTTGCAAAAATGTAAGTTGCCTAGATTAACATAAGAGGAAACAGAGTATCTAAATAAAACTATTTTAGAAAAAGAAATTGAATGGGTCATAAATAAATGAGCTTTCTAAGAAAAAAGCATCAAGACCAGATGTATTTAAACCAAACACTTAAAGATAAACTAATTCTAATATTAAATAAGTTTTTTGGAATAATAGGCAAAGAAGGAGTCCTACCAAACTCCTTTTATAAAACAAACATGATGCTGATACCTAAGCCAGGAAGAGCAAAAAACAGAAAAACAAAATTACAGACCAATTTCATTAATGAATATATATATCGTGTTTCCCCGATAATAAGACCTATCCCGAAAATAAGCCCTCCCCTTGCTGTGTAAGATTCCTCTCAAATAAGCCCTCCCCCAAAAATAAGCCCTATTGAGATTGCTATTGTAGTGACCGTCCCCCCCCGTGAAACGCATGCCGCACTCCGAGCTGCATCCAATCAGAGCTGCAGCAGTGAGCGCGTCATCCTGTTCTTCCCCAGTGATTTGCTTATTGAATAAAGGTTTTGTTCACATTTACCGGTTTATTAAAATTGTTGTCAATGTTCATTAAAATAAGTCCTCCCCTGAAAATAAGCCCTCTGGTGTTTTTCTGTCCAAAAAAATAATAAGACAGTGTCTTATTATCGGGGAAACACGGTAATATATGTATAATAATATATATATATAAAGATATAAAAATTCTAAATAAAATAATAGCCAGAAGACTACAATAATATATCACAAAGATTATATATGGTGAATAAGTTGGATTTATACCAGAAATGTAGGGATGGTTTAATGTAAGGAAAGCTATTAGCATGATTGATTATATAAAAAACAAAAGTAATAAAAATCACATGGTTTTATCAACAGATGCAGAAAAAGCTTTTGATAAAATGCAATACTCATTCCTATTAAAAACACTTAAAAGTTTAGGTATAAATGGATTTTCCTTAAAATGATAGGAAACATCTACCTAAAATCATCATCAAGCATTATTTATAAAGGAGATAAACTGGAAGCCTTTTCAATAAGATCAGGAGTGAAACAAGGATGCCCATTATCACCAATATTATTCAACACTGTATTAGAAATGCTAGCAATAGCAATAAGAGAAGAAAAAGAAATTGAAGGTATCAGAATGGGTAATGAAGTAATAATACAATCTCTCATTGTAGAGGGCATGATGCTATACTTGGAAAATCCTAGAGATTCAACTAAAAAGTTATTTGAAACAATAAGTAATTAGTAGGATATAAATAAATCCACATAAACCATCAGCATTTCTATATATCACCAATAAAATCCTGCAAGAAGAGATAGTAAGAGATATCCCACTTAAAATAACTGTAGACTGTATAAAATATCTAGGAATATATCTGCCAAGACAAACCTGGGAACTATATAAACAGAACTATAAAATACTTTTTATGCAAATAAAGTCAGATTTAAATAATTGGAGAAATATTAATTGTTCATAAGTGGATGGAGCCAATATAATAAAAATGACAATTCTACCTAAACTAATCTACTTATTCAATGCTGTCCCAATTGAATCACCAGCATTTTATTTTATTGAGCTAGAAAAAATGATAATAAAATTTATTTAGAAGAACAAAAGGTCAAGAATATCCAAGGAATTAATGAAAAAAAAAATGTAAAGGAAGGAGGTTTAGCATACCAGATCCTAAACTATATTATAAGGCAGTAATTATTGAAACTCTCTGGTACTGGTTAAGAAGTAGAAAGATACATCGCTGGAACTGAGTAGATACATAATACATAGCAGTAAATAATTACAATAACCTTGAATCTGACAAAAGCAAAAATTTAAGTTTTGGGGATAATACACTATTTGGTTTAAAAAATGTTGGGAAAAATGGATAGCAGTCTGGCAGAAATTAGGTATAGATCAATATCTCACACCATTTACCAAGATAAGGTCAAAATGGATATGTGACCTAGATATAAAGGTAGATAATGAGAAAACTAGAAGAACATGGAACATATTACTGTAAAGCCATGCATCAGCAGCTTTCCAGAGGAATGCTGCTATGAACAGCTTTCAAAGTTCTGATTACATAGTAGAGCAAACTCTTTATTTATTCAATAACAAATCAGAGCAAAACATTCACAGAAAATCAAAATACAGCATTCATCATGTCACAACTCAACAACTTATCACTAAAATGGCCACATAGTTTTCACCAAAGTGGTCACACAGTTTTCAACAAAGTATAATCATTTGGTAACTCAATCATTTAGTAATTCAGTCATTCAATCATCTAGACACAAAGTACAAAAGTCAAATTACTCCACCTCTGAATAGTACATTGCAATTTCATCAGTCGTCACTACTTAGTACCCATAGAGAGGTCTTTTCATCTTGATTCTGGGCAGGCTTTCAGCTTCCATGGTTCCTCTTCCATGGTCCCAGCTCCCACCTAAATCTAAACAACCTGAATTCAAAGGCAGACAGCTCCCAGTTCCTTGTCCTCTGTGCAGTGCCTGCTCCACATAGGAGCTCACAGTGTCCAGTCCATCTCAAATCCTTCACAGTCTCTGTTCCTGGGAAGACAAGGTTTAACAAAGCCACAAGAACATTCATGCACATTAACAAAGTCACAACAACATTTGTACAAAATATTGGCACCACAGTCATGCTTCCTCAGTATTCTGAAGCTCCAGCTGGCCCTCAGAAATCCTCAGCACCATAAGCTCCATTTTCAAAATCAAAATCACTTTATCCAGCCTCCAGGTGGCTTGCTCCAAGAAATTCTGTCTCAGTTCTCAATTCTCATTCCTCTTCTCAATTCTTCTCAATTCTCAGTTGTCTTCAGTTCCAGCAGCAGCTGCCCTGCCTCCACGATGTGCTTACCCCAGGAAATTCTGACTGTCCAGCTTGTGTTCTTCCCTATATCCGGTGTAGCTCCTTCCTGTTCAGCCCCAGAGTTCCCTGTTCAGCCCCTTCCTGTCACATCAGCGACAGAGTTCCCTGTTCAGCCCCTTCCTGTCACATCAGCAGCAGGGGTTCATACCTCCTTACAGAAGCTTAATTTGAAACTAGCTGTCAGATTTCCAGTACAAAGGGATCCACAAATTTCATTACCATAACACTTACCTATCAGACGTGTGGATAGGAGAACAATTTATGAATGTATTTATGAATATAAATGTTTATGAAATTATAAAATATTTATGAATATAAATGAATAAGAATAAATAAGAAATGAAGAGCATTGTGAGAAATAAAATGAATAATTTTGATTACACTAAATTAAAAATGGTTTGTACAAACAAAACAAACCAGCCAAGAAGAGAAATCAAGCAGAAAATTGGGGAAACATTTTTATAGGAAATTTCTTGGATAAAGGTCTCATATCTCAAATATACAGAGAACTTTGTCAAATTTATAAGACTATGAGTCATTCCTCAATTAATAAATGGTCAAAGGGCATGATCAGGTGGTCTTTTGATGAAGAAATCAAAACTATATATAGTCGTATGAAAAAATATTCTAAATCATTATTGAATATAGAAATGTAAATTAAAACAACTTTGAGATATCATCTCATACCTATCAGATTAATTAAAATGATAGAAGGGGAAAATGACAAATGTTGGAGGGCATGTGGAAAAATTGGGAACACTGTTGGTGAGACTGTAAACTGATCCAACCATTTTGGAGAGCAATCTGGAATTATGTCAAAGAGTTATAAAACTGTGTATACTCTTTGACCCAGCAATACTATTAGGTCTGTTTCCCCAAGTGATTGGGGAAAAGAGTAAAGAAGCTATATGTTCTCAAATACTTATAGCAACTCTCTTTGGTGGCAAATAACTGGAAATTTAAGTTGTGGTATATGATTATGATGGAATACTACTGTGCTGTAAGAAATGATGAGCTGGTTGATTTTAGAGAAAAATGGAAAGACTTGGTTGAAAAAACGAAAAGTCAAGTAAGCAGAACTAAGAGTGTTTCTATACAGTAACAGCAATATTGTTTGAAAAATAATTGTGAATAACCAAGTTATCCTGAGTATGATAATTATTCAGATCAAGTATAAAGGGCTTATGAAGGAAGATGCTATTCCCCTCCAGAGAAAGAAGTGATAAATAGGAGTAAGCACAGTGTAATTTTTCATATTCTTACAAATCTGCATCAAATAGTCACCTTCTCTACTGGGGGTGAAGAGGAAGAGAGTGAGACATTTGGAGCTTAAAATGTAACAAAAAATAAAGAAAAAAGAGAAAGAAAAAATGTCCAACTTGCTTGCCAGTGGGCAACAGGTGGTTGCAGTGAATTGTTTTTGATAGAGTCTCCTCTGCCCTCTGGAGTCATTCTGTAAACAGGTAAATTAACAAATGTCTCAACTCCTTTATATGGGTTAGCTTTCAACTGGTCTATTAACTTATGAGTGAGTCTTCCTCCCTCCCTCCCTTCTTCCTTCCTTCCTTCCTTCCTTCCTTCCTTCCTTCCTTCCTTCCTTCCTTCC
>NW_027185798.1:31185284-31345289 GCF_028583685.1 Petaurus breviceps papuanus | reverse complement strand
TCCTTCCTTCCTTCCTTCCTTCCTTCCTTCCTTCCTTCCTTCCTTCCCTTCCTCCCTCCCTTCTTTCCTCCCTTCCTCCCTCCCTCCCTCCCTTCTTTCTCTTTTTGGAGGGGCAATTCGGGTTAACTTGCCCAAGGTCACACAGCTACTTTTGTGTTCAGTGAATTTGAACTCAGGTCCTCCTGACTCCAGGGCTATTCCCTTCGGCCACCTAGCTGCCCCTAATACCAAGATTTTCTAACACAATTCTCTATTTTTATTGAAGGACTTGCTGGTATGTTCCAGCATCATACCATCATTTCATTTTGTAACAAATCTCATGAGTTGAAGTCATATTACCTGTTTGTCTTCTCTGTCAACTGTTCTTATTGTATATTTTTTAGTAAATTCCTTTGAAAAAATGCTAATTAACTCGGACTGTTTGTTAATGGGGAGTAAGATAATGGGGGCTCAGAAGCAACAAAACTCAGCTACTTAGGGTTATCACTACTAACTCTCAGAGAGAGTAATAATAGCTCCATTGGGGTTTGGCTGACCCCAAACCACAAGTTAGGGGAGTGGCCCATGAGGGTGGGGAATGCTACATTATATCTACTCTTAGGGGCAGCTAGGTGGCTCAGTGGATAAAGCACCAGTCCTGGAATCAGAAGGATCTGAATTCAAATTTGGCCTCAGACATTTGCTAGCTGTAGTCACTTAACCACAACTGCCTCTTTAAAGAAAGTTTTTTTTTTTTTAAGAAAATCAAATTGTACACAATACAGATTTGTGGTGTGATAAACAAACAAGCCTCTTTTTCTGTTCTTTCTATAAGGAAATGTTCATGTTTGTATCTGTCAAGTTCATAATAATAAAAAAAAGATTTTTTCATATGTACAAAAGATGGAAGCAAGGGCAGCTAACGCGATGGACATGAAAGTGTGGCATGAAGTGCTGAAGCAGAGAATGGACTCGGGCTGATCAGGAAAGTTAAGAGCTTTGGCGAGATACTGCGCTGACCCACCGGAAGTGGTTACTTTCGTTGCCCCGGAAGAGACGGCGGCAGGTGTTGAGAGCCCGCGGGGTGAGGGGGGGCTTGCTTGGGGGGCGGCCCTGCGAGCAGGGTCTGTGGTGGGGAGTGTGGACCGTGCTGCGGCCGCTGCAGAAGCGACAAAAAGGGGTTTTGTTAAAATTCCTGTGGGAACAAAATACAATTTCATAAGGAGAAAGTGGATGGAGAAAAGAACACATGCGGCGCCTGTGAGGACCCAGGTGCTGTGTCTGTGAAATTGATCACTTCCGATGGTCATGAGTTTATTGTAACCAGGGAGCAGGCTTTAACAGCACAACAATAAAAGCCGCGTTAAGCGGCCCAGGTCAGTTTGCTAAAAATGAAACCACTGAGTTTAATTTCAGAGAAATCCCATCACAAGTGCTATCAAAATTATGCATGTATTTTACCTGCAAGGTTTGCTACACTACCAACTCTACAGAGATTCCTGAATTCCCGATTGCACCTGAAATTGCACTGGAATCACTTATGGCTGTGAACTTCCTAGATTGTTAAATAAAATAAATTATAATAAACTTAACTTTTTCCGTATTTAATACCTGTAGTTCAGTTAGTAACTTTTTCATATTGCATATTGTGTGTTGGGGGGTGGTGGTTGAGAATGTAAAATTCATTGCAAAGCAGATACCTTCAGGCCTTTCTTTTGCATAGCAATCAGAGTTGAAATTTGCTTTTGCAACTTAAATAAAATAAGGACATTTTCACTAAATGAGAAATAAACAAATATGCCAATTAGTATTGGCTATGCCTTATCCTTTAGATGTGGTTTTAAATATTAGAACAATGATTATACTTACTAAGTATTGAAATTTAGGCAAATACTACAGGTTTATACTGGCTAAGTAGTTTTAGGGATTTTATTTTTTTGTTATTTTTGGACAGGTGGGGTTAACTTGAACCTACCATATCATAGCTGTCTAGCATTATTAGTTATGCAACTATTTTGCATTGTCAACTTGTGTTTATAAATATGGCTTGACCAAAACATTAATTTTTTAATAACTCTTGAATACATAAGAATTGATCTTACGTGTCTTTTGATAAATTGCAGTCATGTTAGCATATCAGTGTATCTGCATATCTGTTTTTGTCATACAATTTAAGCGGTAACTTTCTTTTAAACCATTATGGAAGATTTTTAGGTATAGCTTTTGCAGTAGTGAATTTTTAAGAACTTAAACCAAGCTGTCAATAAGTAACCACAGTACTAGATAGCTTTGGCTCCGAAAACTTAGGGATAGTCATACAATGTCCTTTTTGAATCCAAAGTACTGTACTTAATCATCTAGCTAAGAAAGCTTCCTTTGCAATTTACTTTTCATTTACTACATTAATAAATCATTATTTAAATGTATTAAAGTAAGATCATGGCAAAATTATCAGCCGATACCCCTACTATCCCCCCAAAAAACTAGAATTGAACAAGCAATCAGAATCTTTATAGGACTTAATATATGGAATTCATGGTAAGAGCCTGGCATAAAAGTAGGTTCAGTTTTATTGATGGTCTTCTTTGTATGTAGTGGCTATATAGAAAATTAAGAAACAAAGCCTGTGTGTAACAGGGGTAATGACTACACCAGTGTAATAAGGCTTTTACTTAGTGAAAATAAACATTACTTTAACCTTTTAGGATTATGAAGGACAAATAAAAACTTCAGTCAGGGTATCTCTTTGCTAGGTATGGAGTCAAGAACATGAAGGTTGAGCTTCAGCTTCCTACTTTTCAAATAGCAGAGAATTAGTTATACAAATGTAAATTTACTGGTGACTAGATATTTTTCGTTCACTCCACAAATTACGAAGAAAAAAATTCATCAGGGAACTTAATCACTTTGCTCTTAATCTTGATTGAAAACAGTTGTTACATATGTTTCAGTAATTCATTAAGACAAACTCTGGTTCACGTACACAGTACTGAAGTTTTTACTAGTATTTGCTTATCAAGTACAGGGATTTTTAGTGCTATATAGCGACAAAAATAACAGTTATATACAGATATGATGATCTTATAGGTCAAGATGGTAGCAGAAACTACATTTCTAAAGGGCTCTGGCCTAGTAGGTTACCTTTTTATCTCATGGCTATGTTTGAACACATCATAAAATACTAAAATTAATGTCCACAGTTAAGTATGGCTAGAATTCAGATAAGGCGGAATTATATATTTCAAAAGTGGATACTGCATGATAAGTGAGGAAATATTTACTAAAGAATATGAAATATTTTGTATTACATATGTAGTCTTGGCCTTATTTTCAAAAGCATTAAATTCCTCAGTTCATGGTTTTCACATTAGGCATTTTCAACCATTGTATTCTTGTATACCCAGAATGATTAGATATTACTTATTTGGTTTAATTTAAAAGATTTTATGAGTGTATATCATTCAAATCTACAATTGTTTCTGAAATTGATTTAGCTTATTTTTGGAATTCCATTTAAAACCCTACCCTCGCCTTTTTTTCTACAGCACATAGGATTCTATTATTAGTAAAATCCTTTATAGAAAAATAAATAAATAAAAAAGCTTTGGGGGGCATGGGGCGAAAGCGTATGATCAGAGAAAGAGTAAGTCCACTTTTAAGGTTGATAAGATGGTAGTAAATGATGGAGAGAAGGTAGAGCAGCTCAACTATTATTTGGCTTATTTTTCCTTTTCCAGTGAGAATGAGCTTTGAACTAGAAAGGAAAGAACAAACATAAACAATAGGAAGTTGGAATTGTTGAGGGTTGGCAATATGGTTCAGCAGGAACTCTGATCTTTATATAAGATCAGAAAGCCTGCGATTCAGTCTGGAAAGAATTCAGCCCAGGCCAACTTGGAGTCTTGAGTTATAAAAGTTTATTGTATGCTTTACAGCAGGCAAGGCTCCTTAGGGGACCTGCAAGCTTAAAGAAGACACAGGCATAGCTTTTAAAGAGTTAAGGCTATTCATTAGATGTCAATTATGCTGACCAGGTAAGAAGAGGGTGGGATTAGGGAGGAGTTAAGGTGGAGCCAGTGTTTAAAGGAACATAAATTCGCAGGAGTATTGCCCATGATTCACTGGGAAAAAGCCCAAGGAGGCTTGAAACGTCACTAAGTCAGCAAGTGGTCAAGGGCTGACTGAGAAGTGCCCAGTCTGCCACCTAGCAGTGTCATGTTTGACAGGATTGATGTCTGGGAACCAAGGTTAACAGAGACTCAGTATGTGGATAATTGCTTAAGGAGTTAACCTAGAGATAGGGTACTGAAGGATTCATGGGGGCAGCGGGACACTATACAAGGGGGAGATAATAGTTGCCTAAGCTGGAATGTTTATAGATACTTTTGTGAAGGATTGATAGGTGTAGCTTGTTATTGTTCCAAGCTGAGATAAACAATTTATGAGTTGTTGCTGGGCAGAGTTCATGCTCTGAAGCTAGGCAGAGTGCAGGTAGGAGGAAGGGGCAGAGTTAATGCTCTGAGACTGGGGAGGGGGAAATGTGATTTTACAGACTGGTTTTACAAATTGATGTTACAGACTAATGTTGCAAATTGGTTTAACAAATTGATGTTTACAAATATAGATCCCAAGCACCCCATCAGAACTAAAGATAAGAAGGGAGACAGTAAGAGAACATTTAGCTGCCCTTGAGTTCAAGTCACCAGTTCTATAAGTACTGGACCTCAGGAATCTGAAAAAACTGGCAAATCTAGATTGTGGAGAATGGGAGATGTACTGCAGGTTGGAAGGGCAAATATCCTGATTTTCACAAAGGTGAAGAGAATAGATTTGTACAAATGATGATACAAAACAGGCCAGGGAGCTGGACGTAAATTCCTTCCAAACTAGTTTTGAGAATGTATTTTTTTTTTAATCAAGGGGATGAAAAGCAGCACTTCCTGTGGACCTGGTAAGTTTTTGAAATCTCTCAAGAGCCTTTGCCATGGGCACTGGACACGCCCCAGCTTTCCAGCTAAATAAACGAGCTCTGATCCAGGGAAGTCTATCTCCAGGATTCCCTCTTCCTAAAGGACAAATGGGGAGAAGCTGGTTGGGGCTTAGGAGCCCTTTGGAGCTCTTCATTTAGCTTCACTTCAGCGGGTTGGCCGCTAGGTGGCGGAATATAAGGAACAGAATGCTGGACTTGGTACTCTGGGAGACCTGAGCTCACCTACTTAGCCTCGCTCAGCCTCAGTTTCCTTATCTGTAAAATGGGGATAATAACAATGGTTCCCTCGCGGGATTGTTGTGAGACTCAAATGAGATAAAGATACCTGTCAAGTGCTTTGCTAACATTAAAGCATTACGTAGATGCGGGCTACTTGGAACACTTCCACGTTTCAGAACAACCGTTTTAGAAAAGGTATTTGGCCTGTTCAGAATAGGTTCCCACATTAAAAACAAATGCGACTCTGTTTATAAATATATGTGTATGCATTTCTGCATTATGGCACTGTATGTGAATATGCATGTGTTCTGCACACGTGTACTAGGGGGAAGCGACTATTCTGCAGTTTGTTTAGATTCTGGGTTAGCAGGTTCCTTCTTTCAAGTGCTAGACGCATCTGCCCACTTCTTCCTCCTCCTCCTTCGCCACACTCAATATGGCGGCGACGTCATCACAGTGTTGGACCTCATCCACAGGCTGGCCGCAAGGAGGAGGGGAAAAAAGAGGTTGAAGGTTTTCCTACGTCACTTCCACTTCCCCTCGCGCAGGCGCCTTCATTTCCCCTCCTCAGAGTGACTAAGATGGAGTCTATGTTGGAGCCGCGGTTAGGTTTGTGGGCCGGGGGCCCCTCACCGGGGCAGTTCTACCGCATCCCGCCCCTCTCGGGAGCTCTTCCGGGGCCGGACACCACTGTCTTCGGAAGCCCGATTACTCGGACGCAGTGAGTGTCCACACCACTTCCTTTCTAGATCCGGGCCTTGGGGCCGCCGGGGGGAAATCGGAGGGAAGCCTGGGGGGACCGCGGCCTGGGCGGCCGCTAGAGTGGTGGGCTGGGTGGGGGGCCGCCCGGAGAGCGGGGAGTGAGGTGAGGGGGGGGGGTACAGGAAGTTGCCGTAGAGAACCGGAAGTGGAGATGCCCTGCTGCCTGGGGGCGTTTCCGGCTCGGGCCTCGTTTCCGCCCGGACCCTGCAGCTGACCCCTCAATCCCAGCATTTCTTTGCTTGCTGCTGGGGCCTGCTCCCTTGAGTCTTTCTCCAGCTCCCTTCCCCCTTTTAGGGCCCTTCCCGCAGCCTCCTCTTCTCCGCCGTTCCCCGGCCCGGGCCCCTCCTCCCTTCCCTCCTCGAGGCCCTTTCCTTAGGGACATTTTCCTCGTCTTTCGTTCCGATGTGTTAGCGACTCTTCAAGCTTTGGTCTAGAGCCCCGTTTAACCTTTTCCTTCTTGATCGCATCCGCTCCCACGGTTTCAGTTATAAATCCAAATGTCGATGACTCCCGAGTCTGTATTTCCCTTTCTAAACTCTGGGCACAGCACCCCATTAGGTAGCTAGAAGGGCCAGGGCCCCCCAGCTCCCCCTGCCTCCTCTTCGTCTGCTCAGTATCCCGAGTTCAGCCAGTTACCAGGTCCTGGGAATTCTCCCTCAGCCTTCTGCATGTGCTCTGACCTTACCCTACTTCGGCTCCTCACGGCCTCTTAACTAGACTATTGCCACAATCCCCGTTCTATTTTATCCTTCACGCTGATGCTCAAGCGGCCTAATATCTTGTGATCAGGGACTCCCCTACTCAGAACCTCTCCTTACAGAAGGGCTGTGCTGACATCCTGGCTAGGCAGCACTACTTTTCCATCCTCAGCGCTTTCCTATCTCCTTGCCTTTGTCCAGACTAGTTATTCTTTGCTTGGATATTTCCTGGTTACTACTTTTTTTTTATTGTTTTCTCAGAATCTGTCATCTAAGTGAAAGGAATCTCTGCCTCAAATTTCCCATAGCATTTTGTTTAGTTCTTTGTCCCCACCAAATCTTAAAACTTTTTATCCTATTCATTTTCTTACCTGTTACATCTCTCTCATTAGATTGTAAGCTTCAGATACTGAATTGGGAGTGGGAGAGTATTTGTGTCTTACAGTTTAGCCGTTTTCTTGCTATGTGCTATAGCAGAGTGCTACACTTGGAAGTCAGGAAGATCTTGGTTTAAAGCCTGTCTCAGATAGCCATTAAATATATTATGATAAGCAAATCCCTTAATCCCTGAGACTCACTTTCCTCATCTGAAATATGAGATTACGATTATCTTCAGTATCTATCTCACAGGATTGTTTTTTGGGCTCAGATGAGATAATGTATGTCAAAAGTGTTTGAAAATTTTATAAAGTGCTTATTGCTATTGAATCTTTCCAGGAACCCAATGGTGACAGGGACCTCTGTCCTAGGTGTGAAATTTGAGGGAGGCGTAATAATTGCAGCTGATATGCTGGGTTCCTATGGCTCCCTGGCTCGTTTCCGAAATATCTCTCGAATCATGCGTGTCAACAACAATACCATGCTTGGTGCCTCTGGGGATTATGCTGATTTCCAGTATGTGAAGCAAGTCATTGACCAGATGGTGTAAGTCAATATGAAGACCCACTTCCTCACAACATTTGGCTGGATATAGTGCCAGTTCAGTGAAAAGGTGACTTCTCATTTCCAGGATCCTACCCTGAGGAGTTCTCAAGTGGGGAGGAAGAAACCTTTCCCCTTCCACACAGAGCAGATAGGTTGTTTTGCTGAGACTGTAGCAAGAGAGAGAGAGGGAGGATCCTGGAAGTAGGAGATGTAGCAAGAGCTGGGCTGTTTTCTTCCTGTAGAGCTCAGCATGAGAGACTGGCATCTTATTTGGAGGCGAGGGGAGATAGGGGGAAGGGAGGAGGATCTCCCTGGTTGGTGCCTCACTGTTTTTTCCCTCCTGATCAATTTGTCTGAAGGATTGACGAAGAGCTGCTCGGTGATGGACACAGCTATAGCCCCAAAGCCATCCATTCTTGGTTGACGAGAGCCATGTACAGCCGCCGCTCCAAGATGAACCCACTCTGGAACACCATGGTCATTGGAGGCTATGCTGATGGGGAAAGGTTGGTTTGGAGACAGCTATTGCTTTGACAGATAGCTCCTCCTTTGCCCCCAGTCTGTATTCAGCAGCTCAGTTCTAGCATCCCAGGTCCCATCCCTAGACCAAAAGTCAGAAATTAATGGTAGGGTGGGATCTGGGGAGTTGCAAGATAGAAGGGGTCCTCTGACCAGTCTAGCTGTCTCTTTCTAGCTTCCTCGGCTATGTGGACATGCTTGGTGTAGCCTATGAAGCCCCTACGCTGGCCACTGGTTATGGTGCCTACTTGGCCCAGGTAAGTAGGCAGAGATCAGGGAGGGGGAAGGAGAATGTTTTCTCTGGAAGATCCCTGACTCTGACCTCCCAGTTCTGACAGGAATGGAAGGCTTCTTAATAGAAGACATACAAAGTACTAAGGTGTGAGGTGTTGAACAGAATATTTTCCTTAATGTGTGAAATGTTCAAGGTAGTTGGTAGAAATGTGCCTTCTTTTCTGCCTTCCCCTCCCCCCCCCCCCCCCCCCCCCCTCCCCCCATAACCCTGTGGTTCTTTCCCTCTCAGCCCTTGATGCGAGAGATTTTGGAAAAGAAGCCAATTCTAAGCCAGGCAGAGGCACGGGAGCTGGTGGAGCGCTGCATGCGTGTGTTGTACTACCGAGATGCCCGATCTTATAACAGGGTGAGAGGAATGATCAGGTCAGGGGTTGAAGTGCTGGGGATGTCACTGAAGGTCTGTGGGTATTTGTGCAGTTAACTTTTTTTTTTGGAGGGAGGAAGGCAGGGTAATTGGGATTAAGTGACTTGCCCAGGGTCATATGGCTAGTAAGTGTTCAAGTGTCTGAGGCCAGATTTTAACTTAGGTCCTCCTGACTCCAGGGCCAGTGCTCTATTCACTTCACCACTTAGCTGCCCCCAGAAGTTAACCTTAAAGCAAGTTCTTTAGGATTCAGAGTGATTATCACCTTAATTCCTCATCTTATTCCTCTATAAAATTTGAGGGAAAGAAAAACCCTTGACCTGACTTCCAGCACCAGGCACAGCTTGCTGGAGCCTTTTGAAGCCTCCCAACAATTAATAACTTACTATCGTACTATTCTCCCCTTTAGTTTGAAATTGCCACAGTGACTGAGAAAGGAGTTGAAGTGGAGGGACCTCTGTCTGCAGAGACCAATTGGGATATTGCCCACCTGATCAGGTGACTTGAAATTCAGGGTTTTTTTTCTTTGGTGGGGTGGGGTGGTAATTAGGGATTGTAGTTGTGGATGCTAGATCTTTTGGAGACGAGGCTTCTTCCTTTCCTGGAGATGCCTTAGATTTCCTAGGAGAATTTGAGTTGTCCTCGGAACATTGGAGTGAATTCAGGAAATTCTGGAAAACTAAATTTGAATCCTCCCTCTGCCTTTTACTAGCAGGAGGACCATGGTCATTTAGCTTCCATTTAATCTTTTAAAAATAAATGTTTCTCAAATACTTGTGAATCCTACAGTGCTGTATGTGAACTATAATCGTGTCTTTTCTGCCTCTAGAATAAGTGTTCTTTTCTTTTTTAGTGGCTTTGAGTGATGCAGTTTTATCTCCAGCCTCGGCTATTGGGCCCTAACTATTCCTGGCTCTGCTATTAAGGCCATGTTGGCTGCCCCAGGACTTGAGATTTGACTTTTTCCTTTTGTAAGAGATTGGTAGGAAATAAATCATTCTGGACCTCCTGTCTTTGTGCTTGTGGGATAAGATGGGAGCCTTCTGTGTTGCTTCTTGCAGTTCCCTTCGTAGTCTCCATTACCTCTTCCTTAAGAGATCTTTTTTCAAGAGAATTAATTTTTTCTATGAAGACATGGCACCTGCACTGCTGATTTCTTTTGGACCTGTAGGCTGAGACTCTATAGAGGAAACCTTAAGTATATGTGGCCTGAAATAAACATGTTCCTTGAAGTTTGATGTTTTAATGTAATCTTAACCATGGTTTCAACAAACCTGCATCTTTGTAGCAATAATTCAGATTGCTTCATAGCCCAAGTATGATTTGAGGCTTTTCAAGATTTGTGGGGTTTTTGTTTTTGCTTTGGAGGAGGGTAGGGCAGGGCAATTGGGGTTAAGTGACTTGCCCAAGGTCACACCGCTAGTAAGTGTTAAGAACCTCCTGACTCCGTCTATTCAGTGCACCACCTAGCCAACCCTCAAGACTTAAACACACCAAAATGGGAGAGTCATAAAATTGATTTTTCATCATACAGAATTCTGAAATTAATCTGCATCACCAAAAAACAGCTATGTTGACTTTACTGTGGTCTCTCTGCTTACTTGGACCCTGCCCCCGAAAAAAGGAGGGGGGGGAACCCTTCAAGTGAGAAGTAGAATCAAGCCAAGGGCCTTGGTTTGAAACTTTCATGGCAGAGGAGACCATTGGCTCCCTCCACCCACCTGCTGTTCCTTAACCCCACATCTTGTTACAGAGAAGTCCCCTATCTGTAAAGTTGGGAGAGACAATAAGAAGAAAATCTATTTCCAAAGCAGTTGATGAATTTCAAAGCCAAGTATAAATTATGTAATTACACATCCCATCCTTAGCTAAACTTGAAATCAGCAAGAGGTATTATGTATTCTCTTAAGTTACATACCTAGTTACTGAAAATAATTCAATCACTCAGACATTAATTTTTCCCTCTTATTTCTCCCAAGTGCCCCAAAAGACAGTAAATACCAAATCCAGGGAAGAATCTACTGGGGAGTGGGAAGGTGATGGAAACAGGAGGAAGAGGTTCTGCCTAGGCAGAATGGTCATATAGTATAAAATACCAGCCTCTGCTACTTCAACCTTTATCCAACTTTCTCTTTAATGTCCAACAAGTTTCAAGAGTAGTTTCCTAAACATTTGATTTCTTTTAGACCTGTAGGCTGATACTCTAAAGGAAACTAAGTATATGTGGCCTGAAATAAACATGTCCCTTGAAGATTGATGCTAGTGTTCTAATGTAATACATAAGATTATTGCTAAATTCTGAATTTAAAGAGTGTGGGGCTCAAGCAGGGAATACAACTCGGGCTTATCACTCCAAAGACAAGGGATTCCCAGAATAAAAACAAGTTGTTTATAAATCCATTTTCCCTGGTTTTATTAAATGTTCCACTTATGTACATTTTAAAGACGAATCATTTACAGGTTTGTGCACACTGCCTCCCGGCTCCCTAGAGGGAAAGTTGCTAAAAACCTCAGGATGGACAAATAGAACCATGTAGCCGTGGGCAAGGTGGGCTGGTGGTTTTTTCCTCTCTTTACTGTTATGTCAAAATGCATTTATTTCAGTCTATACCTTAAGTACATACAATTAAAAAAAACCCTCAAACATGCAAATTGTAGAAAAGTTGTGATTTTTTTCCTTTTTTTTCTTTGAAGCTGGCAGTGAAAAATAAAAAGATACAATGTCTCTGTGCACACCCCAGTCTATCTTGTCTCCAGGTTGGGGTCTTCTCTCTAGCTCTAGGGGAAGTGTGGCAAAGCCACAGGGGTATTGGCTACATTTTTTTTTTTACCTTTAAACAAAATTTTTTTAAGGTTAACCATGGCCTGTATGACTGCCTCCTGGCTATGGTGCACACAATCTCCTGAGCAGGCTTGGGCTTTTCCTTCTCACCCCAGGACCCTCTCATAAAGGAGCTGGCAGGATCCAGACCAGCACACAGGGAGGGGCAGGAACCCCACACCCAATTGTGTGCCTCAGCCTTCAGTTACTTTGTTTAATCCAGCCTCCCACATCTCTAGACACAAATCTCTCAATAGGAGAGAGGGAAGGAGAAGAGGGACAAGAATGGGGAAAGGGAGTCAAGTATTCACAAAAGTGAGAGCTTATTTACTTTGAGTGAAAATTACTTTTAAAAATCCAAAAAACATTCTGGATAATTAGACATGGTTTCACGCATTTTAAAGCCACAATTTTATATCTAGATCACTGCAGAAACCAGCATCTCTGGGGAAGAAAGGAAAATGTGGAATGGGGGGACTTGAGTTTGATTTTTTTTTTAAAACCTTTTTTTCCCTTTTATGTATAAAAAGTGTTAAGACCACAATGGAAAAAAAAATATATATATACACACATATATGTATATGTATATATATATATATATAAAATATACCAGTTTGTCAGCTACATATTTTTTCTTTCCCATCTTCAGAAATGGTCTCACATTGACAATGGTTAGATAATATCATGCCCAAAGACATCAGCCGCACGATAAAAAAAAAAAAACAGAACAATGATAACAGTTGAGGTAAGAGGGGGAACAAACAAAAAAAATATCATTCACCCATGATGGATTTTTTTTCCTTTTTCTTAAGTTTCGTTGGAAAAATACCAAACTGATTTAAAATTTTTTTTAAAGTCATGAAAACCTGTTTTCTGCAGAAGCTGAATGGCCTCTGGCCAGCTCCTCAGCTTGGATAGGATCTGTTTAGTTTCCTTTAATTCAAAGGGAAGTATGGACCAATACAAGGGGTGGTGGCAGAAAACGAAAAACCAAAGTTCCCATCCTCTTGTACCTCACTGCCCCCCCCTTGCCTACTCTTCCCTTCCCCAGGACTACCCCTCAGATTTCCATCAAATCCAGGTCAGCCTCTTCAAAGCCATAAAATGACTCTGTCTCGCTTTCACCTTCAAAGAGCTGGTGAAGGCTCTCAGGCTCGGTTACCTCTTGAGGGGATGGTCTGGATTGGGGGGTGGAGGCAGCTGGCTCCTCCTCAGTCTGCTCCCCATTCAGCTTCAGCTGCTCCTCCAGAGAGGTAATCAGCTCCTCCTGCATGTCAGCGTTCCGTGTAGGAGAGTTAGCAGCGCCATCAGGACCAGGCAGGACACTGGCCACCAGAAAGGACTGCTGGACTAACTCTGGGCAGTCCCCGATGACCTCCAGCACCTCTGCCAGCCAACAAAGCACCAGCTGAAGGAGGATATTGGAATCACATGTGCCATCTGCCATTTCTCGGGCCTGCTCTTTCCACTTCTTATGTATGAAGTTCTTGACAGTCCTTTTGATACACACGTCCAAAGGCTGGATCTTGGAGCTACAACCTGCGGGCACCACGGCAGGGAGAGTGCTGTAGGAGCTGAGCATAGACAACACCTCCTCAGACAAGTGGGTGCGATGGCAGTCCATCACCAGCATGCCCTTGCTGCGCTGGCACGCCGTGTGCTTCTGCCACACCCGTGATGACCACAGCTCCATGATCTCATCATCACTGTAGCCAGTCTCTTTGGCCTCCAGCAGGATAGACTCTGGTACGTTGGTAGGTTGCTCCATCTGTCCCCTATAGAAGACCAGAGTGGGAAGGACAGTGCCATCTGCCAGGATGGACAACACAACGTCACACCATGGCTCCCCTGTGCCCACTGTCTGCAGGGCATTCTCCTTCCGATCATCACTGCTCAGCACCTCAGCATCCAGAAACAAGGAGATCTCATCAATGGCCACAATCATAGAAAGAGGCAGGTCCTGGGTATGGATCTGCCGCTGCACAAATTCAATGAAGAGCCCAGCATTTTCTGCCACTTCCTTGGGTAGGGTATGAGCCACTGCCCGGCGGGCATGAGGGGTCAAGTGGTGCCGAAGCATGAACCGCACTGCCCACTCATAGGAGATCTTGAAACCACCATCTAATGAACGCCCAATTTTGGTGGCCTTCTGGAAAAGCGTTTCTTCATTGACAGGAAGCTGCTGCTCCCGCTGTGTCAGGACCCATTCGGCCAACTTCTCCTCGGCTTCTAAGCTCAGATACTTGCCCTCCAGGTTCTCTCCTTGGGAGGCCTGGAAGCGCCGCAGCCAACGCCGAATACGTCTTTGTGGGTTGCGGAAATGCTCGGCTGCCTGCTCGGTATTGCAGCATAAGGCAAACAATACCACTCTTAGCTTCTTTACCGACAGCTGTTCCTTCTTGCCAGATCCACTGAGGCCCCCAGCTGCAGTAGGCTCGGGTTCCGACATAGCTAGGGTCCCTTCCTCTTGCTCATCCAGACTCAGGCACCCAGCTCCCTCCACATGCAGAGGGGGTGCTGCTGCAGTCTGAGGGCAGCTAGTGGCTGATGTAGGAGATAGGAGTGGAGATGGTGCTGAGAGCAGCTGAGACTGGGGTACAGGTGGCTCCCCACACTCATGGGGGGCGCCCACAGGTTTCACAGTGGCAACTTTGTTGTGGAGGAAAGCAGAAGGGTAGGTGTTCTTCATGCCCCGGTCATGAGCCTGGCCATGCCTGGAAAAGCAAAAAGAAAGTCCTCTTTTGAATAACAGAAGAAATGGGGAGAAGGACCAAAATACTCAACAGTGAAACAAAGGTACCCAGGAAAGAACTTGGTTACCTGGAATGGGATATCCAAGTCAGACCTGCAGAATGAGAAGGCAAAGAAGTTCAATGAGAAACAGGAACTCTACCCCACTCTAAGATCAGTTATAGCTGACGTTTTAACCTCAAACACACATACAAGGATAATATTCCTTGATTTAATGCAACAAACAGAGGCTGGCTAGAAATAGTGATGCTTTCTCAGTCAGTAAGAGCCAACCATTCTGTTTGATCTTTTCCTCCTCAAAACAAATTCCTGACGCTGCCTCCCTCCCCTTCCTGTTCCCTCCCCAACTGACCTCGTGGTAGGATATTGCTGGACTGATGCGACGGATTGAAGACCAGATGTTTAGCCATGGCGTCTCCCACAGAAGTAACAAAGACACAAGAAGTACAGGCCAGTTTGACCCCGCTGAGACAAAATAAAAGGTGGCATGAGGCAAACAGGTGTTTTGAGAAATGAGCTCCACTTTTCTTATTCTTCCCAACTTCACCTAATGTATCCCCAAGAAAATAGGAAAACCTGGGTAGTAACATTATAAACATCATGCCTGCTCTTACCTGACAGTGGAGTTCTTAAACAAAGCCAAATACTTGGGGCTCTTCCGTGGAACATGATTGCTGAGGCAAAAGAAAACTGATGTTAACCATCCAACTAGAGATCCTGGCCCCAAGAGCAGAGATGCTGCTTCCACCCCTCCTGGTTCCAGTCACCTTCCCAATCCCTTTCTTCCTACCAAGTTAGAAACTAAGACATGAAAGCTAATAGACATAAGTATAGAAGGCCTGAGACCCCATGCAGACAGGGAGGTAGGGAACAGATTCTGGAGAGCTTATGAAGCTAAGGGGGCAGAGGCACACGGGAGGGGCTGATGTCTAGTCACATGGCCTACTTGATCATGTGGTTGGCATATGCTCTGGAGCAGCAGGTGCTATAGCGACACAGGGAGCAGTGTACATAGGTAGGGAAGTGATTGGGGAAATCGGGGATCTCAAAGCTGCACTCCAGGCACGTTTGCCGGCCCATGACACTCCTGCTAAGAGAAAGGGAGACTCTTATTAGTGCGGGGTGGATCTCTTTAGTGCTACAGGCATTCCCCTAGGACCCCACAGAGAGACTACCAAACTGCCTGGGTGTTTGGCAGCCGTTCTACCCAACTAGCCCCTAGTGGCCCAGCACTCAGTGGCAGGCGCTGACATTTTCTTGACGGCCTTCTTCTGGATGCTTCGCTGGACTGGGGGATAAAGGAAGATGGGAAGAGGGTCTGCTGGGCTAGTCATGGGGGCTGCCTCTTGCAAGGCATTAGGTGGCGTGTCATTGGAGGAGACGGGCACCGTTCGTGGCTGGCCTCGGGACGCCCGAATGGTCACCTGAAAACGGACAAAAAGAAGGCATGTTTAGATAAGACTGGCTGACTGTCAGTCTACCTCAGGGAAGGAGGATGAAATGCTAAGATGCTGATACTCCTGCCCAGGAGCCCTGTCCTTTACCTTGGTGCCTGGTTTCAGGCCTTCCAGCTGCTTGGGCTTGCGGAAGGTTTTGTGATGCTGAAGTTTGTGCTCTATTTTGTCCTTGGCAAACAGAAACTGCAGCCGGCATTTATTACAGTGATAGACACTCTTCTTCTGAGGAATGAGAAACATTAAAAAAAGCAAAACAAAACAAAAAAACCCCAAAGCAAAAACAAACCCTGAAGGGCCCAAGCTAAGAGCATTTCCTAAGCAGAGAGAGGGCAGCTCAAAAACCAACACACTTCACACCCACTGGCTTTGCTTGGGAATCTTGTTTAAGAGAAGGAAAAAGTAAAGGCCCCCAAGGATAGCGATACCTGCTCTGCAAGAGGCTGGACTCAAAGGCTTGAGCCATCCTCTCAGGTCTTCCTGATCTGCTGCACGGTATTAGGCAAATCCCTCAACACCTCAAGCTCTCCATCTTAAGAATGGGAATATTATCTATTCCTGAACAAACGTATACGATCACCTGAAAGGTCCCCTTGAGGAGGGATTTTTTCCTTCACTGTTTTTGTATTCCCAGTGACTAGCAAAGGGCCTGCCACCTAGAAGGCTTAGTACATGCCTGCTGATTGACCTTATCTGATTCTGACAAAGAGAGAGCTCCTATTGCTGAAGTGCATCTAAGAAAGGGAAAGGGATAAGCATTTATACAGCACCTATTGGGTGCCAGGCACTATACTATGCACTCACATTTGATCCTCACAACAACCTTACCAGGTAGGTGCTGTTATTATCCTCATTTTACAGTTGAGGAAACTGAGGCAAACAGGTTAAGTGACTTGCCCATGGTCACACAGCTATTAAGGGTCTAGGGCTGGATCTGAACTCAGAACTTCCTGACTCCATGCCTAGCACTCTGTGTATTATGTATGGCTCCATTAGCTGCTTCATCATTTCAATGCTGAGGGCTTTCCCTACAATCCAATTCGACAGGCCTTGGTATGGAATGTTCAGCTTGGATGAGCAATAATCATTGCTGGGGTCCCCTTTTTTTTTTCAGTGAGGCCAAAAGACCTAGGTGAGGTCAAATCAAGATGGCAAATATACAGAGATGCCAGATCTTTCTTTTCCTTTTTGCAGGGCAATTGGGGTTAAGTGACTTGCCCAAGGTCACACGGCTAGTTTTTTGTGTGTGTGTGTGTTAAATGTCTGAGGCCACATTTGAACTCAAGTCCTCCTGACTCCAGGGCCGCTGCTCTATTCACTGCACCACCTAGCCACCCCATCCAGATCTTTCTTTTAAGGGACCAAAACTAATAATAAATCTGTCTGCCTAGCCAAGCTTCAGTGTTAGCATTGGCAAGCTATGCATGACAGGCAAGGGGAAGTTACCTGGTGCCTCATGAAATGTTGCTGGAATGCATTGCCATTTTTGAAGACCTTCAGACAGTAGGGACAGAGCAGATGCCGGGTGTCCTCATGGACCATGCGAAAATGACCATCCACCTCTGAGTACAATGAAGAGCGGTACTGACACACCTAATCATTGGGGATGGGATGGAAAGTCAGGGGTTAAGTGGCCAGGCTGTAGCCAGGAAAAGACAGCCAAATCCTGTCCCGAGACAGATGAAACATACAACCATGCTTGCAAAAGACGCAGCTCTTTCAAAGGCACAGAAACCCCAGTTATGGCTACACCTGTAGACAAGTAGAGTTAAGCTTAAAAAACTCTATGTGACTGTCCCAGGCTGACAGACGCACAGAAGAAGTGGGTCCAGGAGGAGAGGCAGAAGCCGATATTCTGGACCAGAAGACAACACACACATTTCCCTCCTGGATATGAATCCTCTAAAGGGAACAGGTTTTGGAAATGACAACTAGCTCTTACACACACCATTCAATACCCTTGTGGATACATGCTTTGATCCTGTAGAATGCCACCCCGAGGCCCTGAACACAGTGAAGGCCTGTCACGTCCCCAGAGTGGCCAATGAAGGAGGAGTCAGAAAGTAAAGTGATACCTGGCAAACGTAAGGCATCTCCCCAGGCTTGTGGGTGTCCTTCATGTGCTGGAGGAACAAGGGCTCACTCTCAAATGCCCACTCACAAATCTTGCACTTAGCTGTAAGGGGGGGCGGGAATCAAGAGGTCAACCCAACAGTCTTCAAACCCAACATATTCTTCTTTCATGGCGCCTTCAGAGAAATTCATGTTAACTTTTATCAAGCCCTTAGCATGTGCCAGGAGGCAGGGAAATCATCATCATGATCATACCAATACTCTAGGTAGAAGTGAGAAGCAGCATGGTACACTGGACAGGGGGACAGCCTTGGAATCTAGAAGAGCTGGATTCAAGTCCTGCCTGAAATGTATGAGCTCAGGCATGACTGTAAGCAAGGGACTTCATGCCACAGTACCCCAAGTAACCCTCTAAAAGTGTGTTAATTTGGAGATGAGTACCCCATCTGCACCAGGTGAGGGAATATCCACATTGAGAGTTCCCCACACAGATAAAATGACAGGTCAGAACCAAAAAATAACAGTAATTAAGGTAGCCAGTCCTTTTAATATTTGCTGTCGATTCAATACATTTATTAAGTGCCTATTCTAAGAAGACATATAATTTTCACCACAATTCATGAATACAGTTGATGAATACACAAGACAAACTTTTAACTGAATAACTTATATATGCCTCAGATTACTGGTAACAGACCGATCTCAATTTACATTCCTAAAAAAAGATGTGAAGGCCTCTACTTCCTTCTTACTCTCCTCTAAGTCTGTGCAGTCTGGCTTCTTACTTCCTCATTCTGCTGAATCCACCATGGTCTCTTCATGGTCACCTCCAATGTCCTTCTCTCTGTCCTCATGCTGCTGGAGCTCTTGGAACCCCTGATACTGCCCTCCTCCCCTACATGCTCTCTAGGGTTCCATGACATTGCTCTTTCCTGGTTCTGTCTTTTCTGATCATGGCTTCTCAGTCTTCTTGGCTAGATCTTCATAGATCATGCCCACTAACCATGGATGAACTCCAAGGCTCTGTCCTCGATCTTCTTTCCTCCCTCCATTATGTTTCTCCTTGCCATCTAACTCATCAGCTGCCATGTATTCAAGCAACACCTTTATGCAAACGATTCTGAGAACTATACAGCCCTGATATTTCTCAGCCTCCAGTATTGTGTCAGTCCTGCTCTGGGTCCTCTTCTCTTCTCCCTCTCAGCTAAAGCCCCACTTTCTTCAAGAAGCCTTTCCTAGTACTCCAGAAACTTAATGCCTTCCCTCTTTCTGGAGGCAGCTAGGTGGCACTATGGATAAACACTGGTCATGGATTCAGGAAAGACCTGAAATCAAATCCAGCCTCTGACATTTCCTAGCTTGTACTGTAACCCTGGGTAAATCAATTCACCTCTGTTTGCTTCAGTTTCTCCAACTATAAAATGAGGATAATAGCACCTACCTCCCAAGGCTATTGTGAGATTCACATGAGATCATAACTGTAAAGTGTTTAGCATGGTGCCTGACATATGGTAGGCATTAAATAAATGTATGTTTCCTTCCTCCTCTGTGATTATCTCCAGTTGATCCTGTGTATGTGTTGTTTGTACACAGATGTTTGCATGTTGTATTCCCCAAAGACTGAGAGTTCTGTGAGGGCAGGGGCTGTTTTAAAATTTTCTTTGTGTCCTGATACTGAACGGAGTACCTAGTGGGTGCTTAATAAGTTTTTGCTGACTTGACTAAACTAAAAGACAAAAATGGCAAGATGGAAAGAACAGGCTGCTCAGAAGAAACTCTTATTCATTTATGGTTTTCTTCTATGCTATTTTCAATAAAGCAAAAATATTTTTCTAAAATTTAAACTGAACCAATTTTCATTACAAATAAATAATGTAAGCATGTATCATTCTTGCAGTGTAATAAATAAGGTAGTAACAGTCTGAAGCAAGTGAAATGCCCCATCTCTGCTGGGCACTGTTCAGCAGCTACAGGGAATTCTTTCTTGCCCTTGGTCAAGCTGGCAGCCCATGACTGACGAGATCAGATTTAAATTCTTCAAAATGGCACTCAGGCTGCCCTACACTCTGCAACCCTCACCCCTTCATCTAACAGTTTAACAAAGTGTTTACTATCCAGATTGTGCCAGGCACTGGAGAGGAGACTACTCCAAGGAAGACTGGTTTCCCTTTTTCTCCCCCATGGTTCCTCATCCATGTCTCTGCAGCATTTTTCTCAGGCTCTTATTTCCCTAGCAATGGAATGCCGTTCTCCTTACTTTCCACCTGTTCAAATCCTACTAGTTCTTCATTATTTGAGTTCCCACTTTTTAAAGCCTTTCACCTGTTGGCTCTAGGCCACACTGATCTCTCCCATCTCTGAAAATGATCTATGCTACATAATTTGCCCTTTTTTTGAGAGGGCAGTTGGGGTTAAGTGACTTGCCCAAGGTCACACAGCTAGTTTTTATGTTAAGTGTCTGATGCCGAATTTGAACTCAGGTCCTCCTGGCTCCAGGGCTGGTGCTCTATTCACTGCACCACCTAGGCGCCCCTATGCTACATAATTTGGCATGTACACATACTGTTTAATCTTCTCATCATCTACAGAATCTTCTAATATTTCATACAGATAAATATTCTGTTCTGATAAGATGAAATATAGAGGCTAAGGCCCTTGTCTTATGATTCTTTTGTGGCCTCACAAAACTCTAAACAATTACTAGCCTTGTTGGAAACCCAAAATTTGTTGAAAGATTAAATCAAAAGTAATAAAGCAAAGTAACTAACTGTGTCCTCTACCAGCAGGGGTGAAAAAAAAGATTATCCCACAACACACTGTTCTCTCCATGGTCTGAAACCAAGTCCCTAAATCACTTAGGGCCTCATACTCCAAGACATAAAGATTAACCCTACAAGAATGTAGGTTGTAAATGTAGAGTCTGACTAAAAAGGAAAACAAAAAACACACCCCTTCTATTCTGACCCCTACCCACATAGTCATATGATGAAGCTGCCCAGCGGCCTAAAGCAACTCTTATACTCACTGGTAGACTCGTAGGGGCTGTGAACATTTTCCAGGTGGCACTGGAGCTGGAAGGGAGTGGAAAACTGGCGGTAGCAGTGCTGGCAGATGGTGTGGACGTCCACCTCACCATTCTGCTGGTCCAGCTCCACATGGTGCTTCATATGGTTCATGAATCTGCAGGGCAGCAGGAGGGGGAAGACCAAGGAACATGATAAAGCCCAGAAGCAGGGTCAGGGTCAAAGAGCTGCCCTACTGCCCTCCTCATTCACAGGACAGAACCCTTCCCACATTGTGGAGAGATGTCTCTGGAAGGAGATTCACTGGCC
This sequence comes from Petaurus breviceps papuanus, assembly GCF_028583685.1. Classification (NCBI taxonomy): domain Eukaryota; kingdom Metazoa; phylum Chordata; class Mammalia; order Diprotodontia; family Petauridae; genus Petaurus; species Petaurus breviceps. The sequence goes on along the minus strand of NW_027185798.1, from coordinate 31,324,109 downwards.
TCCCTCCCTCTCCTAGGAAGTTCCTGCTGAGGGAGAGAGAACCTCAGCCTTCCTGCTACAGTCTCTACCTACTCCTTATGGACTCAGCAAAGATAAACCATTAGTCACTACGAAACGTAACTGGCAATACGGTCTTACCGGATGTTGTTCTTGAGCCTCTTAGTGCAGTGTGGACACCGAAAAGACGTGGGCACCTTAGGGAAGCTGAGGAGCTGGCTCACTTTGCCATTGTCCCGTCCATAGTAGAAATCGTCCACTAACATAATGAGCTTGCTCTGGGTAACATCGCCCTGATTCTCCATGGGTTCAGGGGCCTTGGCAGGGGGTGACAAGGTAGGAGCAGGAGTAGAAGAGGGTGTTGAGGGCATGGGAGCAGTCTTCTCTGGGGACGGTGGCTTTGTTGCAGATGGGATACTGGGCTCTGAATCCAGAGGCTTTCCCTTCTTCAGGAAATCAACCAAATCTGGGCAGCAGTACTATGGAGATAATAATCACACCAATTATTTGTTGTCAGCTTTGGAGTGAGCTACGGCAAAGGAGGTCAGCGGATTTCAACCCAAATCTCACAAACTCCACTTAGGTTTTTGTTTTGTTTTTTTCCTTTTTTGGAGGAGCAACTGGGGTTAAGTGACTTGCCCAAGGTCACATGGCTAGTTTTTATGTTAAGTGTCTGAGGCCGGATTTGAACTCAGGTCCTCCTGACTCCAGGGTCGGTGTACCACCTACCTGCCCCTTCATTTAGTTTTGAACAGTTTTAGAGGGCCCCCTGTTGGCTCTTATGATTCACCTTCTCTTCCTGCTGCATATAGTCTTTCCAAAGGTGCTTTTCCTTCCCTCCCCTTCCCCCACCTGCTGTTACACATCCTTCTCTCTTATCTCTCCTTCAGACACGACAGACAGGGAGCAATGAGCACTAGGGGCTTGGGGGGTCCTGGGTCAGAAACCATGACTCGTCTGTGATGACACAATCTCTCTGAGCCTCAGCTTCTTGATCTAGAAAGTGGGGAGCATCACACTTGCACTATCTGACTCACAAGGTTGTTGTGAATAAAGGGCTTTGTAAGCCTTCAAGTTCGATACAAATGAGTTTATTATGATTATTATCAAACTTTATCCGTCCCTAAGAGTTTTTGGTGTCATAACTCCTCAGTGCAGCACTTCCTGGCTTCACCCCTTTCTGGCATAAACAAAGCAAAGAATCTAAGAGACTCTGAGGAGGAGGCTCTGAGGTTATTAATGAGTCTAAGTCCAATTAAGTCAAGAACTCCTCCTATAAACCTCCCAGCAAGTGAAGGGGAGTCTTTCCCCTCCCCAAGAAGCTCATTCTGCTTTTGGAGCATTCTAATGGGTAGCAAGCTTTGTATGCGCAAGGTAAAAATCTGACTCATGGCAACTTATAGGTATGGATTCTACCTCTACCCTGTGGGGTGGATCAAGTCTACCACACGAAGGCCCTTTAAATGTTTGAAAGATGCCTGTCACAGCCACTGTTGGTCTTCTCCTGTCTGTGATAAGCATTTCCAGGTCCCCCAGCTAGTTTTTGTGTAGCCACTTCTCTGGTTCTCTCACCATCCTGACTGCTCTCATCTGCCCACAAGTAAATGGTCTTCTGGACGTGGCCTAAGGACACCAGGGCTCTCAATGCAGCCTAGGACTGATTTCATTGGCTTTCCCGGCTGCTTTGTCAACATCACTGATACTAAGCTTATGGTGCACTAAACTCCTTAGATCTTCATCACAGAAGCTATTATCTAGCCAACAATTCTCCCCCACACCTCCCATCCTATGGTTTACAGTTGCCTTTCGAATCCATGTGTTATCTTCACAGTTATCTAATATCTATTAAGTTTCATAAATTTGATTGAACCCACTATTCTAGCCAGTTGAGCATTTCTGGATCCTGACTTTGCCATCCAATGTATTAGCTTTCTTACCAAGTTTCCTGCTATTTGGAAATTTAACTATGGCTCTTATGCCGGATCAAATTATTGAACAACATAAGGTCAATGAGATTCCTAGAGCACTAGACCAGAAACCTTCCTCTAAGCTGATATCAACTCAATAATTAGGCCATTTGCAGCCAGTTCCAAATATGCTGTATTATCCCGTATTATTCTACTTCATCTATAAACACAGCATGAAAAACACTGTGAAATGTATTGCTATAATCTAAGTATACTATATCTATGGAATTTTCCTTATCTATCAGTCTAATTACTCTGTGAAAACAAAACAAAACAAACCAAGGTTAGTCTGGCATTGACCAATATTCAAAGTAAGATGGCCTTTAATGATCACTGTTTCCTTTCCTAAGTATCAGAAAAATCACCCTCTTAATAATGTGTTATAAAATTTTTCCAGGATTTGAAGCAAGTGCATTGGTTTTCAGATTCAATTTGTTTCATTTTGAAAATGTGGACAATTGACATTCTCTAGTTCTAACAGCATGACTTCATTTTTCTAAGACAGTCTAAAGATCACTAAGGGGCTCAGTAATCATATCTTCTGGGCCTTTTACCACTTCAAAATGCCATTCATTTGGGTCTAATTACATGAACTCATTGAGGGCAGCAAGATGCTGTCTCACCTACCTTGGGTTTCCAAACCCTACAAAGCATTGCTGATAGCCTTCCTGGAGCAAAGATCTCTTTGAAAGAGAAAAAAGAACTGAACAAAGTGGGGCCCTGATTCATCTCTGCAGAAAAACACTAATTTAAGCATTATAGGAAAAGAAAGTCTAGGAAGCGACTTGACTGAAATGTCCTCTGAGAGAAATGGACTTCCTGCAGTCTTTCTCTGACACATTTTTGTGGGCCTTCCAATAGATTCATTGAGATATCTTTATTTCTTCTCCAAGAGACAAAAATAAAGAGAGATTATTCTTTTCTATGCTTGGTCTTTGCTCTCAGCTTCCCTGCTTAAATCCACCTATAGTCCTTCAAGCTGGTTTTCAGTACAGAAATATTACTTACACACATATGACCTCTCAGAGCTTCAGTGACACGGAACTGGGAATTACAGCGCGGGCAAACTTTCCGGCCACCATCCTGGAGGTCAAATGTTGGTATTGGAGAAGTCACTGAAAATAAAAGGAAAAGCAAAGGGTAATGATTTGAGAACATTAAGCACACTGATCTCAGGAGAGTTCTTTCTGGAGGGTGTCAGAATATGGGCCAGGGACCAGGGACCACTAAGTTTAAAGCACCTTCCTTTTGCCTTTTTCCTTATTCCACTACACTGATCTCAAGCTGATGTTTGTAAATGTCTCTACTCACCAAGTTCAATCTTCAAAATCATGTTCATCTACCTTCATGAAGCCTTCTCTAAATCTACCTAACTCTAACCATTAGAACAACCCTCCCCTCAAAGCACTTGAATAGTTTTTTTAATAGCTTACTGATTCATACTTTTCATCATGTGTGGCCTATCTCCCACAACAGAATGTAAGCTTCCTGAGGGCAGGCACTGTGCCTACTGTCTTCTTTTTTGTCTTCCCCACTATGCTTAGTATAGCGCTTTGTTGGACTGACTCGTGATCTTTCAGACTATGTACCTTTCATTGCTGATGACTCAGGTCCGCTGGTTCTCTGAGAGCTGTGGGCAGGGCTGTTGTTGGACACCACCATTGGCCCAGGGCTCTGGCCCAGGGAAGGGATGGTGCTGAGGGTATTCACCAGCTTGGCCACCTCATTGCTATTCTCACCTGTCACCCCAGGTCGCTTGACAGTGACAAAGCTGGCAATGCTCACTGCAGGCGGAGAGGGGAAGGAGGGAGCTAGGTTTGCCAGATGATAATCATCCGTTCTCCTGACCCACCCCAATCCCTACTCGGCCACCCCCAATTCCCAAGCCTCACCTAGCTTGGGATTCGGGGCCTGGCTGGACTGGCCTGGTGGCTGTACAGCCAACTGCCCCAGCGAGGTCGGCTGCGTGGCAGTGGGAGTGGTTGAGGTGCTGGGAGTGGACTTGGTCTGCTGAGACTGGGACTGCGGGACGGTGCTGCGGATGGTGAGGGTAGCTGGGATGACCGTGGTAAAGGTGTTGGTGGTGGGCCTCACAGGCATCGTGGAGCCTGGCCTCACCTGTGTCATCTGAGAGAACACTTGAGGAACTCCAACTGTTGGTTTAACAAACTGGGTACCTGGAGCTTCAGAAAAGAGAAAGAGAGAAATTGCAAACTTCAGTTAACTCAGCAAAACATGGTACCACCTCCTGACTGCTTGAAATTTCTGGGATATGGAAAAGAATTCCTTCTTCTAAGTGGCTTTGTGGATTTATCAGGGGCTACTACAAATCACCAAAAAGAGCCTTTAGAAGGCAGCAGATCTTCTGATAACAAGTGTTTACCTCGGCACATAACTGGGAGTAGCTTGATTTTGAAGTGGGGAGGGGTGATGAGAGGGAGGAGAGCAATGTCAAGCTTGGCCTTGGGAAGAGGGGCTTGCCACTCAGATTATTAAAGGAGCCTTTCAACCAACTACATCGAAATAGAAAGTTATTTGGTCTACTGGAGTAGCTGATAATTCAGTAGTAGAAGGCATTAAAGTGAAAACACATAAGTAACTCTAGAGTTAAGGAAGCAAGCATGGCATAGCAGAAAAAGGAGTCAAGACAATGTGGGTATGAATCCCAGTTCTACTACTCTCTAGCCATGTGACCTTTCTGAGCTTCAGTTCCCTAACCTGTAAAATAAAAGGGCTGGACTAGATCATCTCTAAGCTCCATTCCAGCTCCAATACTATAATTCTGAAATTTAAGAGTAAGTTGGTTATCCTGAAGACATCAAGACTGGCTAAGAGGAATAAACTTCAGGGCAGAGCTTACAGTCCACTGCTAAAACAACTGGTGCTATCTATTTGAACTGGAGTAACATTGGATAAGTTGGTCAGGCTGAAGTTTTAACCCTATGAGAAATATGATCTAGTCAGTGAAAAGCTAAAATTTCAACTTCAAAGAGAGTGAAATTCATTTTATTCATGTCCAAATCCAGTCACAGACAAAGACAGGTTTTTATAAAACCCAACACCATAAATGGAGAGACCTACAAAAATATTTCAGGAAACAAAATATGGAATTCAGGGATTAACTAACTGTTCCCAAAGCACTGAAAATCTAGGAACTGATGAAAATGAGTAGTTGAGGGGCGGCCAGATAGCACAGTGAGTAAGAGCACCAGCCCCAGTGTCGGGATGACCAGGGAATTGAATCCGGGCTCAGATACTTAGCACCACACCCAGAACTAACTGGCTGTGTAACCTTGTAAGAGCAAGTTACTTAACTTCTGGGATATGGAAAAGAATTCCTTCTTCTAAGTGGCTTTATCGATTTATCAGGGGCTACTACAAATCACCAAAAAGAGCCTTAAGAGCCTTAAGGCAGCAGATCTTCTGATAACAAGTGTTTACTGTTACTTACACGTCTAACCATGTAAGAGCAAGTTACTTAACCCCAACTGCTTTAAAAAAAAGAAAATGAGTAGTTGAAAAATGGGATAAAAAGCAGATATGGTAAATCCTATTTTAGTACTTCATGACAGGTAGTAAGAATCCAAAACCATTAAATCACCTTTCTGGTTAAAAGTTAGGAATATCTTTAAAATTATGGATGTTTTTCAATCAATCAGATATATGATGTCATTCAGAACATATGACTAAGTTCTTAATTAGCCTAGAGCAAAAATTTTGATTAGTCTATAACAGTAAAATGAAAACTTCTGTTATATATCATTTTAGTTCAAGTGACTGAATACTTTTTTCTTACCTGGGACTAGTGTAATTGGTCTAACTGTTTGGCCTTGCTGTACATTCAACACAATTCCAACCTGATTCATTGCATTTTGTACAGGCCGAACATTTCTTACAGGAAATCCCTGCATTAAAAAAGCAAAACAAACTTTAACATGTGAATACAAATAAATATGGATCAGAAGTTGCCCAGGAATCAAAAGTTAAGTACCAGGTAAAATTTGGGTCCAAATACACTCCTCAGACTCTCTCATGTTTTCAGGTCTCTCTGATGTTGGAACTTCTAATGAATGAGATGAACAGTTTGGGGACATCCTTAATAAGCCAAGCCAGTTTGAACATTACTTCAACAGATGAAAGCCTAATGCCTGCCTTAGAAGAACACAAAGCTAGAAGGCTTGGGTCCAGGCTTAGCTCAGTCTTTAAACAGGTAAAAGCAGAGAAGGAAACTGAAGCCAACAGCAATCACAGGAATGACTTGACAGCTAAACAATCATAAACCTAAGGAATTGTTAAAAAAAATCCACTTCAAAGGCCATAATAAGCCTTTGGCAGATTTCCAAGTGAGACTGCTGGTAACTTAAGGAATCTCAGGGTCTATGGCAAAGAGAAGGTTCACTTAGTGTTCAGAGCAGGCCAGCTTTCTGCCTTAGCTCACCATGTTATCAATAACAAGTGTGTTCTCCCTCTACATTTACAAAAGCTTTTCTCCCACAAAGATTTCCACAGGTTATGTTCACTTGATGTGGCTTTCCAAACCTGCCTCAGGTAACAAAGGAAGCACAGAATCTCCAGCAATTTGTGGAGAAGTCTCGATGTCCGGGGGGTAACAAGGAGTAATCCACACTTTGCCACTAATTTGTGTGCTGGCCTCAGGCAAAACAGCAGTCACGTTCTGCAAGGTTGTTTATACATTGATGACATCAAATTAGAAAATAGTAATACTGTAAACTTGTAGAAGAAACTACAGAAGAAATGGAAGAAAGATCTATAACTTTGGATTAAGGGTTGGGAAACTTTTTCTATGAAGACAGAAAAAATATTTTAGGCTTTGTGTGTCAAGAAGCAAAATCAAGGATATTATGGGTACTTTTTATAAGCTAGAGAGAAAACAAAAATATTTCCATATTTTTTTATAAAATTAAAAAAACATAAATAATGCAAGTCAACTTAAGAAGAAGAATGGAATTCTTTCTTGGGAATAACATTTCACTTACTTAGGGTTCAATGTTAAGTGCTCCTTATCATCAAAATCAACTGTAAGTATGCATACTGATATGTATCAAGATTTAATGTATTTTATCTTTGAAAAAATGTCTTTTCACAGATAGGTACTGCCAAATAATACTGACATCAATCCAGGAACATATGATTTTAGTTGAGCATATTCTAACTTGAAAAGCTTTTACAGAATTCTATTAGGCTCTTCTCTTGATCTCTGACCTTTAACACATCATTATATTGCAGATAAACCACTTCCAATTGAAGATATGGTGGAAGCTCCTCAATTGCAATATTAAATAGATTCTGAAATATGGCCATTTCTTTTGCACCTGCACTTAGGTCAGAAAAATACTACTGGAAATGTAGTTTGACCTCAGGAAATTGATTTGCTATAAATGAGTGGGAATGGAAATCTTCCTTATTGTTTTAACTTTGACAGCATGGGAAGTATAATAATAATAGTAATAACAATAACCACAACCAACATTTATATGGCCCTTACTATGTGTTAGGCACTGTGCTAAGGGCTTTTTATATTGATCCTCACAATAACCCTCGGAGGAAGGTGCGATTATTACCCCCATTTTATAGGTGAGAAAACTTAGACCAACAGAGATTGAGGGATGTACCAAGGGTCACACAATTAGAAAATGTGTAAGGACAGATTTGAGCGCAGGTCTTCCTGGCTCCAGGTCTGACACTCTACCCACTGCACCACATAGCTGCCCTTGACATAAATAAGTATAAAGCAGTTTGATATTACATGTAATTCAAACAATATCAGTTGTTTTTGAGTTGATTTTACCACAGAATAAGTTTTGGATATAAGTACTATTTTTGCCTTATAATTTTAAGCTAAATTCATTAAGAAACACCAAGTATGCAGCAAAAGTTAATTTCTAGTCATTTAATATTCAACAATATGACTGAAGACAGTTCTTCAGAAAAATTTTGATCTTGGCCTCAAGTTAAAATTTTTTTTACCACTGGTAAGCAATTGAACTACTGAGTGATGGAAAGTTAGGATGCTCAGCTTCTACTTTTGACAAAAGTTCACAGGCCTGACAATGGTTAAGGCCATGAGACCAAAGGAAGTTCACCAGTGTCAGTACTGGTTCAGCAACACATGATAGATTCAAATATTTTCTACAAAGTACTTGCTAATGAATAATAAAATGAATAACCATAGATCTTTAAACACCTTTCATTTTCACAAGCTTTGTAAATTTGTCCAACAAAGACTTTTTTTTTGGTCTTTTTGGAGGGGGGAAAAGCAAGACAATTGGGATTAAGTGACTTGCCCAAGGTCACACAGCTAGTAAGTGTTAAGTGTCTGAGGTCAGATTTGAACTTGGGTCCTCCTGACTCTAGGGCCGGTGCTCTACTCACTGGGCCACCTATTTGTTCCCCAAAAAAGCCTTTTGTCTGTTCCACACATATTATTATCACCATCACAGTAACACATCTTAGCAGATTCCACTTCCAGCTGTACTGAATTAGTGTTTTCTGAACTTTGAAAATATTCTCCCTTGTAGTTGGCTCATGAAGACTATTCAGAGGACAATTTTCCAGTCACTTTAGACTCACCAATGACTCCTCGAATAAACAACAACTAACCAGTACCGGGAACAATAGCCAAGGAAAACCGCTCAAAACCTTTTGCCTCGTTCTCTAATTGACCAATGATGTTGCCCCCAATGTCCTCAACTCTTCTTTCCGTTCTCACAGAAAGTCTTAAATAAGTTCGTTTTCTCTGGTTGCAATCAAACAGGATTTAATTAGCTCATCATCAGCAAATGATTTTCCTTACTTGGCTAACAAATGAACCATGTAAAAACTTATTTTGTTTGCAGCCTCATTTTCATTTTTTATTTTTGTGAAGAAATTCTGCTGTGATGAGATATTTCATTTTTAATTTTCTAATTTTTTTTCTGACTTGCTTCCCTGTGAGTTGGGAATAATGTGTGACATGTGCTAACTCTGGTAATGGTGATGGCCACTGTATTTTTTTAGCACAGTTACAGTGTCACTGCATAATAAACACAGTGCTTTGCTATATAATTTGATAACAGAATAATCCACACTTGTGACTTAAAAGCATGACATTCAAAGACCACTTTTCCTTTCTTATTTTGACAAGATGAGCATGTACTGGCAATAATAAATAAAGCCGCTGAGATATGGCAATACAAGTGGTACTTCTAAGTGATAACTGCCATCGCTGCAATTTGTAGGGTGTACCAGTGCAAGGTGATGAGAGCACTAAACTTGATGTCTGTTACTCTACTCAACTCTACAGCCAAAAGCAGACACAGTAAGGCATAAACTAGTACACATGGTTTATCTTCCAATAAAACTTTATTTATGGACACTGAAATTTGAATTTCAACTAATTTTCATGTCAAGAAATATTACTCTTGGGGCGGCCAGGTGGCACAGTGAGTAAGAGCGCCGGCCCCAGAGTTGGGAGACCCAGGATCAGTTCCGGCCTCAGATACTTAACACCCACACAAAATAACTGGCCGTGTAACCTTGACCAAGTTAATTAACCCCAATTGCTTAAAAAAAAAAATTATTCTGGGGGGGGCTAGATAGTCCAGTGAATAAAGCACCAGCCCTGGAGTCAAGAGGCCCTAAGTTCAAGTTCGGCCTCAGACACTTAACATTTACTAGCCGCTTAACCTTGGGCAAGTCACTTAATCCCAATTGCCCTGCCTTCCTCCCTCCAAAAAGCAAAAACAACAACAAAAATATTACTCTTGATTTTTTTTTCCAACTATTTAAAAATGTGAAAGCCATTTTTAACTCACAGGCCACAGAAACACAGGTGGTAGGTTAGATTTGCTCCATGGTTCCAATGAGGCTAAGTACACTTCCCCACTCCTTTACCAAATAAGAGAAACACTGAGGCCCCATTTACCTGTGTAGTGATGAATATGGGTTGCGAGGTCACGGGGGAATTAGTAACATGGTTGGCATTCTGCATGACCTGAACAGGCCTCAATACTGGTTGAGTGACCATGGTGCTCAGACCTGAAGCTGGATTCTGTGTCAGGATGAGTGGTTGTCCACCTTGCTGAACCAAAGGATTGCCTGCTAAAACATTAAAGGAAGAGAGAGGGGGATATATAAGAAAAAAAATCAAACTCCTCAAGTTTTTCCATATACATCAATGCCATGGGAAACATCATGCTCTCAGATAGTACTAGATCCTTTAGATATGGCAACAGAACCATTTCAATTTAACTGTACGGAAGGGGGGGAAGGGAATCTATGTCACCAAAATGGAAGTGTTCCCAAAATAATCTAAAAACCCTTATAATCAACAGAACAAAACAGGGATTTGGGAGGAATCTTATTGATACCTCTTACCCATGCATCTTATAATGAAGATAAATTAGTAATAGCCCACAATGTACCTCACTTCCCTTTTTTAGAGGTCAAGTACTAAGGGTATTGAATAATACATATAATGTTGGACTTGTCTGATTGTGTTAGTTTTGCTAAAACAATTTTTCTTTTTTTTATTATTTGTTATAAAGGATAACTCAGGAAGGTGGCAAAGGGTGGAATGGACTGGAAAATGCAGGTGATCTAGAAACAAAAGTTATAAATGAAAATTTAAAATAATAAGCTCATAGTTATATAGCACTTTGAAATTTGCCAAGTGCTACACATGCCTTGGGAATAGGTATTGTTTTATTATTTGTACTTATATCTCCAGTTCTTATCATAGGGCCCAGCACATAACAGGCATTTATAACAAAGGCCTACTGACTGGTTAGTTGGTCTCATTTGATCTTCAATAACCCTGTGAGGGAGGTGCTATGATTATCCCAATTTTCACAGACGAGAAAGCTGAAGCTGCCAGAGGTTACCTGACTTGCCCAGGGACCACACATGTAGAAGTGACAAGAGTCAGGATTCAAAGTGAAGCCTTCCTCTACTCCTAGTGTATCACTCTACTAGTTACATTAAAACTGTTACCTATTGGGGCGGCCAGGTGGCGCAGTGAGTAGGAGCGCCGGCCCCAGAGTCGGGAGACCCAGGATTGGTTCCGGCCTCAGATATTTGGCACCCACACAAAATAACTGGCCATGTAACCTTGAGCAAGTTACTTAACCCCAACTGCTTTAAAAAACAAACAAACAAACAAACCGTTATCTATTATTGTCAGCTTCTCTAGGTTTTCAGAATACTACTTTCTCCTAGTTCTCATTCCACCAATCTGGATCCTCCTTTACTGCTCCTCCTGACCATGTCCTCCAACCATAGTTGAGGCCCAAGATTCTGTCCTAGGCCCTCTTCTTTCTATATTCTGCTTTATTTGGTGACTTCATCAGTTCCTGTGGATTCAAATATAATCTCTATGCTGTTGATTCTCAATTCTACCTATCCTGCCTTAACCTCTCTGCTTACCTCAATCTCCAAATAGACAAACACATTTCAAACTGTACACCCAGGAAACACCTTAAACCGAACATGTTAAAAAAAGAAGTCATTATCTTTGTGCCCAAACACTCCTCTCTTTCAAAGTTCCCTATTACAGTCATGGGCACCATCATCGTCCCAGTCCCTCAGGCTTAAAATTTAGGTGTCATCCATGGCTTTTCACTATCTCTCACTCTTCAGACCCTGTGGCTAAGGTCTTTTGATTTCACTTTTAAGAAATCTCTCAAATATGCCCCTTTCTCTCCTCCTACACTGCCCATTCCCAGGTCACTGTGAAAGCCTGCTGGTGGGTCTGACTGCCTTAAGTCTCTCCCTATTCCAATCCATTCTCCATTCAGTCAAGCGAGTGACTTTCCTAAAGGAGAGGTCTGACCATATCAGCCATCCCCCCATCCACCCCCAACTCCTTCTTACTCAATAAACTCCAGTGCCTCCCTGTCACCTCCAGGATCAAATATAAAATCCAGTCTGTCTTTCAAAGCCTTCCCCACCTCCCAACATACCTTTTAACATTGGCCTCCCTGGTGTTCCTGGAAGAAGACATTCTGTCTCTCAATTCTGGGCATTTTCACTGCCTGCTCCCATGCCTAGATTCCTCTACTTCATCTCTACCTCCTGGCTTATAACAACAATAATAACAGTTTATTTAGCACTTACTATATGCCAGGTACTGTGCTAAGTGCTTTATAATGATCTCATTTGATATTCACAACATCCCTGAGAGGTAGGTGCTATGATTATCCCCATTTTACAGATGAGGAAACTGAGGCAAAGAGAGTTGAGTGATTTTCCCAGGGTCACACAGCTACTAAGGCTGAACTCGGGTCTTCCTGATTCCAGGTCACCTGGCTACCCTGTCTTCCTTCAAGTCCCAGTTAAAACCCTAGAGGAAGGCTTTCCCAACACCTCTTAATTTGGGGGCCTTCCCTTGCTGCTTGTTTCCTCCTTGTCCTGCCTACATCTTTGTTTCTACATAGCCGTCTTCCCTCCCTCACTGAGCAGGAGAGCAGGGACTGACTTTTGCCCTTCCTGTATCCCTAGTCCTCAGCACAGGACTGTCAATGCTGACTGACCACCAACATGGCTGAAAATTTGGATAAAATTCACAGAGCATGGTCCTGTAGAGAATACCTGGATAACAAGTGCAACTCGATAAACCCAACTTCATTGAGGATTAATTTAATAGTTGACTAAAGTAACACTGACAATTAACAATTAAGCAAGGCCACAGAGCTCCAAAGGAGAGAAAGCACCCTGTATCTCAGTCTTACTTGGAACTTGAGTTGGAATTACCAATTACCAGGAAAATGGCAGAGAGGGAAGGACGAAGGTCTTTCACAGCTAGTTTTTGTATTAAGTGTCTGAGGCCGGATTTGAACTCAAGTCCTCTTGACTCCAGGGCCAGTGCTCTATTATTCACTGTGCCACCTAGCTGCCCAAGTTTTTCTTAATAATATCAACACTGATAAACAAAATAACTTATAAAAGCCTTATGCCAAGTGAAAGTACTACAACTGCAGGAGATGACAATTTCATGAATTAATAAGGTCAATCACCTAGAGAATGTTTAATGCCCTGACCCAATGAGAATAGACATTCTGTAAATATTTTTAAAATCCTTTATTTTGCATCCCTAGGCTTATTCAGACAGGTTTGGGAAGCCAGTACCTTAGGTCTACTCAGGCTAAAGATTTGTATGAGCAGAAGAGAACCGTAGCTCCTCATTCTTTAGTAAAGGAAGCCTGTGGCCACCTCTTCATGAAGGTGGTAGAAATTCATCTGGACTTTTAAGCAAAAACCTGAAGGCTGGGTTGATATAACTGGCATTAGGGTTTAGTGAAAATCCTGGCCTGGCTCAAGAGAAAGTTTCAAGTTGAGGTGCCAAGACAAAGGGGTAGATGATTGTAATAGTCCAGGCAGTGTGGGGTGGTGAGGAGAGTCAGGAAGACCCTTGTCTACAAATTCCATGCCCGACCCATATTAGCTGTGGAACCCTGGGCAGGTCACTGAGTTTCCCACTGACCCCAGGCAGCTATAAAAAATGAGCTGAGTAAGGATCTGCTTTGGTGGAGGAGTTTCCTCACTGAGAGTTCCCTGAAAAAGAACTATGAGTTGTGATTTCTCCTAATATTAGATCTGCTGAGTGTGAATCTAGGGCACAGAATATGGGCAGAGACAAGGAAGTGAGAATGGCCATGAGTCTGACCACTTTTCTGAGGGCCAGTGACCTTGGCTCAAGTCATTCTTCTTCCCATTCACAAACTGTTGAACCTGAGCCTTAGTTTCCTCATCTGTGGGGTAGGGTAGGAGTACCAGTGATGTCTGTTTTACAGGGGTGTTGTGAAGCAACAATGCGGGGGAGAAAGCTTCATGAGGTGACTTCATATAGTGCTGGACTGAAGTCAGGAGACCTCAGCAAATGCCGCTTCTCACACTTCCTAGCTGTGTCAACCTGAGCACAAGCTGCTTAACCTTTTTATGCCTTACTTTTCCCAAATGTAAAAAGGGCATAATAAACAAATAAATAAAATAGGCCTACCTCCCAGAGTTGTCATGAGGATAAAAGGAGTTTATATTTGTAAAGTGCTTTGTAAACCTTAAAGTATAACATAAATGCTATCATAATGTTGTTGTTAATTCCTCATTTGTAAAACAAGAAGCCCAACAGATGCCTCCTATAATCAGTTTCTGCTCTAAATTTCTGATACTATTATCATTCCCAGTCAGAGAACCTATAATCTACAGATGGCCATATAGATATCCATGTAATAGTTGGTCATTTCCTCTCAAATGACCAAAAGGGCCTCCTTTCCAGAATAAAGTATGATGAAAAGATAAGTCATGTAGTCAGATAGCAATGTTTGGGATAATAAGGTATAAAAGATTGACTGCTGGAAAGACATCTATTGTAGCTTGCCTTGAATTTTAAGAAAGTGAATTCAATTAGCAACTGTTCATGTAGAGTTGTCTGGGGATAATAAATAACTGAAAGCAGAGCTTAGCCATGTAGTAGTACTCGAAGAAAAAAAAATTACAAGGTTTAAGGTGTGTAAAAAAAAAACAAACAAACCCATAGACACAAAAGAGCATGATGAAGAGTTACAAAACGAGCTCATTTGTAACCATTCCATTTATAAGCCACAATTAGAGATCACATGTCAAAGCTGAGCCAAAAAAGGGACAGCAATTGATCACATGAATCTCTTCATCTGCAAAATTTAACAAAACAGTAATTAATGTTCATATTTCTCTTACTTCCTATGCAAAATCACTAAGAATCTTCAAGTCTAAAAAACTCCTCAGGGGGCTTATCGGCATCTTGGCAATTGTTCTCGAAGGCTCTGTTACTCTAGTAGAGCACAAGCTCTGGCTGATCCTACCAGATGGAGAGGCTTTGAGTAAGGGGTTCAGCTTTGGGCTGGGTATCTGTTATCTGAACCAGTAAGTGCAGAGAGACATCATCAGAAAGTTGGCCACCAGATAACTGACTTTTTTTCTTGATCATAGAGGTTTAAGAAGACTAATGGTTGAGGTCCAGATTAAGTCACTAATCCTTGAATTGTCAGAAGTATGGAAATTGAGACAAGTGCAATATTTTATTTATATTAATGCAATTATTTTTCACTGAATTAAAATACCAATTAAAGATGCAGTTTTATTATAACTGGAGACAATGTTCTGCTGTATTTATAAACCTGAGGATTAAATAAGATAAATTAACTACTCTTCAGAAAAGATTGTAAAGTTAATCAGGAAACCAAAAGATAGAGAACTATTCCCCAGAAAATCATCACTTAAATGCACTTTACTGTATATGGAATTCTAGGCATTTTCAACAGAATTGTGAATATAGAAAAAAATAGTTTTACAAATGTTCTTGAATCTAGGTTACCTACAGTCATATCTGAACTTTTGGCATTGTTTTGGGATGGGGAGGAGAGGGGAATTTACTCCACTTAAGAAATATAACAAAATACACACAATCAAGCATACATATAATAAAAAAGTAAGCATATTGATAACAGTGATGAAGAAAAAACTGGTGGACAACTAGCACTGCACACAAGTATTTTCAAGACAGGAAGGACTTACAGTAAAACATGGACAAGAGTCACACAGGTTAAAGTATAAAGGGTCATAATTAGAGCTGGTGAAGAAAACACCCACATGAATGAAATTATAAATGAGCCAATACATCAAAGTATGCACTCCTAAGTCTTCTAAGACTGGTAGAAAGGAAAAATAAGTTTCTAGTTCCAGACTACTTTTCCATATCCAACTTTAAGCAAACTAAAAACATTTAGGTAAACAAGTAGAGAAACTGACAAAATATGTGAATTCACACTGAAACTCTGCTCTAAGAAGTCAAGGCCCTCCAATGAGACAGTGGCATTGAGCGCTGTGAAAAATGACAGAATCTTAAGGTTTAAGCGGTTAGCTAACACCCTGCTCTTACTATAGGTAGTGGGTCAGCCTTCATGTGCTTCCTCAGTTTAAATATCTACCAGGAAAAGAGATTCTTCCATCTCCTTGGCCTACCTGCTTTCGTGAGTTCATGTTATATATAAAGGCATTGAGCAAGATGACTTCAAGAAGCCTATAAATCTCATATAGTAAATAAGATGCAACAAATATCTACATTACATAACAATAAACACTATATACAATGTGAACGATACAAACCAAATACTATACAAGAACAGGAGCGGAGGGAACAAGGAAGGTGAATTTGAGACTATAAACAAGAAGGTAAATTTCACCTCACAGACACCACTGAGACCTGGTGAATTCTCAGAATATATCGCAGAAGACAACAATATCAGGAAGTCTCACATGCACCCTATATTTTCAAAGAACAGATTTTCAAAGGTCCAGAAAAAAAGACTGGCAAGATTCCATACACTAAAATTATTTAGGGAAGTCAGTCCAGGAGGAATGAGAAACTCTCAGAAATTTAATTCTAAAGACAAAAAAAAAAAAATAATCCTGATGAGGAAGAAAGGGGGAACTTGTCTAAGGAGACCAATGTGGAACGACAACTTGACTAAGACCAACCTGAGTTTAGAAGATGGAAGCAAGGGCAGGTTAAATACAAAAGCAGAGTATGGTCCTAAAATAGTGTCAAAAGAGCTAAAGCTCCAAATGAGTTGAAGCAGGTGAGATAAATTAAAGTTAACAAAAAGTGCTTTTTTTTTTAAGCTATGCTAAAGAAAAGAGGCAGTTCAAAGAAATGATGGGACCATTGCCTGAAGGTGTAGAGGGCAAAAAAAGATGACAGAAAGAAGGTAGAGCTAGAAATGTTTGACTTTTCTTTTTCTTCTTTCCTCTGTCAGGACTAATGGCCAGAATAAAAATGGTTAACAGGGAGCTGTTTTCTAAGAGAAGCAAGAAAGAAGTAAGAAAGCACCTGGCTGTTCCTGCTGATTACACGGCACCAGACCCAAATAAACTACATGCCAGGCTAGTGAAGAACTGGCAGATGTGAACTGAGTGTTGAGACAATCAGTGATATATGAAAAATGGTAGAAAATGACAAAGGTGGAAACAGGACTAAAACATGTCCCAAATTTCAAAACTGGGAAGAAAGTAGAGTCCACAAATTAGTGAGCTTGACTTCGATTGCTGGCAAAATACTTAAACCTACTATTAAAAAGATGGTTAGTAAATATGTAGAAAAGAAGTTGTGATTACAAAGAGCCTGCAGAGTTTCATCTGGAACAGGTCAAGATGATTGCCTCAACAGGAAGGCAGAACACCCTCTCCCACATACTTATTCTAGTAAAACAAACCTTAAGTTTTCACCAGATCTAATAGTGATCAATGCATTTAGGAAAAAAAACTATAGGAGGTGATTACTTCCACCAAAAAGCTGCATGACAAGTTAGCCAGAAAGCCATGTGGGTGTGAATTATTGATTTTTTTCATGTGCTAATCATCAGTTTTGCAGATCATTTTTCCTTTCTTTTAAAAAAAATTTACCTTACAGAAGATAGCTCTCTGGGAAGGGAAGGGAGAAGGATACTTGGGGAAAATTTAGGTAATATAAAAACAAAAACTATCAATAAAAGTTTATAAATATATCAAACTCAAGAGAGAACCAAGTAGAAGTGGGAGGGAAGCCACAAGCAAAACAAACTTCCTTGTACTCAAAGTGTAATTAAAAGGGGGAGAGGGGGAAGTAAAAAGAACTAGACTAAGATGGTGCATTAGATGCCCCTTAGACAATAAGGGAATGGCTGAACAAACTATGTTTAGTATGTTTAATATAATGGAATATTTCTGTAAGAATCATAAGACCTATAAAAATTGACAAAAAGAGATGACTCTAGAGGATCCTGGGTGGTATGAAATGACATAGTGAAGTGAGCAGCACAAAACCAGGAAAACAATTTCTACAAGGAAAGAAACTATCAAGAAAAACACCTTTGAAAGACTCAGCTCATATCAGAGTAATGACCAGTCATGGTTCTATGGAGGACTTATGAAGCATGTTACTCATCTACCTGCTGACAGAGACAGTTCAGAAGATACAGAAAATTAATTTTTGGGCATGGTCAATGTATGGATTTGTTTTTATGGACTATACTTATTTGTTACAGGGGTTGTTTAGGATTCCTCTTTTCTTTCTCTTAGTGTGTGTGTGTGTATGTGGAAAAGATAGAGAGTTCTGAATAAG
The DNA here is from genome assembly GCF_028583685.1 of Petaurus breviceps papuanus. Lineage (NCBI taxonomy): Eukaryota > Metazoa > Chordata > Mammalia > Diprotodontia > Petauridae > Petaurus > Petaurus breviceps. The sequence goes on along the minus strand of NW_027185798.1, from coordinate 31,306,013 downwards.
TCATTTTAAAATAGAAGAGAACAGAAGGAAATTCAGGAGGCAGCACAGAAAAGCAAGGCAGTTTTTAAGAGAATGTGCATAATCTATTACATATTTTTAAAAAAAGTGAACAGTATGGTATGGCTAGTTGTCCTAGTGAAGAGTGTGCTGGGCCTCAACTCCAAAAGACGCATGTTCAAATTTTGCTTCAGACAATTACTAGTTGTGTGACCTTGGGAAAGTCATTTAACCTCTTACAGCCTCAGTCTCGTCAATTGTAAAATATGGATAATAATACTACTTACCTCACAGGGTTGTTATGAAGATCAAATGAGAAAATATTTGCAAAGTGCTTAGCACAATACCTGGTGTTTAATAAAGGTTTATTCCCCCCACTCCCTACTCTCCAATGAAACAGAGATTTACATTTTCACACAGAATCTTCTTTCTGTATTCTGCTGTGTATAGAAATGTTTGTTTTCAGTGTTTATGTTCAAAACACACCCCTTCCCCGCGCCCCCCTCAAAAAAAAAAAAGGTCAGGAGAATGCTGTCATATATTTCACCTATATTTTAGCAAAGCATTTACCAGTGCCTTCTCATGCTATACTTGCGGATGAGACAGAAAGGTACTGGCTAGACAATAGTACAGTTAAGCAGATTTGGAACCACTGGTCTCCAAAAAGTGTCATTAATAGCTGAGTTTCAACTTAGTGATCTAGAAGGTCTCTAGAGGGTTCTGTACTTGGCTTCATGCTACTTAACATTTTCTTAATGATTTGAATAAAGGACTAAATGGTAAGCTTACTATTTTGCAGAGGACACAAAAGCTAGAAAGGATAGCTAATATGCTGATGGGCAAAACTGGGACCAAAAAGATTAACAGGCTAGCTAGAATACTGGGCCCAAATCTAGTAAGTTAAGATTTAGTAGGGCTATTTGAAAAGTCTTGCAACTGGGAGTTTATAAAAACAATTTAAAAACACAAGTATGGAGCATGGTTTGGTAACAGTTCATATGAAAAAAGAAGAACCTAGGTTCATTTAAATTAATTTCACTTTATCATGTGATCTTCCATTATTTGGTTTGTCTGTTTTTCTTGTTTCTCTGAAGTGCTATCATTCACCTATGACAGGGAGACCTTGACTCCTTTTAATCCCACCTTTCACACATTCCCCGGTGGGCAAACTTGCATGAATTCAGGATAGTCAATAAGCAACAAACATTTATAAGTGCCTACTATGCTTGTTGACTGACACAAACAAAAAACCCATGAAGTCCTGGGTTGTGCTAAAAGATGCCAAGTGTCCAAAACTAGGAAGATGATAGAAGACAGTTTTCTACAATATTATTTTCAGGTCCACATTTTTAGGAAGGATGGTTGCTAGAGAGCAAAGAGGAGTGACCAAGAAAATCAAGATCTATAAAGAATAGTTGAAAAAACTAGGAATGTTTAACCCAGAAAAAAAAAGATGTATGGCTTCAAGAAACAGAATAATAACCTTTAAGTATATGATTATTCTGCTTAGCTCTGGAGAAGCAATGGATCAAAGACCGAGGTTTGATGTAGTGTATGAAAAACTTCCTAACAATTAAAGCTATTAAAGAGTGGAATGGTCTGCCACAGAATCCAATGGGTTCACCGTCATTAGAACTATTCAAGCAAAACTTGTATGTCTTCTTTTTAAAAGTTAAAAATCTACTTGCTCTCCCTCTACTTCCCTCACCTGCCCAAACTAAAAAGGATAAACTAAATCCTTCTACCAAATATGCTTAGTCAAGACAAATTCCCACATTTAGCCATATCCAAAAAATATATGTCTCAATCAGCACCCTGGGTCCACCACATCTCTGTTTGGAGACCAGGTTTTGTCATGAATCCTCTGGAATCGTATTTGGTCACTGCACTGATCAGGGTTTTGTTTTTTTTTTAATTCAATTTTATTTTATTTTCAGTTCCAAATTTTCTCCTCTCACTTCCTTTCCCATATCCACTGAGAAAGAAAGAAAAACAAAACCCATTACATCAAACAAATTTCAACATTAGCAATGTCCAAAAGATAGGATGTGCCATCATGAGTCCTCTGTAATTGTGACTGGTTCTCAGGGTTTTCAAAGTTGTTTGTCTTTACAATATTGTTGTTATTGTATAAATTGTTCTCCTGGTTCTACTCATTTTACTTCGCATCAGTTTACATGTTTTCCTACATTTCTCTGAAACCATACCCTTCTTACAGCATGGTAGTATTTCATCATGCTCACGAAACATAATTTGTTCACCTATTCCCCAACTGATGTCAATCTCCTCAATTTCCAACTCTCTGTCACCACAAAAAGGAGCCACTACAAATATTTTTGCACATATAGGTCCTCTTCCTCTTTCTCAGATCTTTTTGGGATCCAGTGGTGGTATCACTGGATCGAAGGGTATGCACCTTGTACTACCTTTTTGGGGATAATTTAAAACTGCTTTCCAGAATGGTTGGACAAGTTCATTAATGTACCTTTTATCTCCCAGCATGTCATTTTCCTTTTTTGTAAACTTTGCCAACCTGATGGGTCTAAGGTGGTCAGAGTTGCTCTAATGTGCATTTCTCTAATTATTAGTGATTTAGAGCATTTTTCACATAGCTACTGATAGTTTGGATTTATTCTCAAAACAGTTTATTTTATTTCCTTTGACCTTTAATCAATTGAGGAATGGAATGTCTCTTACTCTTGTAAATTTGAATCAGTTCCCTAGCTACCTTAGAAATGACATCTTTGGGGAGGCTAGGTGGCGCAGGGAATAGAGCACCAGCCCTGGAGTCAGGAGGACCTGAGTTCAAATCTCAGACACTTAACACAAAAACTAGCCATGTGACCTTGGGCAAGTCACTTAACCCCAACTGACCTCCAAAAAGCAAAAAAGAAATGAGATATTTATCGGAGAAACTTGCTGCAAGATTTTTCTCCCAATTTTCTACTTCTCTCTCTTTTTTTTATAATTTTAAACTTAAATACAAAATAAGAAAAAAGCAAATCTAAATACTAAAACCTAAACATAAAATAAGAAAAGAAAAAAAAACATTGCCATGTATACATCAGAACATAAGAGCAGATTCAAAATATAAAGCAATAAATTTCCATTTCAAGAAAGATTATATAATAAAGACTACACATTGCGTTGAGAGCTGTTGATCTTTTCTCTACTTCCTCCTAGGTTTTATTTTGTTCTGTTGTGTACTTTTTACTTTGTTCTTTTTCCCCCTTTCCTCCCTACTCCTCCCCCAAGAAGGCTGCAATTAAGTGTGGATATGTACACATACACATCTATAATCATACACACATATACACATATTCATAGGCATCTATGTAACACCATACTATATTTGTTTGTGCTCTGTTTCTCTGAAATGTGGATAACATCTTCACAAGTCTAAGTCTTTCCATATTTTTCTAAATCCACCAATTCATCATTTTCTAAACCACAGTAATATTCCAACGTTATACTATCTAGTTATTTTAAATTATCTAAAACAATATTAATATGGCTGACATATAATGTAGTTTCTCTATTTTTCTCTTTTGATTAAATTTATTTTAATATTGTCTGAGATCATGATAACTACCCCTGCTTTTTTTTCCTGAATAAATTCTAATCCTGATCTTTATTTTATGTTTGTGTGTATCTCTTTATTTCAAATCCCTCCTGGCTTGACTTGACTTCACTTCTACCTGCTACCATACCTTCCTATTACTTAACAACCTGCGATCCAAGGACCCCTTCCTTATCCTCTCCCTCCCACCCTTTCCTCTTACCTTCATTTCTATCTGAATTTAGAAGACTTTTATAGACCCCCAAATATGTATGCTGTTCCCTCTTTATCCCATTCCCATTAATCAAGATACCCTTCTATACCCCCCCCCATTTTATTCCCTCTTATTTCTTTGTAAATTTAGGAGACTTATTCCTTTCCAAATGTATATCTTGTTTTCTCTTTAACCCAGATTTGATGTGAGTAGGGTTCCCTCTAAAAATCCCTCCCTCCCTCCTTATCCCTTTCTAGTGGTGGGGAACCTGTGACCTCAAGGTCACATGTGGCCTTCTAGGTCCTCAAGTGCAGCCTTTTGACTGAGTCTAAGCTTTACTGAACAAATCTTTTTATTAAAGAGGATTTGTTCTGTACAACTTGGACTTAGTCAAAGGGCCAACTTGAGGACCTAGACCAGCACATGTGGTCTCAAGGCTACTGGTTCCCCATTCCTGTCTTGGCCTTTTATTTCTTTCTGAATTTAAAGGACTTTTATACCCTTCTAAATATATATGTGTATTGTTTCCTCCTTAAGCCATTCCTGATAAGAGCAGGGTTCCAGTACCAGCCCTTCTCCTTCATCTAATTCCTTTGTGACAATTCTTCCTCTTGGACCTCATCTGAATAAGATAATTACTCTGTTACCTTTTCTTCCATGGTATTACCTTTTAGAATCACATCATACTCAGCTTTACCCTTTTGAACTACCCAATTACAATCTGACATACAGTTTACATTTCCTTGTATAAAAAAGAAAGTCTATCCTTATCGAGACCCTTGTATAGTCTTGTACACTTCTCTTGGATCTTGTATGTCAAATCTTCTATTAAGCTCAGATCTTTTTGCAATAAAATTCTGAAAGTCTGGCAATTCACTGAATGTTTATTTTTTTTTTCTCATTCAGCATTATGCTTCACCTTTGCTGGGTATGATATTTTCTGCTGCAACCCCAATTCTTTTCCTCTTTGATATATAGTGTTCCAACACCTGTGATCTTTTAGTGTAGCTACTGATAGGTTTTATGTGATTCTGGTTGTGGCTCTACCATATTTGAATTGTTTTTTCCCCCTAGTTTCTGGTAATATTTTCTCCTTGAGCTAGGGATTTCATAATTTAGCTATGATATTCCTGCAGGTTTTTCTCATAGGATTTCTTTCAGGTGGTGATCAGTGTATTTTTTCTCTTTCTACTTTCCCCTCTTGTTCTAAAACACTTTGGCACAATTTTCTTGAATTATTTCTTGAATTGTAGTATCAAGATTCTTTTTTTTAATCTTTTGTTTTTAGTTTTCAGGTAGTCTGATTATTATGTTTTCTCTTCTTGATTGTTCCCCAGGATCAGTTGTTTTTCTTCAGATGTTTTACATTTCTTCTATTTTTTCATTCTTTATATTTTGTTTTAATACTTCTTGGTCTCTTAATTATCTGCTTCTTTTCTCATTTTAGCTACACTGGTTATTTGAGCAGAAACTTTAAATTTTATCTAACCAAAAGTGTCCATTTTACCTCTTGTGAACCTTTTTTATCTCTTGTTTGCATATGAAGTTTTCCCATATCCATAAATCTGACAAGAAATTTCTTCCTCTAATTTGTTATTACCCCTTATGTCTAAATCATGCATCACTTGGAGCCAATCTTGGTATATGGTATGATGGTAAATGGTATATGGATATCTAGTGTTTACCAGACAGTTTTCTGGGTTTCCCAACAGTTTTTGTCAAATAGTTGAGTTCTTATTCCAATAGGATGGGTCTTTGGGTTTACAATGGTCAGAGGCCTTAAATCTTCCAAAGTCATTTGCCTTTACATCATTGTTGCTGTTCTACTAGTTCTGCTTATTCCCTCTTCATCAATTCATACAAGTATTTCCAGGTTTCTCTGAAACTATCCCCTTCATCATTTCTTATAGCTCAACAATTTTCCATTCATCACATTCATATACCATTAATTTGTTTAATTATGCCTGCAGTTAGGTGGCACAGTGGATAAAGTGCTGGCCTAGAGTCAGGAAGACTCACCTTCCTGAGTACAAACCTGGCCTCAGACACTTACTAATTGTGTGACTGTGAGCAAGTCACTTAACCCTGTTTGCCTCAGTTCTTCATCTGTAAAATGAGCTGGAAAAGGAAATGGCAAACCACTCCAGTATCTCTGCCAAGAACACCCCAAATGGGTGTTCAGATACAACTGAACAACCAGTATTAATGGGAATCCCAGATCCCTTAGTTTTCAGTTCTTTGCCATCACAAAACAAAGCCAAACATTTCTATGTCTTTTTGTGGATTATGGCACAAAAGGGACAAGTAGAGGCTAGACCATAACAGCCCTATGATCCCTTCTGGTTCTGTGATTGCATCCTGGGTGATCTAGGAAAGCAACCAGACAGAAAGCAGCAATTGTACTACTTTAAAGAACGTCCAGGATTTTGACCAGCAAAAAATGGGGGAAGGCTGTAATGGGGACTTTTTGGAGACCTGTGAATTTCCCCCACAAGATACCAAAATATATGAAGTACTGAAAAATAAGCCCTGAGTGAATGTCAGTGTTTACTGAACCATCCTTTTTTTTTAAATTACATTTATTTATTTTTAGTTTTCAATATTCACTTTTGTAAGATTTTGAATTCTAAATTTTTCCTCCTTCCTCCCCTCCCACCTCCCTAAGATGGCATGCAATCTGATAGCGGCTATATATGTATAATAATATTAAACATATTCCCACATTAGTCATGTTGTGAAATAACAATCAGAACAAAAGGTAAAAACCACAAGAGAAAAAAAAAACAACAAAAATAAAAGAGAAAATAGTAAGCTTCAACATGCAATCAGGCTCCAAAGTGCTTTCTCTGTATGTGGATAGCATTTTCTACCATGAGCCCTAATTGTCTTAGATCATTGCACTGATGAAAAGAGCTAAGTCTATCAAAGTTAATCAACATACAATGTGGCTGTTACCGTGTGCACTGTTCTGATTATGCTCACCTCACTCAGCATCAGTTCATCTAAATCTTTCCAGGTTTTTCTGAAATCCATTTTTTTCATCATTTCTTATAATACAATAGTATTCCATGACATTCATACACTACAACTTGTTCAGCCATTTCCCAATTGATGGACATCCCCTCAATTTCTAATTCTTGGCCACCACAAAAAGAGCTGCTATAAATAATTTTGTACATATGGATTTTTTCCCTTTTTTATTAACTCTTTGGGATACAGACCTAGTAGTGGTATAGCTGGATCAAAGGGTATGCACAGTTTTATAACCCTTTGGGCATAATTCTTAATTGCTCTCCAGAATGGCTAGAGCAGTTCACAACTCCACCAACAATGCATTAATATTCCAATTTTCCCACATCTTCTCCAACATTTATCATTTTCCTGTTTTGTCAGATTAGCCAATCTGATAGGTGTGAGGTGGTAACTCAGAGTTGTTTTAATTTGCATTTTTCTAATCAACAGTGATTTAGAGTATTTTTTCATATGACTATAGATAGCTTTACTTTCTTCATCTGCAAACTTTCCATCCTTTGATTATTTATCAATTGGGGAATGACTTGTATTCTTATAAATCTGACTCAGTTCTCTATATATTTTAGAAATGGGGCTTTTATCAGAGACACTAGGTGTAAAAATTGTTTTCCAGTTTTCTGCTTCCCTTATATTCTTGGTTGCACTGGGTTTGTGCAAAAAGTTTTTAATTTAATGTAATCAAAATTATTTATTTTGCATTTCATAATGTTCTCTATCTCTTGTTTGGTCATAAATTCTTCCATTCTCCACAAATCTGACAGCTAAACTATTCCTTGCTCTCCCAGTTTGCTTATAGCATCACCTTTTATGTCTAAATCACGGACTCATTTTGAACCATTCTTAAGAGCTAAGTCATCTACTAAGACCCAGAATTAGTTTCATGGTATCTTTTTGTTTTGTTCTACTTGCTTATTTCTAACATGTCTGAGCTATGAGACATCCTCCTGCCCAGGCCTCCCATTGCTGGAGGTAAGGGTAGGGACGTAAGTCACTTGCAATGCCATGAAAACGACCCCTCTCTCTGACATGGGTGAAGCCAAACCCCCGAGTTTCATTAGGAAAAACAGAAGAGACAATTTCAAAACAAGAGATTTCACCCAGACCTAAGTGCACATTTTGCTGACTTTTGGAAGACCAAATAAGGAGATCTCAAAAGTGTGAGGGATTGAAACTAAGTTAAGTGCTGGGAACAGGACAGAGAGTCCCTGACTTTTACAAATGGCTGAAGCCTTGCCAAATGAGTCATCCCTTTTCCCAGCTACATAATAATTGGAAGAGGTAGGTGGTACAATGGATAGAGTACAGGGCCTGGAGTCAGAAAGACTTAAGTTTCTGAGTTCAAATCTGGCCTCAGACACGTACCAGCTGTGTAACCCTGGACAAGCATTTAACCCTGTGTGCCTCAGTTTCCTCATCTATAAAATGAGATGAAGAAAATGGCAAACCACACAAGTATCTTTGCCAAGAAAACCCCAAATGGGATCACAAAAAGACAATGACTATGCCAATATAAATGGAAAGAATAAGAAGAACAAGACAATTAAACCGAATGCTGCACAGTTATAACGACTAAGATTAGCTCCAAGGAAGAGATGTAAGAACGTGTCTCCCTCCACTTCCTTGCAACTCTAGGGGAACTTCAGATGGAACACTACACATGTTATGTCATACTTTTTCCATTGGTTAATTTTGCTGAACTATTTTTTTTTCTTTTTTAAATTCTTTGATATGAGGGATTGCTCTCTAGGAAGACAGAGAAGGGATGCATTGGTAAATAAAAGTTAATTTTTTAAGGAGCTCCTCTACTTGGCTTTTAAAGCCCTTCACAACCTTTCCCTGACCTACCTTTCTGGCCCTTCCTTCACTCTATGGTCTGCCAAACTGGCTTTCTCACCACTCCTCATTCACAACACTCTACTTCCCATTTCCATGTCTTCATAATGGCTACCACTCATGCCTAAAACATTTTTCTTTATTCATCTTTGCCTTTTAGAAGCCACTGGTTCCTTAAAAGTTCAAATGTCACCTTCTACATGAAATCTTTGATTGTTCATCTCATAGGATCTCCCCCCAAATTACTCTGTATTGCTTGTATGTGCATGTATATGCATGTGTACATACACACAGAGTTTCCTGGTAAAATGACAGCTCCTTGAAGGCAGGGAATGTTTCATTTTTTATTTGTATTCTGAGTATCTAGCACACTACCTGGCATGAAGGGGGCATTTAATATTTTCGGATGGATTGCTGTGGAGAGCCTTCCCTGCTACCTTGGATCAGAATGTCTCTTCAAAGATCTCAAAGTATACATTTAGAAACAGAAGCTATATATAGATAACACCTGAAGTCAGAAAAATTTAGTAACATCATCCCTCATCTGGAAAGTTGTAATTTCTCTATAAGGGAATGCCAGAAACTTCCATCTTTTGTCTGCTTCTTTCTGCCTGCACCTGCACCCCAGCTGTGAGGCCTCACACTGGTGGAACTAGTCGCAGGCCTAAAGTCATGTTCTATGGCTAGAGGCCCCAAAAAACAAACCCAGGGATGACAATCAGTAGCTGTGTTCTTGTCTCAGGGGAATCAAGAGGCTGGTTATGTGACTATACTACAAAATTTAATTCCAGTAAATCTGCCTTAACATACTTTAAGATTTTTGTATGTGGGCTATTTTTTTTTCTGATGTGGCCAATGATTTACAATAGAAACCACCGGTTATAAACAGCATTTGTTGCTAAATGGTAAAGAAAACATAAAGGAGAGCCTGATCATTTCTCCTGCCTTCAGTAAGTCATGGACTTCCCCACTCAAGGCATTCCAGGCAGAGGGAACAACATCCACATAAACACAGACTTTCAGAGTTGAAAGACCATCTATTTAGTCTAATTAAAACCTCAACTAGACTCCTTTCTACAATATACCCAAGTTATCAAGCTTTCGTAAGAAGATCTCCAGCAAAGAGAAATTCACTTATATGTGGAAGCAAACCATTCCAATTTTAGACAATTCTAATTTTTAGGAAGTTTTCCCTTATGTAAAACTTAAATTTTCCTTTTTGTAATTTCTACTTACTGTTCCTAGTTCCATTTTCTGGGGGTAAATTAGTATTTGCTAAATACTCATATGCAATAACCTGTACTACTTATAAAGGATGAGCTAGGGCTCTGTAGAAGAAAAGTACAATATGCATTTGGGGAATAGCTAAGAGTAGGAAAGAAGGCTAAAAAGTTAGGATGCAATCAGATTGTCTAAGGTCATGCATTCTCACCTAAGGCACCTGGTCTTTATCCTGAAGGCAATCAACTGGTGGCTATTAAAAATGCCTGAGCAGGGGAGTGACAAGAAAAAAAACAGTGCTTTAGGAAGGAGGCATCTATGCAAGATCACTAGAGAGACTTAAGGCAGGAAAATCATTACAAAGCTACCTATTCTATCTAAGAGGATAACAAAGAAGGCCTAAGCAGAAGAGATAAATTTCAAAAGAAAGAATTTACTCCTTTCCTTCTCCTCTGGCCTTAATTCAGACCCTCAGTCTCCTACTTAACTTACACTAAATGTTCTAACTTGCTGGAAGAGAAATATTAGGCTAGCAACATAAGAGCCAGCAGCATTAAAAGTCTAGCAAGAGTCGAGATAGGGTGATTTTCTACATTTCCAAGTTGCTTAAGATGCAAAATAAGATTTTCTTTAGGGTCCAGCAAATGCTCCTTGAGAGCAGGAAGTGTCACTGTTGTCTCTGTATTGCTAGCACCTAGCACAGTCCCTTGTAAAGGGAATATTTAATAACTCCTTTTCAAATGAATGAATGGCTAGTGTACCTTAAAGGAATATGAATATGTTAAGAAATCTTAACATTCAGTAAACATCTAAGATAAGGAACTGACAGAGAATTATGTTGAAAAGGGGAAAATACCTATTTAAAAGTGTTATTTAATCCTTACCCTCACCCTTACATTTTAAAAGACAGGAAGAAAATAAGAATAGAGAAAATATATATATTTTTTGGTTGTAATAACTCAGGTCAAAGCTTTCGGATAGCAGTGTGAAGACAATTAATTTATATGGTATATAACATAAGGGTGTGTACAGGATCTTAAGCAAAACAATTTTTTTTTACAACGTGGCTTCTCTGACTGCTAAACTGCAACTAATCATATGATACCCACTTCCTTCCACTACAAAAATGCAGTCACTTCTGATATAGATGCCTTAGTAGTTCAAGTATAGTATTAATGTCAACCCTTTCTTATCTTCTACATTTGAAAACTAATGAATAACTGAATCTACAAGGAAAAGGAAGGATCCTAGCAACCCCAGAAAGAATTCTGCCAAATGGCACTTTTTTTTTTAAGGATAAAAGAATAGGGAACGTTTAATAACTAGAAATTTGATGTCCTGTTTCTTCTGCTGGGTGTCCCCAGCAACAGTCAGGTGGCCCCAGGTGTGGTTATACTCCAGCAAGAGTTCAGCACCTACTCAGCAGGGACAGTGCCAATCACTGGATCATTACTTGATTCTGACTCTTATTTACTCCACAGATTCGAGTGAAATCAACAACATTTACTAAGAATGTTCTATGCCAACATTTACAAAGGCTACAAAGATACAAAGATGACAAGACAAAAATTTGTAGTCCACTGGAGGGAGAGGATAAGACACATATCCAATGCTACAAAGTAGAATGTTACAAGTAAAAAGCTTGGACAAGGCACTGTGAGAAATCTGATGAAGAAAAGATGAGTGGGGATCAAGAAAGGCTTCACAGAGGAGGTAGCACCAGAGCTAGATCTTGAAGAAGGAGATGGATTTTAATCAGTGGAGACTGGAAAGAAAGATGTCCACCCTAGTTCTAGTAGGGGGAAGAGTGAATAAAGGCACAAAGGAGGGAAGGATCAAAACAGCAGAGGAAAGTAATCCAGTTTAACTGGAATCTAAGAGTATGTGAAGGGCAGAAATATAAGATGAGACTGGAAAGGCAAGTTGGAACCAGGCTGTGAAGGTTCTCAAATGCTAGGAGAAATTTTTAATAATATTCAGGAGGTACTAAGATTTTTGAGTAAAAAGAATGATGTGATAATGGTGCATTAGGAAGACTGGATGAAATTGCTACTTCAAAAAGGCTCACTTGTCCCAATGACTTTTTGTTCTCCCTTATCTTCTTCAACTTTCTGACCAGGAAGATTTTCCAAGGATCCCACTTACCATTGTTATTGGCAATTAGTGTGACAAGCGTCTTCTTGGCACTGTCGCTGTTCTGTACTCCGCTGCTACTAACGGTGGTGGATGTAGAGAGGTGCCCACCAACAGAAGCATGGGCAACGATGGGCACTGGAGCTGAGACTGGCTGCAGGCTCACAGAAACTGTGGGAAGGGGAGGTACAGTCACTTGGAGACACATGACCCAGGGACAGAAGACAAAGAAGGAACCTGCCCTCGCCTTCTCTTTTCTAACTCTGTGGAGTTATCTATCCAAGAAATTTCCTGCTTTCTGGATGAATGAATCCTCAGATTACTCTTCTTCCTACTTGTCCCTAATTCTTCCACTTAGAAACAATCAATTCTTCCCTTTTTTTGTGTGTTGAGTCTGCTGGTTAAGTTAGATGATTTATCCACTGTACCAGGTAGGTATTTAACTTTGTGTTTTATATAGCACCAGGCAGACAGGGCTCAATAAAGTTCCATTAACACTGCTGCTACTGGTTTCATAATCATGACGATACAATGCTGAACTGAGATTAGGCCAAAACCATCTCTTTAAAAAAAAATCATCAGAGCAACTGATTATGCTTTAACAAAGAGAAAAATACATCATCCAAATTCCAGGGTAGTCCAAAGTGTGACCCTGAAACATGACCCTCTACTATCTATTTCCTGAGACAATGCAGAGCAACAAGCTGATGAGCACAGACTTGTCACTGCTACAGAAGTGAAAACAAGAAGTAATGTGCAGTTTTCACAAAGTACAACTAAATAGGTCTACAGGCACATGTGTTTGGATTAGGCATATAAATGTACACAGCATCACCACTTTGTACCCTGGCTCTTATCAACCTCCCAGCACCTCTGAGGTACATGTAATTATCTTAGAAAAATTAAGAAATGGATCCACCTGTAGGACAAAAGATAAAATGCAAGATGGCACTCAGTGCCACAATAAGGCATCACTGCATACTTGAATTTCTCCTCCATTTCATTCTCTCAAACAAATGCTATGTAGGTCAATGAGTAAGATAATTTATAAATATGAACTTTCTCTGACAAGCTTGTTACCTGTAGCTGTTTTATCCACTGAATTATAATCTTCAACCACAGAATCCTCAATCACATCACTGATCTTCTGCCATGGCTCTAGTTCCTCTTCCTCACATTCCATAAACAGGTCGGTATCTGCCATGCTATATGAGAAGCAAGGAGATGAAAGGTTATCATAGCTTGAAGTAAAAAGTCAGGCAGAATATATAATCATATTCTTGGAGCCACTGGTAAATACCCAGATTTCCAGTAATCCAGAATTATAATCTTCCTGTTGTATAAAAATGTGGCTGTATAACATATATGCATGTATGTAAACCTGATACATACACATATATATTTATAACCATATATATTAAAAATTCCATGCTAGGAGGCAATTTTGTAAGAATATTTTTACTGATATCTTTTATTTTACATCACTCCCTTCCAAATGCATTCACTTCCCACCCATCTTCCCAGTCATTTCCTGTAATAAAGAACAAAAACCAAAGAGAGAAAAAAAACAGATCACTAAAACCAAATACATTAATGAAGCCTAATGGTAAATATAATATTTTGCACCCACAGTCCTGCCACATCTGCAAGAAAGGCAAGGACTTGCATTCTCTCATTAGAGATCTAAATTTAAAAGGCACTTAGGCTGACACATGCCTAAGAGCAAATCATTTAATCTTTCAAAAAGACCGAACAATCCTCTAAGACTATTAATTGCTGAGTAACTATTTGCATTGGTAGATAGTTTGTCCTTGCGGAGTGGTCCCTAAATCAAAGAAAATCATAGGACCCAACCTAAATAAAGAAAATACACTAAGGAATTGGTTCTCTTTTCTCTATACTTTCATTTGGTGATTGTATCAACTTCCTAGGATTCAATCATCTGTTGCAGATCATTTCCCAGATGGACATATTCAGTCCTAGTCTCTCTCCTGAGAGTCACATATCATGAACTTAATATTAGACATCTGCAACTAGATAGACATCCTGTAGGTATCTCAAACTCAAGATGTCCAAAGCAGAGGGGATCATCAATTATCTTTTCCCCAAAATCAACCCTCTCCTTTATCTTCCTAATCACCTAGGATCCCAACATCAGTATCAACTTGGGTGCCTCACAATCAAATCACCTCACATATCTAATCAGTGGCCAAATCTTGTTCACCACCCAATCTCTCATAGATGGCACCTTATCTCCATTCACAGAGTCCCTCCTCTAGCCTACATTATTCCAATAGCCTTCTAATGAGTCTCCCTGCTTCAAGTCTCTTCCCATTCCAATATTTCCTCTATAGAGCTACCAAAGTGGTTTTCCCATAGAGCAGTGTCTGATAAGTCAATCAACCTCACTCCATTAAGTCCAGTGACTCCCTATTACTTCTAGGATCAAATATAACATCCTCTTCTTTGAACTGAAAGTTCTCAGCCTGGCCTCTTTCTATCTTTCTGTTCTTACACACTATTCCCTTCCACACACTTTACAGACCAGTCATATTGACCTTCTAGCTGTTGTTCCTCATATACAACAAACTATCTCCATTCTCCACCCACCTGCTTAATGCCTTCTTCTCTAAAGCAACCTTGTATCTACTTTGAATGTTTATTTTATATACATGCATGCATGTAAGTGTGTGTGTGTGTGTGTGTGGGTATATGGCGCCTCCCATATTAGAATGTAAGCTCCTTTTTCTTTGTATCCTCAGAATTTAGCAGTATAGTATTTGGCAATTCATAAATGTTCACTGGTCAATTAACATGTCTCAGAGGGGAAGAGTCCATGGGATCGATAAATATCATTGATTGCTTCTACAAAAAAAAAAAAGACAACCAATAAAACAGCTACGACTGGTCCACCATCCAAAAAACAGGAGAAAGGCACAGGCAAACTTTTACAATTCCATAATAGACCATATCTTTATAGCCACACAACTAACAAATAAGATTCTACTGCACTGTGATTACTAATTTGAAAAAAAAAACAACCCAGTATTTAAATCAGCAAAACCTAAGGACTGCTTTAAAATGTCACTTAGACATTTAAATAACATAAAGCCATGTGAAAAAAGGTCAACAATGGAGACAACTTTTTCAAAGGTCTACTGACATCAAATGAAAGTGTAAAACAATAAACAGTCTCACCTACGGTTTTATGTCTTGGGTCAACGCACATCTATTATTGGTTAAAAGGTTAGCTTATTCACACATGTTAATATAGTAACTGTATCAGGCCAAGATGTTACACAGATTTCTCAGTGAATCCACAATAATGTGAAAGAGATTCAAAGCCAAATACTCCCCATACCATGACATACAGTTAGGCATTCTTGGTATGCATATCTACTGTCCACTGTAAATGAATTAAGAAGCTGAATTTAGAACTAAAAAAACTGAATAGAAGAAAAAGATTTGGATTAATCACACATAGGAAACTGCATAGTGCTTTCAATCATCTCATAATGCTCAATGTCACAAACCTGACAAGGAAGCATACATAATATAAGAACAGTGACAACTTCTGCTAAGAGACTTTTAGTGTTAAGTTCATTCCACTTTTGGATACCTCAAATTATTAGGAAGTTTCCCCCTGTTATTTCCTATTTACTCTCTATACAGCCTGTTTTGTATATATTTGTTTGCATGATGTCTTTCTTCCTCATTAGATTGTAAACTCCTTAAGATCAGGGACTGTCTTTTGTCTTTTTGTATCCCCAATGCCTGATATATTGTAGGTACCTAATAAACAAACTGTTTACTGATTGATAATATTGACCTAAAGTCTGCCTCTCTAAAATTGTCATCCATTATTCCTAGGTTCTAGCATCTGGGATAAAGCAGAATATGTTTAATCCTTCTTCCACGTGTCAGCATTCCAAAGATCTGAAGAGAACAAGTGCCTCCAAGTCTTCTTTTCTTCAAATAAACATACCTAATTCTTTCAATCAATACTTTTATGGCAAAGTCTCCCAGTGCTCTCATCATCTTGGCCAATTTCCTCTAGATATTCTTCAGGTTATCAATGTTCTTCTCAAAATATGGCTCCTATAACTAAACTAGATACTGAAAGCACAAACCAAAAGTAATCCCTCCTCTAACATATCCAATAAGTACCCAGTTTCTACCTGAAGATCTCTACCACCTACCCATATAGTCCTTTATACTTATAGACAGTTCTCTTTCTTACGGTAGATGTCTTCCGCTAGATCAAGTTTAAAATTTGCCCCATTTGTAACTTTCTACTTATTGCTTTTAATTCTGCCCTCTGGAGGCAAAAAAAAAACCCAAAATTTATGTTCATATAGTGAGAAATTCCCTTCTCTAATCATTTTATCTTTTTTTCCCCCTGCTTGCAGACCCCTAATCCTGTTCTCCATTTTCACCATGACCTCCCCCTCAGTTCTTCCCAAGTCCACCAACCCCGTGCTAACATTCTCCTTCCTTCCCTAGCTTGACCCCTTGGTAAACACTATTATTTATCTACACTATTATTTACTCTACACTATTATTTGTCTACATTTGAGTTAATTGCCTCTTTTTACCATCCTTCAGATGATGATGTCCATAATCTAATGCCTCTGCTACTACATCAGAACTGGAGAACCTCATAAAACTGCTGGCTGGGCCCCATCCCACTCACCACACATCAGCTATTATAAACCCTCAAGACTCTCATAGTACCCTTTCCCCCAAACTTTCTCAGCTGAGGATTTTGCCCGATAACTTTACCAAAAAAAAAAAAAAATTGAGGCCTTTTATTCTATACTCCCTCTTCTCCTATCATTCCATCATCATTCCCCATTATCTTCTCCTTCTCCTTGCTAAGGCAAATCCCTCTGCATGCACCCGTGATCCTCTTCCATTCCATCTTTTCCAGAATCTAACATCCTTATTCTCACTAATTTTCAATCTCTCTCAATTAGTTTCCATGCTGCCTACAAACACACCCATACCTACCTCGGTCTTAAATAACAAAACAAAAATATCCCCATCCTCACTTGATCTTTCCATTCCAGCTCGCTTATTATCTCTCCTCCTTTCATGTCTAAATTCTTTGAGAAAATCTACAAAGCACCTCCACTCCCTTTCCTTGAACTTCCTTCTAAACTGCAGTCTGGATTCCAACATCATCATTCGACTAAAACTGCTCCCTCCAAAGTTACCAGTGACCTCTTAATCGCCAAACCTAATGGCCTTTTCTCATTCTGACACCTCCAAAGCCTCTGACACTGTTCATTACCCTCTTCTCCTAGGTATTCTCTCTTCTCTAGTTTTTGGGGTTTTGTAACTAAGTTCTCTACATACCTAATCATTCTTCAATCCCCTTTGATGGTTCTTCATCTACATCAAATTCACTTATTATGAGTACCCCCATGACCAAGGCTTCTGCAGATGATTCTCACATCTATTTATCTAGTCCTCATCTCTCTCCTGAACTCTATTCGCATATCACCAATTGCCTATTTATCATCTTAAAATGCATATACTGCAGTCTGTTCCAAAAGCAGACTCATTATTCCCCAACAGCCTTCATCCTGCCTTCTAACTCTGCTATTACTAGAGAGGATACCACCATCCCTTCAGTCACTCGAGCAGACTCACTACCTAAGTGTCAGCCTATACTCCTTACTCAGACTTACACCACATATCCAATCTGTTGCCAAGTCCTATCATTTATATCTTCCCAGCATCTCTCATAGATATCTTCTCTCCATACACACAGTTACCACACTGATGCAGTGCCTCATTACCTCATACCTGGACTATTCATTACAATAGCCTTCTGATTGATATTCCTGTCTGCCTTCCCCCCCCTTTATTCCAGTTCAGCCTCCAAAATGATCTTCCTAAAGTGCAATTATGACTGTATCACGCTCTCCTCCCATCCAATAAACTCTAGTGGTTCCTTTTTACCTCCTGGATCAAATATAAAATCCAATGTTTGGTTTTTAAAGCCTCTTACAACCTGCTTTTTGAGTCTTACACTTTATTCTGGTCTATGTATTCTCTGATCCAGTCACATTGGACACCTTGTTATTTTTTTGCATGACACTCCATTTTCTTACTTTGTATCTATCCACCATACCTGCAATGTTCTCCTTCCTCACCTCTGCCTCCTGGCTCAAGACTTAGCTCAAATCTTTGGCCAGAATCCTTTATCAATCTCCCCTACTCCTATTAGTGCCATCCTTCTAAGACTGCCTTCCACTTATACCATATCTGTATATCTTGCAGACCCAAGTGGTTGCAAGGTGTCTCTCTCATTACAATGTGAGCTCCTTTGAGGTCAGAGGCTATGTTTTTGCCTTCTTCTGTGTCCCCATTGCTTAGTAAAGTCCCTGTCACATAGTAAGGACTTAAATACTTGTTAACTTTTGAGACTACTCAAAGTCACATCCCAGCAAGTCCTGGACTCTACTATGCTGTTTGTTTTATTTATCCATACTCTATATGTGTATAGACATTTGACACAATAGATTTTATATCTAAGTTCCAATAATTAATATCAACTGATTACTAATACTGGTAGATCACTTTCACAAGTCTTTTTTTTTTTTAAACCTTGACCAACTACATGCAAATATTAAGAACATGTATTCAGTAAGCTAGGAAGGTCTCATTTCTGAAAGACCAGAATTTAGTTCTATTTTATTAGAAATCCTAGTCTTTTAGCAGGTCACTGCTATGCAAATTTCTATGGCCCTCCCAAAAAGTTTGAACTAGAAGCCTTTGATTTCAATCATTTGCACTGTGTTAACCTCTGTCTCCTCAGTATGCAGGGCCGTGCCTTAACCACCACTTTATTGAATCTGTATTATCACAAGAGAATGCTTAGATTTTTTGGGGTTTTTCTCAAGGTAGCATGTGTAAGAACATGTTCAAATTTTCTTTAAATGGAAATATTAAATTCTACCATCCTACATACAGAGTGGCTCTTTTGAAAGAAAGGTCTGAAAAGTGATGGGCCTCAATGACTACAGAAGGGCCAGCCCAATTACTATAACTTAATGTGATGCAGTATTATGTCTATAGCACAACAAAAGACAAATATGAAAAATTCAGAGGAACCTGGGAAGATCTACATAAAAAGTTATATAGAATGAAAAAAGTAGAGTCCAAAGCCCACACACAACTACAATATAAATGTCAGTGGGGAAGCAGCAAAATTCTGGTCAACTATACTGGTGTCTCAGCATTATTCTGTTGAAGCTAAAAGATAATTCCCCTCTTTTCTGTTAACAATAACTACACTAAGTTTTTTTTCAGGAAGCATATTTTTGTAGAGGGGTTAATACAGGCATTTTTTTTAGGAAAGTGTAAAAAATAAATTGGTGGGTCTTTTAAAGATGTCAAGGGGATCACCTCATGTCCCATTACTATTTCTTAGCCTAAACATGAGGAATAAGTGAAGCAGCAATGCTAAGAAACATCACTTACAATTAAAGGCTCACAATTCAACTTAGTGAAAAATCATCTGAATTTTCCCAAGGATGCAAGATATGGAACCAACTGCGGTCATATCAAAGACTCAGAGATGGAAAGGACCTTACAGGCCCATTGATTCAAAATCCCTCATTTTATAGATAAGGAAACAGGTTCAAAGAGTTTAAGTGATTTGACCAATGTCACACAGATCATAAATGGCAGAGCTGGGATCTAGACAAAATGTCCTCAGACTCAGTCTATAATTTCTTCTGTGTCATGCTAGCTCTCATAGTATTCCAACTGATAATCAGTTGTTTAATTACTTGCATGCAGTTCATTAAAAAGATGGATCACCACGAATTACTGAAATCCACATTATCCAAAACCTTTATTTTAGCCATTGGTTTCAAAGGTTTACTTCTTCCTCACCAAACCTTTCCCATAACTGTTAACAATTTACAAAAATAAATGGAATCAATTTTCCCTCTCACTATTCCTGCCATGAGGTTAGAAAGAGGATGAAAAAAGAGAGACGGTAACTCATATACCAGAACGGTCGTCCCCAAATTTTCCTTATCACACACCACAATTGATACATTTTTGAACCCATACTCCCAATGTGTATATTTACTTATTTACAAAGTTTTAGGTTGCTACTGTACTAATAATTATGTACAAGATAAAACCTACACACATAAGAGAAATTTTTTAAAAGGAGATAAAGATGAAATATTTGATCCTAGAGCCATTAGGGAGCCACTGGAGTTAACTGAGTAGGGACTGAGTCAGACCTGTGATTTAGGAAAAATCACTCTGGCAGATGTGTGTGGGATGAACTGAAAGAGGGAGAGATTTAAGGCAGAAAAACAAATTAGGAGGCTACTACAATAGTTCAGGCAAGAGGTAACAGCATGTGAACTAGGTTAGTGGCTCTGTGAGTAGAGGAATGGGGACAAACAGAAGAAACATAGGAGAAGATTTAGAAACTAAATGAAGAGATTACATTGTCAACATAGATAAGGAAAGATTGCTGCCCTCAACAACAATAAATAATGAACTTTATAAGGGGAGTGGAATTGGGGAAAAGAAAATGTAATGAGATGTGATACAGGTTAGAATCCATCCAAGCCTTCTCACACATTGGTCCCACCTATAAGAAAAAAGTAGGGGTGGGAGGAGGGGAGAAGGCTCTTATTTACCAGTCATTCTTGTATAGAGACAGCTTGCCTCCCTGAAGTCACTGAGGTGATCTAAAAAGCAGATTTTCTCAACAGCACCTGCTAGCTGCTGATAACGGTACTGGGATAGCAGCTAGCAAATAAATGACCTGAGCAGCTAATGGTTCTTATGATTGGGGAGGTAGAGACCTTCCACAGTAAAGGAGAGTGAAGGGAGATAAGAATAGATATGATTGTATTAGAAACAAATCTCATGATGAATATTTTGGGAAGAAAGGGATCCAACCCATCTCCCCATGCTCGGACTAGTTGATTACCCTGCAGGGTCAGACCACAGTTCTCTATTTGGACACCAAGGCATTAAGAAATTACTTTTAGAATTTCATTTTTATTCAGTTTGGGAACTTCCTTTTGAATAAAACTTACAGATAAAAAGATAAAATTTCAGAAAACAAGAACACAAATAGTACAACCACAAATCAGGCCATGAGGGAAGCAAAGCTAAGGACTACCAAAGAGATGCAGGTAAAATACTTTCTGCTATGTAAACAACTTCCCCCAAAGTGGTAAAAGAATATAAGCAGTTCCCCTGCCCCGAAAAGATATAAACTTTAAGAATTCTATGATTCAGAGTTGGAAGAGAACCTATAGCCCCTCTGCGTCTAATCCTCTTATTTTATAGATGAGTAAACAGATTAAGGGAGTTGAAGCTGCTTGCTCAATTTCCCAAAGGTAAATGGCAAAGGGAGATTAGAATCCAGGCCCTGTGATATTAAATCCAATGCACCTCCACTATACCAAGTTTATTCCTACCAAGTAAAGTTTAAATTCCTCCATTTAGCATTTAAGGCCTTACTACACTTTAGCACTGTACTATCTTTTCAGTAACATCTTATTATTCCCCTATATAAATTCTATGTGGCGGTCAAAATAGACCCTCTCTTCTCTCAAAACATTCATCAGGCTGCCATACCCTTACTCTATGTACCCATTCAAGTCTTACCCATCATTTAACTCAAACATTTCTCCCTCTATGAAGCCTTTCCAAGTCCCCAGTGGAAAACAGCCCCCCTCAGAATTCTATAAATAACCATGTGAATACATGCCCCAAATAGTTAAGAGAAATGCAAATTAAAAGAGCCTTGAGGTTTCACTTCAAAATCCAAATTGGCAAAGAAAACAAAAAACAAGAACAGTCAATATTAGTTTAACTTTTCTGGATATCAATTTGTAATTATGCAATAAGAATGACTAAACTGTTCATACTCTTTGACCCAGCAAATCCACTATTGGTCATGTATGTTAGAGAGGACAAAGGTAGAAACACAAAGCAATACTTTCTGTGATAGCCAAGAAATGGGGGGAATAAGGAATTCAAAGAAATGTGGGAAGACTTGTATAAACTAATTGCTAAGTGAAATAAGCAGACCTCAAAGAGTAAATTAAAAGATCACAAAAAAGCAAAATTAATTTAAAAGTAAATTAAAAGATCACAAAAAGAAAGCTAAACTTGGAGTAATCGAAAAAGCAATGATGTTCAGGGAGAACCTAATGAAATACAGATGCCTGCAGAGGCAGGGAACCACTGAGGCAGAATGTCGGATACAGTTTGGCTGTTGGCAGAATTATCTTTCTTAGTTACAAAGAAGAGTTCAATCTGGAGAGCAGGGGTATTTCCAGAAATGATGGTGCTACAAAAGCAAAACATAACAACTTCCTAAAATAAAAAAATCCTTGAGAATAAGTAATCATATGCCTCCCTCCCTGTGGAAGAAGCAGGGACTGCTATCAAGTATGTCTCTTTAATTATTTTTGTTACAACGGAAGATTTAAGTTCTGGGGCGGACTCAGGAAAAGTATTTCCAGAAATGCATGAGATTAAAAACAAAAGGTATCAATAAACTTTAAACATTTTCTAAAACATAGCTTTATATTTTGATATGTTTAAAGCATCATTAGATATTTTTTGAAATGAAAAAAGACAGTGATTACCATACTAAAATCAACAAATGAAGGAGGATGGGGGAGAGGATATGCATTACAATAAAGTTAGGGTAAAAGATTCTTTTCCTTAACATTACAATTTTACTACATAATCTTTAAATTGCATCTTTATTAATAGATTTTGGTTTTCAGGGCAGCTTGGTGGCCCAGTGAATAGAGCACCAGCCCTGGAGTAAGGAGGCCCTGAGTTCAAATCCAGCCTCAAACACTTAACAGCCCTGTGACCTTGGGCAAGTCACTTAACCCCAACTGCCTTGCCTTCCTCCCTCCAAAAAAGCAAACAAATAAATAAAAATAGATTTTATGGGGCAGCCAGGTAGTACAGCGAGTAAGAGCACCGGCTCCAGTGTCCTGATGTCCTGGAGATCGAATCCCGGGCTCAGAAACTTAGCACCCACCCAGAAACACCTGGCCGTGTAACCTTGAGCAAGTTACTTAACCGCGATTGCTTTAAAAAAAAAAAAGATTTTAGTTTTACATCACTTTCCTTCCTGAATAGATATCTCTCTCCCCTTATCTAGCAAGCCATTCCTGGTAAAAAAGATCACAAAAGAGAAGTAGCCTCCTTATGGCAAAGCCAACTGAAAAATTACCCCCATTTGACAGCATGCAGTGTTCTACAGCCATACTCCCTCATATCAGCAAGAGAGAAGGGAGGTACATTCTCTCCTCTTTTCTAGGGCTGAACTTGGTCATTACAATTACAGCATTAGGTTTCAGGTTTCTGTTCTTTCCATTTACATTACTGTAGTCTTTGTGTATATTGTTTTCTGGGATCTGTTTATTTCACTCTGCAGCATCCTTCTCTGAATTCTTCCCGTTCATTGATTTTAAATGGTAATATTCCACCCAGAAATCTTCATATTTCAGTAAAGATGCTATATATTAGAAAAGTTTCAGAGTCAAGTCAAATGCTGCGTCCCCCCCCAGCCCCCCATTTTGGGTGTACCTGAGTGTTTAAGGATCTGTGATTTCACTTGTTTATGGAACTTCTTCCCAGGAAGAAACTCCATCTACCAATACACATGGATAACAGCTCAGCAACTTCAAATCCTAAAAGCCTTGCCTGGGACACTGAGAAGTTCAGAGCTATATGGCCAGGGTCAGGCAACCACTATGAGTGAGACAGAGCCCAAATTTTGCTGAGAGTGGCCACAAGCTCTCTATCCACTGATTTTAACTGACACATCCCCTCACTCGGACTCCTTGGGTAACTTACCCATTCATTAGCTGTTATGCCTATTTTATTTTTCATGTGTGGATAATCTACTTATTAAAAAATTATATACATACCCATCAGCTTAAAGACATCAATTTCTTTGTGGGGAAAAATGTAAAACAAAAACAAAAAAAACTTTCAGTTTCCTAATGAAATGTCTAGGAAACACTAATTACTATGGCAACAAGGAACTTTTTACACTACTATACTCATTTAAAAGGTTATTCAGTAAGAAAAAACCTCTAACTTGGGTTCTCAAATAAGTAACTGATAGCTACTTTTATTTAGCTATTACATACACAAAAATGCTCAACAAATTGTATACTGAAATTGAAGCTGAAAATTGAAATTCTTTCAACATTCTTCTGATTATCAGTTACTCTCTTCTAATAATAACTGAGACAGGGGGGCTGTTTCTTGCCATTTCTAATCCAGTAATGCAGCCTGTCTTCACAGAGGATTTGAATTCAACAGTTAGATGGTACTTTAAAAAAGAAGTTGAGAAAACTGTTCTTTGCTGCAACACAATTCATTAATGGGTGATATCAACATACAGAACGGATATATTAAAAACAGCAGAAATCATATTCTAATGAAAGCAAAATAATACTTTATTAATTTTAATACCACACAACTATAATATCCACGTCATCTTGTACATGTAAGACCATTCATTATACTATTTTGGCTCTTTAACAGGAGCAAAAAGCACATGTTGATTCTGGGGGAAGGTCTACATCCATTTTTTGAAGAGTTACTGTCAACCATTTTGCCAATTTTAAATATTCACCCTTCCTAAAATATTTTAAAAGCAACAAAGCAAAGGCTCCCTGGATCTGATGAAATGGTGGCAATACATGCAATAGGAACCACTTATATTTGTTTCTTCTTATATAGAACATGATTCTCCACATTTAATCAGAGTTTGCATAATCTAAAACCATGGAGGAAATTACACTCATTACAAAGAACACATTCAAACATACAAAAGAAGAAACAACATTTTGACAGTGTTGACACTGAACTACAATAATGTAAAATTTTTTTTTCTGGTCTTTCCTTAAAAACTTGGGATATCTTGATTTGATTTTGGATTCTTTTGTCTTTTTTCGGTTGTAAAGTAAATCCTAGGTATGTGAACTTAGCACCTTCACTTTTTGAACTTACTGTTGGCATGCATTCGCTCAAACTTTTATTTAATACCAATGCCACCTGTCTACAAAACTGCCTTAAAGAAAAACAAGTAATGCCATCTCACCCCAAGTCCAGCAGAAAATAAAAGCATAATGTCCAAAATGATTACTACTTGTTACTTTCTCAGTTTTCTTGTTTTTATTACAAGTAACCAATGAAATCTCATTTAAAAAGATTAAATTCTATTTTAACAGAAAAATTAAGGGTCCCAATATTTAGTCACTGGTACTGAACTTAAATATTTTTGTACCTAATCTTTTACATTGACCATCTTAAAGAATATTTTTGTACATAATCTTTTACACTGACCATCTTGAAGAGAGAAAACACTGATGGTTGTGTCACTTAATGCATGACTAATTACTAGATAAGCTTAGGTTAAAAAGCAATTTATTTTCCCTCAAAAAAATTTGAATTGTCAGGTGAATCTTAATATAATTTTCTTTTGATAAGTGAAAAAAAGCTGGAAGCTTCCAACACAAAAAGTTCATTTGCAGCAAGAGAAAAATAGAAGCCTCAATAGAAAATGTTTACACTTCTCTAAACACATGTTCAGTCAGTAAACCCTCTATCAAGAAACTACTCATTGTCTAAGTAAGTTTGTTTTGTTTTTTTTTGCCACCTGTATGACAATCTTTCAGCCAATTTAACAGAATACCACAAAAGGCAAAAAGTCACCTATTTTTAGTCAACAAGTTGCCATGGCTTCTTAAAATAAAAATTGTAAGGGATCAAAATTAGAAAGTTTCATAAATTCTCACTATGCAAAACTTTTTCTCAGGGTGAAGTTGCCAGTCTTGCCAAGCGGCTGTAATTTAACTGGCAAATGAACAATCCTGACCCCCAAGGAATGGTTGAAAAGAATAATTTTGTACAATTTTATAGTATAAAATAAAAGCTTCATTTGCCTTTTACTGAAATATTAGTTAACTCTTCAAATGCCCTTGGATAGAAGCTTCTGAGCAAGACACTGTATTGTTACACACTTAAAACACAAAACCAAAAAGTTCTTCCCTCAAGAAGCATGCTGAAGAATACAAACTAAGGCACAGGGCAAACACAAAAAAACTCCCAAAAATTACACCACAAGTGTAAGAAGTTGTAATGGGAATGCAAATTTGGAAGATCTTCCCTGCCCCTAGGCTAAAATGCACCTGAAGCCTGGGGAGGGAGGCTTGTTTTTCAGTAGATACTTCTTGATTGGCCAGTGAGTCAATAAGGTTGTTACATTCTCTGAGCCAGGAGAAGGCTATATAAGCCCTGATGTGTAGCTTTGTTTTGGGACTCACTTTGAAAAGTGTTCTGTGATTTGATCTGAATTCTGGGAAGCCGTTGTTGAGAGTCCCCCCCGGCTTTGAAAAACCCAGATGTGGACACCCAGATGTTGACTGGGTATGGATGTAATGGTTGGACAGTTTGGAAATCTGTCTACTTGATCTGTTTCTGTCTTGATAATTCTGCCTGTATACTTTGAAGTTCGGGGTGCTGACCTCTTTCCCCTGAACAAGGTAAACGATATATGTCTGACTGATTAAAGTAAACTTGTTAACCCATTTTGAGTTGCTTTCCTTTAACAAAGCAGATCCAAGAAGCTGTATGGGCAGCAAACCCTGAGGACGCTTGGCGTTCTTGCTGCTACATTAGTTGAAATAGAAAACGAACTGTCTGGTCATCAAAATAATTCATTATGACCATTAGTTCCTCCAATTTGTAATACATCACCACTAAAGGAAAGCAAAAGAGCCAAAGGGAAGACAGAGACAAAGAACGAAGACTACTACGTGAATCTATCCAAAAGAATCAGAATCAGGGAGGTTTTTACTCCCACTGTCATCAGAAACCACAACTTCCTATATTGCATCTCTCCAACAAGTAGAAAAAGCTTCTTCAAGAGGGCACAGGCACCCCTCCCACTGCCCATGCCAAGCAAGTCTGGGATGAAGGGATGTTCCAATAAAAGGACCAGAGTGGGAGAGACCCACGCCGGGCAGAAGGGGGATGGGCTGAGGCAAGAGTGAACTGTATTCTTAACTTCTCCGGGTCTCGAGGTCCTCCGCCTCTACAGAATTAGTACGGCTGGACTGCTATTTCTAAGTTCTCTTCCAGCTCTAAAAATCCTATGAAGCACGACTAGGAGGCAGAAGATGCTCAAACGCACTCCCCTAATAGTTTTGGAGGACGCAGACAGAAGCTGGGGGAGGGGAAAGGACCCAGCTCGAAAGCAGGTGAATAAAGAGGCGAATCCGTGTCCTCTCTCCAGGGGCGCCAGCAACTGGAGAAAATAGTCCCCGGCAGAAACATGGCGCCCGCCGCGGCAGGACACCTAACTCCGCAGGATGCTGTCATCAAAACCATCTTTAAAAAAACTAAACAAATACAGGAATAAATCAGAGCGACATCCCCAGAAGAACACAGGCAGCCGCTGGGCAGACGGTTCGCACCCTGCTGGACGCTCGGGCGCCCATCAAACTGGGGAGACATTACATAACGGGAGTGGGGGGTGGGTTCCATCCCCCGGTGCCAAACCAAAGAAACCCCCAAACTCTGCGCCCTCCCCAGTCGCAGGAGGCGGCGGCGAAGAGTGCGTAACCCCCAGCCCCAAGGCAGGAATGTTATCCCTCCGCCTCCCCCACCAACCATCTCCTCCACCGTAGGCTCGCCCCCCGAGAGCGCGCGGGAGAGGGAGGGGGAGGGGAAGTTCTCTAGGCCCCTCCCCCACCGTCTCGCGCCACCGCCTCCAGTCCCCCTCCCCCGAGCCTCCCTCTGGGTCCAGGCGCGCGCGCCCCCGCACACCCCCTTCCCCCACCGGGGGCTGGGACGCCGCCGGAGTGCGGACATTAGGGAGGACGGCGTGAGGTGGATATGTGTGGGGTAGGGATTGGGGGAGGGACATGGGAGGGTACCTCCCCTCCCCTCCCCTCCCGTCCCGCGACTCGGAGGCGCACGCACGCACACACGCTCGCACCGCGCCCGCTCCTCCCTCCCTCCCTCCCTCCGCCACCTCCGCTCGCGCCGTGATTCGCGGTGGGCGCGTGCGCGCGCGACGCCAGCCTCTCGCGCCCCCCCCCCACTTCCCATCCCCCTCCTTCATTGTCTCCCAGCCGTCCACCGTGGGCACCGAAAAGATAACGGAACCCCGGTAGAAGGGGTGGAGGAAGAAAATGTCCGATCACTCACCTCCTCCCGTGGTCGCCGCCGCCGCTTGTCTGACTTGAGTAAGGCGCCGTCGCCTTAAAGGGACCTTACACCCAGTCGCTGGGAGAAGGGGGTGGGAGGGGATGGTAGTACAGGGGGAGGGGGAGAGGAGGAAGAGAGACTGGCCAAGCCTCGGCTTCCCGACCGGGAAAGGAAACCCCCCTAGGGCCCGAGTGATATGGGGTTGTTTTTTTCCCCTGGGGGGGCGGGAGGGCCCCGGGGGAGGGGGGGTGGGGGGGGCCAAGGAATGTGGCTCCGTATACGGGAGCTGGCGCGGGGGAAAGAGAAGCCGACTCCCCCCACCGACCCTCCTGCCCCGCGGAGGGATACGTTTACGTCACTTCCGCCCTCCCCCTCTCGTGAGCCTCCTATTGGCTGGGCCACCTGCACGTCATGGGATCACCCAAACTCCTCGGCCCGGTCTTCTTTCCTAGTCAAGTTTGGCTGGGCCCTCAAATAAATAAATAAAGGAGGAAAAAAACATTTTTGAGAAGAAAAAAAAAAAGATATCGTTTTAAAGGGTTTTTAGCAGCAAATCCCCCATTTTAAAAATGAAATGAGAAAAATGGTCTTGTGTAATGAAATGGCACCTCATTACACGCAGTGGATTCCCAAGCAAGATGTGGGGCCTCCCTATTCCCCACCCAAGCCATATGATGCCCAAGTTAGAGCCTCATGCCTTGGCCGGGGTGGGAGACACAGCAGGGCCAAACTCGGCTAGGATAGTGTGTCCCTGGGTTGGGTGGAAGAAGGCACAATGGCGCCTACCCATTGGAAGCCATTCTCATGTTCAGTCCACTTTGATCCCATGTCTTTGCATATGGCTTTGTTTTCACGAGCACCTCCAAAGAGCAGCCAGTGTCCCCTTTCCGGGCATGCTCTTCGAGGCAAGAAGACCGCTTCTTGAGCGCCCACGGAGGTGGTTGCTACCGTGGGATCTTTAAGAAATGTTTTTGGTACCCTCATCAATAGATCCATCCAAGATCCCGAAATCTGAGATACAGTGGGTTCTCAATCCTCTTGTCAGACAATTCAGGGTGTAGGTGCCTTCCTTCAAAGAAATCCAGCTCCTTCAAACACGTCAACTCAAATTCTCATGTCCTCTTCAATTAGCAGTCTTGTCATCTCTTTCCTTCCTAAAGATTACTTGGCTTGAGTCTTTTCCTTGGATATTTGATCTTGTTGGTTCTCTAAGTATCTTATCTGATACTACCTCAGATTATGTTCTATGTTCAGAGTTAACTCAGGAAAAATTGACAGGAGGTCTGTGATTAATTTGCTCCTTTGCCCTTTTCTCTTCATTTTATAAACACAAAAGCCATTTCTTTTTCTGGCCCAAACCTGTAATTTCACTGGAAGTGAACTCCCAGCTCCCCGTGAGGAAACTCCCTCCTCTAATGCAGATCACGACTTACTGTTCAGGAGAGTTGTCTGCTACACTGAGAAGTTACATGACTTGCCCAGTATCACACAACTAGATTATGGACTTGTACCCAGGTGTGCTTGACTTGAAGCCTCGTGCTCTGCTGTGTGATGCTGCCTCTCCTTTCTTGCTTGGGAACAAAAATAGTTTAAACCTTTCTCCATAGGAATACCCCTGTTGTAGTAGATTGGAGACATTGACTGTTAGGTTTTTTGCCGCAATTTCCTCCCCTGTAAAGTGAAAGGGTTAGAATAGATACTTTTCAAAGACCTTTCCAGTTAAAAATTTTATGATTCAGCACCTGTCCAACAAATGCATACAGCTGTTATGTAGTAGAAAGAACTAGATTTTGGGAGACTGCTGAGTGCAGCAATTGCCTCAGATACTTCCTGTTGGCTTTGTGACTATGGCCTCAGTTTCTTCCTCTACAAAATGTGGACAATAACTTTTACACTACTTACCACATAGGATTATTGTGAAGAAAGCACTTTGCAGACCTTAGAGTGATTTGGAAATGTTTAGAGAAAGGACCCTATAATTAGATATTAGAAAAGTCACTAGTCACTGTTTATTCAACTAGCATTTTATATAAATTAGTCCATATAATTTGGATATTCCCAGAGAACCGTGCTGAGATGGTAAAGCAAAACCTCTAAATTGGATTGATTGGCCTGTAATGTTTTATCAAGCCCATATTGATATGTAGAGAAATGAAAATA
Source organism: Petaurus breviceps papuanus (assembly GCF_028583685.1). Taxonomy (NCBI): domain Eukaryota; kingdom Metazoa; phylum Chordata; class Mammalia; order Diprotodontia; family Petauridae; genus Petaurus; species Petaurus breviceps. The sequence goes on along the minus strand of NW_027185798.1, from coordinate 31,275,612 downwards.
ACATGATGATTAAGCTGAATCAAACACTTTGGATTCTGATGAGAGGGATAAGTCAATACTGATTTGATAAAGCTAAAGAAATCTGACTTTTGGTTCAAAGGCCAAAATACTAGCAAGGACTGTGTCAGTTATTTAAGGAAGACTTATTTCCTTTGCATAAGAGTTTCTGTCTGATTTGAAGAACTAAAAGAAAAGGTTAACTAAAGTCCCTCTTGGGGCATATTAAAATCAGGTAGCCAAAGAGTATTTGGCCTTTTACAGCTTGTGGGAACATTTCCCCCCCCATTCCTTTGCTTTTTGGTTTCTGCTAAGGGTCGAAAATCAGAACCATCTGTAGCTTGGGTAGTAGTAGGATGGGATGATAAACGGTTTTAACATTTTTTTTTTTTTGCTTTTTGGAGGGAGGAAGGTAGGGCAATTGGGGTTAAGTTACTTACCCAAGGTCACATGGGTAGTAAGTGTTAAGTGTCTGAGGCTGGATTTGAACTCAGGCCCTTGTGACTCCAGGGCAGGTGCTCTATTCACTTTGACCACCTAGCTAGCTGCCCCTTAACATGTTTTTCAAAAGCAGTAAGTTATGGATATCTGTGGTGTCCTTGGGCTATTTTTTTTTAAGTGGCTTTTTATATTTCTGATTCAAAATGAGGCTAATTGTATTGGAGTCCATAAAATAAATCCAAAAGCTGGAGGGCAAGGTGATTGACAGGGGGAAGGGAGACTATTACAGATTCATAAAGATAAATCCAACTGCCTGTTTTCCTTGGGCCCTAGACCTCAGAGTGGTCAAAACAATGGGAGTGAGGGGTGAGGTATTTTGGAGGCAGCAAAGGAGAAAATCTTTGCCATTTGGGATTAATTCCAACTTGTGCAGATTGACTGATGCCTGCATTTAGTCTGGGTTCCAGGAAGATAAAATGTGTTGTGTGTGTGTGTGTGTGTGTGTGTGTGTGTGTCTGTGTGCAAAGGAGGCTACTGAGTTGTGCAACCTCAAAGGGAGGAAGGCAGAGACTTGTGAGCCTTACTAGCTAAGTGGTAATCTTGCTATTGGATACAGGAATATTTTTATTTTACTGTCTGTGTTTTGAATGATGCCAATTTCCCTAAGAAGCCTAGGAGATCATAAACTAATAGAATTTTAAATTTGGAAGGGACCTTAGAAGGCATCTAATCTAACCCTTTCTGCTGCATGAATTTCTTCGATAAAGACCCTAACAAAATACATTCTTTAATGGGGAACTCACTACCTCAAAGAATAGTGTATTCCATTTTCAGGCAACTCTAACTGATATATCATTTTTATTCTATATATGTTATAGATGTTATATTGATTTTGCCCACCCATGAACAATTAATATTTCTCCAGTTATTTAAGTCTGACTATATTTGTATAAAAAGTGTTTTGGGGTGGCTAGGTGACGCAGTGAATAGAGTACCAGCCCTGAAGTCAGGAGGACCTGAGTTCAAATATGACCTCAGACACTTAACACTTACTAGCCATGTGACCTTGGGCAAGTCACTTAACCCCCATTGCCCTGCCTTCCTCCCTCCAAAAAGCAAAAAATAATAAATAAAAAAAAGTGTTTTATAATTACGTTCACGTAGTTCCTGGGTTTGTGATGGCAGATATACTCCCAGGTATTCTATACAATCTACAATTATTTTAAGTGGGATATCTCATACTATCTCTTCTTGCATGATTTTGTTCATAATATATAGAAATGCTGGTGATTTATGTGGGTTTATTTTATATCCTGCTACTTTGCTAAAATTATTGTTTTAACTAACATTTAGTTGAATCTCTAAGATTTTCCAAGCATATCATCATATTGTCTGAAAAAAGAGATAGTTTTATTACCTCATTTCCCCAATTCCTGTAGTTTCTTTTCTCTCATTGCTGTTGCTAGCATTCTAATATAATATTGATTATACTGGTGATAATGGGCATCCTTGTTTCACTGCTGGTCTTATTGGGAAGGCTTCTAGCTTATTCCCATTACAAATAATGCTTGCTGGTAGTTTAGGTGGATTTTTTTATTCATTTTAAGGAAAAAGTCCATTTATACCTATGTTTTTAAGTGTTGTTTCTTTTTTTAATCGTGAATGCATGCTGTATTTTGTCAAAAGCCTTTTCTGCACCTATTGATATAATTATGTGATTTTTATTACTTTTGTTATTGATATAATTAATTGTATTAATAGTTTTTCTTATGTTAAACCATCCCTACATTCTGGGTATAAATCTCACTTAGTTACCATGTATAATTTTTGTGATAATGTTATAGGCTTTTGGCTAGTATTTTATTTAGAGTTTTTGCATCTATATTTATTAATGAAATTGGTCTATAATTTTCTTTCTCTGTTTTTTGCTCTTTCTAGTTTAGGTATCAGCACCATATTTATTTCATAATAGGAGTTTGGTAGGATTTCTACTTTGCCTATTATTCCAAATGACTTATTTAATATTGCAGTTAATCTGTAAATGTTTGGTAGAATTCACTTGTAAATCCATCTGGTCCTGATGCTTTTTTGTTAGGAAGCTCATTTACGGTCTGTTCAATTTCTTTTTCTAAAATAGTTTTAGTTATATGTGCTATTTCCTCTTCTGTTAATCTAAGTTGTTTATATTTTTGTAAATATTCTTCCATTTCATTTAAATTGCTAAATTTATTGGTGTATAATTGGGCAAAATTACTCCTAATAATTGCTTTGATTTCATCTTCATCAGTGGTATACTCACTCTTTTGACTTTTGATATTAGTAATTTGGTTTTCCCTTTTTTTATCTTGTTAACAAATGATTTATTTATTTTATTGGTTTTTTTTATAAAACCAACTTCTAGTTTTATTGAATGGTTTTCTTACATTTAATTTTATTAATCTTAACTCTTATTTTTAGTATTTCCAATTTGGGGTTTAATTGGAGATTTTTAATTTGTTCTTTTTCTAGTTTTTTTAGTTGCATACCCAATTAATTGGTCTGTTCTTTCTCTGTTTTATTATGTAAACATTTAGAGATATAAATTTTCTCCTCATTACTGCTTTTGCTTCATCCCATAGGTTTTGGTATGTTGTTTCATTATTATATTTGTCTTTAATAAAATTATTTATTGTTTCTATTTGTTGTTTAACCCACTCATTCTTTAAGATGAGGCTATTTAGTTCCAATTATTTTTTAATCAGTATTTCCATGGTCCCTTATTAAATATAATTTTATATGACATTATTATTGAAAGGGATATACTTAATATTTTTGCTTTTCTGCATTTAACTATGAAGTTCTTATGTCCTAATATATGGTCTATTTTTGTAAAGGTACCACTGGAAAAAGAGGTATATTCCTTTACATTCCCATTCAGTTCCCTCCAGATAGCTATCATATCTAGTTTATCTAATATTCTATTCATCTCCTTGACTTCTTTCTTGGATCATATTTTTGGTTAGATTTTTCTAGTTCTGAGAGCAGAAGATTGAAGTTCCCAACTATTACAGTTTTGCTACCTGTTTCTACTATAATTTATTTAGTTTGTCCTTTTGAAAAATTTGGGTGCCAAGGAATAGTTTACCTACCAGATCTATGGAGAAGGAGAGAATTTATGACCAAACAAGAGATGGGGAACATTATGAAATGCAAAATAGATAATTTTGATTACATTGAAATAAAAAGATTTTGCACAAATAAAGCCAAGGCAACCATGATTATAAGGGAAGAAGAAAGCTGGGAAACAGTTTTTACAGCCATTGCCTCTGATAAAGGCCTCATTTCTAAAATACATAGAGAAGTGAGTCAAATTTTTAAGAATACAAGTCATTCCCCAGTTGATAAATGGTGAAAGGATATGGACAGGTAGTTTGAAGATGAAGAAATAAAAGCTATCTACAGCCATATGAATAATGTTCTAAATCACTATTGATTAGAAAAATGCAAATTAAAACAACTCTTGAGTTACCACCTCATGCCTATCAGATTGGCTAATATAACAAAAAAGGAAAATGATAAATGTTGGACAAAATGTGGGAAAATTGGAAAACTGATGCATTGTTGGTGGAGTGGTGAACTGATTGAACCATTCTAGAGAGCAATTTGGAATATGTTTACTTGGCTGTAAAACTATGTCCTAGTAACAGCAAACACCTTAGTATACACAGGATGGCTTGCAAGCACAGGTTCTTTGATCTACTTTTCTAGGAAAAACTGCTCAAAAAGGGGTTAACAATCCTACTTTTAATTACATTCACTAGTTCAGGGGAAAGATCAGCACCCTGAACATCAGAGACAACCCAAGCAGAGAAAATATAAGCAGAGAAATTAGCATAAAGACCAACAGAAAGGGCTCTGACTGCCTGAATCAAAGCACAATTGCTCTACACTTTACATACACCGCTAGATCAAGAGAGCCTTTACATCTGAGCGGTTGGGGGGTCTGAACATAAGACTACTCAGAGTCTCAACCAGTCAATCAAACAGTCCTCATAAGCAAACCCCCAAAGCAAAATACCAACTCAGAGTATATATTATACTTCTCAGAGCCAAAAGGCATCACAATGCTTGTGATTCAATGCCTAATCAACTTAGTACCAAAAGGTGTGGAAGCCTTCCTATGATTTTCTTGCATCATTCTCATTTCTCTTCCCAATTTTTCCTCTACTTCTCTTATTTGATTTTCAAAATCCTTCTTGAGCTCCTCTATGTCCTGCTACCAGTTCATATTTTTCTTGGGGGCTTTTGATGCAGGAGTTTTCAATTTGCTGTCTTTTTCTGGTTCTATGTTTTGATCATCTTTGTCAACAAAAAAATGAGTCTATAGTTTGATTTTGCTTCCTCTGTTTGCTCATCTTGCCAGCCAATTACTTGACATTTGAGCTCTTTGCCATGGTAGAACACTGCTTCCAAAGTGGAGAGTACTGTGTCCCAAATTTCTGGGGTTTTGCGCAGCTGTTGTCAGAGCTTCTTGTAGGCACCTACCTCAGAACTGTGAGAAGGACTGCCTCCCCACAGCCTCAGCAAGCTCTTCCACACCAGCGCTCCTCAACCCAGGACTGCCACCCAAGACTGTGATCCAGATCCAAGCAGGGCAAAGCAAGAGAATCCTGCCTCAGCACCAGCAAAGAGATTCTTGCAATTGCCTTCTGGTTGGCCACTTGGTTGCCCCACGATTTGTGGGCTGGGGGCTCCAGAAGCAGCCACCAAGGCAGAAGCTGCAGCCGCCCTCACCTCTACTGCCCTGGGGACAGGGGCTGGACCATGCTCTTCTCTCACCTAATTCCAGTAGAGTTCCCCCACTGACCTTTTACTTTCTCTTTGGCATTTATAGGTTGAGAAGTTTGGAAACTGCCACATCTGCCAGTGAATCAGTCCCCTGAAGATTGCTGTAGTGTGGCCCACAAGGGACTGTGCTCCATACCCAACCTGGTACTATAGACTCTTCCTGTCAGCCTGCCAGGCTGCCTTCAGCAGGAGATTTGTTTCTCTCTGTCACTTTGTGGGTTCTGTAGCACTAAAATTTGTTTAGAGTTATTTTTTACAGGTATTGGAGGTGGTTGGAGCAGGAGCTCAACAAGTTCCTGCTTTTACTCCGCCATCTTGGCTCCACCCCCAGAAGCCTTCCTACAAGCAAGCCTCCCCCTAAACAAGCTCCTACTTAGGCAAATCCCTCCCGAAATGGGCTCCTATTAAAGGGCAGGGGAGATCTTTTTATCCCCTTAACATTACAACCCTTTGATCCAGCAATACCACTACTAGGTCTGTATCCCAAAAAGATCATGAAAAAGGGAAAAGGACCCACATGTACAAAACTTTATAGCTGTTCTTTTTGTGGTGGCAAAGAATTGGAAATTGAGGGGATGCCCATCAATTGGGGAATGACTGAACAAGTTGTGGTACATGAATGTAATGGAATACTATTGTTCTATAAGAACTGACGAGCAGGTGGATTTCAGAAAAACCTGGAAAGACTTACATGAACTAATGCTGAGTAAAGTGAGCAGAACCAGGAGAACACTATAAACAGTTACAGCTACATTGTGCAATGACAAACTTTGACAGAGTTTGCTCTTCTCAGTCATATAGTGATTTAAGACAGTTCCAAAATACTCATGATAGAAAATGCTATCCACATGCAGAGAAAGAACTATGGAGTTTGAATGCAGATAAAAGCATAATATTTTCTTTTTTTTTCTTTCTTGTGGTTTTTCCCTTTTGTTCTGATTCTTTTTTCACAACATGACTGATGTAGAAATATATCTAATAGGATTATACATGTATAGCCTCTATCAGATTCTTGCTGTCTTAGGGAATGGGTAGGGGAGGGAGGGAGAAAAAAATTTGGAACTCAAAATTTTATAAAAGTGAATGTTGAAAACTATTTTTATATGTAATTAGAAAAAAATACTATTAAGTTGGAAAAAACTGGGTGCTATAGCATTTAGTGCATATAGATTTAGTACTGATATTACTACATTATCTATGGTACCTTTTATTGTAACAGTTTCCCTATTTATCTTTTAACAAAATCTGTTTTAGCTTTAATTTTGTCTGAGATCATGATTGCTACCCTTATCTTTTTTTTGTATCAGCTAAAGCATAATAATTTTATTCCAGGTCTTTACTTTTATTCTGTTTCTCTCATTTTAAAATGTGTTTCTTATAAACAGCATATTTTCAGATTCTGTTTTTTATTCCATTCTACTGTCTGTTTCCATTTTATAGATGAATTCATCCCATTCACATTCAAAGTTATAGTAACTAGTTGTGCATTTCCTTTCATCCTATTTTTCTTCACTGTTTATCCTTCTCTTTTTACCCTATTCCTCCTCAAATGTCTAATTGACTTCTAACTACTGCCTCCTTAATCCAAATACCTTCTAAGAATCTCTCCCTTATCTTCTCCCCCTTTTAAGAATCCCTCCCTTATCTTCTTACTTTACTCTCCTTTTTTTCATCTGCATAACTTTCTAAGAGTCCTCCCTTCCTTTATCTCCTCACCCTCCTATTTTCTCTGTAAGTTAAAAAGATTTTTATACTCTTCTAGATTTATGTTATTCCCTCTTTAACCCAGTTCTGATAAGAATATGTTTCCAGCACTAACAGCCCTCCATCTCCTCCTGTCTTCACTGTAACATTTCTTCCATTCATGCTTCATATGAGATAATTCATTTTACCTTTCTCTGTTCAATTTTATTTTTTAGGATCATCACATCATACTCAACTCAACCCCACGCTCTCTATGTATTCTCTTTCAAGCTACCTAAGTAATGTTAACATTCTTAAGTTACTGATAACTTTTTCCCATATAAGATGTAAATGTTTTGATTTTATTAAGTTCTTTATAATTTGTCTTTAATCTTTACCTTCTTATGTTTCCCCTAAATCTAGTAGGTCAAATTTTCCATTCAGTTCTGGTCTTTTCTTTACATATACCTGAAAGCTCTTTCGTTCATTAAATATCCATTTTTTTTCCATTCAGGATTACACTCAGGTTTGTTGGGTAAATTATTCTTGGTGGCAAGCCTAGCTCCTTTCAGAATATAATAATCCATGCCTTTTAGTCTTTTAATATAGAAGCTGCTAAATCATGTGTTATGCTTCGTATAGCTCTATAGTATTTAAATAGAATAGTTTTTTTTTTTCCTAATGGATTGTAATATTTTCTCTTTGACCTAGGGCTTTGAAACTTGGCTATGAGTTTTCATCTTGGGTTCTCTATTTCTATTTTACCCTTATGTTCTAAAACTTAAGGGAAATTTTCCTTAATAATTTTTTTTAGGGGGGGAAGGCAAGGCAGTTGGGGTTAAGTGATTTGCCCAAGGTCACAGTGCTAGTTAAGTGTCAGGTATCTGAGACTGATTTGAACTCAGGTCCTCCTTGCTCCAGGGCCAGTGGAGTATTCATTGCACCACCTAGCTGCCCCAATAATTTTTTGAAGTATAGTGTTTAGACTCTTTTTGATCAAAACTTTTAGGTTGTCCAACAATTTTTATGTTTTGTTTCCTCTATCTGCTCTCCAGGTCAGTTTTTCTAATGAGATGTTTCATATTCTCTTCTATTTTTTCATTCTTTTGATTTTGTTTTATTATTTCTTGGTGTCTCATGAAGTCATTAGCTTTCCTTTACCCAATTCTAATTTTTAAGCAGTCATTTCCTTCATTATATTTTTGGATCTCCTTTTCCAATTTTTGACTTTCTTTTCACAATTTTCTGATGTTACTTTTATTTTTTCCCTAATTTTCCCTCAACCTCTCTTATTTGACATTTAAAGTCCTTTTTAAGCTCTTCCAAGAACTCTTTTGCTCCTTGTGACAATCTTGCTTTTTTTCTTTGAAGTAGAAGTAAATATTTTAACTTCACTATCTTCTGAGTTTGAACCTAGATCTTATCTATCACCATAGTATGGTTGAATTCTTTCTCTTTTGCTTACTCATTAATTTTTTTAAAGCCCCTTATTTCATGTCTGTTTACTTTGTGCTAGAGATAGTTCCAGGGTGTGAGGGATAATGTCTCAGGCTTCAGGTTTTTTTGAGCTGTTGTTTTTTGAGCTCTATCTGGCGTCTGACCTCTATCCCTGAGCCAATACCAGGGCCCCCAGCAAAGTTGTCACTGCAAACATGCTTGTGTGTGGTCTCTCCTGAGGCTGCAAACTTCAGCTCACCTCTCTACCCTGGAACCAAAACCAGGGACTCCATTCTTCTGCAGGTGGCCACAGCCAGTAGGGAGGGCTTTTCAAAGTGATCAGATGTGTGGCAGATGGATTGGGGAGGGAGAGACCGAGGCGTATTGTCCATGGTCATCACCCTGCTTGATGCCCTCAACCTTTTGCCTCAACTGTCGCAATAGCCTTATTCTAGATGGTAACCATGGGAAGGTAAAAGAGGGGGAAAAAGTTGAGAGATATTGAAGGAGAATTGAAAAGATGTAGCAGCAAGCACCCCCAGCATCCCCAGGGTGGCTGCCAACACAGGTTCTTAGATCTTCTTTTCTAAAGGAAAGCAACTCAGAATGGGTTAACAAGCTTACTTTAATCAATCAAACATACATTGTTCACCTAGTTCAGGGGGAAAAGGTCAGCACCCTGAACTTCAGAGTATACAGACAGAAGTTACAAGACAGAGAAACATTTCAACAGACAGGCTTCCAAACTGTCCAACCATTACATACATCCATACCTAATCACAGTTACCAGGGAAGCATCAGCATCTGGGTTTTCAAAGCCTTGGGGGGGGGGATGCGCGCTCTCAACTGCTGCCCAGAGTCTCATCTGGTCAAATCATACAACACTTCCCAAAGTGAGCCCCAAAGCAAAGCCTCATATCAAGGATTATATAGCCTTCTGGTGGGTCAGAGAATGTAACCACCCTCTTGACCTACTGCCCAATCACACAGCATCAAGATGTGGGCATTCCTGAAAACCAAGCCTCCTGCCACAGGCTCCATGTGACCACATTCAGCCTATTAGGGGGCAGAGTATATTTTCAAATTAAGGACGTTTCTCAGAGTCTCTTAAGCCTGTCAAAGGGCCTAGGGGCAGGGAAGATCTTTAAATTTGCATTCCTATGACAATGGGGAATGAGAAAAAATGAAGAGCCAAAGATGACTCCAAGGTTACAAGCCTGTGTGATGAAAGAATGTGCTTCTGACAGAAATAGGGAAAGTGAGACTGAGGTAAAAGAATGAATTTGGTATTGGAGACATTAATTTGAGATGGCAGCATAGTGATCTTATCTTCTCCCAGGGGTTCAATGATCATCTCTGAGCAGGTGATTCTCAAATCTATATGTATCCAACCCTAGACTCTTTTCTGAGATCACATCTCATATCACCAACTGCATTTATCATCTAGAACTATATTATATACTGGCAATAGTCAAGTGGTATAGTGGGTAAAGTGCTGACTTGGATTCAGTAAGGCGTGAGCACCATTTCTACCTCAGAAACTTATTATCTTGTAACTGCTAATCACTTAGCCTCTCAGATTTGGTTTCCTCATCTGTAAAATGGGGATAATAACACCTACTTCACAGAATTGTTGCTAGGGCCAAATGAGAATATATAAAGCTCTTTGCAAAACTTAGAATAGTATATGAATACTAGCTTGCTTGCTAGCTGCTGCTTCTGGTGGTGATGGTAAAGGAATTTCAGAGTTCTTTTTTTTTTAAGCAATTGGGGTTAAGTAACTTGCTGAAGGTTACATGGCCAGTTATTTCTGGGTGTGGTGCTAAGTATCTGAGCCTGGTTTTGATCTCCAGGTCATCCCGAAACTGAAGCTGGTGCTCTTACTCGCTGTGCTACCTGGCCGCCCCAAATTTCAGAGTTCTTGATCATGGAACTCCAGCACTAGTGGATGATGGCAAGGTCAAAAGTGTGACCATCTCTGTATGTAGCTGAGATGAAGTGGAGTGGTTGGTCACGGAAGTTGAGATTAAGCAACTATGAAGTTAGACATCAACATGTGTAATATGAGAACAGAGGTGAAAATATAGAGGGATACTGTGAGCCAAGCTTTGAAAAAAGGAGAATATGACAGTAGATAGTAGTCATTGAGAGCTTGAGTAGAAGATAAATTTATATAGAATGAACCTCAAAGAAGAGAATTTGAAAGAAGACTGAAATGTCTATATGCTTTGCTTCAAAGATCCTACTGCTAGAGATATGCCCATAGTCAAAGATGTAAAAAAAGGTTCCATAAATGCCAACATCTTTATAACAACTTTTTTTTTTGTGGGAACAAATGATTTGAATCAAAGTAGATGCCCATTGATTAGGGAATGGATAAACCAGTTGCGGTACATGAATGTCTTAGAACTTTACTGTGCTGTAAGAAATTATGAACACAGAGAAGCATGGGAATACTCACATGAACTCACCATAAAGTGAAGTAAGCAGAACCAGGAGAACAGTGTATCCAATGACTATAACATTGCAAATGAAAAACAAAATAAAGCAAAAACATTGAATGCTTTAATCTTAATGACCAAACTTGATCCTAAGAAGAGATGTGAGAATGTACCTCTTATCTTTTTGCAGAAATTGGGGAGAGTGGGTATGAAACACTTCGTATACCTTTCAGATTCCATTGATATGTGGGTTAGCTTCTTCTATCTCCTTTTTATTTGTTATAAGGAATGGCTCTGTGAATGAAGGAGGGATATACTGAGAATTTCCTCAGTTTGATGCTATAGCTTGTTTTTATTTTATATTCTAATTTAGTGTTGATTTTGATCTTTGTTCCGATCATTCACAGACAGCTGATTCAAAAATTGTTCCTACATCAGTAACCATCCATTTCCTATTTGTTAAAATACAGTCAATTTCATTTTCAGTAATGTTATTTGGCATTCATTATGTCCAGCACCTCACAACTCTTCTCAAGTTGTATGAGCATGAAGCTTCTGTATAGAATGTAAAGCCTTTGGCCATTTTCATTTCTTATTCTTGAACCATGTTTTCTAAATTTTTTTTCACTGCCCTCCTCTATGCCTGCCTTTGCACTGAAGTCACTGAGTATTAAACTATATATCCATTTAATTTGGAAGGTCTTACTGAGTTCTTCAATGAATTTCCCTACCTGCTAATCCTCTATAATAGATGTTGGCTGATAAACTGCAATTATTTTCTTTTAAAAAAAACAAATTATATTCACTTTTTTTTTACATAATTTTAATTTTCCCCAGGATCACCCCCCACCACTTTCCAAGAGCCATCCTATAAAACTAGTAATATATTTAAAGACTTAAAAAGAGAGAGAGAAAGAAAAAATGGGCATAACTGATCAATAAAACAAAAAAAAACCTTAAAATGTGTGTAATGCATTGTATCTCCTTTCAAGCCATGCTTGTTCATTGTAATTTTACAGTATTCACTTTTGTTAGTTTTTGTGGTTATTGTTTCCATCTACATTGCTGCAGATGTTTTTTTTTTCCTTTTTAGAGTGGGGAGGGCAGGACAATTCGGGTTAAGTGACTTGCCCAAGGTCACAGCTAGTAAGGGTCAATTGTCTGAGGCTAGATTTGAACTGAGGTCCTCTTGACTCCAGGGCCGGTGCTCTATTCACTGTGTCACCTAGATGCCCCCCCAGACATTGTTTAAATTGTTCCATTGTCTCTGCTTACTTTATTCTGCATTTTTTTCTTTAGCTCTTTCCATCCTTCTTTATATTTGTCATGTAGCATAAATAGTAGTTATTAATATTATATTCATCATTTTTAAAGCACAGAAATATTCAATGATATTAATGTACCACAATTCATTTAGCCATTCCCCATTTGATGGGCATCTACTTTGTTTCCAATTCTTTGCTATCACAAAAAAAGTGCTGTTACAAAAATTTTGGTAAACATGGGAATTTGGGGGCAGCTAGGTGGTACAATGAGTAGAGCACTGGCCCTGGAGTCAGGAGGACCTGGGTTCAGATCCGGCCTTAGACACTTGACACACACAAAAACTAGCCGTGTGACCTTGGCAAGTCACTTAACCCCAATTGCCCTACCCTCCCCCCTCCAAAAAGCAAAAATAAAAAAAAAAAACATGGGGATTTTATTATTATCCATTGCCACCTTAAGATATAAGCCTAGTACTACAAACTCTGGGTCATTTTAGTCATTTTATTTTTATAATTCTGAATTACTTCCCCAAATGACTGTACTGATTCATAGTTCCACCAACAATGCAGTAGTATGCCTGTCTTCTCACAATTTCTTTAACATCAGCTATTTACATCTTTGCTAATTTGTAGGTTATAAGGGAAAACAATGAGGTTGTTTTGATTTGCATTTTTTGTTATTAGTAATTGGGAGCATTCTTTCATATGATTGTTAACAGCTACAGTTATTTTCAAGGTGGCCTTTTTTTCTTTCTTTTTTCTTTTGCAAATACTTATAATGAACACTATAATATCAGGTATGCAAGTGAGGACTTCAAGAATACAGGATAGCCTCCATGCTATAATCAGGCATTAGTGAAAGTTTTCCACTACATTACACTGGAATATGGAAGGATTTATACAAAGTGATTCAAAGTAAGGAAAGTAGAATTAGAACAACATACAAACTGCTTATAGCTAAATAAAAATAGCAACAAAACTTTTTTTATTGTTTGGATATTAGTATAGACTTAATCAAAGGCTCAAAGTTAATGGATCTTATTTTTCTCTTAGACTTTTTTTTCCTAATTTTAATTTTTTTGCTTTTTGGAGGGGCAGTTGGAGTTAAGTGACTTGCCCAAGGTGACATGGCTAGTAAGTGTTGAGTGTCTGAGGCCAGATTTGAACTCAGGTCCTCCTGACTCCAGGGCTGGTGCTCTTCACTGTGCCACCTAGCCACCCCAAAACTAAATTTTTAAAAACAGTTTTGATTTACATGATTTCATTTGGGATTTTTTTTTAGCAGATAAAATGATTTAGGAAAAAGTGATAAAATGAAGGTTATTTCCAATTAGTCTTTCATAAATTTCATAAATTAGAGTTTCATAAACAAAGAAGATGTGTGTGTGTACGTGTACACAGAGAGCTAGAGAAGGAGCAACAAAAGGAATTCTAAAAACTATATGAAATTTAATCTTGTTGCTTTACCTCATTTGCTGTATTTCTTTGCATATTAAATTTTAAAGTGTGTCTGTGTAATAATAAGAATGAATGAGGTGGACCAGGGGAAATCCCTGATAAAATTGAGGAATTCTCATGCATAATCTGATGATAAAGTATGAAGGAGATTCTGGAAACAACCTGTTAACTCTATAGAATAGGGGTCATTGTTAGCTACTGACCAAATTAAAATTTCTTCATTCAAACTAATGGGATTATAAACTAGAGGCCATTGAATGAAAACAATTGATGAGACATCATAAACTTTTAAGAACTGGCTAAGAATGTCAGCCAGCTCCCAAAGCAAATTGGTCCCTACCCTAAACAGTCTGCATGAGGAATCTACTATGGAGGAAGAACTGAATTCCCCTCGCCCCCCACCCCCTCCCACTTAATAGCATTTTACTTTTTCCAGTTACATGTAAAGATAGTTTTCAGCATCCACTTTTATAAGATTTTGAGTTCTAGATGTTTTTTTTTTTTCTCCCTTCTCTCCTTTCTCCTGTTCCCAAGATGGCAAGCAAGCTATATGTGTACAATCATATGAAACATATTTTCACATCAGTTATGTTTTGAAAGAAGAATCAGAACAAAAGGGAAAAACCATGAGAAAGAAAAAACAAAGAAAATAGTATGCTTTGTTCAGCATTCAGACTCCGAAGTTCTTTCTCTGGATGTGGGGAGTATCATGAGTCTTTTGGAAGTATCTTAGATTGTTGTATTGCTGAGAAGAGCAAAGTCTACCAAAACTGGTCATTGCACAATATTGCTTTTACTGTGTTCAGTGTTCTGGTTCTGCTCACTTCACTCAGCATCAGTTCATGTAAAGCTTTCCAGGTTTTTTCTGAAATCTGCCTGCTCATCATTTCTTTTTTTTTTTATTTTTTTGTCCACTTAATAGTATTTTATTTTTTCAATTACACATATAGTTTTCAACATTCACTTTTATAAGATTTTGAGTTCCAAATTTTTTTCTTCTTCCCCAAGACAGCATGCAATCTGATAGAGGACATACATGTAGTGTCTTATTAGAAATATTTCCGTTAGTCATGTTGTGAAAGAAGTATCAGAACAAAAGAGAAAACCCATGAGAAAGAAAAGAAGAGAAAATAGTATACTTCAATCTGCATTCAGACTCCATGGGTCTTTCTTTCTCTGGATGTGGATAGCATTTTCCATCATGAGTCTTTTGGAATTGTCTTATATCATTGTATTGCTAAGAGCTAAGTCTATCAAAGTTGGTCATTGCACAATGTGGCTGTTATTGTGTACATTGTTCTCCTGGTTCTGTTCACTTCACTCAGCATCACTTCATGTAAGTCCAGGTTTTTCTGAAATCCCCCTGCTCATTGTTTCTTAAAGAACAATAGTATCCATTACATTCATATACCACAATTTGTTCAGCCATTCCCCAGTGGATGGATATCCCCTCAATTTCCAATTCAGACCTAGTAGTGGTATGACTGGATCAAAGGGTATGCACAGTTTTATAGCCCTTTGGGCATAGCTCCAAATTGCCCTCCAGAATGGCTGGATCAGTTCACAACTCCACCAACAATGCATTGTGTTCCAATTTTCCCACATTTTCTCCAACATTTATTATTTTCCTTTTTTGTTACATTAGCCAATTTGATAGGTGTGAGGTGGTGCCTCAGTTGTTTTAATTTGCATTTCTCTAATCAGTAGTGATTTAGAGCATTTTTTTCATATGACTGTAGATAGCCTTGATTTCTTCATCTGCAAACTACCTGCTCATATCCTTTGACCATTTATCAATTGGGGAATGATTTGTATTCTTGTAAATTTGACTCAGTTCTCTATATATTTTAGAATTGAGGACTTTATGAGAGACACTGGTTAGAAATATTGTTCCCCAACTATGCCCAAAGGACTAACAAAATGTGCATACCCTTTGACCCAGCAATATCACTTCCAGGGCTATATCCCAAAGAGATCATAAAACTGGGAAAAGGACCCACATGTACAAAAATATTTATAGCTGCTCTTTTTGTGGTGGCCAAGAACTGAAAATTGAGGGGATACCCATCAAGTGGGGAATAGCTCAACAAGTTGTGGTGTATGAATGTAATGGAATACTATTGTGCCATAAGAAATAATGAACAGGCAACTTCAGAGAAACCTGTAAAGACTTATATGAACTGATGCTGAGTGAGGGGAGCAGAACCAGGAGAACATTGTACATAGTAAAAGCCACAGTGTCCGAGGACTGATTTATCAAAATTTAGCCCTTCTCAGCAATGCAAGGACCTAAAACAATTCCAAAGGACATATAATGGAAAATACTAGCCACATCCAGAGAAAGAACTATGGAGTCAAAATGCAGATCGAAGCATACTATTTTCTGATTTGTTTTGCTTTATTTTTTTTCCCTTTCCCATGGTTTTCCCCATTCGTTATAACTTTTATGCAACATGATTAATGTGAAAATGTATTTAATAGGAATGTATGTGTGGGATTAATAGGAATGTATGTATACAAGCTATTTTGGGGAGGGAGGGGGAGAAAATTTAAAACATGGAAGTAAATGTTGAAAACTAAAAATAAATTTAATAATTGGGAAAATTAAATATTAAATATGGAAAAAAATTGTTTCCTAGCTTTTTGATTTCCTTCTAATCTTGGTTACATTGACTTTGTTTGTGCAAAGACTTGTTTTAATTTAATGTAATCAAAATTATTCATTTTGCATTTCATAATGAAGAACTGAACTCTTAAGAAAGCTCTGAGCTTGCCTTTCTGGCAAAGTGTGTAAAGGGAGGTGGATTTTTGCCCCCTCCCCTGCCTTAGGAATGGCATACCATAGCAGAATCCCATGGCCTCAGAAGACATTTGTTCTTGCATACAATCTCATGGAAAAATATAAAGTCTTTATTTCCTGAATCCCAACCTGCTACATAGAGGAAGTTTGAAGACAGAGAGTTTAGCACCTTGATCTGGGATCTTGCCCCTTGGAAAATGTCAGACCTCAGAGCTATGACTTTGAGGGAGAAGAATTAGGAGGTTCTCTCTAGCCTTTTGTAATGTAATGCCAAGGAAAGGCAACTTCCCAGGTTCAAAATACCAGCATAGGTGCTCTCTATTTTATTCAGTAACAAACCAAGAACAGAGAAGATCGAAACATGACATCATTCAAAATACAGCATTTACTAAGTGTGATTAAATAATCTCCAAGGACTACCCCACCCCAGGATCTTCCAATCATTCAATCAATTACAAAGTCTCTGTTCTAAATACTTCTCCACCCCTAGGCTATACCTTAATTAAGTCCACCACAAAGCCCCTCTTCTCAAATGGAGATTAGTTTCCAAACATAAGTAAAATACATTCATTTGCTCAACCATAGAACACAAAAAGGTCAAAAGTTCCCCACCCCTGGATCACAATTGAATCTACCCCAGAGTTACATCAAGTTTAAACACAGCACTTAATACCCAAATGGAGGTCTTTTCTTCATCTTGACACGAGGCAAGTTCTCAGCAATCTTAGTTCCTGGGGAGACAAGGCTTAGCAAGGCCATAAGATACATTGCCAGTCCCTTCATGAATTTATCCTCTGTCTGTAGAACAGCCCTAGAACCCCTGAACACATTAGCAAAGCCCTCTCCCAGGATTTCTGTAAACATACAACAAGAAAATCCTTCTTCAGGGCTTCTGAACCAACAGAAAGGCTCCCAGACCCCTGCAACAACAGCACTGTCCTTCACCAGTGGACAGTATTCATTCTGTCTGCCGGACAGTCTCCAGACCCCTGCAACAACAGTACTGTCCCTCACCAGTGGACAGTATTCACTCTCAGTACTGTCCCTCACCAGTGGACAGTATTCACTCTCTGTCTGCAGGACAGTCTCAGGCCTTCTTAACCAAATGCCAGGTTCCAGGACTTCTTCAACAGGACAGTCTTTCACCAGTGGACAAATCTGGCAAAATAACATCAAAACAGACAGACAAAGTACCAGCAAAACAGCCATGTCTCCTCAGTCCTTGGCAGCTCAGGGGGCAGGTCTCAAAAGTCCAGGGCAATTCAAAGCGGCCACCAGCAATCTCTTAGTCTCTCTCTCTCCACGAGGTGCTGCTTCCAAAAAGAACTTCCGCCTCTCTCTTGTCTCTCCAAATCTACATCACCAGCTCCTCCCACTTCAGGACTTTCTTTTCACATCAACAAGCCCATCCCACAGGTGTGATTAACAAACTCTGGGTTTTAATACAATCAATTTGAAAACCAAGCCAATATAGGGGAATCTTTAATTGCCATTACTATCACACCTTTGGAGGGAGGGTCTGGTTCTTTCTGAAGAGCCTAGCAGTGCCCTAGCAAGGACTGCAGCTTAGATAGAAGCTGGAAGCAACAGAGGCTGTTGCCAACTGGCAGAGGTAATGTGTTTTGCAGAGAGAAGCCCATTAAGCCCAGTGGAGCAATATGCCTAGCCAAAATATTGTGTCCCCAAGGAATGATCAATGCAAGAACATCATGAGAAGACATGAGAGCTTTGAACTTGACAGGGAAAAGTTGCTTATCTACACATGTTCCCTTTGTGTAGGCCCTGCAGGCATGATTCCTGTACTTGCTCACTTTCTCCGTTGATGGTACGAACATTTGCAGGAAAGTGTTCTCTAAGTTTCTAGAGGATAGAGGGAGATGTTCTTACTTTATTATTCCAATCAATGCCTATTCTTTTAGTTAATTGTGTCCTGTAGTTGACTATATAAAAGACATGATTGGGGGCTTATGTTTTAGGAATTAAACATAAAAAGGAGCTGGAATATGAGGTGGTTGTGCCCTAGGGAACTTGCCTGAAAGTTATAGGATAGTCTATTGTGGCAACAGGTGTTAAGTAGCATTTAGATGTACCCTTTAGCCCAGGATTTCCCTCTCTAACAAGAGCTTCTATCTTTGGATTCACAGAGATTCAAGTTCAATCCTGAAGGATCTGACCCCCAGTGAAGTGTGTCAGGTGGGTTAGGCTTTTCTCTGTCCCTGGCATGTTGCCCATAACTTGGAATAAAACTCCAGAGGCATCTCTAAAATAAAACTTAGGTATGACTCATATCCAGGGTCTCTCCAAAGTGAATAAGAGTCCTTCTAGAAAAGATATTCAGTATACAATATGGATATCACCTGTAGGATAGTAGCTTGTTTCCTCTACCACAGAAACTGCTTGAGACACAAAATATTCTTGAATGAGCATTAACAAATATATTATACATAAACGGCCTATTTTGCTTCTTATATTCTTCCCTCCCCCCCACCCCAAGAAGGTAACAACAGTCTTGTGGGACTGCTGAATAGATATTTAAGTCACTTCAGATTTGCATGGCCCAAGCAACTCACAAGGTCCAGATCTCCTGACCATCCAGCGCATGACTTTCTTAATTCTTCAGCTACAGGATGATCCCTGATGTGATCTCTGAAGTCATGCTTTTTTATGGAAATAACTACCTTCTAAACATCCAGCACCCAACTCAGAGATTTGAATCCACAAGGTAGCTAGCCACCAAGACAAGATAACATCATTTCTAAGGCTTGCTGGTCAAGGACATGTACTCAAGAAAGAAATAGACAAAATCAAAGGGTTAGGCTTATCTTAGCAAGCATGTTTGGTCCCATGTGCTCATGAGTTACCACTGTCACTGTGAGATGGGTTAGGGGAAAGGAAAAGAGCACAGAATTCCTTTCCGTACCTTTTCTGAAAGTTAAAGGGAAAAATGTACGGGAAAAGTCCCCAAAGAGAAGAATTCTAAAGAGTAGTAGGAGCCTAACCCACCCCCTACTCAAGTTAATTTTGTTTTTATTTAATGGCTATTGATACCTTCCTTAAGTCTGGGGTGGCCCAAGGAATTAAATGCTCAGATTGTTGATGTCACTTCCTCATTGCCTGGGTACAGAACAACTGAGAGAGGCTCCAAGAGCATTTTGGTGCTTGGCTGGTGGATCTCAATGGGTAATTCAGAGAATGGAGTTCACTTAGCTGAATCAACTCCTTAGTGCCATCCTTATAAAATATACTCCTGCTGTGGCTAAGCAAATCTCTTTTTGTTAATTATTGAATGACTTACAAGTGTCTCATTTTGATCTAGTATCAAACCAAAACTATGAGGGGATTGGCATGAATCAGACCCAACCCAGAACACTACCAAATGGGTGACTTCTTCTAACTCAGTCGCCAATTATCTTTGACACAACTCTGGATCATCAGGAGTTGCTGTATCTTCCCAGAAAAGTTCAACAAAGAGCCATAGCAAGTATCCAGCTCTATGGAAAGTGCCCTACTTCAGCAAATCCACTCCCCTGATATTTTCTCAATTATGGTCAATTCTTGCCTGGAACTTTGCTTTTCAGTTTGCAGATAAATTAATTTAGAAATTCATTCCCTTAAAGAGGAGGACTAATATCTGCAGACTAAGAGGAGCCAAAGTGAACATTGCCTCTTGCATCACCAGTAATTTAACTTCAGAAATTAAACTGGACTGCCCCAAAAAGGATATCAAAAATCATTCTCTTGGGGCAGCTAGGTGGCACAGTGAATAGAACACCAGCCCTGGAGTCAGGAGGACCTGAGTTCAAATCCAACCTCAGACACTTGACACACTATATTAGCTGTGTGACTTTGGGCAAGTCACTTAACTCCAATTGCCCTGCCCTCCCCCCTCCAAAAAAAAAAAAAAGAGAATGAGGCACAGCAGAAACAAACAAAAAAAAGCATTAAGGGGATGAGATCCACAAAACAAGTAATTATATAGAAACTGTTTAGAAGAGGAAACTCAAAGTAGGTGCTATAGAAACTTTAATTTCATGATGAATACAGAGACTAAAGAAGGAATCAGTAAGTATGAGGGCCATGAATCAAATAATAGAAGTCTAGAATATGCCAAGAGGAAAGAGAAATGAAAATAAAAGAAAGAAATAATTTTTAGAAAAGGAGGCAGAAAATGAAAAAAAAATAAGTTGAAGGCAAGGAGAGGAAGAGGGGATTAAATAACTTCGAGAAGAAAAGAAATACATAACTAGCTAAAAGGAAGAAAGACAAAGGAATTAGTAAATTAATCAAAACTCCAAAGGGAGGGTAAGGGTAGTGGATCTTGATGGGTAATTCAGAGGGCTAGGGGGATTCTTGAGGGTGAAGGGAAGAGAATCAGTGAGAATAGGGTTGCCTGAAAAGAGTTAATTTAGATTAACTAAATAGACAATGTATTGACTTTAAAGAAAAAAGGAACAACATATTGGCTTTAAAGAGAAAAGGAACAAAACAAATCCTGATTCAGAAAAAAATACCTGTTAGAGACAAATTATGGAAAATAATCCAATTCTCATAACTTTAAATGTGAATGGATTAAATGATCCAATAAAATGAAAAAATAACAAATTGGATGTGGTGGGCTATTGATATCCCGTCCTCTCACTTACCCATAGTAAGTCTTCGGTCGTCACCGGCCTCCTAGGAGGAATTACCAGACAGCGCACCCGAGGTTTAAAGGAGTTGTTTATTCAGGCTCAGCTACATCGCGACTGCCCTGAACTTCCGTATCAGGACAACTTATAGATACACACAGCCAATCATCTTCTACAGCTCTATTCATTACCTTTTAAGGTCATACATCAAGCAAGCAGGCACTAGCCCATATACCATTACTTCCTGGCCCCCAACAATTGGATAAGAAAATAAAACCCCACAATTTGTTGCTTACACCTAAAAAAGCTAAGATGTACTCAGAATAAAAATTAGGAACTGGAACAAAATTTGCTTTGCATCTGGGGGTATTAAAAAAAGCAGAAATTGCAATTATACTATTAACAAAGTGAAAATGAACATTCACAAGAAAAATTAAGATAAACAAGGGTCTGCATTATGGGGAAAGGAGCCATAAGGTAAAAAACCCAGTATCAATATTAAGCTTATATGCTCTAAATGGTATAGCATTTAAGGTTACAAAGGAAAATTTAAATGAATTACAGAAGATATGATAGCAATGCAATAATGGCAGGACTTTTTAATGTCCCTCTCTATTTTGAACAGATCTATTAGAAATAAAGATTTTTCAAAAAGAATAATTAAGAATTGAACAAATTGCTGGAGAACCTAGAGCTAAAGGACTTACGATATATTCTAAATTGGATTGCTAAAATATACATATTTCTCATTAGCACATGAAACTTTTTACAAAAATTGACTATGTATTAGAGCAGAGAGTACAAATAAATGTAAAAAGGAAGGAATATTAAGCATCCTTTTACAGACCATAAAACAACAAAAACAGCCATCTATTCAGGGAGCACAAATGGAAGGCATATACTTAAATGGAGACTTAACAATGGAGTCCTAGATAATCACTGATTAACATATAACATAATAACAAATAATAAAATGATGAAACAACATACCAAAGTTTCTGAAATGAAGCTAAAGCAGTCTTCAAGGGAAAATTATATCTCTAAAAACATACATTGATAAAATTGGAAGAAAAATGGGTTAGTGAGCTGAGAATATATATATATATATATATGTATTTAAATTATAAAACCAACAAATCAAAAAAGCTAAAATAAGCACAGAATATACATTAAAAATTTGAAGAGAAATAGATATATTGGATATAAATGGACTATAGAAATGATGAAACCAAAAGCTAACAAAAACTAACAAAACTGATAATAAACCTTTAGCCAAAGTGATAAAAATAAAGGGGCAGAAAATCAATTCAGCAAAAACAAATGAACAAAGTGAAATCACAACAAACCAGAAGAAGTAAAAAAAAAAATCAGCAGAACCTATTATGCAGTTTTATGCTAATAAAATTGAGAACACAAAAGTAGAGAAATATTTTCAAACATGTAAAATTCCCAAACTAACAGATGATCAAATAAAAATTTTTGAATAATCTAAGAAAAAAGAAATAAAACCAAATGTAATGGAACTACCAAAGGGGGCAGGAAGAACTGGTTCTGATGGATTGGATTTCCAGAATTCTATCAAATTCTTTTTTGTTTTTTTGAGGTGGAAAGGCAAGGCAATTGGGGTTAACTGACTTGCCCAAGGTCACACAGTTAGTTGTGTCAAGTGTCTGAGCCTGGGTTTGAAATCAGGTCCTCCTGACTTCAGGGCTGGTGCTCTATTCACTGCACCACCTAGCTGCCCCTTCTATCAAATTCTTAAAAAACAATTAGTAACAGTATTTTACAAATTATTCTCAATAACTGAGAAAGAATGCATCTTACCAGTTTCCTTTTATGAGACAAATATATTTCTAATACTTGAACCAGGGAAAGAGAGCCATAACATAATTAGTGAATATCAATATAAAAATTTTGCATAAAGTCTTATCAGTCTATAGCAATACATCCAAGAAATCACCCATTATTATTAAGTTGGAATTTTGCCAGGATTCAGGGATATTTCAACATTAGGAAAGCAAAGTAATCATATGAAAAATGAAAACATTTTTTAAAAAACCCACATACTTATCTCAATAGATAGATAAAAACTTTTTAAAAATCACAACACTCAACATGTATAGCCTATATCAGATTGCATGTTGTTTTAGGGAGGGGGGAGAAAAGAAAGAGAAAAAAACTTGGAATTCGAAATCTTATAAAAGGGAATGTTGAAAACTATCTTTACATGTAATTGAAAAAAATAAAATAGTATTAAATGGGGGAGGGGGATATCACAACACACATGTTAAACAACTACAACATATAGAGGGATTTTTTCAATATCATAAAAAGTATCTAATTAAACAAAAAGCTTTTTTTTTTTTTTTGCTTTTTGGAGGGCAGTTGGGGTTAAGTGACTTGCCCAAGGTCACATGGCTAGTTTTTGTGTTAAGTGTCTGAGCCCAGATTTGAACTCAGGTCCTCCTGACTCCAGGGCTGGTGCTGTGCCACCTACCCACCCCCGAGGGGAGGCTTTTGTTTCTCTGCTTGACCATCAGGGAATCCCACTTCTGACACCATATAATTGGTCAAGAACAAACCCAAACCTGAAAAAAGTTTTAGAAAGACATTGGAGTCATCTGGGGAGAGCCAAAATAAGTAGCCCACTCCTACAGAGCTTCTGTATTTTTTACATTATATCAAGTTCAAACAAATAAACAACAGTTGATTGGTCAGCATAGAGGCAGCTTCCAGAATGGGTACATATGGGTTCTTTAAGATGTATAATGAGAGGAAATTCCTTACATTCTTTGTGGCAATTGCCAGATCCCCTGAAAGGTTTCTGGGGTTGGCATGACCCTAAGTTAAGCAACAAATCTGATCTCTAAACAACAAACAAATCTGATCTCTAAGCCACATAGGGCTAGGCCCAAATAATGCAATAAAATTTTCCCACAGAGATTATTCTTATAAATGTGAATCAGTTCACTACATATACAATAGAAATGAAACCATTATCATAGAATCTTGCTGCAAAGATTTTTTTCCCATTTACCTGCTTCTCTTACTGTTTTAACTAAATAAATTTTCTTTGTGCAAAAACTTCTAATCAAAATCATCCATTTTAATTCCTGTGAACCTCTCTTTCTCTTATTTGATCATGAATTTTTCCCTTCTCCATAGATCTGATAAGTAATTTTTTTCCTCAATCCTTTAATTTTTTACATCACCTTTTATGTCAAAAATCATGTATCCATTTTTCCAAATAGGAATTAATGACTCTATAAGACAACAAGAAATATTTTTTTAATTTTTATTCCATAAATTAACCCATTTATTGTTGAACTTTGGGCTGCAGATATTTGTAAAGAAGATTTTACTGGTCTTTCAATTCCTTAAGTCTTCTGATGGCAGAGGTGGTATTGCTGGTCCATGCACCACCAGCTACTGTTTTCATAAGGATCCACAGTGCCAGATACCCACAGCCCATCTCTTCATTTTGGTCTTGCCACAGAAGGAGCAAGTATACTTGGCATGCTGGCTAATTTGAATTTTCTTCACCATTTTTCTGAGGGATGCACCATAACATGTTCCATATTTACCAACAATTCTGATCTTCTTGGTATGTTTAGCCATATTGCCAGTGCCAGGGTTGGAGCTTGAAGAGGCAATAAATATTTTTTTTTAAATAAAATAGAAGATGGAAGGAATCTCATGGCAAAAGCAATTGATCTAGGAGTGAAAAAAAACTCAAGGAAAAATAATTTAAAAATCATTGGACTACCTAAAAAGTATGACCAATCCAAAACAAAAACAAACAAATCTAGACACTGTATTTCAAGAAATTGTAAAAGACAACTGTCCACATCTCTTAGAATCAGGGGATAAAGTGAAAATAGAAAGAATCAACCAATCATATCCTGAAAGGAATACCAAAATGAAAACTCCCTGGAATATTATAGCCAAAATACAGCGCTTCGATGTCAAAGAAAAATATTGCAAGGAGCCAGAAAGAATTCAGTGACCAAGGAGCCATAGTGAGGATTACAAATGATTTAACAGCCACCATCATAAAGGAGCAGAGAGCTTAGAATATTAGATTCTCAAAGGCCTAGGATAATAGGCTTACAACCAAGAACAATAAGCCTGGCAAAACTGAGTATAGTCCTACAGGGAGGAAATGGTGTTTTAATGAAACAGAAGAAGATCACTTCTAAATATTTCTGATGAAAAAAACCCAAGTTGAGTAGAAACTTTAAAGTTCAAACAAGAGAAATATAAAAAGGTAAATATAAGCAAATAATCAAAAAGAATTAAATAAGAATATACTGTTGACATTCAAATATGGTAATACAAGTGTCCCCTCAGAACTCTAATTTCAATAGAGGGTATAGAATTCCAGAAAAATATAGGGTTTCTGAGTTATTTTTGAAAACTATTTTGATCTTAAAAAAAAAAGAAAGGAGGATCTGGAGCCAAGATGGCAGCAAAGGAGCAGGAAGACTCCCTGCGCTCCTCCCATAACCACCTTATCAAATACCTATAAAAAATTACTCTAAGCAAACTTTAGGGCTACAGAACCCACAAAGTGACAGAGAGAAACAAACCTCTCACTGAAGACAGCCTGGTGGACTGGCAGGAAGGGCCCATTGCAGCGAGCTGAAAGCAGAGTCCATCCCCATGTGAGTCTGAGGTTTTAGCTCCAGGGTGACCTGACCTGGAGGGATTCCCAGAGAGCGAATCACCAGCAGCTATGGTGGTTTCCAGAATTATCAACCCATAAATGCCAAAGACAAAGTGAGAGGTCAGTGGACTTTGGGAACAGGGGGTCCAGGAGTACGGTCCAGCCTCTGCCCCTGGAGGGAGAAGTGGCTGATGCATGGCAGCCATGCAGCCACCACCACATGGCTGCTTCAGAGCTCCTGGCCTGCAGATTGTAGGGGGACAAAGCAACCAATCTTAAGGGTAATAGCTCTTCTTTAACCTTCTGCAATCTGGATTGCTGTGTAGGGTGGAGGTCCTGGGATGTGTGCCCAGTGTGCCAGAGCCAGTGCAAGCTTCAGAGAGGGCACCCAACTAGCTCTGGCAGCTGAGAAAGCCCCAGCCATTTGGGACAAAGCTCTCCTCTCTGGTAGCAAAGTTCTACTTGGCAAAAAGCTCAAAAGTCAAGTAATTGAGTGACAACTTGAGCAAACAAAGGAAGCAAAGCAAGCACAGCAATCCAACTTTAGACTCCTTTTTTGGGGACAAAAAGGATCAAAGCATGGAACAGGAGGAAGACAACAAAGTCAGAACTCCTGCACCAAAAGCTTCCAAGAAAAATATGAATTGGTTACAGGCCCTAGAGGAGCTTAAGAAGGATTTTGAAAACCAAATAAGAGAGGTGAAAGAAAAATTGGGAATAGAAATGAAAATGATGCAAGAAAATCATGAAAAGAGAATCAACAACCTGACTGAAGAAAATAACACCTTAAAAATAGACTAATTCAAATGGTAAAAGAGGCTCAAAAAGTCAATGAGGAGAAGAATGCCTTAAAAAGCCAAATTTGCCAGATGGAAAAAGAATCTCAAAGGCTCACTAAAGAGAATCATTCCTTCAGAATTAAATTGGAGCAAATGGAAGCTAGTGACTTTATGAGAAATCAAGATACTATCAAACAGATCCAAAAGAATGAAAAAAAAATAGAAGGTAATGCGAAATATCTCTTTGAAAAAAACC
Source organism: Petaurus breviceps papuanus (assembly GCF_028583685.1). Lineage (NCBI taxonomy): Eukaryota > Metazoa > Chordata > Mammalia > Diprotodontia > Petauridae > Petaurus > Petaurus breviceps. The sequence goes on along the minus strand of NW_027185798.1, from coordinate 31,248,934 downwards.
ACTGACCTGGCAAATAGATCCAGGAGAGATAATCTAAAAATTATTGGACTACCTGAAAGCCATGATCAAAAAAAGAACTTGGAAATCATACTTTAAGAAATTCTCAAGGAACATTGCCCTGATGTTTTAGAACCAGAAGGCAAAATAGAGGTTGAAAGAATCCACCAATCACCTCTTGAAAAAATCCCTAGGGATGGCCAGATGGTGCAGTAAGAATGCTGGCCCCAGAGTCAGGAGACCTGGGATCGAGTCCAGGCTCAGATACTTAGCACCCTCCCAGAAACACCTGGCTGTGTAACCTCGAGCAAGTTACTTAACCCCAATTGCTTAGGGGTGGCCAGGTGGTGCAGTGAGTAAGACCACCGGCACCAGAGTTGGGAGACCTGGGATCAAATCCAGGCTCAGATACTTAGCACCACACCGAGAAATAACTGGCCGTGTAACCTAGAGCAAGTTACTTTACCCCAATTGCTTAAAAAAAAAAAAAGATACAAAAAAGAAAACTCCTAGGAATATTATAGCCAGGTTCCAGAGTTTCCAGATCAAGGAGAAAATATTACAAGAAGCCAAGAAGAAACAATTTGAATATTGTGGAAACACAATCAGAATAACACAGGATCTGGCAGCTTCTACATTGAAGGATTCAAGGGCTTGGCATATGATATTCCAGAGGTCAAAGGAGCTGGGATTAAAACCAAGAATCACCTACCCAGCAAAAGTGAGTATCATGTTTCAGGGGAAAATATGGTCATTCAATGGAATAGAGGACTTTCAAGCATTCTTGACGAAAAAACCAGAGTAGAATAGAAAATTTGACACTCAGATACAAGAAGCAAGAGAAGCATGAGAAGGTAATCAGGGAAAAGAAATCATAAGGGACTTATCAAAGTGGAACTATTTATATTCCTACATGGAAAAACAATAATTGTAACTTATGAAACTTTTCTCAGTATGAGAATAGTTGAAGGGAATATAAATGTATGTATACATATATATGTGTATACATACATATATATGTCTATATAGGAGGCTATATGTGCATATGAATACATATGTGAGTGTGTGTATATATGTGTACAGGTATACATAGACAGACGGCACAGGACCAGTTTAGTAGGAAGGGATGATACTTAAAAGGTGAAATTGAGAGGTGAGAGAGGAATATAATGAGAGGAGATGGGGAGAGACAGAATGGGGTAAATTATCCATATAGAAGAGGCAAGGGAAAATGGTTACAATGGAGGGGAAGAACAGGAAGGCAAAAGGGAATGGGTCAACCTTACTCTCTTTAAATTTGGCTTATGGAGGGAATGAAATATACACTAAATAGGGTATCTCACCCTACAGAAGATTAGGGGGGAAAAGGATGAGAGGGGGGATGATGTAGGGGAGGGCAGGTTGGGCGGGGAGGGAAGTTAGAAGTACACACTTTTGAAAAGGGACAGGGATATGATGGTAGGGTAAATTCCTCGTGTTTAACTATGCTTATCTGTTATGAGGTTTTTCTGTTTTCAGTTGAGGGAAAGGGTAGAGGCAATTAGGTGGTGTAAGAGTGCCAGGTCTAGAGTCAGGAAGACTCATCTTCCTACATTCAAATCTGACCTCAGATACCTAATAGCTGTGTGTCCTTGGGCAAGTTACTTAACCTCTGTTTCCTCATCTATGGAATGAGGGGTAGAATATAGCACTGACTTTCCGGGGTATTTATGAGAATCAAGTCAGATAATACTTGTAAAGTGCTTAATACAGTGCCTACTATGAGGTACTATATAAATGCTAGTTACTATTACTACCATTACTATTATTACTTACTACTGCTACTACTACTATTAAAGAGGTGGACATGGTGATGCCAAAGAAAAGAAAAAGGGCCATTCAAACATAATTTTGACAGTGCCCAGAGAACAGAAGGATTTTCAGAAGGAAGCATAGATAAACAGGATAACTTTGAAAATAAAAAGTTCAATTTATTTTGTACATATATATATATACACATATACATGTATATATGTGTGTATATGTATACATATACATATATACACACATATATGTTGTTCATTTGTTTTTTTTAATTGTGTCTGACCTCATGACCCTATTTGGAGTTTTCTTGGCAAAGATACTAGAATAGTTTGCCATTTCCTTCTCTAGCTCATTTTACAGAGGAGGAAACTGAAGCAAATAGAGTTACACAGCTAGTAAGTATCTAAGGTCAGATCTGAATTCAGGAAGTTGAGTCTTCCTGACTCAAGGCTGGCACTCTATCCACTGTGCCAACTAGTTGCCATACACCCATACATATACACACACACACAGTGTATGTTATATTATATGTATTATAATTATATAACTTATATTTATTACACAATCATATTTATTATTTCATTTGTATTATATATTCATTATGCATAATATATAACAAATACTTATATAATTATAATATATACATATATACTCTGTGTGTGTGTATGAAATATATTAGCATTTCAAGGAAGTCTGCTTGCTAGTAGCAGCTTCCATTTCCTAGGGTACAGATTTCCTTCTTCAGTGTAGCTTTCTCTAGCCAGCTCAGAACACCCAGTCAATCAACAGTGTCCCATGGCATTTGAATGGACCAATGGGATATAGTCTGTCTCTATTAGGAAGTTGGTCTGGAAGGTCTACAGTTGTAAGTTGGGTGTAAAATTTGCATAGTCGTGCACAGCTAAAGGATACTGTGTGGTTCATGGTTTGTGTATTCCATCAAATTGAGGGAGATAGTTTTCCTCAGGTTTTGTCATTCAGTCTATAGCTGAAGCTTTTATTATTTAGTGTATTGTGTTTTTTAGTACTTAGAATGAAGGGTAATTAGTCAAGCTACATGTTGTGATAACTAGGTTTTGTATTTTTTTCCTCTCCACAATTCCTCCTTTTTTTCCTCAGAAGTGTCCTTAAATTTGGGTATTTTTCTTAATGAGATGGATTATAGAATATGCAGTAGCATAATAATATTTAGCTTTTACAAATATCCTCACACTGCTTGAGAAGAAGCAGCCTATTGTCAAGAAGAACCATATTTGCCTTTCAGATATTGTGGCTCCTCACCTCTTTTGTCATAAACTTGTATCAGACAAGAACCATACTGATCGTTACCTTGGAATGGTTGGAACTTTGCTGATGGAATTCTATCACTGATGGAATCATCACTTGTGTTACTGGAATCACATGAGGAATACTCACTCTTTCTCTACCTTATGAATTGTATTTGTAACATTTACATCATCAAATTCATTGTCTGAAAGTTCACCATTGAACTTGGGTAATATATTTCTTATTAGTTCTAAAGTCTGTTCATCAGAGTTTCTGAGACATTTTATCAGTAAGGATGCTATATTATGACAACCAAACTATAAATTTTGAAAAAAAAAAACAGAAGAAAAATAGTAAAATGGTAGAAACTACATGTAAAGATAAAATTTTATTTTACTTTATAAATACATTATTCACAGGTTTTATAAACGTTTGATGAAATCTGATTCTCCAAGGAGAAAACACTAATATGGGCAAAGAAGTGACACACACCCCCAAAATAAATGCTGGAATATTTCCTCATATTTGCAACAAAAGTATAAAGTGTTTAAGCATATGCCTCATTTGATGCATTTGATACTTATTGATAGAACCATATGTTTTATTCCTTTTGCTATTTGAAAAGTCTTTTTAGTGATAAAGATATAGAAAAAAATCATGAGGTATCAAGTACAAAAATCTAGTCTTTCTTGAGTTTCAAGTGTCTGAAAATTTTTATATTGATTGATGTACCTGATTCTTCTCATTTTAAAGTGTTATGTAAATGCTTATTATTGTTATTATTATATTACTTCAAGGTTATTTGGAACCCAAGAGCAGCACCTTTGTGGGACCTTAAAGTGTTCCCAGCCACAGTCTGAAACATTATAACCAATAATTTTATAAGGCACTGAAACAAGAAAGACTTGGATTTAAACTTACAGTCTTAAATCTGGCACCTAAGCATTCTTCCAAAAAGGTCCAGACACTGCAAGAAATAAAGGAAAAGAAATAAAACTTCATAACAAAGAAAAGATGATTAACACAGCTAAAGATAGGCCCCAAAAGAACAAGAAATCCACACTAATATAAATTTAGACAGCAATTATCCTGTTCTCATCATCTTGAGTTTAGCTGTCTAAGTCATTTGCTCCTGAGAAATGTTTTGCCCTGGTAAATCTGAGTCAGAAGGGCTCTGTCCAAATCTACTGTCCACAAATTGTTTGACTTGACCCACTTACAATGAGAAAACCATTTCCATGAATCAACATCTTGGAGTTTTAACGTCAGTGTCAGTTGTTAATAGTACCTGAGATAGATAGACATTCCCACCTTGTTTCTAGAGCAGATTTGCAGAGAGATATTTCTTCCTATAGATACCTTTGCCAGATTCCAAATTGTTCAATGACCCTCATGGTGATTTCTTAGGTAAAAAATATGGAATACTTCATGAATTTTCCTGTAACTTTACCTAACTGCCACACTAACTTTCTCTGTATCATAGCAATTTTAGTATACATAATGCCAAAGAAAGCACTGAATGTGCCATTTTTTTTAAAGTAACTATAATCCTCATGAGCTCCACCTTGTTTATAGAAATATCCTTTTGTGGGTGTTTGTTAAGTTCTCAGAGCCCATGATAAACAGGTTGAAATTTACATAAATATTTTTCGAACATCTCATTTCACAAAAAAAAAAAAATAGCAAAGGCTGTAAATGTAACTTGTTTAATATGAGTAAAAGTGGTTTATCTTTAGATAGAGCTTATGAAGTGACTAAGATTCAAGAGCAAAATAAAAAAGACACTCCATGGTCAACATCCACATAAAATCAATGAATAGCTTTCCTGCCAAGGAGGATCAAAAATTACGGAATTATGCAGATTTCTTTTTAGATGTTGAGGGATTTAAGATAGCAATTTGAGATCAGGTCATTGCTACCACAAATTGGAGCCCAGATGTATTTCTTGATGCAGATTACATTGTAAAGAAGTTGTGGAAACTGTACAAACATATTACAGGTTGTAAAAATTTAGACCCCACCAGTAGCTTGTTTATCATTTGTTCTCGAAAAGAACCAATGGCATTATGAGGGTGATATATGTCTCAACTTGGATTTAAGTGAGGCAAAACTGCACAAAGTTGTCAGCCTCACTCTCTCCTCCAGAGTCATAGAAGTCCAGTGACAAGACAAAAGTCAAGAGAAATGGCAATGGCCCAGCATGAAGTGGATGGCCTTGGCCTTTCTAAATTAAGCTATTTCCCAGGCTCAGTTTGTCTCAAGCAATGCCCATTCAATGACTAGAGACTAATATTTCTTAGGTGTATGACTTTGGGGGACAAGTCATTCACTCTCTCTAAACCTCAGTTTCCTCACCTTTAATACTGGACTGAGAAGACCTCTAAGTTACCTTCTAGGCAGGAAATGATGGTACATTTTTAACAACTCTCTTTTCCAACTCACCAGGAAGAATGTTTACTTTTTGTCCTGTGCAGGTGATTTCATAAGAGATATTTTATGCATTGGCTAGATGATTTTCTGTAAGGTATAGTAAATAAGAGATTCCTTCCCTCATTTCCCTCAATACTCAAAGTATCAGCTAGAGCCTTTCCTAGTGCTCTGAGTAGCTAATGCCTTTATTCCCTCAAGGTTTTCTTGTGTCTTCTTCTTCTTCCTTTTTTTTTTTGCTTTTTTTTTTTGGAGGGGGGGAATCTGGGCAATTGGGGTTAAGTGACTTGCTCAAGGTCACACGACTAGTAAATGTTAAGTGTCTGAGGCTACATTTGAACTCAGGTCCTCCTGACTCCAGGGCCGGTGCTCTATTCATTGTGCCACCTAGCTGTCCCTTCTTGTGTCTTCTTTATAATTATAATAATAATAATAAAGACTGAGTGTCCCTGTATCATTCAGTCTAGAAGTACAGGGGCTACTCACTAGGTTGATCTCATTACTTATTAGTATTTACCATATTAAAGCCAAACTTACACCAGATCAGCATGGTCCACTGCAGCTCAGAATTCAATTGTAAACATTTATTAAGCATCTACTATGTGCCGAGCACTATGCAAAGGCTAGAGATGCAAAAGGAGGCAAAAGACAGTCCAGTAACTTGAAAGCCTACTGGCTCACATTGCATATCATAAATTCTCTACCCTTCATACATTATTAAATGACAAATTACTGTACTACAAACACATACCCAAACTATCCTTGAAAATTCAACAAATAGTACTAGAACTAGAGCGTCATTACAGACAGAACTATCAACCACAGTTGCCTGGACCTAACATTGATCCAGAAGAACTTAAGAATAATGTTTTCAATAGATGTCACCATGCCAGATATTGATACTAAACTTTCAAAATATAGAAGAGGTAAAAATCATGTGTGAACAAGATGAAGTGTATATTGTCCCTGTAGTGCTGTCTGCTATTAGAGTTGGCCCAAAGATATTTTCAGTGGGTCTGCAGAAGATGAACTTACATTTCAATTCTGTTATTACATAAAGCAGTCATTTTTATCAACCTCTTCTAGATTTCACAGAAGCATGATAATAACATAGTAGAAAAGCAACTTGTTCTCAAACTGTTTTTGTCTGAACCTCATCAAAAAAGATGAGAAGAGTGTGATAACAGAGATAACAATAACAATGACAACAGTTTTAGAAAGAAGACAAAAAAACCTCTCACAATAATAACAAAATATCCAGCCTAACACCCCAAGGTAGTTATAGAAAAATTGACACTTACTCTTAAAAAAAAAAAGACTGATAGATGTTCTCAGAGTGCATGAAAAACAGGTGAAAAAATTTCGGAACACTTTCAGAACAAACACCACTTCACAGAGCAATATACATCACAGAGTCTGATATAACTGTTACACTGATAATATAGATATATATGTATATATATATACATATATATAGTCAGTTTTATTAAATGTAATTGATATTCATCTTAAGAAAAGGCTAAGATCTAATAATGGAATAAAAAATGTCCAATGGCAACATTCACATGAGCTCAACAACATGTTAACATGAACTCAACAAAGAAGCGTGGAACAAATGACTGAGTAAAAAAATTGTCTGTGGGGCGACCAGGTAGCACAGTGAGTAAGAGCACTGGTCCCAGAGTTGGGATGACCTGGGATCAAACCCGGGCTCAGACACTTAGCACCCACCCAGAAACACCTGGCCGTGTAACCTTGAGCAAGTTACTTAACCCCAATTGCTTTAAAAAAAGAAAAAATAATTGTCTACAAAAAGAAAGAGGTTCATGATAATGACACAAGATTAGGCCATTGCTACCCATCAGTTAGTCAATAAACATTTATTAAGCTCCACCTATGTGCCAAGCACTGTACTAAATGTTGGGAATTCAAAGAAAGGCAAAAGACAGGCCCTGCTTTTAAGGAGCTCACAGTCTAAGGGGTGAGATGATATATAAGCAGTCATGTACAAACAAGCTACATACAAAATAAATTGGAAATAATAGGAAAGGCACTAGAATTAAGAGGGTTTGGGAAGGACTTCCTATAGAATTTTATTTGGAACTTGAAGGAAATTAGAGAAGTCTTGTGGATGCCTAGAGTTGGGAAATAGGGATGTTTTGTTTGAAGAATATCAAGGAGGCCTGTATCACTGGATCAGAAGGTATGTGGGGGAGGGGGCATGCAGGGTGGTATAAAGTGTAAGAAAACTGGAAAGGTAGAGAGGAAGACAGGAAAGACTTTGCTAAACTGAGGATTATATATTTGATCCTGAAAGTGATAATGAGTCAATGGAGTTTATCGAGTAGAAGAATGGTATGGTCAGACTTGTGCCTTAAGAAGATCACTTTGGGCCTCATGATACCAGATCTCAAACTGTATTTTAAAGTGGTAACCATCAAAACAATCTGATATTGGTTAAGAAATAAAGTGGTGGATCAGTGGAATAGATTTAGGTATACAATATACAGTAGTAAATCACCATGGTAATCTAGTGTTTCATAAACCAAAAGGTTCAAACTTTTGGGACAAGAACTCACTGTATGACAAAAATTGTTGGGAAAGCTGGAAAGCAATTTGGCAGAAACTAGGTATAGACCAACATCTCACACTGTAAATGAAGACAAGATCAAAATGGTGATACCATAAGCAAATTAGATGATGCTGTAAGCAAATTAGGGGAGTATGGAAGAGTTTGCCTGTCAGATTTATGGATATGGGAAGAATTTATGACCAAACAAGAGATAGAGGGCATTATAAGATGTAAAATGGATCATTTTGATTATATTAAATTTTAAAGTTTTTGCAAGAACATAACCAATGCAGCCAAGGTTAGAAGGAAAGCAGAAAACTCAGAAACAATTTTTACAGCAAATGTTTCTAATAAAGGCCTCATTTCTCAAATATACAGAGAACCAAGTCAAATTTATAAGAATACATGTCCTTCCCTAATTGATAAGTAGCCAAAGGATATCAGCAGACAGTTTTCAGACAAAGAAACAGAAGTTATCTATAGTCACATGAAAAAATACTCTAAATCATAGATAAATGCAAATTAATATAACTGAGGTACCACCTATAAGATTGGCTAATATGACATAAAAGGGAAATGATAAATGTCAGAGGGGATGTGGGGAAATTGGGACACTAACATAGTGTTTGTGGAGTTGTGAACTTATCCAACCATTTTGGAGAGCAATTTGGAACTATGCCTAAAGGGCTATAAAACTGCATACCCTTTGATACAGCAATACTACTACTAGGTCTATATCCTGAACACATTTTAAAAAAATAACCACTATTAGGTCTATATCTCAAAGACATTATTTTTGTACAAAAATATTTATAGCAGCTCTTTTGTGGTGGCAAAGAATTGGAAATTGAGGGAATGTTTATCAATTGTGGAATGGCTGGACAAGTTGTGGTGTAAAATTGTAATGGAATACTGTTGTACTACAAGAAATGAGCAGAAAGACTTAAGAAAAACTTGGAAAGACTTACACGAATGGATGCAAAGTGAAGTGAACAGAACTAGAAGAATATGGTACACAGTGACAGCGATATTGTACAATTTTAAACTGTGAATGACTTAGCTATTCTCAGCAATATAATTATCCAAGACAATTCCAAAGGACTCGTGGTAAAGAATACAATCCACCTCCAGAGAATGAACTGATGGAATCTGAATGCAGATCAAAATATACTATTTTTCACTTTATTTTTTCATGGGTTTTTTTTGTCTGTGCTTTCTTTTATAACATGACTAATATGGAAGTATGTTTTGCATTATTGCACATGTATAACCTATATCAAAGTGCCTACCATATCAGGGAGAGGAGAAAGGAGGGTGGGAGGGAGAGAATTTGGAAATTTTTATTTTCCAATTCAAATTCAATTTCAATTTTAAAAAAACTTAAAATTGTCTTTATATACAATTGGGAAAAAACGTTTTTTTTTTTTTTAAAAAGAAAACTTTGATGGCTGAGTAAAGTATAGACTGAAGTGAGGAGAGACTTGTGGCAAGGAGATCAACCAGTGGGCTGTTTCAAATAGTCCAGGCATGAAGTGATGTGAACCTGATCCAAGGTTATGGCAGTATCAAAGGAGAGAAAAGGGGTATAAACAGGAAGTATTATGAAAGTAAAAATCAACAGGCCTCGATAACAGATTAGATATGGGGAAGGAGAAAGAGACAGAGAGTAAGGGAAGTTTGGAGGAGGGGAGAGTACAGGAGGGAAAGATAATGAGTTCAGTTTGGGGACTTATGGAGTTTAAGATGTTTCTGGGACATCGAGTTTAACCTGTTCAATGGGTAGCTGGAGATTAGAATCTGTAGGCCAGAAGAGAGATTAGAGCTGGGTGAGTAGATATAAGAATAATCAGCATAGAGATAATTGAATCCATGGGAACTAATTAGATCTCCAAGTGAAATAATATAGAGAAAGAAGAGAAGAGAGAAATCTGTTGGGCATTCACAGTTAGTGGGAGTAACTTGGGTGAAGATCTAGCAAAGAAGACTGAGAAATTAGTCAAATAGGCAGAATGAGAAATAATAGAGTAATGACATGAAAACAAGAATTTATGGAATGTTTATTCTTAAGAAGAATAGACTTATAAATTGATACAGAAAGGCAAAACTGCAAATTGCGAAAAAGTTGGCACTTACTATATGCCTACAAAGATGTGACTCAGTAGCCAGTTTTATATATGAGGAACTTGCTAATCTTCATAAACTAACAGGTGACAAATTGCCATACTACAAATTCCAACCTCAAAATATCCTAAGAATTCAACAAATAAACCACTAAAACTGGAATATCACTACAGATAAAACTTTCCCACAATTGCCTATATATACAAGGATTTGACCTACAAAATATACAGCATTGACCTACAAAAATTTAAGACTTTTAAAAATAGATACTGCCATACCAAACATTCATAAACTCCAAACTACATGAAACCAAAAGCTCTTAAAATATAATAACCTAGTGAAAGAAATCAAAACCCTATGGGAACAGTATTCATCAGCTCCATTCTCCTTGCCTACTAGAAGAATTATCCCAAAGATGCTTTTAGTAAGTCAATAGAAGATGAGCTTTCAGCCCAACACTTTTCTTAAATTACATATATCAATTATTTTCTCTATTTATTCAATTGTTTGCTGATCATTAAATATAAAATAAAAATACTAGTATAATAACTTGTCTTGGGACTATTTCTATCTGAACTTCATCAAACATAATGATGAGAATTTATCATCATCATTATTATTATTAATCAGATATTATTCATTGACACACATCAACTATTATTAATTATCAATAATGATAATATCTGACATCATATAATGATCTAAAGTTTGTTTATCTCCCTTGAACCTAATTTTTAAGCAATTGCAATTTTAATTCTTACTCATGCAGTTTCTAAGCATACAACTGCATTTTCTATTAAGGTATGATCTATCTATAGGGAGTCTAACATCACAATTATCCTAATAGGAGTACACATCTTACTTTAAATGAGGCCACATTATAATCTAGTTTTAGGACAAAAATCATATTTGGATTTACAATCACAAAAGGAATCATTTGAAATCTGAATTTTTCCATGGGTCATTAGCTACAAGCAACTCAAATTATAGAGCACACTCCTTTCAGTCAGCTGAGTTCCAAAGATTTATGGAAATTGTAAGCATGATGATATTAAGACTGTATATCCCTTATGTAAAGATTGGAACACATCCTTCTTTTTTTTTTTTTTTAAAGCAATCGGGGTTAAGTAACTTGCTCAAGGTTACACGGCCAGTTATTTCTGGGTGTGGTGCTGAGTATCTGAGCCTGGATTTGATCCAGGTCATCCCGACACTGGAGCCGGTGCTCTTACTCGCTGAGCCATCTGGCCGCCCCAAAACACATCCTTCTAATGGTCTTTCAAGGACAGAATTTTAGTATGCTATAGTCAAATAAAGCAGCAGTCTATATTTAAGGGGAAGTGAGCTGGCTCAGTGAATAGGGGTGACTTGATTATGTTCCACCCAAACCCTTAGGATACTCACCAGGTTATCTTTGTGTCAAATAATCCTATATAGGTTACTCCCACCTGCCTCAATCCTGCAATCACAGAGACCTAGCATTCATGGTCCAGGTGAGTCTTTTTTTTTTTTTTTTTGCTTTTTGGATGGGGGAAGGCTGGGCAATTGGGGTTAAATGAATTGCCCAAGGTCACTTGGCTAGTAAGTGCTAAGTGTCCAAGGCCAGATTTTGAACTCAGGTCCTCCTGACTCCAGGGCTGGTGCTGTATTCACTGTGCCACCTAGCCGCCCTCATGTGAGTCTTTTCTTTCTCTGTTTGACTATCAGGGAATCCCACTTCTGACACCATATAGTTGGTCAAGAACAAACCCAAACCTGAAAAAAGTTTTAGAAAGACATTGGAGTCATCTGGGGAGAGCCAAAATAGGTAGCCCACTCCTACAGAGCCTCTGTATGTTTTACATTATATCAAGTTCAAACAAAGAAACAACAGCTGATTGGTTAGCATAGAGGCAGCTTCCAGAATGGGTACATATGGGTTCTTTGAGATGTATAATGAGAGGAAATTCCTTACATTCTTTGTGGCAATTGCCAGATCCCCTGGAAGGTTTCTGGGGTTAACATTACCCTAAATTAAGCAAAAAATCTGATGTCTAAACAACAAACAAGTCTGATCTCTAATAGGGCTAGGTTCAAACAATGCAATAAAATTTTCCCACAGAGCTTATTCTTATAAATGTGAATCAGTTTACTACATATACAATAGAAATGAAACCATTATCATAGAATCTTGCTGCAAAGATTTTTTCCCATTTACCTGCTTCTCTTACTGTTTTAGCTAAATAAATTTTCTTTGTGTAAAAACTTCTAATCAAAATCATCCATTTTAATTCCTGTGAACCTCTCTTTCTCTTGTTTGATCATGAATTCTTCCCTTCTCCATAGATCTAATAGGTAATTTTTTCCTCAATCCTTTAATTTTTTTTTTAACAATTGGGGTTAAGTAACTTGCCCAAGGTTACATGGCCAGTTATTTTGTGTGGGTGTTAAGTATCTGAGGCTGGAACCAATCGTGGGTCCTCCCAACTCCAGGGCCGGTGCTCTTACTCACTGTGCCACCAAGCTGCCCCTCCTTTAATTTTTTTACATCACATTTTGTGTCAAAAATCATGTGTCCATTTTCCAAATAGAAATTAAGACCATAAGAAATAATTTTTTAAAATTTTTATTCCTTAAATTAACTCATTTATTGTTGAACTATGGGCTGCAGATATTTGATAAGAAGATTTTACTGGTCTTTCAATTCGTTCAGTCTTCTGAGGGCAGTCTTCTGATGGCAGAGGTGGTATTGTTGGTCCATGCACCACCAGCTACTGTTTTCATACAGGATCCACAGTGCCAGATATCCACAGCCCATCTCTTCATTTTGGTCGTGACACAGAAAGAACAAGTATACTTGGCATGCTGGCTAATTTGAATTTTCTTCACCATTTTTCTGAGTGATGCACCATAACATGTTCCATATTTACCAACAATTCTGACCTTCTTGGTATGTTTAGCCATGTTACCAGTGCTGGGGTTGGAGCTTGGAGAGGCAATAAATATTTTTTAAAAATAAAATAGAAAATGGAAGGTATCTCATGACAAAAACAATTGATCTAGGAGTAAAAAAAAAACTCAAGGAAAAATAATTTAAAAATCATTGGACTACTTAAAAAGTATGACCAATCCAAAACAAAAACAAACAAATCTAGACACTGTATTTCAAGAAATTGTAAAAGACAACTGTCCAGATCTCTTAGAATCAGGGGATAGGTGCAGCTAGGTCGTGCAGTCAGTAATGCGCTGGCCCTGGAGTCAGGAGGACCTGAGTTTGGATCTGACCTCAGACACTTAACACAAAAAAACTAGCCGTGTAACTTTGGGCAAGCTACTTAACACCAATTGCCCTCCAAAAAAAGAAAAGGAAAAAAAAAAGAATAAGGGGATAAAGTGAAAATAGAAAGAATCAACCAATCATATCCTGAAAGGAACCCCAAAATGAAAACTCCCTGGAATATTATAGCCAAAATACAGCGCTTCAATGTCAAAGAAAAATATTGCAAGGAGCCATAGTGAGGATTACAAATGATTTAACAGCCACCATCATAAAGGAGCAGAGAGCTTGGAATATTAGATTCTCAAAGGCCTAGGATAATAGGCTTACAACCAAGAACAATAAGCCTGGCAAAACTGAGTATAGTCCTACAGGGAGGAAATGGTGTTTTAATGAAACAGAAGAAGATCACTTCTAAACATTTCTGATGAAAAAATCCCAAGTTGAGTAGAAACTTTGAAGTTCAAACAAGAGAAACATAAAAAGGTAAATATAAGCAAATAATCAAAAAGAACTAAATTAGAATATACTGTTGACATTCAAATATGGTAATACAAGTGTCCCCTCAGAACTCTAATTTCAATAGAGGGTATAGAATTCCAGAAAGATATAGGGTTTCTGAGTTATTTTTGAAAACTATTTTGATCTTAAAAAAAAGAAAGGAGGATCTGGAGCCAAGATGGTAGCAAAAGAGCAGGAAGACTCCCTGCGCTCCTCCCATAACCACCTTATCAAATACCTATAAAAAATGACTCTAAACAAACTTTAGGGCTACAGAACCCACAAAGTGACAGAGAGAAACAAACCTCTCACTGAAGACAGCCTGGTGGACTGGCAGGAAGGGCCCATTGCAGCGAGCTGAAAGCAGAGTCCATCCCCATGTGAGTCTGAGGTTTTAGCTCCAGGGTGACCTGACCTGGAGGGATTCCCAGGGAGCGAATCACCAGCAGCTATGGTAGTTTCCAGAATTATCAACCCATAAATGCCAAAGACAAAGTGAGAGGTCAGTGGACTTTGGGAACAGGGGGTCCAGGAGTGTGATCCAGCCTCTGCCCCTGGAGGGAGAAGTGGCTGATGCATGGCAGCCATGCAGCCACCACCACATGACTGCTTCAGAGCTCCTGGCCTGCAGATTGTAGGGGGACCAAGCAACCAATCTTAGGGGTAATAGCTCTTTCTTTAACCTTCTGCAATCTGGATTGCTGTGTAGGGTGGAGGTCCTGGGATGTGTGCCCAGTGTGCCAGAGCCAGTGGAAGCTTCAGAGAGGGCACCCAACTAATAGGTCCAGCAGCTGAGAAAACCCCAGCCATTTGGGACAAAGCTCTCCTCTCTGGTAGCAGAGTTCTCCTTGGCAAAAAGCTCAAAAGTCAAGTAATTGAGTGGCAACTTGAGCAAACAAAGGAAGCAAAGCAAGCACAGCAATCCAACTTTAGACTCCTTTTTTGGGGACAAAAAGGATCAAAGCATGGAACAGGAGGAAGACAACAAAGTCAGAACTCCTGCACCAAAAGCTTCCAAGAAAAATATGAATTAGTTACAGGCCCTAGAGGAGCTTAAGAAGGATTTTGAAAACCAAATAAGAGAGGTGAAAGAAAAATTGGGAATAGAAATGAAAATGATGCAAGAAAATCATGAAAAGAGAATCAACAACCTGACTGAAGAAAATAACACCTTAAAAATAGACTAATTCAAATGGTAAAAGAGGCTCAAAAAGTCAATGAGGAGAAGAATGCCTTAAAAAGCCAAATTTGCCAGATGGAAAAAGAATCTCAAAAGCTCACTGAAGAGAATCTTCCTTCAGAATTAAATTGGAGCAAATGGAAGCTAGTGACTTTATGAGAAATCAAGATGCTATCAAACAGATCCAAAAGAATGAAAAAAATAGAAGGTAATGTGAAATATCTCATTGAAAAAACCACTGACCTGGCAAATAGATCCAGGAGAGATCATTTAAAAATTATTGGACTACCTGAAAGCCATGATCAAAAAAAGAACCTAGAAATCATCCTTCAAGAAATTCTCATGGAAAAATTCCCTGATATTTTAGAACCAGAGGGCAAAATAGAGGTTGAAGAATCCACTGATCAACTCTTGAAAAAGATCCCCAAAAGAAAACTCCTAGGAATATTATAGCCAGGTTCCAGAGTTTCCAGATCAAGGAGAAAATATTACAAGCAGCCAAGAAGAAACAATTTGAATATTATGGAAACACAATCAGGATAACACAGGATCTGGTAGCTTCTACACTGAGGGATTGAAGGTCTTGGCATATGATATTCCAGAGGTCAGAGGAGCTGGGATTAAAAGCAAGAATCATCTACCCAAAAAAAGTGAGTATCATGTTTCAGGGGAAAATATGGTCATTCAATGGAATAGAGGACTTTCAAGCATTCTTTTTTTTTTTAAGCAATCGGGGTTAAGTAACTTGCTCAAGGTTATATGGCCAGTTATTTCTGGGTGTGGTGCTGAGTATCTGAGCCCAGATTTGATCCAGGTCATCCCAACACTGGAGCCGGTGCTCTTACTCGCTTAGACACCTGGCCGCCCCACTTTCAAGCAGTCTTGATGAAAAAACCAGAGTTGAATAGAAAATTTGACACTCAGATACAAGAAGGAAGAGAAGCATGAAAAGGTAATCAGGGAAAAGAAATCATAAGGAACTTATCAAAGTCAAACTACTTACATTCCTACGTGGAAAAATGATCATTGTAACTTATGAAACTTTTCTCAGTATGAGAATAGTTGAGGGGAATATAAATGTATATACACACACACACACACATATACACATATATCTACATAGGAGGGTATATGGGCATATGAATACATATGTGAATGTGTGTATATATGTGTACAGTTATATATAGACAGAGGCCACAGGACCAGTTGAATAGGAAGGGATGATACTTAACAGGTGAAAATGTGAGGTGAAAGAGAAATATAATGAGAGGATATGGGGAGAGACAGAATTGGGTAAATTATCCCATATAGAAGAGGCAAGGGAAAACTGTTACAATGCAGGGGAAGAACAGGAAGGCAAAAGGGAATGGGTCAACCTTACTATCATTGAATTTGGCTTAGGGAGGGAATGACTTATACACTAAATAGGGTACCTCACCCTGCAGGAGAGTAGGGGGGAAAGGGATGAGAGGGGGGATGATGGAGGGGAGGGCAGGTTGGGGGGGAGGACAATTGGAAGCACACACTTTTGAAAAGGGACAGGGTCAAAGTAGAGAATAGAACAAGTGGAGGAGGGATAGGAGGGAGGGAAATATATGTCTTTCACAATATATCCACTATTGAAATGTTTTGCGTAGATACACATGTACAACCTATATTGAATTGCTTATCTTCCCAGTAAGGGTGGGTGATAAGGGAGGAAAGGAAAGAATATGGAATCTGAGTTTTTTAAATGAAATTTAAAAAAATAATAATATGTATATACATATATATAATTTTTTTTTACATGCAACTGGGAAATAAGACATACAGGCACTGGGGTATAGAGACCCATTTTGTCCTATTGGAAAGTCGGAGGGGGAATGGGGAAGGATATAGGAGACAGCAGATTTGGGGAGGGGGTATACAGTAGGATTGCTGTTTTGGGGTGGTGGGTAGGGGAAAGACAGGGAGAAAATTTGTAACTCAAAATCTTGTGGAAACTAATGATGTAAACTAAAAATAAACATAAATTTTAATTAAAAAAAGAAAGTCAAGCTGTACATAATAAAAAAAGAAAAAGAAAAAAGAGAGGAAAGGGTGTGGGTAGGCAATGCATAGGTGAGAGGAGTGGGGGAGCGGAAAGGTAGGGGCGATTATCTCACTTTATTAGGATATACAAGTAGAAAACTACAAACAGGAAGGAAGAGGTGGGGGAGTGGGCATCACTTGAACATTACTTTCTTTTTTCTCTTTAAATTCTTCCTACTGCCTACTTTTCCTGTTGCTGTAGATAGCAAAACCATCCTTCAAGTTCCTTGGTCTCACAACTCAGTAGTCATCCTGGATTCTTCAAGATGTCTTGTCCCCCATATCCAAGTTTTTGCCAAGACTTGTCAATTTCCCCTTTGCAAAATCTCTCAAACACATCCCTTTCTCTCCTCTGACCCTTTCATCACTCTAGTGTAGACCCTCCACCTCATGCTTTGATTCTGCTAACTTACTGGTGGATCTGCTGCCTCAAGTGTCTCCCCATTCCAATCTATTCTCCATTCAGTCATTAAAATTATTTTTCTAAAACATAGGTCTGATCATGTCCAACTCCACCCTCCCCACCCCCACATACACATACAGTCAAACTCCAGTGACTTCTGATTACCTCCAGGAGCAAATACAAAATGTTCTATTTGGCATACAGATTCCTTTATTATCTAGCCTCTTCCTATCTTTCCAGTCTCCTTACACCTTACTCACCAACATGTATTCTTTGACCCAGTGACACTGGCCTTCTGGCTGTTCCAAAAATAAAACACTCCACCTTTTGACTCTGGGGATTTTCTCTAGTTGTCCACCATGCCTGAAAAGCTCTCTGTCTTCCACTCCAACTACTGACCTCCCTGATTCCTTTTAAGACCCAACCAAAATCCCATCTTTTACAGGAAACTTTCCTTAACCCCTCTCAATTCCAGCATGTTCTTTCTTTTGATTATTTCCTATTTATCTTGTATATAGCTTGATACACACACACACACACACACACACACACACACACACACACATGAATGTTTTCATGTTGTGTCCCCCACTGGAGTGTAAGCTCCTTGAAAGCAGGGACTATCTTTTGTTTATTTATATCCTCACTGCTTAGCATAGTGGCTGGCACATAGCAGGGGCTTAATATATGTTTTTGATTGATTGACCTGAAGTGGTCAAAGGAGGGAAGAATGCATCCCGAAATAAATTTTACTTAATAGGGAAACAAAGAGGAAAGGGGAGGGGGGAAGAAGGGAATAAGAGGAAGAGAAGAATAAGGGAGCCATTAATCCTGAGCAAAATAAAATCCTAACCACAAAGGATAGTGTGCTGAGCCATTTATTTGTTTGGGGTTTTTTTTTTTTTTGCTTTTTGGAGGGGGAAGGGCAGGGCAATTGGGGTTAAGTGACTTGCCCAAGGTCACAGGGCTAGTAAGTGTTAAGAGTCTGAGGCTGTATTTGAACTCAGGTCCTCCTGCCTCCAGAGCTGGTGGCTCTGCGCCACCTAGCCAGTGCGGAGCCATTTAAAAGGAAAGAATGAAAGGATAAGATCTTCAGATTGGGCTCTGGGAGGGCAAAAAAGAAGAGGGGCAGGGAAATGGAAGTAGATGGCAACAAATCTAGAGTTCTGGTGCTAAATACACTCCTTAATCATCACTATCTTTCTAAAAAAAAAAAAAGGGAGCAGGAAACAAAGAGAAAGAAAAGCATAAGAAAATATGGTGGAAAAGAATACATAATTAATTATAATTGTGAAAGTGAATGGAATGAACTCACCAATGAGATGGAAGAAAATAGAATGGATTAGAAAGCAGAGTCTAACAATATTTTCTTTACAAGAAATACACTTGAAATATAAGGATTCACAGAGGGTTAAAATAGGGGATGGGAGCAAAATCTACTATGTATCAACCAAAGTTAAAGAAAAAAAGCAGCAGTATCATTCATGATTTCAGATAAGGCAACAGCAAAAAAAAAAAGTTTTGTTAAGAGATAAACAGGGAACTATATTTTGCTAGAAGATACTCTTAATACTGAATTAATTTTAATATTTAACATATATGACATGAATGGCATATCATCTAAATATTTAAGGAAATGTTAAATAAGTCATAAGGAAGAACAGACAGTAAAATTATAACAGTAGGGCACCTTACCCCAATGCAGTCAAAATTAGAGAAGCAAGTAACTGGGTGGGGGGTGAAGCTAGGTGGCACAGGGGATAGAGTGCCAGGCCTGGAGTCAGGAAGACCTGAGTTCAAATCCAGCCTCAGACACTTACTAGCTGTGTGATCCTGAGCAAGTCACTTAACCCTGTTTGCTTCAGTTTCCTCATCTGTCAAATGAGCTGGAGAAGGAAATGGCAAACCACAACAGTATCTTTGTCAAGAAAACCCCAAATGGAATCATGGAAGAATCAGACATGACTGAAAAACAACAAAAGTAACTGGGCTTCACATTAGATTTCTCTGATAAAGGACTCATTTCTAGGATACACAGAGAGTCTAATGGCCTTTTCACAGTCTTCATCCTTCACCCCTCTGTGGCCTTTGACACTGTCAGTCATGCTCTTCTCCTAGATAATCTCTTCTCTCTGTTTTTGTGATGTCTTCTTTCCTGGTTTTCTTTGTACCTGTGTGACCACTCCTTCTCAGATTCCTTTTTCTAGATCTTTATCTAGGTCATAGTCTAGTTGTGGGTACCCCCAAGGCTCTGTCCTGGGACCTCTTTTCTTCACTCACTCAACTATTTAACTTAGTGATCACATCATTTTCCCTTGATTCAATTACCATCTTTGTGCAGATGACTCCAATAGTAACTTCTCTTTCAATCTCCAGTCTCACATCTCCAACTGCCTATTGAACATCGTGAACTGGAGATCCTGTAGGTATCTTGAACTCAACATGTTCAAAACTTAATTCATCATCTACTGCACAACTCACCCACCCCACCCCACCCCCAACTCCTTTCTTCCTAACTTCTTTATTTTCGTAAAGGCTACCATTCAGACTAGCAATCTAGGTATCATTCTTGACTCCTCACTCTCACCCTCCATATCCAATCAGTTGTCAAATCCTTTCACTTCTGCCTTCATAACATCTCTCATATATGCTCCCTTCTCTCCTCTGACACTGCTTCTCTCAAGTCCCTTGATCTTCTTAAAGCCAGTGTCTGACTGTGTCATCCCTCCCGATCCAATAAATTCCAGCACCTCCCTATCGGCTTCAGGATCACATAAAATCCCATCTGGCTTTTAAAGACCTTCATAGCCTAGCTCCTTCCTGCCTTCAAAATCTTCTTACATCTTACTCCCTTCCACTAAGATCCAGTGACACTGGCCTTCTTGTTGTCCTTACAAATGACACCCTATCTCCCAGCTCTGAGTATTTTCACTGGCATATCCCCAAACCTGGAATTCTGTCCCTCCTCATCCCAGTCTGATGGATTTCCTGGCTTTCTTAAAATCTCAGCTAAAGTCTTACCTTTTCCAAGAAGCCTTTTCTTATCCTACTTCATGCTAGTGCTACCTTTATCCTTTGTATATATCGTTTATACTCAGTTTTAGTTTATTGGGAGGCCTTAGTTTTGTTTGTTTTTTTTTGACACATTATCTCCCCCATAGCATGTGAGCTTTTTTAAAGCAGGAACTGTTTTTTGCATTTTTTTTTCAAATCTCCATGCTTAATATAGCAGATGCTAAATTAATGCTTAAAACTGAATGATTCAAAAATTTAAAAATAAGAGCCATTTACCGGTTGCTAAATGATCAAATAATATGAGTAGGCAGCTTTTACTGCCTTTTACTGATTCTCCAAATCACTATTAAGGAAATTCAAATTAGAATAACTCTGAGATTATACCTTGTGCCCAATGAATCGACAAAGTTGGTAAAAAAAAAATGTTGGAGGGGCGATGGCCAAAGAGGCACATCAATACACTGTTTGTGGAACTGTCAGTTGGTACAGCCAGACTGGAAACTAATTAGAAGCTAAGTCCTTTGGTCCAAAAATGCCACTTCTGGACCTTTACCCCAAAAATAAAAAAAAGAAAATGTCCTATATCTAAAAAAAATATTTATAACAGCTCTTTTTGAAAAATAAAGAATTAGAAACTAAGTGGATACCCATCTGTTGGGAAATGGCTGAACTGAAATGATGGTAATATTAATCTAATGCTCTACTATTGTGCTATAAGAAATAATAAAAAGATGGTTTCAGAGAAACCTCAGAAGACTTGTATTTGCTGATGCAAAGGAAAGTGATTAGAACCAGGACACCAATTTATACTATTGCATCAATATTGTAAAAATTAATGATTTTGAAAGAAGTCTGATCAACATAGTGATCAACCATGATTCCAGAGGACTGATGATAAAGAATGCTTTCCACCTCCTGAAAAAGAAGTAATGGACCAAAAAAATTGCAGAACATTTTTGGATATAGCCAATATTGAAATTTGATTTGCTAGGGGTGGCCAGGTAGCACAGGGAGTAAGAGCACCAGCCCCAGAGTCGGAATAACCTGGGATCGAATCCGGGCTCAGATACTTAGCACCACACCCAGAAATAACTGGCTGTATAACCTTGAGCAAGCTACTTAACCCCAATTGCTTTAAAAAAAAAAAAAAGAAATCTGATTTGCTTGACTAAGCTTTTTTGTTAAAAAAATTTTTTTTCTTTCTAATGAGATGATGGTGGGAAGGAGGGAAAATGTTTGATAATTGAAAACAATAAAATTTAGTCTAAAATGTGTTTTGGGGTGTCAGAAGGTGGAAGACATCTAAAAACTCACCACCAATAAGTCACCTGAGAAAGAAGTTGAGAGAAGCCTAATCTTTAGTATCAGGGGTGTGCTGGAGCCAATTTGAACTGGCTTATAAGAACCAATTCTAACATGTTCAATGTATTTATATTCTGGAAGCTGGCAAATGGTACAAATCATGGCCCAATTTTTTGTTTTGTTTGTTGTTTAGACTTAAAAAGCGGTAAAGAAAATGTTAATAATGCAAGTTAAAAATGTGTCAAGTGTACATTTTATCCCCCAAAAAGCAGTTTGTTAAATATTTACCAGCACCCTTCTGCCTAGCACTGAGAAAAAAAAGTATGATGCCCAAGTTTGTTGTCATTAATTAGAGGAGAAAGAGTCCTTCTATGGAATATACAAGTCTGGAACATACCAGATGGTGGAGTGATGATGTTCCCATACCAAGTAGTTGAGAAGTAGCCAAATGAGTCCCACAGATAGTCAGAGTCCTGAAAAGACAATGTTATCTCAACTACCTGATACCCATAGGGGAACTAGTTGAACTACCAATCAGAAAGGAGGAAGGAGTGTAAGACAGCTAAGGAATGAAACCCCACCAAAACCAGTTGGAGTTGGACAGCTAGCTGCCCCAGAGAAAGAATCACACTGAAAGATTCTGGACCAAAATCCTGATGGAGGGAAAATAAATTAGAAAATGAAGAAGACTGCAAAAGTTGCATGTAGGAGATGCCTGTTTAGTTAAAAAAGAGGGACTTAACTCAGAAGCAATCTACCATCTGCATACTACTACATCAATGGAGATCCCAAAAGGGCAGAAGTTACCCTGTATTGCTTAGTCACTTAAGGATGATATATTGCCCTATCTTCCCTCAGTCATCTATAGGCATAGGCACAGAATTTATATAACTATCTAATGAGAGTGAAGACAGTTTCTCTCCCATAAGGAATGGAAGAGCATTTAAAACATTCAGAAATGTCAGCAAATCATAGTAGAGGCATTCAGATTATAGCAACAAAAACTAAGCTGACATATAAATATGATGTACCAGAGAGAATGCTGGAAGATGTCACCAAAAGCACCCCATATCTGTTAAGACAGAGCAATGTGCTGCATTCTAGGTAAGAAAACATCCAACTATTAGTAGGGCAAGTTGACTGTGCATGACCACTGTATATTTGGACTATGTACTATGAAATTGGGGTTTGAGAACTTACTGGCATTCCAGAATTTGTAAGTCAGAGGGACACAAATTCCCTCTCACCCTTGAGAGAAATATGAACCATCACAATCTTTGAGCCAGAAGGTAGGATTGAGTCACACCTGGTAACTTTGGAAAACAGACATGCAGTTTAGGGGAGGTGATTGAGATGATGAGTCTGGTATGAGCTGCACATCTAGCAGCAGTGGCAGCCTTGACAGCACCTCTTGGGTTTTGATGAGCCAATGGCAGAAGTGGCGACTGAGTGGGCAGAGGGTGATCAAAGAGAGAGAGAGAACAGATGAGCTGAGCAGACAGGGGAGAGATCACTGTGGGAGGTCAAGTCCTGCAGGTGTTATGGAACAGAGGACTTGGACTGAATCTACCAATTGTTATTATTACCTCTTCAGGACTGCCACAAGTTCCAAAAGGTGTATTCTTTCCTTCTCATATCTGTCTAATAACAGATATTATTATATACCTTTTTCTTGTTGCACACCTTTTCTCATCTTCAATTCTTCATTCTCACTCAATCCCCATATCCCATTATTTTCCAAATCTTGCTAATTCTACCTCCTCAATGTACCTTTTTTTGTTTGTTTTTTGTTTTTGCTTTTTGGAGAGGGGTAGGTAGGGCAATTGGGGTTAAGTGACTTGCCCATGGTCACACAGCTAGTTTTGTGTTAAGTGTCTGAGGCCTCATTTGAACTCAGGTCCTCCTGACTCCAGGGCCGGCGCTCTATTCACTGCACCACCTAGCCACCGCTTCTCCTCAATGTATCTTACAATTATCCTTAATCTCTGGCCTTAATCACCTCTCATCTGGACTATTTCAATAGCCTCCTAATTTCCTTTCATCTAGTTTACCCCCTGTCTAATCCATCCTTCATATGCCAAATTGATATTCCTAAAGCATAGGTCTGACCATGTTATTCTTTGGCTCAAGTTGATATCTCCTCATTCCTTTTAGGTTAAAATACAAACTCCTGTTTGTCATTCAATGCCCTCTGAAATCTGATTCCAGACCATCTTTCTAGACTAATCACATATTACTTACATTCAGTGACTTGCTTCTTGTTCAATATGCAGGAAATGTCATGTCTTACCTCTGTATCTTTATACAAGTTACCTTTGATTTCCATGTTTTCACTCCTTACTTCCAGCTCTTGGAACCCTCTCTTCCTTCAAGGTTCACCTCAAGCCTACTTTCTTCAAGGGAATCTTTCCCTATTCCCTTAGGCTTTGGTGTCACCATGAATTCATCATGTATTTATTTTGTATCTACCCTATATTTATTTACCTCCAAATGTAAACTTTTTGAGTTTATTTCTATCCTCAGAATCTAGCTGGCAGAGAGGGAGTGATTATTAAGAGTTTCCTGATTGATTGATAGTTTGAACAATACCCACCTGTGAACCAGTTCAAGCTCAGTCACCCATAGTATGCAATGGATGCAGATGTCTATTGGTTGTGCTGTGCACTCCATGTGACTCTTCCTGAAATTCTTCTCAGCTTCCAGCAGATGCCAAGCAGCCAAAAGGCCAAGCTAGATGTTGGTTATTTATCTCAGCTTCTCTAACAGAATTTCTGTGGTACTCCCCCATCTCTTGCTACCTCACTCAACACAGTCTATGCCCTAACTGTCCCTCTAGGTGATATTTTCTCTCAAGGGTGGAGAAATGTTCCCAGAGATGCTTTGTCTATTCCACGGACTGGGTTTTCCCCTAACCCCTGCATCCAACTCTAACAATGTCCGTGAAAACTCCACTTTGTATTTTTCCCGTGTAATACAGCTTTGCTAAGGGTTCACTTCAAGAGTATAAACCCAGGCAAGTCTCAGGTCCACTATTCCTTCCCACCAATTGTTTGTTTCATTCCAGCTCCATCTTCTGCCACAGCCTCCAGAAATCTTTCTTCTTGGATCTTGCATTTCTCTTGGGTGAAGACAAACACAATCTCATTCAATTTCCCAAGATCCCACCATATATAGAATATAAAGGATTAGTGAAGAATAGTTATTCCCTCCCCTAAATCCAAGATCCTGTTGCATATAATTAGTACATTCATAAAAGTCTCACATCTCCCTTCCAGATTAAAAGTTCCACCAGGGCAGGGATCTTGCTTTTTCCTGTTTTCTTTTCCTTATGGGGATCCCATAATTCTGCCCTCTACAACTATTGTAGTAAATGGTTGTTGAATAAATGAATTGAATGTCTCTATCTGGTGGAAGATAGGAGAAGAGAGTAGAACTGGTCATCTAGGAAGAGAACAACTGTATGTAGCTGGAAAAATCAAATCAAAGTTTCTCATCACCATCACGATCATCCCCCTCTTCCTT
Source organism: Petaurus breviceps papuanus (assembly GCF_028583685.1). NCBI lineage: Eukaryota > Metazoa > Chordata > Mammalia > Diprotodontia > Petauridae > Petaurus > Petaurus breviceps. The sequence goes on along the minus strand of NW_027185798.1, from coordinate 31,223,499 downwards.
CTTCCCCTCCTCTTCTTTCTCCTTCCCACTCTTGGTTTTGGCTCCCATCTTACATATCTTTCTCCCATGAAGGACTGAGGGTCAATTTGTATTTCCTTTGTTTTATGACTTATTATAGCTAAAGAATGTATTATCTAGTGGGCATTCTACTGGTGATAAACCTCTCCTTAGTGAGACTGGTCCTTAGATATCAGATCCAGTCTGTCATTGAAACTATACTTGAAACCTATTTAGCTTGACAGAACTTTCTTTTAACTTATATAGATAGATATCAAGAACCTAGGGTAGGGGCGGCTAGGTGGCACAGTGAGTAAAGCACCGGCACCAGAGTCAGGAGGACCTGAGTTTGGTTCTGGGCTCAGACACTTAACACCCACAAAAAAAAAACTAGCCGTGTAACCTTGGGCAAGTTACTTAACCCCAATTGCCCTCCAAAAAACAAAAACAAAATAAAACAAAATAAAAAAAAGAACCTAGGGTTCCCCCCCCCATACCACAATAAAGTATCTCAATATGATGTTTGTGGAGATTCTCTCATCATTTTTCTTGATAATACCAATAAAAAACCACTATATCTATCCACATTTGCCACATTCAACATCCATTAGTCATCTCTCCTCTGAGTTTAATATTGGTCATTTGAGTTCAGCTTAGGTGGCGTTTTTATTTACATTTCTGTAATCATTATGAACAGATGGCCTCACAAAACAGTAGAAAGCATGGGAAAGAAAAACAAGTGAGCAGGAAACTTGACTTGGAACCCAACTCAGCCAGACTCTCTAAGGAGCATTTATTTATAGATAAAACTAGGAGACAACAAATATAAAATGAGTAGATTTAATAGAATTTCAATAGTGAATTCTCATTATGGATGATAGTGGACTATATTTGGTCCCCAACAGGGCAGTATCTAATATAACATGTGAAGGAATGAAAAATGGCACTGAAGGGGGCAGAGCCAAGATGGCAGAGAAAAAGGCAGACTCAGCAGAGTTCTCCCTAAAACTCCTCCAAACAATTTTAAACAATGTCCCAAAACAAATTCTAGAGTGGCAGAAACCACAAAAGGATGGGATGAAACAATTTTCCAGCCCAAGGCAACTTAGAAGGTTGGCAAGAAAGGTATGTCATACTGGAGTGAAAGTAGAAAGCAGCACAGGCCATGTCCAAGCAACCTAGCAGTAGGCCTTGGGGTCTATTAAATCAAGGGTGGAGGTGTAATTTTCTGGACCTCTCAGCTCACAGATGGTAAGGAAGTCAGAAAATGGGTCAGAAATAGATCACAGAGGTCCCTTTGCTGGTACTTGGAACAGAACTCTGTTTCATTGTCCATACTTGGATCTGGGTCACAGTCCTGGTTCTCAGTCCCAGGGTGAGGAGGAGCATCAACACACCAGAATTTATGGTCACAGGGCAATTGGGACCCTGGCCATAGTTCCAGATCAGAAAAGAGTGCTTGTGGTCACTCACAGATCAGAGCATGGGTCAGAAGAGTAGTAAACATACCTCTCCCTAGATCATAACACCTTGGAAGAACCAAAAACTTACAGGTCCCCAGAATTATCTCTGAAAATATCTGCACAAAAAACCTGAAGCTTGGGACAGTGCCCTCTCTGCTTCAGAAGCAGAGCTCCACTTTAGCATAAAATTAAAAGCCAAGAAATAGGCTGAGAAAATGAGCAAACAACAGAAAAAGATCCTGACTCCAGAAAGTTACTATGGTTACAGGGAAGATCAAAACACAAAATCAAAAGGAGATAAGAAAGTCAAAACTCATACATCCAAAGCCTCAGAGAAAAACATGACTTGGTCTCAGGCCATGAAAGATCTCAAAAAGGATTTCTAAAAATTAAGTAAGAGAGGTAGAGGAACAATTGGGAAGAGAAATAAGAGTGATGTAAGAAAAGCATGACAAAAGAGTCAATAGCTTGGTAAAGAAGGCACAAAAAAGTAATGAAGAAAATAACTCCTTAAAAAAACAGAATAGGTCAAATGATAAAAGAGGCACAAAAATCCAGTGAAGAGAAGAACTCCTTAAAAAACAAAATGGCCAAATGGAAAAGGAGGTAGAAAAGCTCACTGAAGAAAACAATTCCTTAAAAATTAGAATTGGGCAAATGGAAGCTAATGACTCCATAAGACATTAAGAAACAATGAAACAAAATCAAAAGAATGAAAAAATAGAAGAAAATATGAAACACTTCTCAAAGTGAGCCCCCAAAACAAAGCTACACATCAGGGCTTATATAGCCTTCTCCTGGCTCAGAGAATGTAACAACCTTATTGACTCACTGACCAATCAAAAAGTATCTACTGAAAAACAAGCCTCCCACCCCAGGCTCCAGGTGCACTTTAGCCTAGGGGCAGGGAAGATCTTTAAATTTGCATTCCCATTACAAACCTATATCAAGTTGCTTGCATTCTAGATAGGAGGAAGGGAAGGAAAGAATTTAGAACTCAAAAATTTTAAAATACAAATGTTAAAAGAAAGAAAATGACACTGAAGAGAACTCAGACCAGACCAAGCACACACTATAGAAATTTATGTTGGAGATAACCAATTTGGAAAGCACTTTGAAATTAATTTTCAATAATTAATTTATTTTTAGTTTTCAATATTCACTTCCATAAGATTTTGGGTTGTAAATTTTCTCCTCTTCCATCTCCTCCCCCCTCCCCAAGATGGCATACAATTTGATATAAGCTCTACTTATTTATTCATATTAAACTGGTATTAATTTTCTTTTCTTTTTTTTTTTTTAAAGCAATTTGGATTAAGTAACTTGCTCAAGGTTACATGGCCAGTTATTTCTGGGTGTGTTGCTAAGTATCTGAGCCCGGATTCAATCCCAGGTCTCCCGACTCTGGGGCCAGCGCTCTTACTGTGCCACCTGGCCACCCCGGTATTAATTTCAAGATCAACAAATAGGGGAAAGCATAAAATTACAGGAAAAAATTACAGTGGGTGTTTAATAAGTGTTTGCTGAATTCAAATACCGAAAATTGACCTAGAAAGGACCTCCCTTCGGAGGCCCTCTAGTCTAATACCTTCATGTTATAGATGAAGAGACCACTGCCTGCAATGCAACTTCCCCAAGGTCACATTGTTAATAAGGATCAGAGGTGAAATTTGAACTGAAGTCTTCTTTAGTCCTGCACAAGGCCTCTTTCCACTGTAACATAGATCAATAGTCATTAACTTGGGTACCAACTTTCAAATAGCAATAAAAAATCTATAAGAACTATAAATGAGAATAATTTGGAATCATACTAGAAAACTATAGAGAACTATACTGTTCATACTCTCTGATACAGCAATCTCACTACTAAGCTTACACCCCCGAAGAATTCAATGACAGAAATAAAGGTACTATGTACACACCAAAATAGCAACAGTAGCATTTTTTGTGGGAGCAAAACACCTGGCAAGAAAGTGAGTACCCATGGATAGGGGGATGGGTGAAAAAAATGTTGTAAATCAGTGTAAAAAAATAATATTGCATTGTAAGAAATTAAAGGCATGAGGAATTCATAAAGATGTGGAAAGACTTAAAGGAACCGAGGCAAAGAAAGCAGATCAGATAGATATAAAGCATTTATCAAGTTTACTATGTGCCAGCCATTGTGCTAAAAATGTGTGTGTAAATATATGTGTGCATACATACACAATTTCCAAAATAATATAAATGAAACAATGTTGCTTCCCTTTAGCAGACTGAACTTTGAGGGACTTTGATAGGACTGGGGTTTTTAATCTGGTAATAATACTAACCAGTTGGAAGGGTACTACCAGGGGAACTATATTTAGATTGACCACCAGATGGCACTCCAAGCCCCTAAGCTACAATTAGTCAACAAGTATTTTTTTTTTTAAATTAAACTCTTACTATGTGCCAGACATTATGCTAAGCTCTGGGAACACGAAGAGACCAAATACACACACACACACACACACACACACACACACACACACACACACTCACACACACAGAGACCCTGCCCACAAAGAATTTACACTATACTAGGATTTGCTAACAACTATGTTTGTACAAGATTTATGTTGTTCATTTGCCCTTCCTTTTGGAAGAGGACCGATGACACTCTTTCTTCCATAGTCATTGAAGTCCAGTGGCAGGACAGAAGTCAAGATGACTGGCAATGGGTCGGGATGTAGTCCCTTCGATGTCTGACCAAGCTCTAAGCCTACAACACCTACTTCAGTTGCCTTCATGGCCACTGGAAAACATTCTTCTCCTCTGCCCATTCACATCCCCCTAACTCACTGATGAGTTTGAAGCCTATTACTTAACCTTAACCTAGTTCAGCCCATCTGCAGGTGTGGTCACTGTACATGTTATAACTTCTTAGAGTCATAGTTGAGAGTTGGGTGGCAGGTGGACACCAAAGGTGAGTGGACAGCTCTAAATAGGACTCAGCAAGCCCTCACACCAGAGCTTCCAGTCTTCCCTGAACAACCATACCTCCCTACAAGATCTAAACAGTATAAATGAAAGGTAATCTCAGAGTGAAAGAGGAATTAAAAATGCATAAGTAGCATTTAGATGCTCTAGATCCTATGATTCTTTTCAGTCCCTTTGCATATACGTAAATAGAATCTGCCTGTGAGTCCTGTATCTTTCAGCCTTTTCTTTTATTGCCTTAACCTCAGTTGCTTGTCTAGCTCATACTCCAAACAACAATAAATCATTTATTGGCTTATGTTCACACCCATTCCACTGAGAGTCTTATCTCTTTCATAATTTTGAGTAACCCCAAAGAATTACTCATTCAGGTGTAGATTAAATAAACTCTTTAATGCAAGGAAAAATGAAACTAACAAATGAAATTGACCCCATGAGTGGTCCAACTATTCTAGAAAGGAATTTGGAGAGCTATACCCGAAAAGTCACTAAACTGTATAAAGAAATTTGTGAAACCTCTGTCTCTGGAGCCTGAAGGGAAAATGATCAGTCCTCCAGTGTGGTAGAGAAAAAGAAAGAAAGATGATCTCTACTAGCTTTAACACCTTTCTGATGAATTTTGTAAATTAGTCCCTAGAATGAGAAGAATCCTAGTGTTTTATCTTGGCCTCTTACAGACACAGGGTCTACTATTCTTGTTAACTCAAGTGAGTCAACAGGGAAATTAGGGAGCTCTGACATCACTAAAGGGCTTCATTATGTCTCTTAATTAGAAAACTGAACAGTCAGAGAGAAGGGTAAAAGAAGTAGGAAAAAGGCACAAAAAGAAGAAGCCTTGGGGCGGCCAGGTAGCACAGTGAGTAAGAGCACCGGCCCCAGAGTCGGGATGACCTGGGATCGAATCCAGGCTCAGACACTTAGCACCTACCCAGAAACACCTGGCCATGTAAACTTGAGCAAGCTACTTAACCCCAATTGCTTTAAAAAAGAAGAAGAAGAAGCCTTAACTAGATATCTCTTTTAACATTCCCAACCTAAGTCCCTCCCCAAGGTCAATATACCCCAGAGGTGAGGCAAGATACAATCAATCAAAAAGAATTTATTTACTTAATCTTATTTCTTGACCCTGACTCATCTTAATTCAATTTATATATCATAGGTTGCTAGTTACTTAGCTGAGGTTGCTCCTAGATGTATATAACAGGGTTTTGTACATTCCCAAACAACCTAAAACGTCATCACACAGGTAGGAGATACTTGGGACTTGCTCCTGGCCAACAGGAGACCTGGAGCGTGCATGAACATTTGATGGTGGCCTACCACATAGTTGGAAGTGGCCTTTTTCCAATGACCGCATATGTGAATTTGGCTGTCTTTAAAAGTACCTGACTGAGGTTGGTCTGACTCTTTTGGCATTCCTGTCCAGAGGGGAAGGACTAATTCCCCCTCAACAGATGACACCATTCAGTAAAGGAAGAAGGTCATGGGAACCAAGCATCACCCTAAGTTTTGTCCTTTTCAAGTCTAGTTGCAAGGAGTGGATTCCTTGAGCCAAGATTTTGAGTTGTAGGAATCTTAGAGCTGGGGAGTCTGTGCAGGCTATTTTAGCCAGTTCAGTAGGGAAGCCTTGAGTAGCAATGGCCCAGGAAACTAGGTCAGTATGGCTTGGGACTTGAACTTGGTATCTTGAACTTGATAACCTACAGTGACCTAGTATAGTCATCTGATCATCTGATTTAACCTTGTGAATTTAAGATCAAGAAACTAGCCTTGATGGTACTTCTACATAAAGTCCTGTGAGTGCAATTACCTCTTCTTTCACTTCCAAAAACCAAACCAAAACAAACAAAAATAACCATGATGGAGTGAGGTAGCTGAAAATTCAAACTTTACTATAAGTAGGTAAGCTATTCCTGCCACTTGTACACTAATCATGTCACACTTTAGCTTCCCTATTGTAAATGCAATTTAGACTACCTGTCAATTGAGGGAATTCTTTGGGGGTTATTCTGACTAGGGAAAAAAGATTGGGATCTATTTGAGGAGGGGGAATAATCTTCAAGAGACTTATGAATTATCAGAATATCCACACCCCTAAAAAATAACAGGGCAGCTAGGGGGCACAGTGGAGAGAGGGCAGGTCCCAGAGTCAGAAAGACCTGACTTCAAATCTGACCTCAGACATTTGCTAGATGTGTGACCCTGGGCAAGTCACTTAATCCTGTTTGCCTCAGTTTCCTCATCTGTAAAATGAGCTGGAGGAGGAAATGTCAAACCACACCAGTATCTTTGCCAACAAAACTCCAGATGGGGCCACAAAGAATTGAACATGACTGAAACTATTAAACAACAATGACGACAACAACAAAATAACAGGAGTAAGGGAAAACACCAAGTCATAAAAGGAGGTTGGGAGTTGTTGGACAACTACCTGTGACTATACAGTAGAAGTGAGGTAGCGTTACAAGCTTTGGGTGCCACCCTGGTTAGGTTAGCAGATATAGCACTTTATTTTTTTCTTTTTAAATTTGTTTTTTATTAGTCTTTTCTTAAAAGTATTTATTTATTATGAACATTTTAAAAAAACATTCTGAGTTCCAAATTCTCTCTCCCTCCAATCCCTTCCCTACCTATTGAGAAGTCAAGCAATATATCAATTATACATGTGAAATGATGTAAAACATCAAAAACAACATTCCACATTAGACATGTGACAAAATAAAAAAGCAAGAAAAAGAAAGGAGAGAATTATACTTTAGTTTGTACTCAGAATTCATCAGTTCTTTCTCTGGAGGTGGATAGCATTTTTCATCAAGAGTCTTCTGACATAATTGTGGATCACTGTATGGATGAGAGTAGCTAAGTCTTTCACAGTTGATCATAATTACAATATTGTTGTTACTGAATATGATGATCTCCTGTTCTGCTTACTTCACAGATAGCAGCACTTTAAGCATCTGCTCAGACCCACACTTCTTGGTGCTAATAGAAAACATGATACTCTATAGAACCCAAACTATCTTTGGTCTGGGGAGGAGTTCAAAAGTAATCTGAAATGGTAGAGAAAAAGCTTAACCTGTGTCAGGAAAGTAAAGGACATAAGAATGTGATACAGACAGAGAAGGGAAGAAGAACACTGAATCTGAGATTATATAATAGCTCCAAGGCTTTTCCCATAGAGGATGAAGAACCCACTGAGGAGGGAATAGCATTTGTTTCATTGAATGATGATAAGGATTTACAGCAAGGCTGTAAATCTCCCAGGGCTGCAGAGAGGTATAAGAGATGGGTCTTGCTGCTGGACAGGTCCCTGTTGCAAAATATCACATTGGTCATGGGTCAGCAGGGAACCATACTGTGTGCCTAGAACATGTAGCTAGAGAATGATGGTGAGCTACTTCAGACCAGTTAAACTAACTCCTGACAATTCACTCAAGGATAAATCAGGTTACGAAAAGGAATCTTGGGGGAATTGCCAGGGATTATAAAGTCCAAGAAAAGAAACTAAAGAACTTAGCAGCATTATTTTCATTATTGTTGCCAAATGAAAATAGTGAATTCAAAAGAAATAGCCAGATTTGAGGAGCGCACAGCTAGCTGAAAAGATGGTATCTAAATTAGATTTTTTTTTTTTACTATGATTTAAGATGTAAGAGTTGCTTAAGGCACTTTAGGTAAAGAGGCAGTATAGCTAATGGAGACCAGTAAAAAAAAATGTTTGTGGATACTTAAAAATTAAATGTAAAGGTTTTAAATGGTAAGTAAAAGGGAGGGGGGAATCTGCGTGTATATGTGTGTATGTATGTGTGTGTTTGTGTGTGTGTGTGTGAGTGAGAAAGAGAGAGAGAGTGACATTATTTTCTCACACATCTGACTTGGCAGATAGTTCTATAGATGTATAAATATTTCTACATAGATAACTATATCTATCTATCTATCTGCCAAACCAGAAACAAGAGGAAATAATAGTTGTGCATAGGAACAATATCAATGAAGAAATAGCATGGCTCAGTGGAAAGACTGGTTTTGAGTGCCAACTTGTCTGCCTGCTATATGATAGAGGGGAAATCATTTTAATCTGTGCCTCAGTTTCCTCAACCTTGAAATGAGTATAACATGGTTGGATTTTTAAGCTTTTATTTAGTATTTTATTTTTCCCCAGTTACATGTGAAAACAATTTTTAACATTCATTTTTAAAACTTTGAGCTCCAAATTCTCTCCTTTAACATAGTTGTTTTGAAGCAAATACTTTCTTAAAGTATTATGTAAATATGAGTTATTATCAATTTCAAAATCGTTAATTCACAAGACATAATAGTCAAGAACACAGGTAGCAATAAGCTATGCCCTCAGATGACTATAACTGATTTGCAAAGTATATGTAATAAACAAGACAAACAAGAGATGTACAAGCAAGAAAGCAAATTCAACCTTACGGGTATCAATAAGACTTGATGGAATTTGACTTACAACTAGAATATAGTTATGGAAAGATGTACTTTATTCAAAAGCAACATATTAGGATAATGGACTATGGAATAAGGTTATATATTAAAAGATATACCCCTGGGAAGAAGTCCATGAACCAGAGCAGAGAAACATAGTAAAGAACATTCATGTGAAGATTAATAGAGGGAGAAAAGGCAGTGACACTGAGGTGGAATTAGCCAAAAGGAAGAAATGGATGAAAACCATAGCGTCCAGGTGTGATATGGTAGTGATGAGGAATCCCACTATCTGAGTATCTGCTGAGAGCAGAGGAGCAGATAAACCATTGATTTAGCTCCATGATCATTTATTCCTCAAAAGAAGTGGATAAAGTTCTGGGCCTGGAGTCAGGAAGATTTGCATTTAAATCTGGCTTCAGATACTGTCTTTATGACCATGCACAAGTTACTTAACCTCTGTTTGCCTCCTTCCTTCATCTGTAAAATGGAGTTCATAAAAACACAGATTTCACAGGGCTATTTTGAGGATCAAGTGATATATTTGTCAGGTGCTTATCACAGTGCTGGCACACATTAGGCACCTAGTGTTTGTCCCTAAAAAAGTGGAAGAAGCAATAAGATGAACTACCATTCTAGACCTGATTCTGACCAATGAGTGGAAACTTGTTGCCAAAAAAGAAATGATTGGAGCTTTGGCAGGGACTGACATCTTTATTGTATAGAAAGATATGCATCCTAGATTGAATGAGTGGATTCTAAAAACATTTAAAAAATGGGATAGGGGCAGCTAGGTGGTGCAGTGAATAGAGCACCAGTCCTGGAGTCAGGAGGACCTAAGTTCAAATCCAACCTCAGATACTTAACACTTACTAGTTGTGTGACCTTGGGCAAGTCACTTAACCCCAACTGCCCTGCCTTCCCCCCTCCAAAAAGAAAACAGCAACAACAACAACCGGGATACTCTCAAGGATGAAATTCTGCTTATACAAACAATTCTGACAAAGAAAAAAGGGGGGGGGGAGGGACTAACTACAGAGATAGATATATCATGGATATACAAATAACTCATCCACAGGGACAGACAGAAGTCAATTAATGACAGTAACACTAAAAGAATCAGCCAAGGCTACTAATAAAAATTAATAATAGCAAAAGGACTGTTTTAAAATATGTTGGGGGAAGATCAAAGATGGGATGGGACGATGATAAGAGAAAACTGAGAAGACAGAACTTAACTCTTTTTTGTATATTCTTTTTAAAAAGGTATATCATTTTCATTGATTCCTTTTATTTTTATATCCCATTGATTACCAAATATTTCCTTCTCCCTTCTCTACCCAGAAATCTATCTCTTGAAACAAATATTTTTTAAAAGAGGAAAAAAAGCAGCTCAGCAAAACTAATCAATCTATAGATTGTGTCTGACAGCATTCAGTGTTCTATATCCATTTTCCCTCACCTTATAAGGAAAGAAGGGAAATGCATTTTTTCAGTTCTTTTCCAGATCCAAGCTTGGCCATTATGAATTCTCATTTTGATTTTTGTCTTTTCTACTGTTGAATGTCAAAGAAAGGCACAATAATTTGCTGTTGGTGGAGCTCTGAGTTGGTACAGCCATTCTGGAAGGCAATCTGGAATTATACATTAGGAAATGTAGGTAATAGTTTTTTAAGTGATGTCAATAGAAATTTATCTTTTTTTTTTAAAGGCATGGTGTATAGAACACATTGTAACTTGACAGTGCCACTGTACTTTGTCTTGGTCAGACTATAACTGGAATATTATGTTTGTTCTGGGCACCACATTTTCAGGAAGATGTTAACAGACTGGAACACAGCCAAACAAACACAAGGATAGGAAAAGGACTAGAGACGATGTCTAAAGGATCAGTTGAAGGAACTAGAGATCTTTACCAGGGGGAAGGGGAGATTTAAGGAGGCATGACAATTGATTTAAAGTATTTGAAGGGCTGTTCTTTTGGAAGAGAGATTAAATTTGTGCTGCTTAGCCTTGGAGGGCAGAAATTAGAGGAGTACTTTGGAATGTGCAATGAGTCAGATTTTGCTTCAATGTAAGGAAAAATTTCCAAATGATTAGAACTGTCCAAAAGTGGAATGCATTACCTCTGGAAGGGGTAAATTACCCATGACTGGTGATATTTAAGCAAAAGACACATAACCACTTGGTGAGAATATTGTAGGGTAGGTTCCTGCTCAGATATGAATTGGGCTAGATTACCTTTGTGGTTTCTTGCACACTTCCAACTCTAAGAGTCTATGGTTGTATAACATCAGCTACGGTAGTTAGCACCCGACTGCCTCAAGCTCAAACAGATCACATCTCACCTTTCCTCCACTGTTCTCTAAGGGGATTGGAGATTTCTAGGCTCTCTACAAATGGCTCCATTCCCCACCGCTGGAATTCCCTCAACCGCGGAGAAGTCCTCTGTATCATAGCTCCATTTAACCAACAGATTAGCTTTTATAAAAAATATTTACTTTAAGGGACCAGGATAGTCATCCGTTATAATGGTATAACACTTTTATGTGAAGTAGAAGGAGTATGGGTATGTGTGGTGGGATGCCATTGGTTAAGAATGAGGGAATAGAAGTGGATGAGGGATTTCAGGGACAACTTCTGTGAGAAGTACACGAGGAAGCTGTTGGGAATTGAGTGAAGGAATAACCAAGCAGGAGTAAGGATTTAGGTGAAGTTAGAGAGGCTGAATCTGGGCCAGACCACTGTTCAAGCTGGCTGAGGGGCCCGAAGCAGAAATGGCAGTTAGTAATACAGTTAGTGATACAGGGTGGGCATTAGCAGAATGAGCACAGTAGGAAGTCAGGGAGGTAAGGATTTTATGACACATAATGACAAAAGCATTAATCAATTAACAAGTATTTATTAAGCACCTGTTCAGTTGTGTTTGAATCTTCAAGACCCATGGACAATGTGTCCAAGGGGTGTTCTTGGCAAAGATACTAGAGTGGATTGCCATTTCCATCTGCAGTGGATTAAGGCAAATATAGGTTAAGTGACTTGTCTAGGGTTGGATTTTAACTCAAGTCTTCCTGACTCCAGACCTAGTGCTCTATCCACTGATTTATCTAGTTGCCTCCTATTAAGCACCTACTATGTGACAAGCACTTGTGGATACAAGGCATTGGGGATGTAAGTGCAAATAATTAAATAATTTCTACTTATAAGTAGCTTACATTTTATTGAGGGAGTCAATAAATACATATAAAAATCTGTTTAACATAAATATAAATTGAATAAATACAAATACATACAAAGTAAGGAAATACAAGATGGTTTGGGGGAAAAGGTTCTAGCGTCTAGAAATCTTTATACAAAAGATAGTGCTTGAACTGAGTTTTACAGGAAACAATGGACTCTATTACAAGGCAGAGGTAAGGAGGCCCTTCCCAGGCATGATGGACTGCAGAAGCCAAGGCACGGGGGAGGTGACAGACCACCCTATGTGAGGGACAAGGAAAAGGCTAGATGGCAGAGTGTGCAAGGAAGAATAATGTCCAACGAGGCTGGAAAAGTAGACGGGGACCAGATTGGGGTCTTTCAAAGCTACATAGACATTTGGTTGGGAGTATAGTATAGCTTGGAATAGGCTAAAAAATCTGTGAGAAGTGACAAGGGTTGATTGTAATGTAATAAGAATATGGTTCAAGTTTGTTGGAAGGTTGATCCTAGAAATCCCCACCTACTTCTGTAAAGGGACAGAGCCTCAGCATGGGACCCAGGCAAGGAATTCTTCTGTCCCCATTGTCTTTCAGTTGGGCAGTAAACACAAGAAGAAAGAGAAATGACAATGTCATGACATAATTGGGTTAATGACATGAATACCATCTAAAGACACTAAAAAAACAGAGGTTCTCTTCCTCGTGTTAACTGACTGATGATAAACTTGTTTTCCTCCCTCTTTCTAACACTATGGAAAGATTTTTTTTCCCTCTTCCTCTGTCTTTAATTTAAAAAAACAAACAAACAACTAATCAGAGTGCAAATTCCTGAGCTGATATCAAGAAACCAAAGCCAAGAGAAGCAAGATACAAATTGAGTAACTGTATGAATGTATTACTGTATATCTGTGGTTCAATGATTGTTTGAATGTTTCCCAACATGTACACCCAGTATTTCCCAATCACTCCCTCTTCTTGGGGGTTTTGGCTTAGGCCATAAGGTGGGAGGATTACAAAAGGACAAAGTTATGTGGCTAACTGAGTTAAAAATGCTATGTGGAATTCTTTGGTATGCTTTTTGGTATTCTCTTTGGAATCCTGGACAGAGCACTTTCAGAGGCCATCACATTCTTCCCCTAGCATGGCAGAATAGAAAGAATGTAAAACTTAAAGTCAGTGGACCTTGGCTCAAATCCTATCTCAGATATTTATTAAGTATGTGAACATTGGTAAGATATTTCTCTCAGAGCTCTAGTTTCCTAATTTGTGAAACTGTGAAAATTATACCTGTTCTACCTGTAACATAGGGTTTTGTGAGGAAGTCACTTTTCAAACCTTAAAGTTCTATGTAAAAGTTAGTTATATTATTTCTCAACTCAGAGAAATAAGCAGTCTTTTCTTCCAAGATGCCAACTACTCTACCATTTCCTACTTTCATAGAGGGAAACTCAGGCATGTGGAAAAGAAATTAATAAGCATCTTCCCTCCCCCATATGAGAGGCAGTATAAGGTAGTAGGTAAGAGAGCCATTCTATGAGTTACGAAGATCTGAGTCCTGTCTCTAATTTATGTTGTCTATGTAACTCTGGACAAGTCACTTAAACTCCCAGTACTAATGCACATGAAGTAACCCACTAAGATTATTCTGTGCAGATCTGCATTGGTCTAGGGAATTTGCTCACCATGGGAGCTCACTGCACTGACAAATGCCAGGTCTGGATCATAAAACATTCCTTCCTACAGCTTCAACTCATACTTCCTTACATATAGTCCCTAAACCTATTTTGCTAGTATTTACATTTTTTCTGAACTCCAAACTTGAATCTCCCACTACCTAAGGAAATATTCACTTAGTATCCAAACTCAAATTCAATGTGTCTGAAACCATATTTCATCTTTCACACTCAAACTTCTCCTTCTAACTTCCTTAATTCTGACAATGGCTCAATTTCCAATGTTCAAAATTTTAGTGTTATCTTTGATTCATCTCCCTCTTCTCATGCTCTTTAGTTCTCATAAGATCAATTACCAAGAACTGTTGATTTTACCTCTGCAACATCTTTGGCATCTATATTCCCTCCTCTTTATTCATACTGCTATCATCCCAGTGCTCATTAGCACCTGCCAGAATGATAAAAATATCTTCCTAACAGGATTTTCCACTTCTATTATCTTCCTACTCCAATCCATACTTCCTACTATTGCCAAATTAATGTTTTTCACACACACACACACACACACACACACATCTTTTCACTCCTCTGCTCAAAAATCCTCAATGGCCTCCTACTTCCTATAGAGTCGAGTTCTGATTCCTTTGCTTGCTATTCAAGGCAGTTCGACACTACCCTACTTTTGCATTTTTTTTTTGGAGGACAATTGGGGTTAAGTGACCTACCCAAGCTCACACAGCTAGTTTTGTGTTAAGTGTCTGAGGCCGGATTTGAACTCAGGTCCTCCTGACTCCAGGGCCGGAGCTCTATTCACTGCGCCACCTAGCCGCCCTTAATTTTGCACTTTTATCTCACAGGAGATAAATGGTACAGTCAAAAGAGTGTTGGATCTGGAGTTAGGGTAGATATAACTAGCCAAACTAAAATGTACCTCATCCTACCTCATTGTCCTCTGCTTGAAATATCTTCTCATACTTTTCTTCACTTGCTGAATTCCTAGCCATCCTTTAAAGCCCAACCCAAACGGTATATCCTCCACAAAGCCCTCCCCAATCTCCCAACAGTAAGGATTTTCCTTCTCTTACTTCACATTTCACTTTGTCTTGCAACTCATTAATGTACTTAGTGTGTTGCATTATATATGATAGTTATCTGTGGTTTGTGCTTCGTTCTCTTACTAAACTTGTAAGCTCCACAAGGGCAGGGGCTGACCATATCTTTTTCAAGCTTTGTGTTTCTTCCATTATCTAGCATATGACAGATGCTTGAGAAAAGTTCATTGAATGATTGTGTGAATCAACAAATGAAGATGCCAAAATGAAACAAGTCTTCTGGTTATTTATCTGAAATTCAGAGCGAGGGTGAGAAGTGGGTTCAGAAAGGATTGCTGTATAGATGGAATAAAGAACCAGCTATTTTTATAAACTCCCAAAGACACCTAACAACCCCTTCTTTCTGTTCTCTCCCTTCAGTACTATAAGTAGAGAAGTGCTAAGGAATAAAGTCTCATAGTCTTATTCTTAGGTTATTCCTTAGATCTCACCCTTAACCTTTTTGAGATGCTCTTTAGATCATGAGGCCATTGGCCATATCATGCTTAGAAACTGAAGCTGAGAGCTCTCATCATTAGAACCAGTCCCACTTTGTGATAGTATTTTCGAAACAGTTTTCAAGGGAATTGTATTTAAATAGTTAAGGATTAAAATAGTTCTGGATTAGGGCTCATGCTATGGAAACAAAGTCCTACTACTCTTTGGAACTGCTCTGTGGGTTTTGAGCTCAGGAGGATTTCTAGGAGACTGAAATTGTTGAGAAGACTGTGAGGGCCTTGGGCTTAAGGGGAGACCTTGAACCTTCCAATCAGTAGACTTCATTAGTTATCCCCTCTCACCCACAGATATTCTGCTTGGATTCATTTCCCAATGATAAACATACTCTTACCATCTCTTACTCTTTATCCCAATACTGAACTCTAGTTTACCAAAGAACAAATATCTCCCCCCAATCCTAGTTGTCTGATTCCTCATTCTTGCCTACTTCACTACTTCTCCCACAAAGTCCTACAACAGATCTGCCTACCCTTTCCACTGTGCCCTCTGGAACTCCCACTCCATAATTAACAAGCTTCCTTTTATTTTAGACCTTTTCATATTCCTTCTATCTTCTGGGACTCTTTGGAACCTGGGTTCCCCCAGATGGCACTTCATCCCTTGCTGTCCTTTCCAGTATTGTTTGAACCTTCACTCATATTCCCCAAATCACTGGCCTGGTGGGTAGGTGGGAATATTCCTTGCTCTTAATTACCACTTGTAAGTCCTTCCCTCTACCAATACCACCCAGTCAACAAGCATTTATTAAAGGTTTACTATGTGATAGGCACTATGCTGAGTACTGCAGATACAAGGAAGTGCAAAAATTTGTTTTTATCTCAAGGAGCTCTGAATCTAACAGGTAGGCAAAATGCAAACAACTACGTATAAACAAGACATACATTGTTATCCCTTCCACATCTCCGCTTTCTCCATTGTGGTTTTGACACATTGCAGGTGAGCATAAGAAATTAAATGGGAATTTTGGGGGAGTTTTACAGAAGCCATAGATGACACAGAAAAAGTTTAGAAACTCAGAAATGCATAAAATATAAGTATAGTATTATATAATATCAACATATTTTATCTTTTAATATCATAAATATACACGATTTCTTTTTTGAAGATTTTTTTTTTTTGCAAGGGGCAATTGGGGTTAAGTGATTTGCCCAAGGTCACACGGCTAATAAGTGTTAAGTGGCTGAGGCTGGATTTGAACTCAGGTCCTCCTCACTCCAGAGCCAGTGCTCTAACTCACTGCACTATCTAGCTGCCCTACAATTTCTTTTTTAAAGTTAAAATAAATAAAAAGTCAAAGTTTGTGAAAAGAACTCGAAAGCCAGCAGACAACACACAGATTTTACAGATCATAAGGGCGACGTGCCTCTAAACCCCGTGATGCAGAAGGGATAACTGTACATACATACATATGTTATATACATGAGATAAATCAGAGGTAATCTCAGAGGCAAGGCACTAGCATTAAGACAAAATAGAAAAGGATTCTTATGGAAAGTGGGATTTTAGCTGAGACCTAAGAGGAGCCAAGAAAAAGAGAGGAGGAGAAAGAGAATTCTAGGTATCAGGAAGGCATAGAATCGGGAGATTGAGTATCTCGTGCAAAGAAGAGCAGGGAGGCCAATGTCACTGAATTATAGAGCATGTGGTAGAGAGTAGGGATAAGAAGACTAGAAAGGTAGGAAGGAGCCAGGTTATGAAGGGCTTGTCAATTTCTAAGAGGTAAATGCTAGAATTGAAATTTTAACAATTGGCTCCCAGCATCTCCTTAAGGATAAGTCATTCATGTAGGTAGAGTCAAGTTTAATCAGTAAGCATTTATTAAGTACCAACCATCTGTCAGACACTATTGTATGGATAACAGAGAGTTCATATATTCTGTTAGGACTCATATAATGTCAAGATATGTAAAGGAAGGATAGGCTCCATTAGAGAATGGATATGAGGAAGAAAGGGTGATACAGGATAGAGAAGTATGGATAGATTGTGATCTGCTCCATTAAAGGAAGTTTCCACATTGAGATCCCAGATTGATCAAAGTTTTATGAAGGACTTTAAAAGCCAAACAGATGATTTTATATTTGATCACAGTGATCCCAGAAGCCAGTGAAGTTTATTGAACAGAGGGTGGGGGTGATATGGTCAGAGCTATGCTTTAGAAAGATCACTTTGGCAGCTAAGTAAAGGATGGACTGAAGAAGGAAGAGACTTGAGGCAGAGACCAGTCAGAAGACTACTGCAATACCTTAAGCATGAGGTGATAAGGGCCTGCACTAGGGTGGTGGCTGTGTCAGAGGACAGAGAGAGGCATTTACAAAGAAATGTCACCAAGAGGTCTTGACAGCAGATGGATATGGGGGTGGGGGGGATGGTTGAATCAAAGATGACACCTAGGTTGTGAGCCTGGATGACTGGGAAGATAGTGGTACCTTTGAAACTTTAACAGTAATAGGAAGTTAAGAAGAAGGGACGTACTGAGAGGAAAACTAGTAAGTTTAGTTTTGGATATATTAAGTTCAAGATGTCTATGGGACATCCAGTTTGAGACACTCACAAACGTTACACTTCTGTGTTCAAGAATGCCCAAATTCCTTTACCTAATCAAAATCTTTTCTTATTCTATTTCTCTTTGTCCCTTACTCCTTCTGTGTGTGTGTGTGTGTACATACACACACATATATGTATATATTTATCATTAACATGCCCTTCAATCTCTCCATCCCTCAGTACTTCCCTAGGACATGAACTCTGTTCTGGCTACAAGCTCTTCCCTTCTCATTCACTATCACTTGGTGAGCCAGTTCAACACTGCATTATCTTCCACTCTCAAATCCCTAGATTTTTTATCCTATTTCCAATCATAACCTTCCAAATTTTAACCTTGGATTACTCTTACAATCTGCCTTCTTCACACATATTAACATTAGTAGTGGTGATTAGTCCACTACAAATTTGCCATTTAAGCTCAGTTGAACCCTGACTGGAGCAAGGTAATCTTTCTACTCCTCTCCAATTAATTTTCTATTCCACTAGCCACAGTTACTGAACCAAACTTTCTCTTATCTCCTTAAGACTCCCACAGAACTCCATACTTTTTTCCTCTTGACTGAAGCCTTAGCCTCACATTTCATTTGCTGTGATCTTCCTCCTCATCTCAAAACCACCTAACATCATTCCCTAATGTTGACTCCTTTACTCCAATTTCTGACAAAGTGATATTTTTCCTTGCAAGGTCAACCTCTCAAGTTGATGTTGTCGTTATTGTTGAGTCATTCAAGTCATGTTTGACTCTTCTTGACCCCATTTGGGGTTTTCTTGACAAAGATACTGGAGTGGTTTGCCATTTTTTTCTCCAGATCATTTTACAGATGAGGAAACTGAGGCAAATAAGGTTAAGTGACTTGTCCCAGATCACACAACTAGTAAGTGTCTGAGGTCAGATTTGAACTCAGGAAGATGAGTCTTCCTGACTCCAGACCTGGAGCTCTATCCACTGCCCTACCCAGTTGCCTCTCTATAGGTACCCATGATCCCATACTCTCTTGTATTATTGAGTAACTGTCTCCACCATCTCTATACTCACAGTATTTCTTACCTTCAGTCTTTTCCTATATATTGTTTCTTTCTCTGCTCTGTATTGCTATCTTTAAGAAATCCTCATTAGATCCTAACATCCCTGCCATTCATCATCCTCTATCTTTCATTCCCTTCTCAGCTAAACTCCTAGAAAAGGCTATATTTTCTCTCCTCTCATTTTCTACTAAACTTTCTGCTATCTAGCTTCTAACTTCAAAATGTAAATGGCTCTTTCCAAAGGAACAAATGATATTTATGACCAAGTCTAATGGCCTTTTGTCAATCCTCATCCTTTGGGGTCTCTCTGTGGCATTTGGCACTCAACCACCTTCTTTTCTTAGATAGTCTTTTCCTCTCTGGGTTTTCACGACAGCCTTATTACTTTATTCTCCTCCTACTAATCTGAGCACTCTTTCTCAGTCTCTTTTGCTGGATCTTCATTCATGTCATAGCGACTAACTTTGGGTGTCACTTAGGAATTTTTCTTGAGACCTTTTTCTTCTCTTTTCTCCCCCTACTGTCTCAATTGTTGATACATCAGTTTCCATGTGTCTAATTATCTCTATTCAGATGACTCACCAAGTTATATAGCCAGCCCTTGTCTCTCTTCTGAGCTCCAGCACCACTCCACCAACCATTTGTTGAGGCATTTCACACCTGAGTAGTCACAGGCCCTAGGCTGTGTAATAATAGAAGAACAAGTATAAAGTTGATGGCCTTTACTTCCTTTCTTCTCACTATCTTCTCAACTCTCTACAGCCTAGCTTCGGACCTCATCATCCAATCGACAATAATCTTACCAATGAACTCTTAATTGCCTATTCTAATGGCCTTTGCTCAATCCTCAATCCTGCTTTACTTCTCTGTAGCCTTTGACAGTACTGATCACCCTCTTCTCCTTGATAGTCTCTTTTCTAGGTTTCTATGTTGTCATTGCATCAGTTCAGTTGAGTCTGACTCTTCATGACCCTTCTGGAGTTTTCTTGGCAAAGGTCCTGGAGGGGTTACCATTTCCTTCTCCAGTTCATTTGACAGATGAGGAAACTGAGGCAAACAGGGTTAAGTGACTAGCCCAGGGTCACACAGCTAGTAAGTGTCTGAGGTCAAATTTGAACTCAGGAAGATGAGTGTTCCAGACTCCTGGCCTGGCTGTTCTAGCTACTGTATCACTTAGCTAACCAAGGTTTCTATGACACAATTCTATCTTGGTTCTCCTGCCTTTCTGATCATAGTTTCTCAGTTTCCTTTTTTCCAACTTTAGTCCAGATCAGGCCACACCTACTAAAGGTGGTTTTGTCTAGGGTCTTCTTCTCTTCCTCTATAATATTTTACTTGGTGATAATTAGTTCCCACAGATTCAATTATCTCATTGCAGATGATTCTCAAATCTACTTTCTTTCAAAATCAACAAAGCCCACAAATAGCTTGTTCTTGCTGTTTGGTACAGAATAGCTCACCCAGAGTGACATCAGTTAAAGCATTTTTTGTTAGTGTAAAACTCATTTTGTGCCAATTTTCACGTTTATCTAAGTCTAAATGAGAAGTGAATTTTTTTTTATGCTCTGGGATGCAACCAACATATTAAAAATGTTTGAGATTCCACAATGTTAGATGAGTTTTAAATTTCTTAAGTTATTGCCTTTAAAATATACATGAAACAGAAATCTTAGTGGACTCATTAACTAACCAGCCCCTCTGGATAGTGGTAAAATTGAAGTATACTCTAATTTAAGACTGTTTAACATTTGTTTCATTTAGTGTTTTCACAAACTGGAAAAATAATCCTTTTTCTTCTTAGTTGTTAAACTAAAGATGATAGACTGACACTGAGTGAGTTTTTTCTCAATAGTTTAAGCATTTATAATGATTGATGCCTTAGATGACAATAAATTGCTTTCTGAAGTAGCTTTCATTGCCACTTTTCTGTTGACTTAATCTTCAGGGTTTTGTTTTGTTTTTTTTTCTTTTTGGAGGGGAGAGGGCAGGGCAATTGGGACTAAGTTACTTGCCCAAGGTCATACTGCTAGTAAGTATTAGGTATCTGAGGCAGATTTGAACTCAGGTCCACAGAACTCCAGGGCTGGTGCTCTATTTACCATGCTACCTAGTCGCTCCATTTTGTTTGTTTTGTTTTTTATAAGAGGGCTTGTAAGTAGAAATATGCCTGCCTTATTTTTAACACCATTGGGGAGGTAAATTACATGCTGACCCACAGCCAATTTAAAGTACAAAGATTTTTCATAAGTAGGAATGGACCAAAATGTTTCAAAGAAACTCCAAGAAGATTCTGGAGTCAAATTTAATTTACAAAACAGTGTGAACATGTTATTCCTTTGACATCCTGAATCTTTTGTCCAAAGGGCATATCTGGTGCACTATATCCTGGCACATTATCTTTTGAAAGAACTTTGCACTTTCAAAGATCATTCAATATTGTTTAAATTCACAAGGATAGCTGTATTTTGTAACAACACATAAAGATTTGAACACTGTATTTCTCACTTCCCTTCTTGTGAACGATAGATTATTTTTTTCCTTAGTAACATTTTGTTTTGAAAATTTGCCTTCATATGAAAATTTAGCAAAAAAATTTTTGTTCCTTGCCAATTATATATTAAAAAATATTTTAATTTCTAGTTTTAAAGTTTAACTCCCAAAGTTTTCTTCATGATGCTTTGACTTATTTTGGGTTATTCTGTTTCTGTTAAATTTTCTTTTGTTTTTTTGTTTTGTTTTGTTTTTACTTTTGCATTTAAAATCATTAAATTTATTTTGTTTTGCTAAAAAAAAAAAATCCCCCCAAAACCCAGGGTTGTTTTTATGTTTTTATGACCTTGAAAGAAAAAAGGAAAGAGTGAAAATGTAATGGGACAGTGGGAGAAATTTGCTTTCATAATTTGGTTGTACAGGTAGAAAACTCTACAAACAAGAAGGAAGGGGGGGTGGGAGTGGCTAACACTTAAGCCACACTCTCATCTTAGTGAATTTACAACCTCACTGGTCAAAGGAGGGAAGAATTCATACACCCAGAGTTGGGTGCAGAAATACATTTCAATCAACTGGGAAGTACAAGGGGGAGAGCCAAAAGGGACAATAATAGGGAGGAGAGGTTCAGGGAGGAATTAGTCCCAAACAAAACAAACACTAATCTCAGCCAACTTGTAGAAATTTAAGGGTGATTTAAAAGGAAACAAACGAACAAGAAAGGAGAATTCTGGGACGCAAAAGAGAAGAGAGGCAGGGAACAGAATCAGATGGCATCCAACGCAGATAAGGGATGCTGAGCACATTCCTTCCCTCTTACTGATGAGGTATGGGCTCTGGGAGCCCCCTTGAGCTCTTCTTGAATCTTTGAGGTACAGGCTCTGGGAACCCCCCTTGAACTCAGATTAAATTGTATGAGGCATTTGCATGAGGCCATTAGCCTTACATTGTGGCTGGGCCCAGACCTCTGTTACTAGCCTAGTCCTCCTTTGTCCATCTATTTCCCACCCTTGATCCTATCAAAATATCAACCCACCCTAGAACTGGCCTAGCCCACCATCCTCTGCAGTCTCCAGGTAACCTCCAGCAACTTTCACCCTTAATCACTCATTGACCTCATCTGACTCCTGAAGACCCTCCCCAAACTCCTCCTCCACTATACATATTCATTGCAAAATTCTTGTTTTCTTTTTTTTAATAAGGGGAGGGGCAGGAAGGAGAAAAAGTTTTTCATCAGTGGAAAAATATGATATTAATTTAAAAATACATTTGTAATGTGATGGCTATCTTGAAGGAGGAAGAGAAGAAATACTAAGAGAAATTTTGGTGATTTAAAAAATAAAATGTTAATAACAATTTATTTAAAAAAAAGATTCAACTCAAACATCACCTTCAAATAGGAGATCTTTCCTTATCTCCCTAGCTGCTGGCGCTTTCCATTCTAAGGCTACTTTGGATATACTCTGTATATATCTTGAATATACCTATTTATATTTATATTGGCTCCCTCGTTAAAATGTAACCTCCCTGAAGGCAAGAACTGTTCAAGTTCCTGTGTTTTTTTTTTAATTTACAATTCCCAGGCCTTAGTCTAGCACAGAGTAGGGGCTTAATATTAATTACGTGCCCACCCAAGCATTGTGCTAAGTGCTGGGGACACAATAGAAAGGTAATTAACGGTAGTTGACTGATTAAAAACTGAGTAGTGCTGGACACAATAAGATAATAAAACTTAAAAGATAGGTTGCTTTTCCTTTGACTTTAAATCCAGAAAGGTCAGAGGGCAAGCCCACCCACTTCCTGGATAAAGCCCATATTTACCTAGTGAGCTAGAGGAATCTGATCCTGGAGGAACTGCAGCCTTAGCTTTTTTCCTATTTGGGATATGAAGTCACAAGAAATAAATATGTGTGTATGTGTATTCCTTGGGGAAAAACAATTAGACATAATCCCTTAAAAAGGAATGAATAGGATTTTGCTAGACGTGCTTTGTCGTTGTTAAAGAGTGTTTGAGGGGACTAGGGGTTTTTACTGAGGTTCTAGCTCCTTTCTTGCTAGGAAGGTGGAGTGGTATCAGCTGTTTGGGTGTGTGAAAGAAATCTGCTCTCCAGAACTGTTTTGACAGCTTATAAGGAAATATTATGTAGAAAGAATCTGGTCTACAATTTCATCATAAATGGACGTTAATGGTCCTTCTTTCCTTTTCTTTCTTCCACAATATGACATCCAATAGAGCCATCTCCTCTAAACTTTGAACCTGTGGATTGGACCTACAATCCTAGGAGTGGAGTCTTTGGGAGTGGGGGAGGAAACTGAGCTTTGAGATCAGTCTTTGTCCCTTGCTTTGGGAGTGACCCTGATCATATTGGGAAAAGCTGCTGAGAATTCTTTGTTCTGGACTGCCCCTATGGTATGTGCTAGATATTGTTACAGTTGCACATACTCAGCTGATAATTGAAAAGGGGTAGAAACTTGGAGATAATATAGCAGATTTCCTTTAAGAAGAAGCCCAGGGAAAAGGAAAACAAAAAGCAACCCAATAATGCCATCGTGGAAATAAATAATAAAAGTTAGGCAAGAAGGATTGGAGATTATTTTCATTATTTCTTTTCTCATTGGGAAACTGAGTCACAGAACATTCCAATGATTTACTCAGGATTAACCAATTTTGTACAGCTAGACTAAGCACCTGGATTCTTTTTCTTTCTTTTTTTTTTTGGAGGGCATTTGGGGTCAAGTGACTTGCCCAAGGTCACATGGCTAGTTTTTGTGTTAAGTGTCTGAGGCAAGATTTGAACTCAAGTCCTCCTGACTCCAGGGCTGGTGTTTTATTCACTGTGTCACTTAGCCGCCCCTAAGCACCTGGATTCTTAACCCCTGATCAGTGCTGTAATTAATTTTATCTATAAAATAGAAAAGGCCATATATTTTAATCAAATTAAAGAAGGAATGGAGATAGAGGGATGGGTAGGTCAGAAAGACTAATTGACTTGAAAACTTATGGAGATTTTTAGGATGAAAGAATGGAAGTCAAGTAACCTTCCAACATTATTTCTCCAGGTTATGTCCAGGACAGAAAATTTTACTCTAACAGACAAGCCCTAAGGCTTTTGTCTAATGACAGGTCATTATTGTTATTAAAGAATAATGTATTTGTAAACAGTAAATCAAGAGATAAATCATAAATTATATGTTAGGAAGAGGTCATGGTAAATTGTCCTACCCCTCCAACTATTTCATCATTTTCATCATCCTACTTTAAGTTCTTAACACAGTATTATGTCCATAATACTGAAAAAACTTCATAATTATCCTTCTTCCCTCTAGATTCTTCCTTTTAATTTGATTGCACCAATACTTAGATTAATTTTCATAAAAGAATTGTAATGATTACAGTATTTTTCTACTCAATAATCTTCAGTGTCTTCCCATTCCAAACTACTTAATTTGGAGTCTGCTATAGTCTGGTCCCTTATTTTCCACTGGGGGAAGACTTGAGTTCAAATCTAGCCTCATACACTTACTAGCTGTTCGACCCTGAGCAAATCACTTAATGCTTAATCTAGTGGAGAAGGAAATGGCAAACCACTCAAATATCTTTGCCAAGAAAATCCCATAATCGATATTAGTGTGCTATGGTTTATGAAGAGTTAGACATTAGTGACAACAAAAGTAGACTGCTCTGTTTGCCATTCTACAATACAAACTGCATTTTCCTGCCTCTGCTCAGCAGGGCTCACCACCCCATCCCCTACATCTTCACCTTTCAGAATCTTAGCAAACCATCACGGAACAACTTTAAATGGTTCTCTAGGTGGCCTTTTCCAGCTTGAAATGGTCCCTTCCTCTTCTGCACTTAATTCCTACCAAATAAATTAAGCACTCTACCTCCACCTCTGGGCCATCCCTCGGGTAGAGTCTAGTCTCAGTATCTTAAGCACTTCAAGTTTTGTAAATACTTGACTACAACCCCAACAGCCCTTCTCCCCCAGGCTTTAAAGCTCTTCTTCCTCAAATTACCTGGCATTTATTTACCTAACATCTCTCCTCCCTTTAACCTCCCCTAACTCCACCTCAGTAGAATGGAATCTCTTTAAAGGCTGGAGCTGTTTTGGTTTTTATCTTAATAGCCCCCTGCTCCCACCCTAGACCAGTGTTTTACACTTTTCTTGAATCCAAAGTGTAAGGAGTTTCCAAAGTGGGGAAGTTTATTCAGATTGGCTCCTGTCTTGCTATTTAGAATGTTTGAGCTTAGTGACTCTCCCTAGAGAGTCAGTCACTAGCTGAGTGTTAGAAGAACTAAAACTTGGTATTCTTGACTCCAGATCTGGTCCCATATCTACTGAACCTTACAGTCTTGCACATAGTAAGTATTTAATTAACGTTTGTTGGATTTGTTGAATCAATTTGTCCTATTCCTATGACTTTTTTTGGGCCACATATTTGCATTTCAGTCTTATCTTGCCTCCTAGATTTTAAGCTCTTTTGAGGGCAGAAACTATTTCATACAACTTTATGTTCCAAATGATGCCTTATACAGAGATGCTCAATAAATATATATTTTTAAATATTTTATTTTTCCCAATTACATGCAAAAACAATTAAACATTTGTTAAATGGGTAAATGAAGGCCGAGTTTTGAGTTACCTTGTACGTGGCATTCTCTTTCAGAAGAAGGTTGAGGCATAACAATATCATATATTTAGAGCTGGAAAAGACCTCAAGGCTATCTAAGTCCAAGTTCTTCATTTTACAGATGAGGAAAAAGTTGCCCAGGAGTATGAAGTTATTTGCCACAAATCAAGTAGTGCCAAAGATGGGATTTGAACTGTGTCCTCTGATTCCAGAGCCCATTGGTATTTCCACTGTACTATGTTCAGACTTTTAAAAAATCAATGTTGGAAGATTTTTCTTTCAATTCTTTACATTTTTCTTATTCAGGCTTCATTTATTTTACTTGTGCAAATGCACTTCATTTTCCGGCTCTTAAGTATTTTCTCTGATTGTTACCCATAGAAAGCTCTCCCTCCTCAACTTACTGGCTTCCCTGGCTTCTTTCAAGTCCCAGCTAAAATCCCATCTTCTAATCTAAAGGAAGCCTTTCCAAGCACCCTTAATTCCATCACTTCTCTGTTAAATATTTTCTATTTATGCTCTATAATGCTTGCTTTATATACATTTGGTTTTTTTTTTTGTTTCCCTTTTTAGATTGTAAGCTCCCAGAGTGACTGTCTTGACTCTTTTTGTAACCCCAGCCTACCACACTTACCCCTTATCATCAATGTGTCCAAAGAAGACAAGCTTATCATTCTGGGAGACTTTAATGCTAGAGTAGGCTCTGACTACCACACTTGGCAGGGAGACCACACACAGTAGGCATTTAATAAATATATACTGATTTCTCGAAAAGCCTTGAAACTCAATCTCTATCCTTCCCCCAAGGAGTTTACAATTTGCATTTATCACTTTCCCAACTCCCTCAGATTTTAAGGGTAAAAGTGGTGGTGGTTAGTGCAGCTTGTTTGATGACCTCAAACTCCATGCTGAATGCATACTTGAGGAACAGGTGATAGTGACTCAGTATTGGCTCAGTTTTTCCCTAGTCTCTGGCCAAAGGGTAAAGGGTGGAGTTTCTTATGGCTTGTCTTTCATACTTAAATGTTAATTAAAGTGTTACATATTGTATAATATGTGCACCACGTAAGTTATATATCTATATAGTGAGGATTTTGAGGATATTATATACTCAATTATATATGTGTATATTTATAATTGGCCAGTAATCTAGGAGTTTCCTCTTTTCTAGTATGAGTTAATTCTACAGTGTCATATGCTTAAAAAAAAAAAACAACACAAAAAAACAAGCCAACACTTGGTCTCTCTAACCAGAGGTCTTATCTTCCTGGAAGAAATTTGCCTCGAGACCAGACCTCACCTTAAAACCAAATGCAAAGCTTTCCTCCAGACACTACTTGGGGCAAAGCCCTAGGTTGATGGCCCTAATGGTGGTATAATACTTCCCCTGGAATGCAGAGGCTTTGTTTTTGTCCCAGCCTAGGGAAGGGAAGGACTTTACTCTTCTAGTTACTTGGA
The DNA here is from genome assembly GCF_028583685.1 of Petaurus breviceps papuanus. Classification (NCBI taxonomy): domain Eukaryota; kingdom Metazoa; phylum Chordata; class Mammalia; order Diprotodontia; family Petauridae; genus Petaurus; species Petaurus breviceps. The sequence goes on along the minus strand of NW_027185798.1, from coordinate 31,195,999 downwards.
CACACCTTACTCACCTGAGAGGAAAACTGGGGGGGGAAGGGAGGCAGTCAGATTGTTTGAGTGAATTCTTGGTTTCTGAGCTGGCGCTTCCTATGTTCCTCTTGGGGCTCCCTAGACCCGAGATTAAGACGTTTCCACCCCGGAGCTGTTTGCTTCACTTTTTTTTTTTTATTCCCAGTACCTGCCTAATGCAATGCTTGGCACACTGTAGGTGTTTAATAAATGCTTGCTGATTACTGATTTACTTGCTCAGCATTTTTTAGATCTAGGAAAACATGTTTTTTAACAGTAGCATTTTTCAACAAGTATTTATGCCTCCTGCCCCTAATCTTTCGATGTGCCTAGAGTAATAGCCTTCTCTCCTCTTGGGGCATCCATCAATCAAATGGGTTAACATATTGAAAGTGCTTTGCATTTAAAGCCCTGTATAGAGGCTAGCTATTATTACTGTCGGGATCATTCAGAGCATTTCTTGGGTTCTTGGGGTAAAAGGCCGATTTTGAAGTAAGCCAGTAAATTGTTCCTGACACCGCAGTTGCCCCCCCCCCCAGCAGTTGTTTCTATTGTTCCGTGCTCAATGTAAACTCGTTCTTCCACGTTTCATTTTCTTCTCAATGGAATCAAAGCAACATTATCCAAAGCAGTTTAAGTAGGGAAATGAGCTTAGTCTGGGCTAGGACCCTTCTTTTAGCCCTTCCCTGAGGAAAGAGCTTTTTATTGTCCTATGCTTCATTTCTTTTCTCAGCTAGGCTTAGATGAATGCTTTAGGGTTAAGAAAAAGGAAAGGCTGTGGAGAAGGTAAACATTTTCTGCAGGAGGTGAGAAGGAAGTCTTTGGGTTTCCGTAAAGGATATTTGAGAAGACTTGGGGTTTTGTCTTTTGGGTTTGTTTGGGGCTTTTGTTCTGTACTGTTTTTTATCTAAGGTGAACCGAAGTCAGAAGAGGGAAGAAATTCTACTAGGGATTAACGCAGAATTTTCTAGCTGGGATAAGGATCTGTGGCTCTTGGTGAAGCCTCTTTTCCCCCCAGAGTTAGGAAGATGCTCTAACCTGCAGGTTCATCTGGCTAAGGGAAAAGGGGCGGAGGTGGGGGGAGGTACACTAGAAGCTTTCAGCTACTCCCCCAAAATGGCCTCCTAGTAACTAGCCGCACCCCCCCTCCTTTCCCAACCGTCTCGTACCACGTGACTGCAACACCACCACCTCCTCCTCGACCCTCACACCAGACCCGGGGTATCATTCCAGGTCTTCTGCAGGCCCGCCTAGCTTGGGGCTCATGGTCCAATCCTCGGAAGACCAGGGCAGGGCGGGGCGGTGGTGGGCCAATGGAGGCGGGGGAAGGGGCGGAGTTAGGGGGAGGGGAGTAACAGGTTGGAGAGGTAGGGGAGGGGGGTGGAGGGAGGAAGAAGGGGGAGGGCGGTGGAACCGCGCGTGCCATCCTGCAGCCTAACCCAGCCCGAGTGGGAACCTCCAGCTGGACGGTCAGAGGCAGCCCGGATCAGGCCAAGGGTGAGTGACCAGGGCAGAGCCTAGAAGCGGGGCAGCTCCGGGAATCTGATCCCGTCCTCTCGGGGGACACTCAGGTGCGGAGGAAGGCAGGTGAGGGAGGGCTGGGCAGGGGCAGGAGCAGGTGTGCTGGCAATATTATTCTCTGGGGCTAGAATTCCTCCCGGGAACTCGGGGAAAAGCAACTAATTGGAGGGCCTTCCTAACCAGATTCCCCCTGTGCAAGGTGACCTGGGCAGGGCCTTGGGCAGGTGCCAGGTGAGGGCGCCGGAGGGGAAGGATATGCCTCAGGCATAGAGGAGTCTTTTGGGGATTAGGTTTTTCTTGACTCTGGGAGCTGGTGGAGAAGCTCTGGGGCTTAAAACGAGGACTGCATGTTAGGAGAGTGGAGAGTAGCTGAAGGCAGCTTCATCTCGCTGCGGTCCTGCTCCCACCCTTCAGGCAGAACTGGCCATTCCCTTTTCCCTGGACGTGGCTGCTGGTTCTTCCCTCTTTCCGGTGCGATGGCTCGGACATTTCCCCCTCTCCCGGCCACTCAGAAATACATACCATATATACAGCTGCAGAGGGACCCTGTGATATTAAACAAGGCAATTATCACCTCTTTTTAACTCCTGTCCCCGTCTGGGAGTAAAACCGTTTAAGATTTTGAGTTTTTGTCCAAGTTTCCTCATCTGTAAAGTAAGGATGATTGCTCTAAATGATCTCTAAGATCTCTTCCAGCTGAAAATGCAATTATTCTGTGCTTCCTTCTGCCAGAAGGGATGTCGTCAAGGTCACTGGTGGAATAGGAAGGCAACTTAGGGTCATGTTAAGGGATGAGGGGGACAGAAAGTGATATCTTGTCATTCACTGTCATACTAAAGTCTCTGGTCTTCCTTTCCAGCCTTATTCTCTCTATACTTTCTTATTCATAATCTGTCCAAGGTGGAGGATGTCTCAGCTTTGTTTTCCAGCCAAGAGGAGCTTTCCCTCCCATCTCTGGGAGGTATACCATGAGAGGAGTCTAGATAATTTTAGATCATAGAATTCTTTCTAGAAGGGTCATTTGAGATCATCTGCTCTAGGGATTCTTAACATAGGGTCTGGGAACTAAAAAAATAGTTTATGACTGTATTTTAATACTAATTGATTTTCTTTGTAATCCTATGTATTTTTTTCCTGTGCATTAAAAAAAAAAACCAATGGTTCTGAGAAGTGGTCCATCAGTTTCACTAGACATGACACCAAAAAAAGGTTTAAAAACACCTGATCCAGTCTAGTCTCTTCCTTTTACAGATGATGAAACTGAGGCCCACAGAGGTAAATTTACTTTCTCAGAGTCATACTGATAGTGTGGCAGAACCAGAATTCGAATCAAGCTCTTCTGACTCTAGATCCAGGTTTCTTTTGGGGGAGTTTTCCCTTGAGATAGGTGTCAGGGTGAACACCTAGATTTGTGATCTTATGACAGAGGTTGGGGGTTTTTTACCTTCCTTACTGTTCTTTGTTTCTGGATTCATCTACTGGGTAAGCCCTTGGTATTAGGAAACAAATTGCCTACCCAGTGATTTGTAGGTAGTATTTAGAATTCTCAATTTTCTGACATCCCCAGCCCCATACTTATCAAACTATGCTTCATGGCTGCATAGATTATACACTGATAGAGCTGAAAAACATTTGGGAGTTTTATAATCATAAACCATAGAGAATTCAAGTCTTCTAAGTCTGAAGTATCTTCGAGGAGCTGCTGAAGGGTCCTAAGTTTACTTTACGGAGTGATGAGCAAGAAAACTCGGATTGGGCTTCAGCTTAGTCCCTTTGATGCCTTGCCTCAGGAAAGTTGCTTTAATTTGAAAGTAATTAGCAACCGCTGTTTTGGAGTCAAGCTGCCAATGCTCCTGGCTCTTCTGTTTCACCATGGAAATTGGTGAAGTTCGTGGCCCCGAGAATTACCTGGCGAATGAGAGGCATTAACCCAGGTCAGGTAGTTTTGCTCTATGCCTTCTCTGTATTTTCTGACCTGAGCTTCCTTATGTTATAAGGACTTCATAGGGGCATCATGGTCTGGAGGGAAAAAAATAACTCGGGACAACCCAGATTCTGAGTCAAGTGACTTGAGTTTGAATCTCATCTTTGCTATTTGATATCTACGGTCTTGGGTGAATGGTTTTGTGTCCCTAGGCTTTGGTTTCCTCATCTGTAAAATAAGAATAATTGGACTAGATTGAATTTTCAACTAGAAGAGCCCTTAGAGATCTTCTGGTCCACGAGTGGGGAACCTTTGGCCTAGAGGGCCCTCGAGGTAGCTCTCTAGGTCCTCAAGTGCATCCCTTTGATAGAATCTAGATTCCAAATCCAGAGGGCTGCATTTGAGGACCTAGAGGGCCATATGTGGCCTTGAGGCTGTAGGCTGCACACCCCTGTTCTAGTCACTAGTGCCTAGAAGATCTCCAACAGCTCTTCCATCTGAAAATTCAACGATTCTTTTAATTGCTTCTGCCAGAAGGAATATTGCCCAGGTCACTGGTGGAGTAGGAAGGTAACTTCAAGCCTTCTTAAGGGATGGGCAGCAGGTCTTCCACCGTCATACTAAATTCTCTAGTCTTGCCCCTTTCCAGCCTTATTCTTTATTTCATGTCCTTATTTGTGGGCTGGACAGAGCTGTTGCCTGGGTCCGCCCCCTTAGTCTGTCCATTGTATGGACTTTCTCTGTTTTGCTTCCCCAGCTGCCTATGTATTTCCCATGTCCCTCCCCCTTTATCTTGTTTTCCAAACCAGTCCATCAAGTTTGCAGGGGCCCAGTTCCTCATTGGGGTAGTGGTGTTGTTTTTTTTCCTTGCCTAGTGGCCAAGCAATTCTAGCCTACCTCTCCAATTTCAGCATTTTCTCATCGGCCTGTCACAGGCCACTCACATTTTATGAGGGTTTGGCACTTGGCCTAAATGTGGGGAATCTTCATGTCCCCATGGCTTCTCATGTCCTGAGGGTGAGCAGAAAGGTCAGCATCACATAGCTATCATTCTTTGACATCTAAGTCTCTCTATCCATAAGGGCCCAGAACCCGCTCCCTGTGGGCCCCAGCCTCACCTCTAATTCCCTCTAAACCAAGCCTTCCTGCCAAGAGTCCAGGGACACTGTCACTCCCTGGGTGCTGGACTCCTGCCACTGGGCTGGGGTGAAGGAACTGGGGCAGGGCAAGTTAATGAGTAACTATGGAAGAAGTATTCTGAAGCAGCTTCCTTTCTCCTCCTTCCTTGTAAGCAAGAATGGCAGAGGTGAGATGGACTTCTAGACTTGTCCCTGAAGATTACATAGCTGATGAGGAGAGACCTCCTCTCCTCTTCCCAAGGTCTAGGAAGGGAAGAACTTAAGGGTGGGATCTGGGTAGGGAAGTATCTGGATTCCATGCCATGGGTCGCTGCTGCGCTGTTTACCTGGCGCTAGGGGATTGCACAAGGCCCCATAGTCTGCCCTGGTCTCCAGTGACTCCGCCCTCATGTCTGTGTAACTGTAGGCGTGTAGGTTTCGGGTTTTCCACCTTGAATCATTTAAAGCCCTTCTTTCTGACCTGCTCTGAACTATCCCTCCAACCCCTCCTGGACCCTTAATGACACTCACATGTTATGTGCCATGAGACGGGATGACTGAAATAGAGGGGAAGGGCTTGTTATCACCTCCCAGCAGGTTAGGGGGTCTTGGGTAAGGTGCTGACCACCCTTTCTTCCCCAGTCCAGGAATGGTTACTGACCTGAATCTGGACAATCGGTAGCTTCCTCTGTAAGGCAAAGCAGCCTTCTTAACAAGTCAAGTGATTTCTGAGGCCTAGAAGTATAGGCATAGTTTGTTTCAACTAGATCCTAAGACATGAATGAGAGGGACAAGCTAGGAAGTGGCTGTTCCATCTTGACTGAATTCAGTACCCTTTCCCTCCCCAAACCCTTCCCTCTTTTTAACTTTACTGTTACTGTGGAGGGCACCACCCAGGCTCATAGCCTAGTTCTTATCTTCAGCTCTTAACTCTCACTCACCCTATATATGTCCAATGCGTTGCCAAGTCCTGTCTGTTCTGCCTTTGGGACATCTCTTGTAGATATCCCCTTATTTTCTCTGACACTGCCACTGCCCTGATGCCAGCCCTCATCCCTTCATATGTGCAGTTACAGTAGTTTTCTCATTGCTCTCTCTGCCTCGTCTACTCCAGTCCGCCCTCCACTCAGCTGCCGAAGTGATCTTCCTAAAAGGCAGAGCGGAGTGTGTCTCCCCACCTCCATATCCAGTAAACTCCAGTAAACTTCTCTGTTACCTCCACGATCAAATTCAAAATCTTGTTTGGTTTTCAAAGCCCTTTATAACCAGGTCCCCTCTTACCTTTCTGGTCTTCTTTCACTATTTCTTTCCACTTATTCTCTGATGCTGCCACACTGGCCATCTTGTTCTCTGAACGGAACCCTTCATTTCTGACTCTTTGCCATTTCACTGGCTGTCATCGCACGCCTAGAATGCTGTTACCTCCTCCTGCCTTCCTTCAAGCCATGTCTCAAATACTCCCTTCTGCAGTACACCTTTCCCATCCCTCTCATTGCTAATGCCTGTCTTCCCTCTGAGATTACTCCGAATTATACTTCACACATCTTTTATGTACATTTATTGTTGAGTCATTTCAGTCATATCTGACTTCATGACCAGTTTTGGGGTTTTCTTGGCAAAGATACTGGAGTGATTTGCCATTTCCTTTTCCGGCTCATTTTACAGATGAGGAAACTGAGGCAAACAGGGTTAAATGACTTGCCCAGGGTCACAAGGCTAGTAAGGATCAAAGGCTGGATTTGAACTCAATTTTTCCTGACTCCAGGCACTTATTTATGTACATAGTTGTTTGCATGTTGTCTCCTCTATTAGGGTGTAAGCTCCTTTTGTAGGTCAAGGATGATGTTTTAGCCTTCCTTTGTATTCCCAGCAAATAGCATACAGAGTAAGCGCTTCTTGTCTTCACTTGACTTAAAAGTTACTGTGAGTGGTCCCTCAGAGTTTCTCTTGGTTACTTACTTCAACCTGGCCTTGGGATCCCCAGAAGGACAAACTAGTGTCTCTTCTCTGCCCATTCCCCAGCTGTGTGTGTGGTCAAGATGAGATTTTGGCCCAGTGAAGAAGCTCTGGTGTGGAGAGCTGAATGAATAAGTTGGGGTATTCCGTTTGATCACCTTTGTTTTCCTTTCAGATTTTTATCCCTTAATCTTCTCTCAGCTTTTTCTCTTGTCCCACTGCTCATACCCAGCATAGGAGAGAATAAAAGCAATGCCATGTACATCTCAGTTTCTTCTGTGGCCGCTGGGAAAAGAAGACCCTCAGGCTGAGTTCAGCTTCTCTAATCACCCCCCTACACACACACAGCTGGAGACATTGATCTTTGATTGACTAGTCCCAGTAATTAGATCGGTTAGTTATGGGATAAATAAATGATGTTCTCTAGTTTTCTCCCTGTCCAACCCAAGCTTGTTAGATTAGCTAGCAGAATTGAAAGGGGACTCCCATTCTGCCATTTTCAGGATGCTAGTTGTTCCTACCTTAACTCCTCCCCTCTGGAGCTGAACTCCCCCTCCCTTTCTCTGACCGAGCTTTGACCCCACCCTATCCTGAAAGCTCTGGACATGAGTGTGGTGGGGGGCAGTGCCAAGTCTCCCCAAAGCAGAGTTCCAAGCTAGGAGTGTTTAATGGCTATTTGTATTTTTTTTTTTTTTTTGCTTTTGGGTCTGGCATATTAGTGCATATTCCCCAGCTTGGGCCTGGTCCATGGTGGAGATTAACATGGGAGCTGGACAAGCTGGATTTCTTTGTATGCTTAAAAGAGAACCTCCCTTCCTTCTCCCCCTCCCCCAGGCTCACTGTGCCAGCACATACCGGGAATGTGCCTCTTACTGCATTAAAGCAATGAAGGGATCTCTCCTCAGTCCCAGGGAGTGGAAAGGAGGCATCTTAATTCTGAACCAGGAGCTGTTTGCCTGCTATGGGCCACAACATTATAGTCTCTCTTGCAATATTTGTGTATGTTGTGTCTCTCCCATTGGCTCTTGGAGGGACTGACTTGGAGTGGCAGCATTGGTGTATCTCAAGTCACAGAGACAGGGCGGCTAGGTAGCTCAGTGAATAGAGCACTGGCCCTAGAATCAGGAGGGACCTGAGTTAAAATCTGGCCTCAGACACTTAACGCTTACTATCCATGTGACCTTGGGCAAGTCACTTAACCCCAATCGCCCCTTCCAACAACAACAATAAAAAACAAAAAAGATTTTTTTTTTTAAAAAGAAGTCAGAGACCTCCATTCTGATCCTGCCTCTGAAAATTACTTGTTATGTAACCGCAGGCTGGTCACCCTGCTTTCTAAGTCTTCATTTATAAAATGGAGATGATAATTACTTTAGTGCCTTCCTTCACAAGGTTGTAATGAGTGTGTATAAAGTACTTTGCAAAGCTTTAAAGCTCTCTTACAAATGTTTGGCCTTCTTATTAGCACACTTCTTTGTATGTTATATGTCGATTAAATGAATTCCTCTATAAATGACAATAGTCCTAGGAGATTGATAGCCAGGGGTGCCAAACGAGGGGCTGCCAAACGAGGGGCTGGACCAGCTGTTGGGGGAGAGGGCCTTCATCCGAGGTCAGAATACTTTGGTAAAGAAAGATCTCTAGCATATACCAAGTAAGACCCTGGTTTTTGATGCTTTTCCTTCTCTGATTAATGTCTAGATCAGAAATAGATAGGTGGCATGCTTCTCCTAGGAGATAGGAATAGGCACTGGCCCCATGATTTCATTGGTCAAGGGAACTTTTCTGTAACATCTAATCTTAGAAAGTTGCTTGGAGGTTAAATGATTTTGTGTAGCCAAAATGTGTTCTGCAATATGTGATGCTTCACCCTGAGTCTTCCTTGCTTTTTCTATTCATTACACCATAATTCAGATGTTGGAGGAAAATGAGATTTTAGAGCTAAAAGAACTCAGTTTGGGTGGGATGAAAAGATGAAGGCTCCTTGGGTTCCATTTTCATTATAGTTCAGGTCAAATCTGAGGGATAGGAACTGGATGATTTTTTTCTTTCTTTCTCTCTCCCACAGGATCCCCTCATGTCATGGATCGGGCAACAGCCATAGCAGAGCCCCGGGCGCCAGTGGACCATGGCGTGCAAATCCGATTCATCACAGAGTCAGCTGACAGCACAAAGGCAGCCCCTTTCCGCCGGGGTGGCCGTCGCCCAGCCAAGGATGCTAGAGCCAGTTCTTATGGTGTAGCGGTGCGGGTGCAAGGCATTGCTGGGCAGCCCTTTGTGGTGCTCAACAGTGGGGAAAAGGGTGGTGATTCCTTTGGGGTGCAGATCAAGGGCAATGGCAGCAGAGGAGCCCCTGATTCGCTGAGCTCGGACTCCGAGCTTCCTGAGAATCCCTATGGTTCACCTCACAAGTTTCTTGGCTCCTATTCCCAGGGCAGTACCTCTGATGAGGAGGCTGGGTTTGGGCAGAAGAACAAGCTTCAGCGTTCCCGTTCCCATGCCTCCCTGTTGGATGCTGCTCCTGTGGGCCCAGGTGTTCTGACTGGCAGCCTTTTAGAATTAACCCCTCCAAATGGCCCCCCTGGGAATGCCATTGACACAGCACCCCTTTCTTCAGTGGATTCGCTCATTAGCAAGTTTGACAGCCGAGGGGCCCAAACGAGGGGCCGAACTGGCCACCGTACACGCCTGTCCCCAGAACATCGAAAGCGAAGTCAGAGCTTAGATAGCCGCCCACCTCGAGATACTGCAGAAGAACGGGAACGGGACCGGGACCGGGACTTTAGCAACTCCTCCTCTTCTAACTCAAAGCAGACCCGTATGATGAGTGGTCTAAATCAGAGCCAGGCCCCATCAAATGTTGTCAGCCGATCCAGACAGACCCAAGATTGGGTGTTACAGAGCTTTGAGGAGCCACGGGGGAGGGCACGGGACCCTACCCTAATGCAGGTGAGGTTCCCCAGCCTATCGCCACCCAACCCTTATCTTGTCTCAGGCTCCTTCCATTAAACCAGAATACTATGGGTAACTTTTCATCTAAAATTGTTAGGAACAGTGTTTCTCAGTTTCTAGTCCTTAAAAATTTTGTACTACTAAAGGTCCTTCTGGAAACAGAAAACATTCCCATTACGCTCTTCATTTTCCTTGAATACTGCTGCTCCTCTAGACCATTGACTCATTCTTTCTGACCTCCTGTTCCTGCTCCCCTACTGAGAGTGGTTTTTTTTTTCATTTATATTTTATCTTCCTGGTTTTGCTCTGACTTTTAGTTTGTGCCCTATGAATCACTATATTCTGGACCCCAGGCTCTTCAACTACTGGCTTTCAAGCATTCTTCTGGGTCAGACCCATTCTCTTATTTATCATCTTTCCCTCACTCCTGACTTCTGAGTTCTGAGTTCCAGCTTCTCACCCAAACTCTATGAGCCCCTTCAGTAGTACTGAAAGCAAAAGGGAATCAGTCAATCGAGAAGTATTTATTAGAAACCCACTATGTGCCAGGCACTGGGGATGCAGATATAAATATGAGACAATCCCTGCTACTGAGAGCATTCTGTGCCAGCCTCTAGAAGGCAGAGCAATCTGTCCACAGTAGGCAATTGAGATAGTTTACCCGTCGGTAAATAGTTCACTTTGGGTTACGAAGTAAGGACATAGCAAGCAAGCATAGCTTGTCCAGACATTCCTGTTCAAGCCTCTTCCTCAAGTTCCCAATAGCAATCCTTCATTATCCTAACCCTAAGCTGGCTTATCTGCTTTCCATCCCTGTTTGGCAGGGCCCCCACCCTCCTCGTCTCTGTCACTGTCACTGCCACCTTGTAGCTCTGCTAGCCTAACTTGTATCTTTTCTTCCATAACTCCTCTGTCTTGCTCTTTGGTCCTTCACAGTTCAAGTCAACCCCAGACCTTCTGAGGGACCAGCAGGAGGCCACAACCCCTGGCAGTGCTGAACATGCGGAAGCTACCATCTATAATATCCTACGAGAGGGGTAATTTAGAGACTGGTAGAGGGTTACCAAAAGGACAGTGGGGTAGAGCCCCGGGGCAGATGGTGGGGAGGGCTCTCTCCCTCTCTCTCTTGCTCTTTCACTCTCTTGCTTCCCCCCTCCTCCCATCTCCCTTTCTTCCTCCCTTTCTCTCTCCCTCCATATCTCTCTCCTCCTCCTCTCTGTCTGTCTGTCTCT